>NW_027094088.1:77634047-78293675 GCF_029207755.1 Chamaea fasciata | reverse complement strand
GCAAAGACTGTAGCAGGGCTCTAAGTACAGAGTGGGGGCTGTAGCCGATCATCAGGCAGACTGAGAGCATCTCACTGTGAGCTGCCACTGCCACTCCCTGGCCCAGCCTCTCCTCTCCCACAGGAGCACTGCTTTGTCCCACCCTCCACTTATTCTGTGGGGTGAGCTGGGCTGTGCCCCCACCCCAGGGGGACAGGGCTCATCACAGACACCAAGACACATCCCTGACTCTGTGGTTCGGGACCTGCTGGCACCGTGCAACCCCAAGGCTGGCCAGACCTACCTTTCACAACCAGAAGCTTTTTTGACATTTTTGCTCTTGTCAAGTCAATGAAGTATATTTTTATGGAAGGGTCAGAACAGTGCTGATGAACAACCTTTACCACTTCTTTGCATATTTAGCCTGCTGTATCTCTTGGTGATATGCCTCTATCCTAGCTCTGTGAAAGTGGTTTCACTAACCTTAATGTCTGAATCTCTCTTCGCTTAAAATCGCTTACTGCCTCTGCCTTCCCCATGCCCCATCCCTGCCCCAGGGCTGGGCTTCACTGAGTCCTAGTGTTTCTTAAGATATTTAAGGGAAATGTATAGAAAGGAATGGAAGAAATATAAGTACAGTGATGACCCAACACTCTGGGAGGACAGTAATTAATAATCTAGGATCTAGTGCAATGACCTGGATGAATTAGGGGGGCTGTCAGGAAAGTATGAAATATGACAAGTAATAGGCTCAGCACAGTTAAGAGAATTGCAGATGCAAATACAAAACAGGGTATCCATGAGTGGACAAGAGTAGTGTAGCTAAGAACCTGGAGTAATCAGTCATGGAGAAATAAAGATGAGTAGTTAATGAAAAGCCATAATTAAAAAAAAGCAAATACAGTCTTGGGATGTATGAGAAGGAAAATAATACGAAAAATATTACTCAGAGTGTTTTGTCAGAGCATCTACCATCAGCTGAGATGCAGCTACTAACAGTGCTGGGTTTGTACCTCTAGAAGGTGAGGACAAGCATTCATCTTCAGGCTGAGAAACAATACCCCAGAGCTCCCTTCCCTCCCTGGGCCAGCAAAGCCTCTGTTTGTTAACAAATACACACACAGTGCAAGGTCAGTCAATTTTCAAGCTGTTTCAGGGGCTGAAAGAGCAGGGAGAGCTGAAACCTTTCTTTCTGGATCAGATGGCTGTTTTCACATCTTTATATTTGATGTTCATTTTTTAAATCTCTTGTTAGTACGCAGTAGGGTGAGTCCTAAAGCTATAGCAAACATGTGTGGACAAAAGAGTTTATCTCCTGCTCACAGCATGCTCTTGTACACACTGTAGAAATTATGTGCAATGGTGGCCAATGCAAAAGGAGATGTGGCATTGCTGTAGTGCAGGTGAGAGTCTGCTGAGGCTGCAACCAGGCAGCATCCAATGTCTGATTAAAATCACGTGGTGACTTCTTCCATTTTCCTGAAATTGCTGGTTCAAACAGCTCCCATACTGCATGGCCAGCAGCATGAGGAGAGACAGGAGGACAGCTGGCAGTAGGCAGGATGTCAAGCCTCTGAAGATAGCTGATGGCTGGAGGAATTACAATAGTCAGAGGTGGGATGTCCAAAATTATAGTGGACTCATTCCAAGTGCTTGCCTGCCTTGTTGGAAAAAAAGAATATTTTGGAAATTTTGTCCATCCACAGGAAGAATTACCCACCTGGGCTACCCAAGTCAGCACTCTGCGATGGTGGGAGACTGACCCATATCAGGCAGAAAAACGTGACTGAAAGAGAAGATAGCTGCTAAAGCCCAAAAATGATGGGGTTATCATGAAATACAAATGATCTGAGCTAAAGGAAAAGCAGAATATGCTATAGAGAATGTGTATCTGGCAAGAAAGGCACTGGCTGTGTCCTAAACATAATTAGACAAGGTAGTCTTAGAATGCAACAGAAATGGAAATGCCAGTGCAAATGGCAGCAAACACAGTGAACAGAGCAGAAGCCTGCTGTGGTTCTTAATGTCAATGGAAAACTCTTGCTGCCATCAGAGGGGATGAGTACATTTCTCACATGTAACCACATTGAGCTGTGCATCCCATACACTTTTCCTGCATGGTGGAAACATGAATCCTCTTAGCCCTCTTCCCTGGGGATCCTACCCTGGTCTGACTGTGTCCTGACCACCCATTCATCACTTGTGCTGGAGCTGGGAGTGCACTGAGCATGGTGATAAAGAGGAAGGGCAAAGGTGCCTCAAACCATCTTGCAAGGAGGCCTGTGGGGCAGAGTTTACTTGGTCTCTTCCTTCCCCCTTTGTTTGCCCTGTCAGGGGACCATCCTCTGAGGAAACTGATGGATTGTAGGTTGGGATAGGAGATGAAACGAGGAGAAAAATATTCAGGGTTCAGGAGAAGAGGAAAATTATGAGGAAGACAAGGTAACTATCTACCTACCCAACTTCCTTAATCCTATAGAGGCAAGAAGTTACTTTAAAAGTCAATATTCCCTCTGTTTCCTCACCTAGCTGTCTTTGAAGTGAGCTCTTGCCTGAGATCTTTAAATTCCTCAAGGAAAGGGGAAGGAGTTGTCTTACCTCAGGAAAAACATCCATGCTGATAACTGACTTCCCTTTGATGTAGTGAAACTTGAGTCTCTAAGTACCACCACTGTGAAAATGGACATGCTGGGCTCTATGCCCATTTTAATGCCTTAGTTTGCCTGAAGCTGTGGAAGGACTTCTATGAACAAAAATTTACTGCTAATAGACAGGAGGTCGGTCCTGTCCTTCCAGTCCCAGCTGACACTGACATCATAGTGGTGGCCTTTTGCTCTGTGGATATAGTGAGTCCCTACCCCCTCTGACATACAGGAGAGAAAACTCAAGTAAAGTGTTTGCACATCTAGAAAGCAAATGTGATTCATTATTAATACAGACCTGCTGAAAGTCTGTTGCACTTTAGAGACTTTAACTGATTGACAGGTCCCTGATCTAAGGAGATTTCTTCCTATGTTTAGGCATCACAGGACAGGTAAGCATGGCAAACAAAGGAAGGGTGGGATGGAGGAGGCTGAAGGGCCACAAAATTAATATTGCATGCTAGCATGGTTCGTTACACAAAAGTCTTGCACACACTGAAACTTTGCTGACACCAAGAAGTCTGTAAGATTCAGAAAAGAATTTCGTATTTTACTGTTATGAATAAGTTTGAGTGGTTTCTAGGGAATTTGCCTGACTCCAAAACCTTACTGAAACCACTGGAAAAAGCAGTTTTCCATGAAGAGGTGTTGAGTAAGTGCTCCTTTACTCAGCAGTAGTTATGGGCTCATGTGAAGATCAGGACACATAGCATGGGGGTTTTAATGAAAATATTTGAGGGCCTACTTTTGCGCTGTGAGTCAGAGGTAAAAAGTTGACAAGAAATCCTTTAAGAAGTTATAGTCTAGAAACAGCAAGTGGAGCAAACTGATGCATGGCCTGGGACCAAGACAGAAAACCTCTTTGTGCAGTATTCTGGCTGAAAAAAGAGGTTTCAAATTTTGCTAAAGAAAATGCTTTCTGTGTTCTTGGTGCCTAAAAAAAAGGGTGCTTCAAAGAAATTCCTGATCACATACTGATAGAAGGCACAGTAAAGCAGATCATCTGCAGCAAATACAAGTGCAGAAGCTGCAGGAATTAACCAAGGAGATATCCAGCTAGCAAGGTAACAAAGTCTGTCTAAAGTTACTGCTACATTGCAGCCCCACCTAGGGCTCTTAATCATGCTTTATCTCCAAATTCCCTATTATTCATATACAAAACACTTTGAAATCTGACTTGAGCTCTTAGGCTAAAGGTGTTGGGATGCCTCAAACAACTGACTTTGAAGTGAGGAAACATCTCCTGTCCATATTGCAGACTTATTGTAATGATTGGTGGGGTAACATTGACTGTGTTCCTTTCAGTTCTTTTACACTTCTACCTTGGAATGCATGAACCAGTCTCTGGAGGGGTTTTTCTTCTCTTCATACTGAGACCCATGGGTGCTCAATTCCAGTGTACAATTTACCTTTGCTAATTTGCAGACCTCTCAGTCAAACAAAGCAAATCTCATTGGAGCTTGGCTGGCAGTGGCCAGGAAACCTTAGTGAGCTTGCTGAAGAGAATGTCATGCACAGGGGTGCTCTCTTTCATCCCCGTCTGTACATTTCCTGCTCAATTTAGTCTTCTGAGACATATATGGGCATGTTGTTTATGCTTTCATAAGCACAAACCACCTTTATTCCAAAACCAAATTTACCTTTTATTTAGCTATCTGAATAGAATTGCACTAGATAATTGTGGTCCTGATTGGCCTCATAGGCAGTACAAATCTGTAATTTTTGCTTGTTTTGTTTCATTTAGTTTCATTTTTTCTTTTCTGCATGCCTATATTACAGGGAAATACTGAGCCTAC
Organism: Chamaea fasciata; assembly: GCF_029207755.1. Classification (NCBI taxonomy): domain Eukaryota; kingdom Metazoa; phylum Chordata; class Aves; order Passeriformes; family Sylviidae; genus Chamaea; species Chamaea fasciata. The sequence goes on along the minus strand of NW_027094088.1, from coordinate 78,289,258 downwards.
GCAATGTATGCAAACACAATTCGTTGTTTGAGCAAGAGGAATCACACTTGGGAAACATTCTGTAATTCATCAAGAGGTCTGACACTGTGTTATGAAAAGACACTTTTCTGTATTTTGGAAAACCTTTTTCCCAACAAACACACAAGTACATTGTTTGATCAAGCAATAATTACACTTTATCTGCCTTGTGTATTCTCTTCAAAATAAGAGGTCAGAGAATAATAGTTGTCTCCGGCTTTAAAATGAATCCTTTAACAAATGCTTTTAGATACAAAGATGTGGTGAAAAGATTTTTCTTACTTGGAGAATTTAACATTTTGCTAGAAGAAAAACCATGTCCTTGGAGTCCAAGATGGGACTTATTCTTTTGGTGTCACAGATGTGTGTCCCACACAAATGTACTGCTCCCCTGTTCTTCAGCAAAATCACTCTCGAATCAAGCTCTGATGCAGTTACTTCAAACTTCTTCACTGATATCAATCACCTCTGGATTAGGCCTTCAGAGGATAAAGGAAAAAGTGTCTGAATCTATTTATTTGCATAGTTGCCCCCCATTGACTCAGTATGAAGAAAAGGAGATGGCACATGGTAACAGAAACTCAGAAGCTTATGCAGGGGGAATGAAACAAGCTGGGAGGCAGGTAAGACAGGTATAGAGCAGCTGTAGCACTGCAGAGTTCACCAAATTCAGTCTCACTCACAGCTCAATGACACCAAGTGGGTGTGGGAGGAGACCTTGATCAAACTGGTACAGAATTCTCCTATTCCTCACCTTCATGTTCAACTCCTGAACATGATTGCCACAAAATATTACTGATCTCAAGCACTGATTTAGGAGCACCTCAAATACCTGGATGTTTCTATCAAAAGCAAACAACCTTGAGCTTTGCTTCTTTCTCTTATCAAAAATTAAATTAGTGCTGGGATTGAGTTCTCCCAGATTTGCCACTGAAAAGACAAGTGCCAGTTCTACCCTAGTTCTCCTGGATATCTTCTTTTGCTACCAGGCAGAAATGGATACTTCCATAGGCCAGTCCATCCCACATTTCTTTCATACCTCCCACGGGAATGTAAAGTACTTGTTAAACTATTGGGTGGCCAACGGTGGGTGATATGAATGTGCCCTACAGGTAATATAAATGTCTCCGACAAGGACATGGGTACTACACCATGCTTGACCAGAGTTTTGTTTACTGTACACTGTTAGCCCCAAAACTGCATTGCAAAATTCTTTTCTGTCTTGACTGTTCCCTTGAAGAAGATTAGATGCCTGGCTGCTTTCAAATTCATTTAAAAGTCTAGAATGCAGCCAGATAGCACAACAGTCAATCACGACTGTTTTTATCAGGATCTCATCTGTTTCAGGATGTCAGTGGAAGTTCTGCTTAACCAACCAGGGTAGAAGTTGCCCTAGGCATTCCCCCCTCCCTCTGGCTATTACGTCGTTTTGCCAGCAGTTCCTGTATTTCATCTATAGTTTTAGGAACACCTTTTGCTAGAAGTTAGAAAAGTGTAAGCAAAAACTGGAAAGTTAAATTCAAAAAAAAGTTAATAAGGATAATTAGGCAATAGCGTAGAAAGATCATTTGTCTACGAAAAGCTCTGGATATGTATGGCCATGTGAGAAAAGGCAACAGTCGAAATAATATAATGAGTTCTGTAAAGCTAAGGGGTCAAAGTGGAGAACCAAGATTTTCTACCTGCAATTTTTAAGCATTTCTAATGACACTGGACTTTTGAAGGAGATGGGGGAAAATGTATCTTTCAAGTTTGCCCATTTGGCAGACAGTAATTCAGCTGGGCTAAGCAAAATGGAGAGGACAAATGCCACTATCCTTGGTGATAAGAGTTTTTCTCCTTTATTTTTAATGAATACAAGAAGGACCCAATTTTTTTCCTACAGAAGACCACATCTGGAGATTTGCCAGAAAACTCAGGGTCACTGATTTGTAGCTACCTAAATATTTAATGAGAAGGTAAGACCTGAACAGAACACAGCTCCAACATGCCATGCTAAGCTGTTGCCAGGGTTGGCCATCTTGGGGAGCTGAAGCCATGGGTTAACCCTCTGTCAGTCTTCAGGACTTGGTGGTACAGGCATAGCAGGACCATGAAACTACAGCCTTGGCTGATCCAAAAGCCATTTTCACCCAAAAACCTGCTCTTTTTCAACTTTTTTGCAACTTTTGGTTCTTTAAAGTGAAACCCAAGTCTGCAAAATTATTTTTCTCTTCCTATCTTCTAACAGAGATGAGCAAAATACTTTTTTTTTCTTTTTTTCTTTTTTTTTTTTTTTCCCACTCAAATGAACAGCCATAATTCTAGATTCCCTGCAGCATTTTAGGTAAATTTCCATTCCTTCCTTTTTATGGAATATATAATCCTGGAAGGGCCAACTGGAGATAATCTAAATAAGTATAATGAATAATTTTATGAAGACAAAGGTGATTAAAAAACAAGTCCCAAATGTTTGTGAACCTCAGACTAATTTCCACCTCATTGATGCTGATGCTGCACATTGCAATTCTGAGATGGCCTCTCATGTCTCCCTGATGTTATTGATTGGAGAAGGTGCAGGGATGAGAACCAGGCTCTGCATTTCACATTTTAAGGTCACTCTTAACAAATGAGACCATTTCACACCAAGCTATCCTAGAGTATCTTACAATAATAAACATAATAATTAACAAGCCCTCTTGAGTCTTGCATGATAAGCAAACCCTCTTGAGTAATTTTCATGCATGGGGCAGTTGACCTTTTTGAAGAACTTCATGCCTCTCTGCTAGCTCATCCCTGAGGTCTGTCATGGCCATCTCTGACCACAGCCCTGCTGAGAAACCTGCTTCTCCTCTTCTGCCCTGTGCGGCCTTGGGCTGCATGCTAGCCAGCCATCCCATGGGTGTTGGGAAAAGGAGAGTACCAAGCCACCATCTGGAGCTGATCTCAAAGTTCATAAAGCTTCCCCACATGTGCAGGATCTGGGTAATCACACACAACCCCGCATGCAGATGGTGCAAAGCAGCAGGCATTTGGAAAAGCCCAATAGCACCCAAGGAAAGCCAGGGTTTTTTTTTTTATTTCAATTAGTTTATAAGGGCACATGCATTTTTGAAACGTCATAAATGATGAAGTAATTTGCATTTAACTCAATTATTATGTTGTGGAATTCACCAGAGCTCTTCAATTCAGGTTACAAACTGTATTTTCCTAAACAACAAGGACAGGCTGCATCTTAGTCACCAGTTTGTCTCAGGGATGCTTCACCCTGGCTGGAAAAGGAGGGCGATCTGCACAGTAGTCCCACTGCAAAGCGCATTGCCAGCATGTTGAGGGAGGTGATCCTCTCTCTGTAGCCCTCGTGAGATGTCAGGAGTACTAGGTTCAGGCCTGGGCTCCCCAGTACACAAGAAACATTGACATACTGGAGTGCATCTGGGAAGCAACTTCTGGACCCACTCCACTGAATCCTGGAGAAAGAAAAGCATCTCACCAGCTGGGGAATTCCAGCTCCTAATACAGGGAGGGGGCAACCCAGCCTGAACATCAATGCAGTTTTCTAGAGAGCATGAACTCTGGAAAGTTGTTTGGTACAATGAACACCATCCACATTTTCCAGATGGATGGTAAAGATAGAAAAATGACTGCTGCCTAAGGAATTTAATTTTTTAGAGCTAAAGGGTTGTCTCTGCTGGGAGAATTCTACCTCTCCACACTCAGGCCCTCAGTGATGCTCCAGGAGAGACTGGCTGGCAGCAAGAGCCCTGCAGCCTCTGCCATCCTGAAATGATGACCTTCTTCCGATGCCAAGATATTCCCAATAAGCAATCATTCAGCTGGGCTTTCCTAGCAAATCAGAACCCCTGAGTATCCCAAAGCTGCAATGACTATAACTACCATCCAGAGAAAACTTCCTGAATGTCAGCAGAGGATACAGCAATATCCCTACAGTGCTATGACAATTTTACCATATAACAGTAGTTCTTTCCATGCCCTTTAACTGCAGGTATAGTGGGATGATGGGATCACTGTCAGGTCTGGGTAGTGATATGCAGTCTGAACACGTGACAAGACAAGTGTTGTCTTATTTGCCTTTGGTTAAAAATGATGATGATGTCTATACTTGCTGTACCATGATGAACCTGGTTTCCTGGTTTCCACTTCCACTTTAGAAGATGGTCAATTAGCTGCACTTATGAATTGCCAGTCATCCTTAGCTTAAGCACAAAAAAATCACTGCTAAATTACAACTACCATGTCCACTCTTGTTAGAGGCTCTTCTATTTACTTGTATTTCTTTAAGATTTCATTTCACTTATCATTGGAATTATTAGAAATATCTTACCTGTATTTGGCATTTTCCAGTTCAGTAATATTAGACTATAGCTGTGGAAAAATATATAACCCCTTGTTTATAAACCTAGAATTGTGCATCTAGGCAATGTATCGTCCAATAAATTTATTTGTTTGTCTTTTCCCAGTGACAAATCACTTTCTTCACACCACTGTACTCTAACCTCATAATGGCTTTCATTATCATAACATATTCAAAGCCTCTGCCTGTGCTTGTAGTAAGGAGTGGTTATTATAATAAAGATAAATGGGATGGGAAGTCTGGTAGTTACTGCTAAGATAAGTTACAATCACTCTTTAGAATAAGAGTTCTGCATTCATTTGTCCATTAGAAGTTAATACATAATTTGGATTAAAACCAGGTATTAGCATCTGGACTTTCCCAACTCTATTCTGAAGGACTGTGTAGAATCATTGAATCATAGAAGGGTTTGGGTCAGAAAGCACTTTTAAGGGTCACCTAGTCCAGCCCCCCATGCAATAAGCAGGGATGTCTTCAACTAGATTGGGTTGCTCAGAGCTCTGTCCTGGCTGTACCTGAACTGTTTCCAGGGATGAGGCATCTAAGCCTCTCTGGTCAGCCTGTTCCAGTGTTTCACCACCTTCATCATAAAAAATTTCTTCCTTGTATCTAGTCTGAATCTACCCTCTTTTCATTTAAAAACATTATTCCTTGCCCTATTGCTACAGGCACTACTGTAAAATCTTTCCCCATCTTTCTTACAAGCTCCCTTCAAGTATTGAAAAGCCACAGTAAGATCTCCCTGGAGGCTTCTCTTCTCCAGCCTGAACAATTCCAGCTCTCTCAGCCTGTCTTCATAGGATCATTTTTGTGGCCCTGTAGCATGGTGCCTCCAGCAAAGATTTTTTCATCCCAAACTCAAACTTTTCTCTGTCCTGGGCTTTGAGATGTGTCCTGCCCTGCTATAATGATCTCTTTATTTGCTATGTCATGATAACCTCATTTCAGAGGCTGACATGCCTTCCCTGCTGCAGATACCAATAATCTTGTGATTTTTAGCAATGTCGTAATGGAAATAAAGGCAGAGCAGGCTGCTGAGAGGCCCAGTTAAGTAGGAGGGGGTTTTTTTGTTGGTTTTGTTTGTTTGGGGTTTTTTTTGCATTTGATGTTAGGGATTGGCTTATGCGGAAGATGATGCATGGAGTAATTTGTTCTCTACCCAGAAAGGGCAAACAGCTTTATTTGAGAAAAGAAGTTCAAGCCATCTTTGTTTTAGCTAGGGAGACAGATTATAAAAGATACCAATGCTTGGTAGTTTGGGATGTGTTCAAAGTTCTGGGATCATTTTGCTTTAGGGAATTTTGGTAAGACATTTGCAATAGTAATATAGCAACACATACATACAGTAATGATGATAAGGTAACCATGGCAATGATGGTAAGACAGAACTGATTCCAATACACACATGTCAGCCACAGAGGAGAGATCCATGCAAATAAACAGTTTAAGAGAATGAGTATGTCAAATGCACATGCTCAGGCCTAAAAGCCACTTGTGGAAAGGGTAGCTGCTTTACCTGATAGAATATCTTCTACCCTCTTGTTCCTTTTTTTCTTGTTAAAGTAGAGACATGATGGACCCGGAGGGTATAAATGGCTGTTTGATAGATTTGCTTTCTTAATTTTAGCAACAGAGTGAGTTAATAAGGATTTTGGCTTCTGAGGCAGCCATACAGGTACCACAGTAGTAATTTCTGTCTGATTGGACAGGTGAAGCAAGTACAGGACAAAATGTTTGAGCATTTCTGCTTTTATCTCAGAATAAACCTAAAGTCAGACCCAGAATTTCTTTAAAATTAGAGGCAGCAGTTTCTGTCTGAGATGCCTGTATTATCATCAGAGGCTGACAGTGGAGAGGCAGGTCTGGAAATGGGGACGATGTGCAGGCCATGTGCTGTGCAGCTGAAGCACAGGCACATGCACAGCGTCTTACTTGTGCAGTCACAAGAGCCCAACCAGGCTTTACAGCTCCTACTACTGTTGAGTCCCAGTCTCTCTCAGTCATACACACAGCGTGTCACCATCCAGGTCGCACAGTGATCTCAAAGATGTAAAGAAGAGCAGCATGTAAAGAGGAGGAGCCCATCAGGGACGGTCTTTAGAGATGAAGGACAGTAGTTTTTCAAGCAGTAACCAATCCCAAAAACCTGATTAGGAAAAAAATTCCCATTGATTTTAGCAGGACTTTTCCTGCATTGGACTTAAAATATTCAGCCCACTGCAATGAATTTCACAAGCTTTTGATTGCAAATATGATTCACGGGTCCATAGGCTGGGCTTAGCATTGTTAAAGACACTGAAGTTTCCACTCCTCTGTCTTTCAGGCTTGCAACTTCATGGCAGTATCAATTTCTGCTTTTTTCCTCCTTGAAACAGAAGGGAAAAATACAAATTTGCAACATTACAAATCTGTTTTGCATAAGTCCTTGGGCCAAGGCCATCTCTGATGGAACTCTGTTGCCTGGACTTGTATATATTTACTTCCTGCATTTCACTCCAGAAGTGTCATTACTGTAGGCAATAAGATGATTTGGTAAGAACAATTGCAGAGATTATCACAGAGATCCTGATCTCAAACCTAATCCAAATCTCTGTCTAATACTCTTCACTTTATGTCCAAGCACGGTGCACTAAGTGATGCACTTGGCATCTCTTGAGCAGGCAGCAAAAGACGGAGATGAATGCATAAACCAGGAAATGGACCATGGCCAATTAGTGGTGCAGAAACCATGGCGGGTCATTTCCAAAATAGCAAATGAGCCTGGCAGGCTGGCATGTCTTTGTGCAGTGACCTGGATCAGGCAAGTGTCGGAGACCTTGTCTGCGTGGGCTGGTTTTGGTGTTGCAAGACGAGCTTGGGAGGCCCTGCTAGTCTTCAGCCACAGAGCAGCTGTGTGAGAGAAAGAACAAGAAGAACTTGAGATATAAGTCAAACTTGTAACTGCAAGACATTTACAAATCATTTGAACTATGGTCTCCATTACTCAGAGCCTGCTTCTCTCCAAGAGAGATATCTATCCAGCAGGGAGGAGAAAAGTCAGAGCACAGATTTCAGCCAATTCCTTTAACTGATTTTGTTTTCCCTTCAGTTTTCAAGAGGGGAAGAAAGTATCTGAGGTGCTGGGAACATCTCGTCAGGTCATTAGAGGTTCATGAGCCCAACTGAGCTCAGATCCCACCAGGGCAGGCAAAACACAAAAAAACTGTACAAGATGCTCCCTGCTGGAATGGGGCTGCTGGATAAAGAAGGGAAAGGGTAGAAGAGGAAACAGAGGCAGAGATAGATGACGGGATCAGTCTTGGTTTGCTGTTGATCACAGTGGTGGGCACTGACCTCCCAGGACAAGGTTGGTGAGACAACATGATGCCCCCAGCTAATGGCTGTCCTGGTGGGTACCCTCTGGTTGGTCAGGATGGACCCCCAGCGCACAGAGAGAAGAATCTGTTCTGATGTAAAAAACCACCTAGTAACAATATCACAAGGGTTTTGATGTTTACAGATGTCACTGTTAAATGAGAATAATCAAATTAATTCACTGTAGCTTGATGTCAGATGAAATAGAACAAAAGATGAAGGGACCAGAAGCTTTCCTTTTTTGTGACACCAGAGAGGACATAGAAGAGAGGCAAAAAAAGTAAAAGAGAAGAGAATAGAGAATAAAGACATTTGAAAAGCTTTTCCTCATAGCTTTTGTTTCAAGGAGAGCTATATATTTATATGTACTTAATATTTACTTTTTGTTTTTCAGGCAAAGAATAGGTGAGAACTCAAAAGAATTGCTTTTAAAGTCCCATTGTATTTTCTTTCTGTTTTTTAACCTTACTAGTTCTGTCATGTGGCTCAAAAACATGTTACATCAGTTGTGCTTTAGATTTCTTTCCATCATTAAGGCCTTCAGCAAATAGTTTTCTCCACAGAAACACTTGGAGGCTGGATATTAAACTCTCTAATTTTTAGAACCTTATACATGAATTGTTCATGTATAAGCAAAAATGAAGACAAAGGCAACTTTCTTGCAAAAGAGGCAGTTGGAATCACAGCCTGGAACTAGGCTGTACAATGTGTATTCCTGACACCAGACAAGTTTTACTCATTCTTCTTTCTGAGCTTGTTACTGATGCTATTACAGATAAACATGTTGACAGCTCATCTTAGGAAAAGAAACATCTCATCTCTGTAGAGAACCACCTGCAGGATGGGGTGTGTGGCTGCATAATCTATACAAATCCTTGGGCAGAAAAATTGCATCTGTCTAGACAGACAGGCAGAAAAATTTCAATATTATTGTCTAGATCTTCAAGTCCTCAGTAAGAAACAAACCCAGGACGAATAGCTACAGTAGGTTGTGCTGAATTTTTGAGCATTTTTATGTTGAGATTGAAGCTGTGCAGAGAAAAGAAATTCTGATCAATGTAAATTTTCAAGGTCTTCATGTAAGTTTTAACCATGAAACCCTTCCTCTTCAAAATTCTTCACAATAACTTTTTGAAGATTAAAGTTGCTCAAAATGCATTTCAGCAATGGTACCTCATTTTCATTATATTACTCAGAAATGTTGTCACAATAGAAAATAGAATGCACAATTAAACTATTCAAAGGAACATAATGTCTTCAAAACTAGAAACCTTGATGTTTAATTCCAAAAAACAGGATAGTTCAAAACAGGATAGTCTGATATCAGAGCTACTTTTGTTGTTCAGATTGCAATTTGGTAAAATCGACATGGTTTTACAATAGAAAATGGTATTGCTAGTTTTTTTCCTGTCCAGTCCTCATGGACATCTGCTAAAATGGGTGCAAATTATTAACTATTTATCAATATTAACATTTTTCCTTGCTGTACAACAAAGTTTATCAAAAAAGTAATGTAGCTTTGGACATACTTTGAAGGGAAAACAGCACTTTGTTTTATACGAAATTTTGTACTGCTTACAAAGGAGGGTTTTTTTTAACAAACACACTTCATAAAATTGCACTAAAAGGCACAACAAAGGATTGGGAAAGGACACAAAAATATCTGATTGTATCAAATAATCAAACAATTTATTTAAACACCACACATAATACATAGGAGATTGACTACTCTGCTGTAATAGGATCATAACACAATTGATCCTATTAGGTAGGTACACTGGGGAAGTGACACAGTCACATCGCATGACCAGCCTTGGACATGATAACTGTAGATAGGAAGAAGCTTTAGGAAGAAAAAAACAGAAGCTTTCAGAAGAAAAGAAACAAAACATTTTAGAGTTCAAAAAAGTGTATGCAGAAACCCCAAAAGTTGCCCCTCACTAGGTAGATAAGACACTGTTGCTTATGACCAATGGACTTACAGCCACAGAGGAAGTCTGGGATCCCTTGTGAAAGAAACTTTCTGAATGGTCAAGAACTGGAGCTGTAGAAAGGCACTGAACTCCAGAATAACGCAAACACTGGGGAAAACAGGAAATTCAGTAAGTCAGGAGCAACAGGAGGGAATATTAGAAGTTGGGTGGCATGACCCTAGGAATGAGGACCAGGTCAGACTTCCAAAGGAGTGGAAGGGCTGTGTTAACTCATGGGCTAGATAAACAGACACAGAAAGATGCAATAGCAGGACATAGGAGTTTATCCACTTAAAAAACCCAGCTGTGAGTTGAATTTTGCTAACTGGAAATGACAGAGAAGAAAGATCTGGGTGGACACAGTCAGCTGACCATAGCTATGACATTTCCATACGTAAGATAGGCCAATGGAGCTATTTTCATGTGATACATTAACACAACTGTTTTGGAGACTTAATCTGACTTTTGCATGCAACTGTAATTATTCATGTTTCAGAAGGCAGCTTAAAACTAGACCAGGCAAATGAAGAACTGTTAGGAATATCCAAGGAATGGAAACAGCTACACAAGTGAAGTCTAAAAGAAGTTTATATATGTATTATATGATAATGAATCATAAATTCAATGCTTACAGTTAAAACAACAAGATGTTTTCCTGAATAGATTTATACCTCTTCCTGCAAGGAAGTGGTAGAAATCGGCCCATGCAAAACACCACGCCCAGGACAGCTTGCTAAAACCTAATCCAGATGTTTTTACACTGCTTTTTATCAGCTAGCTTATGGCAGAGTTTGGCATGTATAAATTCAGAGAGCAAATGCTGAGACAGAATCTGATTGCCATGCATAAATACGCTGAAGGTGGGAAAGGGAATCCAATAGAGAGGAACAAGAGCTAATGAAGCTCCAGGACTATGTTGTCACCTGGACAAGAGATAAAAACTGGTCATAAGCAAATTCAGTCTGGAATTGTGAAGCAGGATTTTACCTGTCCGAGTAGGATAGCTGGAGAATGGCTGTGTAGTAGAAAAAGCAGGAGCAGAAAACTTAATTGGTTTTACAGTTTCATCAAACTGGAACTCAATTAATATTTTAAAGGGATTTCATGGCATAGCTCTCAGAAATAATTGAGATCTGGATTTAGTGATCCATAACATTGTTTCTAATTCTATTTTACTAAAATACAGCTGTAAATAAAATGCCCAGAAAACATGAAAAACAATAACAACAAATCCTCTGAAAAAAAGCATATTGGAAAAAATAGAAAATAGGTACAAAGGGCAGTGTCATGGTTCCAGGAGAAAGAAGTATCTGAACTGGAAAGCAAAAGATATATAGGGAAGGGAGAAAGCACTAGGCAACACATCAGAGTCATCTAGTAAAAAAAAAACCACAACAACATTGCTTGTGTTAGAAACATCGTGATTTAGTGTCCTTATTAATAATATAAGAAATATGAGCTCTACACAAAGGGCTCTCACAGATGACCCTGGCCTGGGAGGACCTGAAAGGTGAGTCAGAATATGGAAATAACACAGAGTGACCTACTGAGTCTGGGGACATTACAAGAGAAAATAACTAGATGACTTTCCACTTGTAAGCATGAAAATATACCTGAGGCAAAATCCTCCAAAACACTTGTAGTCAATGGCAAACTGCTAGCAGGAACACTGAAACACTTTGCAATGAGAGTGGGTGGCCAATTGAACATAAGTGCACATTACAGTTTGGCTGCAAAAATGCTGATGCAATTTTAGGGTGAAGTTCCCTTGATATTTGAATCAAAGGCATAGAGATCTATTTTCTACATCATTTTAATGCAAATGTATGTGGAATAATACACCCAGTTAGGGGAGTTGCTGTGCATGGACAAACTGGTAAAAGTGTGGAAAAAATAAAAAATATCAAGAATCTAGACAAATAGCCTTACAAAGCAGATTTAAAAGCTCTGTGTGTATGAACAACAAAGGTCCTTTCAGCCCTGTTTCCCTGTGACTCCATGCTAAGCAGGTATAGATTCAGAAGACAGGAATGCCAAAGGGGAGGTAACACTTTAGACTATTACACAGAAACAGAAGTGCAAAATGGGGTGAAACTAGCAACGTGAAACCACAGGCTGAGTAGCAAGAAAATCTTTCAAGATGTACTCAGCTGTGGAAAAGCTGCTGGGGGATATGGTGGAAGCCTGGTCACTCAGGATTTTTACAAGGCTGGACAAAACATTAGAAAATGTACCATAGGGAGCAATTCTCTGCTGGCCAAGAGCAGTGGAGCAGATGATCTAATAGGCTTCTTGCATCTCTAACCTCTACAGTTTTATGATTTCTTACTGTAAAGCACAATATTTCAAGAGGAAAAAGAAATAAATACAAGGTAAAATATTAGATGGTAAAAAGCCCCCCAAAACAAATAAAACTGATGGAGAATGAATGAAGTTCTGTCCTTTTGCCTTTCTGTATTTAAGGAGTTGCTTCTGGCACATTGTTTTCTTGTCAGAGGCATTTCATTTTCTTTCTTTCACTTACTATTTTGTCTCTCACTACAAAAGCAGAAGTAGCCACTTGGGACTGCTGATGTCTTTCTAAGGAAGGATGTTGCTCTCATGCTGTGGAACAGCATCAAGGTTTTGGTCGGCCAAAGCATAAAAATCTCATTGTTTTCTATGGGAACAGATTTCTTTTTAAATCAAGCCCCATGCAAGTACATACATCATGGTATATTTCCCAGCATAGCAGTCCTGCTCCTCTTCTGCATTTCCTTCCTCCCCCCTTCCAGTACAGACTCTCATTTTGCCACCTTCTTCACCCATTGCTTTTGTGGAAGCTGAGCATTCACAAGTCCATACTACCTTTAGGGAGAATTATGTGTGAACAGCATGTCCAAAAAAAAAAAAAAAAAAAAACAAACCCAGGGACAGTAGTTAAGGTTTTTCAATGTGCAGTCATTTGTCCCATTCATCATTAGTGGGAATTGTGAGACCTCTGGTGACTTTGAAATCTTGATCAGCACATAGGTCCTGATGACAGGCAAACGCACTTTCAAAGGGAATAATAAACTGATTTTCAGAAGTCATGGCAGCTTTGACATACAAACATGTCAGCTAGATAGATATGTAACACAAGACTATGCACCTCGGCTGTTACCCCTGTCTGCCCTGGGGCGTTTTCACAGCACGTGGTCCCCCTCAAACACCAGGGTACAATCCACATGACATCAACAGGGTTACTGAAACCTTGAGGCATTGTTTCAAAATGCTGTTTGAGCAGGGGCTTGCTTCTTTTCTGAGGTTTGTTTTTCGGGAGTTTTTGTAGAGAAGGATCAGTACAGGTGTTAAATAAAAGAGGGCAGTTTGTCATTGTGTGCCTCAGAAAGAATTTCCCAAAGAGGAAGCTTCAACAACATTTCCTAAAGACAGATGCATAATATTACTTCCTCAAAACCTACTTTTAGATAGCAGTAATAATCTAATTGTGATTTTGGTCATGACAATACCTTTAAATTGGGTGGGGTTTTTATGGGAAAAACTGTTTCTATTTCTTGTGGAAATCACACCTTCTATATATAGACTATGAGTACTTTATCTGTCAACAAACCAGCCAGCTTCAGGTGAGTAGCTGGGATTTACCACAGAGCAAGGCTGCACTTGCATTATGAGAAGGCAGGTATTCAGCCTAGAGACTGAATCCAGGATCTTAGAGCTTCTGCCTTAAATTGCCGTGCACCTGCTGGGATAGTTAGCCTGTCAGGACTAGGCAGTTCCTAGGGGAATGTCCTCCAGCACATGGCTAGTTTTCAGAAGGAAAGCAAACCCAGCAGAGATGCTGTGAAATAGCATGTGGTCTGAAGATGCTTTGGGTCCCAGTTTCATTCTTCTTCCCTTTGCCATGAGTCAGTCCTTCCCAACCTACTTCAGTCCTTTAACATTTTGACTTCTGGAAGTGGTGCCAGCCCCACTGCAGCTCAGGACATGCTGGGGAAAGAAAAAAAAAAAAAAATTAAAATCAATCTGAAGCCTGAAATAGTCTTACCACAGGCTGTGGAAGAGTACAGCCTCTCTGATGGCAAGCTTGTGGTCAGGGGGTTGCCTGGAGTATCTGAGGCAAGGGGATCTGCCTGAAATGGCTGTCTCACAAGACATAGGGGGAAAGAGATTCCTATTTACCTTGTGAAACTACTGGCAGCACATACAGATTTGTCACAGCTTGTGATTTTAATGATAGCAATGGGATTTGGGACTTTCAGATTTTACATCTCAGCTTTACATTGCTGACAGCTCACTGCTCATTGGTTCCAGTTTGGGGGTTTTCTTGTCTATTTTTAGACGAGAAAAATATTTTTTTTCTCATCTTACCTAAAGATCTGGCTTGTGGTCTGAGCTTGTCATTTGCCTTCCTTTTAGAATCAATGGAGAGGGCCATGACTGGTGAGTTGTCCCATCCTGTCCTGCAGGATTCTGACCTTGAGTGGGGATGTCACTGGGGACAGCAATGCTCACTGGTCTACAAGCGAAGGTGCTTGAAGCAGACTGAGAAAATGGCTCTGCTTACACAGTTAGGAAATCTGGTTCTGTGCTCAGCTAAAGCACTGGATGTCAGTGAGAGAAGATATGAACCATGTCTTCGTGCTCAGGTTTGCCCAATGTCTTTAGAAATTACAATAGGGTCTCTGATATTTTTATCTTGGCATGTCAGTGCATGAACACCCTTGTTTACACAGGATAACCACAGGGACATAAAAACCAATACAGGCCAGGAAGATAGAAACACATGCAAACACCTCTTCAGACAAAATAGAAAACTCGGCATCCTGAGCTCTGCCTGTCTTTTGAAGTCCTCATTTCCTCACTCCTGACAGGTGTGAACAGGACACCATCCTGTTTGGGGACTGTCTTCTAAAGGAAACACATACAGTAAATGAACCTTGATTTTAAGTTAGAGAATGACATGAGTCCAAATCATCTGGCTTGTGATACAACTTCAGTCTCCCTCTTTACAAAACTAAGGTTCAGGCTTTTTGTGTTGCTTTGAGGACTGTCTTTTACTCCTCTTCATGCTATGTGGTCCTTGTGTTCATACAGCCCCTGGGGGGGAAAAAAATTAAACCCAAAATTCATCCAGGGGATAAAAGGAATATTTTGGTGACTCGTTACGCTGCACAGAGTGCCCATTACTTTTCTTGACTTCAAGGCCGTAGTCACTCATACAGAATGGGGCAATAATATTTACACTGGGATTTCCAGGAAGACTGCTCCTATAAATTAGTAAAAGGTATGAGTCATCCCAGCACAGTGTTTGATCCAAGAGATGCAGTTATCAGCCCAGCATAACACTCTAGCATCTGTCCAAAACACTGCACACCCTCATTAGCACGCTATTCCTGGGAGCTAAGCAGGCTGGAGGTTGCAAAGAGGTGCTATTGTTATACCAGGAGTAATTCTTATGTTTTATTGATACCCAATAAACTGTGTGTTAGCCTGAAAGCACAGGGAGAGAGAGAGGGAGCGGAGGGCTGGAGTAGTCTATTATATAACACTCAAACACAGGGAGTGGAACTGGCCAAATCCTTTTCAATTACTTTTTTTCAATAAATGTCAGGTTTGGGGAGGAGGACCATCTGAGCAATTTAATAATTAATAAGAATATATTCATCCTGCTGTACAGCTGGACACATCACCTGTGAATAAATCCCCCAGATAATATATTTGTGGATCTTCGTAATATTTCTTTATTCTACGTTTTTCACCATTATTTTTTTTTTTGTGTGTCTTTTTGTGTCAGTCTAGTCCCAGTTGTCCTAGGATTTTCCTGAAAATCATCTAGTGAGATAACCACCTGGGGGAAAGGGAACAAGCGTGTGGACCTCAGGCACTTGCCTGCTCAGGAGCAGAAGTGATGTTCGCAATGATTAGGGCTCGTGGCAATGCAGTGAACCTGGCTGGTGAGCTGCACAGATTAGGTGATGCAACGCGACTCTGGAAAGGACAGACAAATATGGGTGCTGTGCACAAGCTGGGAATTACTGTGGGTGTCAATTAACCTTGCAGATCACAGGGTTTATTAGGCTGAATTATTTATCCCAAAGATAAAACACTGAAGGAAAGTAAGGCATCATTAAACAGCACAGCCTTGCACAGAGTTTAGGCAGTGAACCAAGTTTCCGAACAATTTAATTTATTAGGGACCTAAATTGTACTAGATTATCAAATCAAGTGGAATAGAGGGAGGCAATGCATTTTATGTTCAGTGCCCAGAATATAATAAGTGTGTTATTCCATTCATGCCATGTCTCACTCAACCTGAGCTATGAAGAAAAAAGGATATTTCCTCTGTAGGGTAATTTTCCATTTTATATCCATTTTTTAAAACTGTCAAACAGTTGTCATGAAGAAAAAACATTTCTAGGTTATCACTGAAGCTTGAAACCTGTTAAATGTTAATGTAAAATGGAGCACTACATATAGTCCCAATACAATGGGAAGAAGCTTAACTGTTTGAAGTCTGTCTTTGTGAAGATTATATCCTGGCAGAAAAAGACAATAGGAGAGTTTTGCCTTGGGAAAAGAGAGATTGACAGGTCTGCATGTTTTTCTGCAATCAATATTGTAGACAGAGCTCTTCTTACACAGTGGGGTTCAATTAAAGAAAAAAACCACGAGAATTTGGGGGAATTCCCTAAAGAGTTCAAATCCTTTCTGAGAGGAGGGAATGTTTTTTTCAAGATGAGCTTGCATGAAAAATTCATGCAGTAGATGGATACATTCATACAAAAAGAAATTTGATAAATAAATAATTATTTTAATACTGAGTCACATAGCAGTTGCCCATCCATATTGACCACTTTAGTTGCAAAGCTAGTCCTTAGTGTAAACATGTGTAAAATTAAATCATCCAGAAAAACAAAATAAGGCAAAAGGTCATACATGCTAACTGAAGCAAGTAGTTCATACTGAAGTCTCTCACAACATCCAGGAATTAAGAAACTGCCACATGCAGACAAGAAACCAGTACAGGGATGAACACTAGGAGACAGAAAAAACACAGCATGAAAACTGGTGATAAACAGAGATTTGCAACCATCAGGAAGGAGAGAAGAGGAGGCAGCTGCAAAGACAGGAGGCCGGAAAAGATAGGCGAATTGAGCTGGAAATATATACAGTTATGATAGCGGCTATGAAAGCGATTACATGAAGCTGCAATTAGCTCACTTACTCGACTGCTATTCAGTCATACTTTCAGCCCTCTCCTCATTTTCCCCCGCACTGACTGCACGAGAGTCGGTTATCTTTGTTGGAAAAAAGTGATGTACAGAACACCTGGGATGGGTAAATAAACTGCCAGCCTGGTCTAGGGTCTCTGCATCTCCAGGCCATGGAGAAATGCAAGAGGACACGAGCTCTGGGAGAGCTCATCACCAAGCACAGCCTGCATTTCTACTGCACTCCCTCCCCACTAGGAAAGCAAAATCAAAGAGGAAAAACTGCAATGCTTTTTCTTCCAGTAATTTCCGTGTCTTTGGTACCTATCAGTTCCTCTCTCTCACCTTTTTTCCATCTTTTCATGGCTGTTTTCTGTGTTGTGTCACATAATTTTCTTTCCTCAGCCAGTTCTTTCCTCAGATATCTACATCTCAGCGAACAGTCCTGTAAACCACTTTCCTTTCCTTTTCTGCACCTTTCTCCACCTGCCTTCTCCCCTACTCATGCCCCTTGCTACAAGAAACCTTCCTTTGTGTTTCTTTCACCATCTCTATCTGCATAGTCACTGGCTATGTGAGTCTGTCTGGTCCAAGAGAAGCCCAAGGATATAAGGTTGAAATGGCCTTTCAGTCGCAGGGTAAGCGGCTCCAGTGCTGCCATGATCCTGACAAATTAGATTAAATATTCTGTAAGAAGCTAGGAACAGTCTCACAATCACTGGCCCTTGATCTCACAGGGGACTTCAACTTATCAGATGTCTGCTGGAAGTAGGAAACAGCACAAAGGAAGCAGTCTAGAAGGTTTCTGACACAACTGGTGAGTGAGGCAACTAGGGAAGGCAATCATGAAATGACAGAGATTGTTGGAGAAGTAAGGAGGAGGATGAGCAGAACTGCTAGCTTAGATTTCTGGGGGACAGACATTGGCCTGTTTAGGAGCCTGGTTGAGAGAGTCCCTTGAGAGGCAATACTAAGGGCAAAGGAGTCCAGGAGAGCAGGACATTCTTCAAGAAGGAAATCTTAGAGGTGCAGGAGCAGACCACCCCCATGTGCCAAAAGACAAGCTAGTGGGAAAGACCAGCCTGGCTGAAGAGAGAGCTTTGGCTGAAATTGAGGAAGAAAATTACCTTTGGAAGAAGGGGCAACAACTTAAGTGGACTACAAGGATGTTGCATGAGGTTGCACAGGTACAAAAAAAGGAGGTCAAAACCCAATTAGAATTTAAGGCTATGGTTTACTGGTAGACTTGGCGGTGCTCAGTTAGTGGTTGGGCTCAATGATCTTAAAGGTCTTGTCCAGACTAAATGATTCCGTGGTTCATCTTCTTTTCCCTTCTTTGAAGGGGACTCCCAAAGACTTGCTCTGAGTGTTTGTTTTGAACTGCTCCCCAGTGACAATGAGCTTGGCTTTCTAAGCAGAAATAAATGAGAAGAAAAGTCATGCCTCCCATCCTTCCCCCCATAACAGTAATTACCTTAGGAAAAGAAATTTTTTTCCCTATTTTTTTTTAATAAGGCAGAATTAACTCTCCCTCAGCCTATGGCACTACAATAGCCCGTGCTCTGCTTTGACTCATGACTGTGTCACCTTCAAGTAAAAGAACAGCACTATGTAATAAAAAAACCAACTGATTTTTAAAGAATTAACTGAAAACTAGAGGCTGATGGTTGTGTTTAGTTACAGGATACATTCAAACGAAATTGCTTAGTCCCAACTGTGTCCCTTACTACACTGCATGTGTCACCACAAAAGAGCCCCGCTGGCAAGGAGACTGGTGAGCAGGAGACCTACATGGTCATTGCAATGGTGAAGACAGGTTTTGGCAAATAGTGCTTGGGCAGACAGCTAAGTTTATGTAAAATAACCTGAATCTCTGGTTTATAAATCTAAAAAATTCATCCTTGCAGTAAAAGGAGAAAACTCATGTGCCTGTGCATTGTTAAGGTCTTGTCCAAAAGACCCCACTACAGAAAACTCATTTAATCTACCTTACAGGGATGAAGGACTGAGTCAACCCCGCTAGGATTTAAACCTATCACTTCAGGGAGCCTAATTATTGCAAATGTGGTGTTTAAACCACTAAACCCTTCTCTCTTGCTCTAATCACTTCTCAAAAGTCCGTTTTGATCCCCGAAGTTTACGCAGCACCTGTGATAAAGGCAAAGTATTTAACAAAGTCTCTTTAAGCTGAGTATATCATTATTCATATTACAGCAGGTTTAAAAGAGCTGGGCAAGGATGAGAACATTGTGCTGCAACAAAGATCATAGTAGCAGCATCATGAATTGCTTCTCAGCTCCAGTCTCTCTTTTCTTTCTGCTACACAATAGAGAAATGGAGTGAGAGGAGAGCTGAGACAAATTGTTCGTGCTCCCTCCATGCTGCACCCCTCGCCACAGGTTTACTTGAAGGAGGTTTCATGTCATGTGTCTTGGCCCCAGGCTGGTGCACGGCTGGAGGGTGACAGCTGAGTGAGCCCTGTTCCCCTCTGTACCCATGCCAAGTGTCACCAGGAGCCATGCACTTGGGAAAGTTCCTGATAGGGGCATGACTGTGCTGCAGCAGCAGGGGAGGCTTCATGTGTGGGCACGGGGAGGGCATTGGTGCTGCAGGGTAGCAGCTGATAAAATATCTGTAACAGGAACTGCTAATGACAGCTCTTTGAGTTTCTTTGCTTATCTCAGGATGTTGGTAGTATTTCTGCACGGTTTAGAAAGCAGAAGTGGAAGCTGATGAGAATCTCTTGACAAAGCTCCTTGTTGGAGGTAGAAAGAAAAGCAGAGCTGAAGAATAAAAGGAAGATTTTTTTTTTCAAACTCTGAAAAAATCCCATATTCCATGTTCCTCCTCAGAGATAACATTGCAGCTAACAATTTTGCCTTTTATTCCCTGGGAGAAAAGGGAATTTTTGTCCCCCCCTTCCTGCTTCCATTACCTGGAGGGGATGCATTTTTTCCAACTGACACGCGGATAGACTAAATCAGAAATGCTAATGGACAGGCAGTGTTTGCAGTGGGGTGAACAGTTTTCTGCTGGAAGGCTGGTTGGCAGGATACCGTCCTGCAGTCATTGAATCATTGCACTGAATCACAGCCATGTTGGCAGGATCCCATTCTGAGGAAGTTCACAGTACTGTCAAACACCTGCTGTTGCCATTGAATGGTATTATGCAAGATCTGAAATTCTATTTATCAAAATCCCTATTTGATTTTTTCCCCCTCCTTTTCAGTCACTAGTCTCAAAGGACTGCAGCAAAACCTATTCCCAAGAGCATTTTAATTCAGCCTTATGCCAGCATACCAGTTCTCATAGGGTGAAAATCTGCTCTTCTTTGTGCTGATGCAGAGATTCCAAGGTAGCACAGGATACAAAGACACACAGTTATTCCTACAGCATGCGCTCTGCAGTTACTCGGGAAGAAGATCAAACAGACTTTGACTCACAGAAGGATAACCACCTTTTGTTTCCCTTGAAAGCCCTAGTTGTACAGCCTGGTGGGAGAGTCCACTGCTATAAATAGGTTTTATCTCCTGGTCTTCTTAGAGATAGTGGTCATTTCAAGTTTGAGCCACCGTGATGGGAAGCCTGGCTTACACACAGCTAGGAAGTGAACAATGCCAGGTTATGAGAGTTAGAGAGCAAGTATGTTCTTCTTTCTAGATCATAAGGTACAGTAATTTAAAGTGGTATTTCACTGGTGTGATCCATACCTTCTGTCCTGCCATACAGCCCATTTCACCTTGATGTTTTGGGGCCCTTTCTCAAAAGCAGTAGCTCCACTCTGTCTCTTTGGCTTTACTCCTAGCCCAGCTGGAGTCAAGTATCTCTGGCTCATCCCTGCCCCAGGGCAGCCCCAGCCATCCCAACTTTCCAGCCACCTGCATCATGACCAAATCTTCTTTTTGTTTCTATGGAGCTGCCCTCCTCTTTCCTGCAATCGTCTAATTTTGGATATTCTGTTCCGCAAACGCCACTCCTTGACTGACTCTTTCCTCAACCAATGAATCTGGTCTCTGCACAAAAAAGGTCTCTTCCTGTCCAAATTAAAATATCTACTTGGTTAGCAATTCATGAGGAGATGAGTTATGCCAGACTGCAACAGAGCTCTTCCTGTCAAATCCTGGTTTGACTTTCCTGCTGGTTCTTTCTTAAGCCATTGGATAACACTGTGACCTTGCATCAAATTCACAGTCTATGTTTGAGCTTCTCTTAGCTTCTCACACCCATCCCCTAGCTTAAATTTCACCTCTTTTTTTTTTAAGTAAAAATAAAATCTAACTTGCTTATCCAGTTACACAATAAAACCCTCAACCAGGAGCTCATTAACTTAGGTCTCAGTTCTTGCTGCATCCTTTACTTTAGCACTAACACAATCTTGCCTTGCCAGTATTCCTCTGAGCACCACTGCAAAAATCATTTTTGTAGCCTGTTTACTCATGTCACCTCTCATTGTGAATCCCTCCACTGGCTGCCTTTTCTCTGTTGTGTAAAGATATTGCTTGTCCCTGTGCTGTCATTTTCTTTTTAACACTTAAAAGGTGATTTCTGTCTCCCATTTGCCCATGGCTCTCGTCTCTGCTGTCCCCTTTGAATCTCAGACAAGTCTCTTTTCTTTCATACCATATTCTCCTCCATGATAACACCTGGAGTTTCAAACATCATGTCCCCAAACAGGTGTAAAAAAATGCCTAATTTTTGTCCTTGAAATCCTTCCTCTACACTTGCCTTGCATAGGAGAGTTACAAAAGCCTTCATATAGTGAGGCTGGCAACAAGTTCTTCACAATGACCAAGAATCCCTCTCCAGCTGTACACTTCTCTCTACCTTCCTACAATACAATTCAACAACAAAAGAAAAATTCAAGTAAGCATCTTTAAAAGAAACCAAACCAACCAACAATCAAACAAACAAAAAGAAAGCTCTATGAAAAACTGCAAGCCACACACAGTTTTACACACGTATTTTAGAACAGAGCCCCAAAATTAGTTTATACTTTTAGGAGGGATGTGACAGAACCTGCAACTGGAGTAACAGAGATTGGCTGCTGGGATTATCAGCAATGCAGAACTGTGTCCAAAGTCACTTGCTCTCCCCAGTCACATGTAGAGCCTGTGGCAGTGCAAGGGCCTGGACCCCTCTCACAGATCCCCAGTCAGTGCCCCAAGCACTCAGGCATTAATCACCTGCACACTTGCTGTCTTCAAGCTGATACAAGCTATTCACTTCTGAACTAAGAGCTTGGAAACAATGGCTTTTTAAACCAGGAAGCAAGATAGTAATTAACATGACCTGTCTATCACCCAGATTATTAAACTGCATTATAAATGTTTTGTAGCTGAAGATTAATTATGTAAATCTTCACAAGAGTCTCACATAACTGAAGGAAATATAAATGTTTGTTCATCAGCTCTGATTTTTAGCTCTCAGCTGCTTTCTAAAGGTTGTTGGAGTTCTAGTCTGCTGTCAACATCACAAAATTACCATTAGCAATAGCCCAGTGCTTTGTGCTGCATGTAGCTAATAGTTCTGTGTGCATGTGGCTGACAAGAGCTTGTCACAGAGATTCAAACACTGTCTGAACCTACAGACACGGGAGGTCAGGAGCTGCAGCTCTGGCTGTGGTCACATCCACTGTAACCTGCTCCTAATTCTACGGCCAAGAGTTGCCAGGTGGTTCATGGAGAAATATTGTTTAGTGAAAAATAAAAGAAGCTGAATTTTTAAGACCACTGGAACATTAAATTTTTTTATTATTACTATTTCACTGTGTAACACAGATGCTATTCAGAAAAGCGACTTTTAAGGCTTGCATGGACTCCTTAGAGCTTTTTATGTGCTGCTGGCAAGTAGAATCAGCTGAGAAGTATTATTTCTGCTGAAATTTTCATGAAGTCCAATGAAATTACTTTTTGCATGTCCAAAACTCATAGGCTCAATACAAGAAAAATGTTTTGGCAAGATGGTATTTTGTCAATAGCAAAGTGCTAACATGAGCCTGTGTCTTGAGGACTTTGTGGGAATGTGATGATGTGCTCAAGCTCCAGCTTCAGTTTTTGCCACCAGCATCTCCACGCTCAAAGTCACAGGATTTTGCAACCAAGAGCTCTCCTGGACAGAAAGGAGGCTGTGGTGCAGGTGGAACACCTCATTATAAAAGCACATTAAGAAATGAAGTTTAAACAGGGAGCAACTCTGCATTTTAAGTTACAAGGAAAGGTGAGCATACTTGGCTACACAGTTTCAGATTGAGGATTTCTCTTTTGTACTCCAGGCCTCACAGCCATTTAACAGTTTATCTTTGCTGCAGAACCGAGATTTTCTTTAAAAAAAGAATCACTTTTACTACAGATAACTGTGGGAAAATTATATGACAAACCTTTGTCTTGCTGATCCCACATTTCTCAGTACATTGTTGACCCTGAAACATAAAGGCAGAAATAAAAGATATCATTGATTTTCAGTCCTTCCCTAATGATCATGTTAGCAGAAAAACCCAGATACCCTGTTTGTTTTATACAATCTCCAAGCACCTCTGTGCCTTCTCAGGAGCCAAACCCAGCGCTTATTAACAC
Organism: Chamaea fasciata; assembly: GCF_029207755.1. NCBI lineage: Eukaryota > Metazoa > Chordata > Aves > Passeriformes > Sylviidae > Chamaea > Chamaea fasciata. Next base: position 78,265,794 of record NW_027094088.1, on the reverse strand, counting down.
CCTGTTCCCCTGGGCTTCTTGTGGAACACTTGGTTGCTGCTGCTAGTGGCTTTCAGGCATAACTGCACAAAATTAAAAAACAAGCGTGTTAAAAAAAAAAAGCATGCAAAATTAACATGTGAACAAACAACAGGGGCCACTCAACTGATTATATTTTCACTGTCATGTTGTATTAATTAAAGGTTCCTGTCCCATAATTAAAATGAAGCAGCCAGAGAAACTCCACCATGTTATGCAGGGTGGCTGAATCAAAGGGTTGCTCTGAAGGGTGTACAATTATGCTGCCAGGTAGTACCCAGGGCTTTGAGTGAAGAGACCATTCTGATCAATGGCATTCAGAGCTTGGATCCCAATTTCCATGAAGTATAGGCTTGTGACCCAAGGTTTTGTTCTGGCCCCATCTTTAATTAGAACCTGCTTTGGCTTTCCCTAACTCAGCTGCAATACTTGGCATGGACCTCCTGCATATTTAGATGACAACTAATGAGGATTTTTATTAAACTTGAGCCTCGGCTGGGTGGGAAAAGGGAACAGCTTTTTAGCATCAGATGGAAAAGACTTTTGCCTCTGGAATATTTCTCAGCACGGAGCAAAGAACTGGGGGAGGAAATGGTGATAGGAATGCTGTCAGTGCTGCCACTAATGGGGCCTGCCTGGGGCACACAGTTTGGTATCCCTTGGAAGGTGACCTTGACTGCTAACATTTACATTTTAGCAGCCATTTGGCATATTTGATTGTGTCTACAGCAGAAAACCACACAATTCTCTGAGAGACATGTAGCTCAGATCAATGTCTTCAATGCCACTGTCCCCCCTGTCCTGCCATTCTCTGATGTTTGCTATTTAGTCTGAAAGTGCGGGCTAAAAGAACACCATGGCACTGCCCCTTCTTATTAATGTGGGGAATCGATTCCATCAAGCACTGTCCATACAGGCTGACTCAAGGTAGAATCTGAAAATTAAAGGCCTTCTCAAAACAATTAAGTAATTGAAATGGGTAAGAAAAGCACTCATTGTCCAATGAACCAAACAGCTGGCCATTCTTATTTGCCTTTGGTGAGATTTATCAGGGTTGGACATGTGGGAGAGACTGTAGGTGTCTGCCAAAGGTACTGCTGGGTCAGATTCCAGAAAGCTTTGTGACTGCAGCTCCTGTCATTTCCTTACCCCACAGGATCTGTCTTGCAGAAGGTGGAGATTTGACAATAACTCCCAGTCCTTTCTGCCACATGTTTCAGAAGTTCAGCAGATGGCTGTGTGCTCCTACCACCTGGCCAAAGGGTGCTGTCACCCTTCCAAACACATGGCATTAGCACTTCTGAGAGACAGGCCAACCCACTGAGGCTGATGTGCTTTAATTCACGGTATCAGGATGGCTAAGAGCACACAAAGGGCTAGATAGGATGGCTTACCAGATGGGTGGTAATTTGTTAAGCTGCAAGACCTTTCAATTGAGTAATCACAAGCTAAGGTCTTCAGCCAACATAAGAGTCATCTGATTTGTCTTTAATATAATTGTAAAAAAAAAAACAAGGAAATTAAAATTTTGGGCCACAGTGTGTGCCAATCCTTTTATTTGCTTCAAAAATAAGAATCTCTCTCTGCTGCTGAAAGTTCAATCACTTATCAAAATCGTGATGCCCTTTGTCCTGGTACATTACTGTAATGCTAAAACATATGTTATATTAAATATTAACCAACTGCTAATTGGAGCATCATTTGGCCAAGAAAAGAGGTGGCTTCATATTGTTAATGATTGTATCCTCAGAGATACCAGGATAAGCTAACTTTGCTCTATAGTTATCTTACCCTGTTACTCCATCAGCCTTGAGCTTGAGAAGCATTGCATCAGCTCCTAAAATCAGTCTTGTGCTCCCTTTTGCACCCCAGTTTATGTACACTGGGAATCTCCACTGTGGACAATATTACCCAGGGTGTGAGCTGATGAACTGAACCCTGGATTTCAATTCAGTTTTTCAACTGTCCTCCCAGGTGAACACAAGAAAATCACTTCATTTACTCTTTTCTGTTTCTCTTTCCCAGGTATCAACTACAAGAGGAAAAACACGGATATTTAAGTTAAGGTTGTCTTCCCACTGCAGGTCATTGGAAGAAATTTACATTGTAAAATCCCATGCTGGAAAAATCTTTGTCAAAATCGTTGCATCCAGCTATACTGTTGACAAATTCTTAAATATGAGATTGGTTCATTCAACACACCTGGAGATGATGAGTGGCTTACAGGCAACAGTTATAGTGTGAGATGAATAACTGTCTGATTAATTGAACGGTGGTGACTTTTCAGAACAAGATATGTAACACACCTTCATTTGCATGGCAGGAACCTCAGGCCTTAAAATATTTTCTAGATTCCCGAGCAAAACCGGCTTCTCACTGAGAGCTGCAGCTGAGGCAGCTGCAGGAAGAGACTAGTTGGAAGATCTGCAGAGCTTAAGGCATGACAGAAACCCAACCTGCTAGGAGAAAGGACAGCAAACACTAGAAACTCTGACCACACTGCAGTTTGGTCACTCTTTATCCTTCCAGTAGGGACAAGATGTAAAAGCAGTTGGATTAATAATTAACATTCCCCAAGCTTCCTAGATGTGGTCCTGGTTTTGCAGCTTCATATATACCAAACTGAGCAACCTCTAGTCTCAGATCTGGCCCTATGTCCCATGTTTCCCCAAAATTCTAATGGTACTGGCAAAAACTCTGAGGCTTCAGAACAGAAGTCAATCATTGGCAACTCGGGGTTGGAAAGAAACTCTCTCAATAAACAGTTTGTCCCCAGACTGGGAGCTCTCCTGAAAAATCACTAGGCACCTGTCTTATCAAGGTAACTGAGTGTGGTGGATGAGGGTTCTCTGTTCCTGTACTCTTCAACACCTTCATGAATATCTTGGATGCAGGACTGAAGGAATTCTAAGCAAGTCCCCAGATGATACAAAACTGGGAGGAACTGTTGACTCCCTCGAAGGCTGGAAGGCCCCGCAGAGAGACAAATTATAGGACTGGGCAATCACCAACCATATGAAGTTCAACAAGGGAAAGTGCCAAACTCTGCACCTAGAATGGAGCAACCCTGGATGTACGGACAGAGCAGGGAATGAGATGCTGGAAAGCAGTGCCACAGAAAGGGACTTGGCATTCTTGGTTAATGGCAAGTTGACCATGAATCAGCAGTGTCCTGGCAGCCAGGAGAGCCAAGCATGTCAAGGGGTGCATCAGGCACAGCCAGCCAGGCAAGGGAGGGGATTGTCCCACTCTGCTCTGCACTGGGGTGGCCTCACCTTCAGTGCTGGGGGAAGTTTTGGGTGCCACAATGTAAGAAAGACATTATTAGAATGTCCAAAGTAGAACTATGCAGATGGTGAAGGGTCTTGAGGGAAAGCTGTGTGTGGAGCAGCTGAGGCTATTTGGTCTGTTCAGCCTGGAGGAGACTGAGGGGAGACCTCACTGCAGTTACAACTTCCTTGTGAGGGGAAGAGGAGGGGCAGGCCCTGATCTCTGCTCTGTGGTCACCGGTGACCAGGACCCAAGGGAATGCCCTGAAGTGTCAGGGAGGTTTAGGCTGGATATTAGGAAAAGGTTCTTCACCCAGAGAGTGGTTGGACATTGGAACAGGGTCCCCAGGGAAGTGATCACAGCACTGAGGCTGACAGAGCTCAAGAAGTGCTTGGACAATACTTTTGGGTGCATGGTATCATTCTTGGGCATGGTGCCATGCAGAGCCAGCAGCTGGACTTGATGATCTTTGTGCATCCCTCCCAACTCAGTATATCCTGATTTCGTGCAAAGTCCTCTATCCCTGAATTAGAAAGAACAGGTATAAGCTGAGCCTCTTTGTACACTTCCCTTCCTACTGCCCTAAAGGCTGGATGAGAGAAGAACTACTTAGGCACCTATCTTCGGGGCAGGAGCCTGAGCTGACCATCCTGGCCATACAGCAAGGCTTGGCTATCAGCTTCAGAGCTGAGCCAAGGAGCAATGCTGATGGCTACAGTCAGGAAACAGTGAGGTAGCATGGTCTGAAGAGTTATCCCAAAGTCAGAGTCACTGAGGAGCAACCTAATCCACAGAACCTGTGGGGTCAGATCCACCATTAGCACATCTCTAGATTTGCTTACTCAACACAAGCTGTTACAGGCATAAGACATTAAGAATTAGCCTGGACATTTCAGTGTCTAGAAGACTGGTTTTTTCCTGTCGTAAAGAACTCAAAAGTCCTGTTCTCCTGTTCTGTTTTGCAAAGAGTTAATTCTCCGTTAAGAAAAATAATGCGTAAAAAAATATTTTCATTGTGCAGGCCCCAGGTTTTTGAGATGCTTCAGTGGGCTACTGGGAAATCTCTTTAGGACAGAATCTGGCTGAGCTGTCAGATTGACTGCTAGAAGCGCAGCCGAGTTTCAAATGGACGAGCAGTGTGCGTGCGAGACGCATCCCAGGAAAGGAAGATGTTTGACAAGTGAAGTGTTTTTATTTTACGATGGAGAACGAGCAGGAACATCAGACAGGTAAATCAGCCTGCCAAGCATGAGAGTTCCTGACTGACAGGCTCAGCACCAGCCCTGCTTGCTCAAGAGGATCCAGCATTCATTCTACTGAAAAGCAACTCTTTAAATTGTTATTTGCTGACTTTTCATTACTGATTATAATTGCCATGTGCAGGCTCAGAAGAGCAAAGGGAAGCCTTTGCTTTGCAGGCAGGGGAGAATGGGACGTGATTCTTCTTGAACCAAACAGAAATGAAGGAAGCTGCAGCAAGTTAAAAAAGCCTGCAAATGGTCAGAATAAAAACCAAACAATCTGAGGCAGAGAAGCAGGACTAACACTGATGTTTATCAGAATGTTGTTATTAAAATCACAAAATACCAATTAGAATATATGTCAAGGATTGACTCCTATTAACATGCTCTAGCAATGCAAGCCTCGTAATATTAGAAATTTTGAAAACATAGCCCTGTAATTTGAGATTATTTGCTACTATGTTACTATACAAACATGTCTAATTAAGCATTTTGCTGAGTGCTATGAAAAAGATGCTCAAATAAACAGACTAGAAGGACAGTATGAGAACACTGGATAGTGAGACATAAATTGTTTGCCCCTCTGAATGTGAAATGCCTTCTTTAGTCACAAGTGCCAAGGCCACTAGTGAATGTGTCCTTTCATCCCTGAATCGGTGAAGAAAAAACCTTGCAGTACATCATGTATTTTTTCTGGACTGTATTCAGCAAAGTGTTTAAACCTGTGCTTTAAGCTTTTTCTATTCAGCAGCTAAGTACTTAACTTGTACCACAATCCAGGAGAAAAGATACGCTAAATCAAACACTATACACTGAATATTATAAAGCAAAACTACTTTGGCAATGTTTGTGAACACTTTTAAAACTTTATTGGGACCATTTTGAGATCTCTATACTTCTCAAGCTCTGGTTACTTTAAGGTGAACTGTAAACAGACCAGAAGGAAAAAAAACATTAAACTTTATTAATCCAAAAAGATTCATAAAATGTCCAGAATAAGTTTTCTGTACCTAGGAAAAGGTCTCAGCTTTGAAGTCTGCTCTTTGGACAATATTCAGGGCTAAAGACAAAAGCTAAATATCTTGTCAGAAGTCTTTGATGTTCACAGAACTGTGAACTTGGAAGTTCACAGTTCTAATCAGTAAAATTATAAGGTATTTGATCCTCAAGCAAGGCTTGGCAAAAAACTGAGCTCTGCATGCAGCAGCAGTGAAAACAGAATAACTCCAGGGGTGAAATCAGGGAGGATCTTTGGAAAGAAATAAATAGGCAGGATATCCAAAATGGCAGCAGCTGGAAGCTGCTCCGAGGTGGGATGTCAGGATGAACCCCCTGGGAGATGCGATACCACTCACAGGGCAGGGGAGGAGGTCAAATGTGCAAGGCCCTGTAATTTGTCAGACGGCTAACACCATCATTACCTGTGTGTGTGTGCACAGGGCATGCTTGACAATAAATTACACTCACAAATTTCCAGGCTAAATGTCCTCTTATTGGCAGCACAGAGCACTGAACCCCCCCCATTAGGAGGTACTGTTTTATAATGGGCAATAAAAGTTGGGTCTCACAGTGTGAGGCTGAAAAAGAGTCACTGCTGAAATTAGCAGCAATGTCAATAGTTTGGATTTCTCAGTATATTACATATTTTTCCTTTTTCTGACATAGGTGGGAGGAGGAGCATAGGAAGAAGTGTGGGCTTAAAAATGGACATAGAAGTGGAGAAGTGGTCTGAGGCTGGAGCAAGGGAGAGGAACATGGGAGAAGAAAAGGTCCCTTGTTACCACTGTTACCCAGTATCAGGCACACTGGCCTCAAACACCAGGCATCACTGGGAAAAGCCAACATCTTAGCAACATCAGTGGAAGAAAGGAGGTGAGAGGACACAGAAAAGGGAAAATTAGAGTCTTGCTGCTCTCAGTGGAGACCGGATCAAGCCCATAAGGAAGGAAAAACAGCAGCCACTTCCATAATGTGACTGCAGGGAGGAGATCTGTCCCATCACCCTGCTGGGTCCAAGAGCAGCATGTGACTTATCAGAGTTGTGTTGCCCTGGCTTTCCCACAGCCATCCCAGGCTCAGGATGAAGGCTCTCTTTGGCAGCTGACAGATGCCACTCCCAGCACTTTTAGGGCTGGGAACCAAGGAATTGCAGAAGATGCCACTTCTCCAAATTAGATAACACCAGGAACCTTGTCAGTGGCGCTGTCACTCCTTATCCATGCACACTGATGTGTTTCAGACACAGTGAGCCTGCCCAGAGTGGGAATAGGAGCGAGTGGTGAACACAGCAAAAAACATCAACACTGTGAAATTTAAATATGTTTAAATTATGTTTAAATTTTCCTACATAAGCTGCACCTAGTGCTTTCCTAAGAGTCCAATACCCCTGTTGCTCTAGACCCTGCCTTCTTACTCACTGAATGGCCATGTCTTTATACCCTTTATACATCAGCTGCTGCACGGGTACCTCTATGATAATCACGGAGGAGATTTTGCATTGAGATGGCAGAGAACAACTGCAAGGTAACGTACACTGAGAGATACTGTTTGAACTACCCAGATACATTGCTGGGTTCTGAATTAACTGTAACCATTTAGAAAAAACAAAGGTCCAGGCAGCTTACTGAAAACTTTACTATTTTATGCTGGTCGTTGTCTCAGACTATGTGGGGGAGAATCTTTAGAATTATTTTTATTCCATTATATAAACTGAAGACCTTTGTTCCATTTTGGTTACTTCAGATTGAAAAAGAGATATGGTAAAAATAACAGGGGCCTGGGGACAGGTGACAAAGAGGATTAGAGGGATGGAAAAGCCAGTGTGTAGAAGAGATTGAGACGTAGGATTTGTCACAGTTCCAGGGTTAGCTGCTCCTCTGACCTCTTTCTAGTATAGAGGCATGCTCTGCTTCTTCAGGCCCCTGTGGGAGTCTGTCTATCTGCCTGTCTTTTCCCTGCTAACAGCTCCCTGACAGCTTAGTGAACATGTCTTTCAAGGAACTTGCTTTTTAATGTCCAGCATGCTTGGGATCTTTTGACTCCTGGCCTTGGCAAAAGAAATATATAGCTGGACTCTGGAAATAGCATCCTCCCAACTCTGGCTGTTTTGTCATGACCCCTACCATGCTAATTGCTAATCTGGAGGTACTGTGCAGCCTTCCAGCTAGTTAGTTCCCTGCCATTAAACTGAGCCAATGTTTACATAGAGTAGTGTCACTGCCACTCCGTCACATACCTTATTCTTAGTGATTTAAAAGCAGCCCTGCATCCTCCACACTCTGGTTCAGTGATGGTAACACATACTTGAAGCTTTTTTCCGTTTTTAAAAATGGGGATTATGTTTCTCCTTTTCCATTTAGAGGGAACTTCACCGGACTCCCATGACTTCTCAAATACAATGGATCATGACTTAGCAACTTTCTTCACCAGTTCCTTTACGACTCATGGATGCATCTCAACAGGTCATGGACTGAATCATAGAATCATAGAATGGGTAGGTTTTGAAGGGACCTCAAAGATCACCCAGTTTCAAACCCTTCTGCCATGGGAAGGGATGCCACTCACTAGATCAAGTTGCTCAAGGCCCCATCTAGCCTGGCCATCCCTTCCAGGGATAGAGCATCCACAACTTCCCTGAGCAACCTGTCCCAGTGCTTCACCACCCTCTGGTGAAGAATTTTTTCATAATATTTTTGCTACTCTTCCTTTTATCACTGCTGTACCTATAGAAGCTTTTCTTGTCGTCCTTGACGTCCCTGGCCAGATTCAATTCTATCAGGGTTTTAGCTTTCCTAACCTGATACCTGTTTGGACAATTTCTTCTATTCCTCTCAGGCTACCAGTTCTTGCTTCCTGTTATGTGTTTGAGTTTGTTTAGGAGGAAATATTTCATGACTGCCGACTTCCTGGCATTTTTATCTGACTTTCTCTTTGTTGGGATGCATCTCTCCTGAGGTTGGAGGAAGTGATTCTTGAATATCAACCAGCTCTATTGGGCCTTTCTTCCTTCCAAGGCTTTATCCCACAGTGCTCTATCAAGCAGATCCCTGAAGAGGCCAAAGTCTGTTCTCTGGAAGTCCAGGGTAATGACAGGTATTATCAAAGGAAATAGCTCTGCTCTTCCCCACTCAAAGTTGCATGGCTGAATGAGCATGATGAGGAGAAGCTCATCTGAGGCTGTTCTGGTCCCCAGGGAAGGTGGACTTCAGTACTCCTGAGACACTGAGAGAAAGCCACTAGGCTTGTTTCATGCAAACCTAGAGGGCTGAATCAACCCAGCTAGTGCCTCTTATTTCCAAGGATGTTCCAGGTTAGCCTGCTGCAATCAAAGGTAAAGCAGGAACTGAAGAGTGAAGAAGTGATCAGCAATTTTGCTAATATATAAACCTTCTAATTCTAAATGCTCTGGTCTGTGAATGATTTTTGTACCCTGACATGGTGCCAGCTGGTCTCTCAACCACCCAAGAGAAAAAGCAAAGTGGCATAGGTCCACTTTTGGCTCCTAGTTGCTTACACATATCAAACATCAAGCTGATGCCACTGAGGTGTGAGTGACTGTTCCTAGGAAAGCAACTAAGAAAAATATTCCAAAAAATCACCTTGTAGGGGCAACAAGCCAATCCTTGTGAAGAGTTAATGGAGGGAGCTGTTTCTGTAAAAAATAAAGAATGAGTTTTTCCTTCAAATCTCTTCAACTATGGAAATATAAAAATATCCTCATTTTTCATTTTTTGTACTTATAAGCCTGTTTTGCAGAACTGTCCTTCTTTTATACAAACACTTACCACGGTACATACCCTTCCTGCCTTTGCTGTCATAAATTATCTTGTGAATATATTCTGTGAAGTTACTAGCTGTACTTTTGCTATTAATCTTGGCTCTGAGTTTTTCTGGATTTTGTCTCCTTTCCAATCCATCTTAGGCAAGAGAGACAGAGCTTTGGTCAGGGCTCTTCTCCCCTCAAGGGAGCACCACTCTGTAAAGTGTCCGCAACAATACACCTTTTAATGATGCTCTCCTTTGGCTTTTACTGTGCTCATTGCAAGGCTTGTACTCCATTTTCCTGTAATAACTCAACTGCCACCTGGTTGGTGCTCCTGACAGTTACATCCTTCCCAAGACTTTTCTGACTTGCCCCATCTGGAGCAGGGAGATGCAAAGAGACTGCGGTGCTCTGGGGAAATGATAAGGGCTCACCTCTTCAGTGACCTGGAGTATTTCCACTGGGGATAGGATCGGCAGCAGCCAGCAGAAGAACACATGAATTAATGTTCCCTGCAGCTCCCTGGGATGGTGTTATTCACTCATTTCCCTGCACATTTTTCTGCAGACCTGAGCACATGTATAGTTTGTGCCATGTTTACCACCTTAACTGCTTCCTTTAGTGGACTGTATCAAAATAGAGTCAAAGAAAATTCATTCCCTATACTAGATGCTAATACAAATAAGAGAACTCTTCAGCTGAATGAGTTCAGATGGTAAAATAATTGGTGTAACTATACTCAGGATGAATATATGCATGCAGGATGCAGACAAAACATTTTTGCCCCTTACATCAAAGCACACAGCTCTACTCAATAAAAGCATTTTTGCAGGCTCAGCCAGTGGAAAGAACTGATAAACACTTGAGCGACCCTCATGTATATTTAATCTGATAGGCAAGGGTGATGGGTGCACACACACACACACACACACACAAACACATATGTACCTTCTTCTATTGCTATATAGTACTTCTGATGTATTTTAAAATATTAGAGACTATACAAGCACCTCCCTACCTTGCATGCCAGAATAGGAGGTATGGCAAGGAGGAGCAGCATGATAAGGGAAAGGTCATGCATGAAAATGAGTATCTGGGATTCTGTTTAATTTTTACAGGTCAGCACCTGATTTTGGTAAAATATGTTAGGAGGCTAGTGTCCTCCCACACCCAGATGGGCTCAGGCATGCCTGCTTCAGAGATGAAAGCAACGCCTGAAGGGTAGGATGGAATTCAACAGCAGCCACATCAAGAACAGAAACCAGTATTTAGTTGAAAACAGAATAAAGCCAAAAGAAAAATCCTTTTCTGAACAGCAGGACACAGAACTGTGAAAATTTCCCTTCCCTTCCCTTCCCTTCCCTTCCCTTCCCTTCCCTTCCCTTCCCTTCCCTTCCCTTCCCTTCCCTTCCCTTCCCTTCCCTTCCCTTCCCTTCCCTTCCCTTCCCTTCCCTTCCCTTCCCTTCCCTTCCCTTCCCTTCCCTTCCCTTCCCTTCCCTTCCCTTCCCTTCCCTTCCCTTCCCTTCCCTTCCCTTCCCTTCCCTTCCCTTCCCTTCCCTTCCCTTCCCTTCCCTTCCCTTCCCTTCCCTTCCCTTCCCTTCCCTTCCCTTCCCTTCCCTTCCCTTCCCTTCCCTTCCCTTCCCTTCCCTTCCCTTCCCTGGACTTGTCCTCATGCTGAAAATTCCTCAGTCCACAGGTTTAGCACCAGCAGTCTTTCTCCCCCTCTTTTCCTCTCTCTCCACCACTTTATATCAATCACCTATATTGCAGGGCATGTTACATGTGGCATGATGATATTTTATATATTGATAAAGCAGGCAAGACCACATAGATATTCCACCTCTTCCTCTTTCTTTAAATAATCTCAAAAAAATCTTGAAAATTAAAGTGGTGGGCTGAGACTGTAAGACCACCATGGCTGATGTAGAAGTGCTGTCCCTTGCAAGACCCAGGCACCACCCTCCTCTACTTCATCCTACTCAGCAAGGAAGGTAGTCAGCCATAAGCGAAACCTAGGAACTAAATACTTAGGGCCAAACATCATTTTTGCTAGGGACACTGCACTATGACCTTGAGAGTTTGCTGAAAGAAAAAGATTGAGCCTTTGGACATGGTCAGTGAAGGAAATGGCGCTGGTCAGACTACCTTCAATGGCCTATTCCCTGGTGACCCAGGATATGCAGAGAAGGGCAGTAGTGGTTCCTGCCTTGTGAATGGTTAAAATTGTTCCCAAATTTGATAAACCTCAGGGCAAAATTTTCCACTAATAACAGATGAGTGCGTGCAAAGCTGCAAAACTAGGGGTGTATATCCCCCCTATCAAGACTCAGTTGGCAGCTACAGACACAAAGTACAAATTTTAGGGAGGTGCACCCCAGAAAATCTAGGAAAGCTGTAGTGCACTTTGTCATGCTTCAAGAGCTTAATCCATTGCAAACAGGGATCAAATTGCTGATATGCAATATTCTTACTTAAGGAAGGAAAAAAAACCCACTCTGACAAGGTAGAGTTGCAATAAATAATTAGGAAAATATATCTACAGCTCAAACAAATTGCAGGCTTCTGGAGGAGGCTGGTGGGTTGTTTTTTCCATCACACTGTAACCTTCCCTCTCAGTCTGAGACTATTAACTTCTGACAAGGTGTGAGGCCTGATTTAGACTGATCTGATCTGATGGAGTGACCTATTTCTATTACCTGCTCCCTCTCTCCTCCTGCTGCTCACTTCTCTGATGGCCACTCTGGCTCGCTCCCACAGCTCTGCCAGCAGCTTTTATATTTCAGCTCTTGGAAGAGTAATGATAATAATGAGAACTGGACATGGTTTCTCAGCACACAGGAATTTCTAAAGGCATTTCTCCTGTTACAGGGAACTCTTACACCATCCCTTTCTTTTCCTTTCTTTACTTAATGTTATCACTCCCACTGCAGCCGAAATGGCCCTCAAACATGTAAAACAATCTGTCTGCATGCTAGCCCACCATTTCTCGACACTTTTTCTCCCTTCTCTCCACCTGTTGCCAGCTGAGGGTCACTCCTCCTGTGGGATCCGCACCCTGGGAACACAGAGGGGCTCTGGGAAGCAGAGTGGGATGAGGGTGACTTGGACTACAGAAGGCTGCACATATTTGCCTATGTCTTTTTCTAGTGCAGCTACACAGCATCCTGTCAGGTTCTGAACTTGTCCATTCTTGGACTTCTTTTATGACTCACTGTGAGAAACAAGCCAAAAGCTCCAGAATTTTGGGGATTTTGCACATCTTTTTTCCTTTGGATTAATCTTTTTCTTTATTTGTTTGTTGGTGGGGTTTTTTTGTCTGCATTCTGCAAGCCATTGCCCTTTTCAAACTGCTTGACAGAACACCGCTTCATGACACAATGTCGACAAGTAAAATATTGAATGGTTAAATGCTATTTTCTAAAACAATATGGACACCTTATCACCAGGAAATGGACCATGGCCTGAGACACTGGGAGAAAAACCATCACCACCTTAAGTCAATGCTGGCACTTGTTACAACATTTGGACTTGGGGTTCTAATTGTCTTAAACCAGGATTTTGTGACCTAAGAGATATAATGAAAAGGTTTAGATTTTTTACAGCTAGTCTATACTAGGACAAGCTGAAAGAGCTTGGAGTTTTGCTATTGATTCTGACCTAAAGTGATATTGATATGAATTTTAAATATGTGTGTGGATAAAGAGGGTGCAATGATCAGTTCAAATATAGTTTATTAGTGCTTGTTCGGGCAATTTTGTATTGTATAACATGATAAAAATTGGACAAGACCTTATTTGGTTTCTGTGTTTAAAGCTTTAGCAGGTATGTGCTTTTTATGTTCCCATGTCAAATCAATACATCCTGGGTTTTTGGATAGGTCCCAGAGTCACTGCTTAAAAACTGATGGAGCTTAAATGCTGGGACTTTACTTCATAGTGCTGTTTTCCCTTCCATTTCTGTATAATCATTGTCATTCTGGAGAAATAAGGTATTGTATATCAAGGAGCATATTCAGAGGCCTTTTGTGTTTGCCTTCATCATGATAATAACAAAAGTACTGGTGGTAGCAATAATACAGGCAGTAATAAAAATATAAATGCATATCCTCAATAGCACCCTATTGTGTCTGAGCTCAAATCTTTGTAAATGCTGATAATCTTTTCTCTTCCTAGAGCTAGAAGATGGTTTACTGTTTCAAGTTTTCCTGCACAGAAACTCTTTTCAAGGTTGAGGCATTGTTGGAAGCTAACAACAGTGGCTTTGAAATGTATCATTTAAGCTGGAGAGTGACAAACACCCTACCCTACTCCTGGGAGAGTAGCTGTGCTTTCACTTAATGAGGTAGCTGAAGACATCTCTGGTCCTTTTCCCACTTTGAGCCCAAATGCCAGAGGCAAAATGGTAAGCTTTCCTTGCATGTGTGCAAAGATTCCAAGCTCTGTGTCTCTGTGCACTTGCAGCTGTTGTCACCTTTCTGGAAAGGTCATTTTGACTTGCATAGTTATTAAATCCTGTCTCATTTGTTCTACACAGATCAATCCTAGGCCAATGCATTGATGAAGCAAGCCTGATTCTTTACAAAATGGAGCATGATGGCAAATATTGTTGGTAGGCGAAGGCAATTTGAGCTTGATTGCATGCTGCTTCCTTTTGAGAGCATAGCATCTCTTGGTGTCAGGGTAGCTGGGTCTCAGTGACCATTATGCCTGTTAGTACCACGAAGGGTAGCAAAGTAAGAGTGCCGCTGGATCAGTTATAATGACTTCCTGGTTCAGTGGCACCAAACAGAGGCAGACAGAGAAGTATCACCTGGTGATTTTTGCATGCATGGTAGCAATGAACTCTCCATCTATCCCAAAAGATGCCTTTTGGCAATCTTGGAAAATCTTTGGAAAGCTCATTTGGCTCATAACAATGGCTGTGTCTTCTGCACTTTTTTCTTTACAATACACACTTCAAAAAGGTTTCTGAAAAGAGACCATATGTAGCACCTCTGCATGTAATATACAGAGTATATGCTTGAAGAGAATTATTATAAATTCTTCTTCACGTAGCACTTGGATAATGAGTATGCCCAACATTCTAGATACAGGGTAAATGTCACATGCACATGGAAGAATTCATCCATGAGATACATTACAGATTTATGATGCACAACTCATTAGGTTTTGTTATCTGATTCACCAAGTTTTCAATGAAGACAGATTGCCAAACAGGAAAAGAGGCGAAGAAAATCCAGTCAATTTATTCTGAAGGCTCCATTCTTTCCATAGGACATAGTTTTGGGAGAAGTATGCTTTAAATCAGGGTGTATGCAATTGGTTAATGCCACAGTTTGATTTGATGGTACTTGGTTGTCCTTATCAAATGGCATTTATTTCATCAAAGCAAAGGAAACAGAAACTTGTCCAGAAATTGGAATCCTTGCTCATTAATCTAATGAGAGCTGTTTTCTCTTCCCATTTCTCTTTCATGCCTGTTGGGGACAAGAAGGCTGTTTGTTTTATCATCATTGTCCATACAGCTATCCCACACTGCAGAATCCATGATGACTGCATTTTTGAAAGAGTGTCTCCCCAGGGACTGTAATTATTCATCTTTCAGGAGACACAAGATCTATAATACACAAGTGCTGCAGACAAGAACTAGTTTACAGGTTTATCTCATGACTGAAAGTATAATCCATCTTCTCTGGCATGATTTAGGAGGTGCTGCATAAGAAAAGAAAGAAAGTGGGCCAACCCCATTTCAACTTGTATTCCCCTGTTCACATAGGTCTTATTCTTTTAATTTCTCATTGAAGAGAAGTAAAAATTGAGTGAGCAGAAGAAATGGGCCCTATTTCCTGTATCCTGTAGCACACCTCGTAGCCATTAGGGTTGTGCCTGCACCAGGTCTGGACTCCCTGCAAGCTTTCTTGCCCTAGCAGCGACCCAGCCTGGCATCTGCTCTGTTATGAGAAAGCAGAACTAGGAAGGCCTGTTTCTGGTGGAGATAGTGGTTTGGGATCTGGAAATGCTGACAGCTTCATGAGTTAGGAATCAAGCTATTCATAGAGAACTCGAGTGTATGAATGGAATTTTCCTAATGTTTTCATGGCAGGTCTAAACCTCTGAACAGGAATTCCAAAATTTCCCACGTTTCCTCTAAGTGTTAATACACTTCCTTGTGTCTCATCCTTCCTCTTTTGCCAACAAGTCAGTCATTTCCCACTATCATCACAGAATAGCCCTGTAGCTATCACTAAAACTCCTTTCCCAGGAAAGTTTATCCTGAAGATGGGACTTCAGGTAGTTTAAGCTTCTTGGAATGCAATTTAGCATCTAAAGACAGTGAAGACACAAGACTGCCATATGTTCGTGCACCTGTTTGGAAGTCCAGGCTGGGTGTTCAAAAGAAAATGTGAATGGACATGGCTCCAAACTGACAATTCATCTGCAGAAGACTATATTATGCTGTGTATTACCGTGTTGCTTCCTTAGAACTTTTTTTTTCACCTTCATCCCCACATATTTTTAATTTCCATGTATGCTAAAATCCCCATTGGAAACAACCCATTCCTCTGTGTTTCTTCTCCCCACACCCTACAATAACCATCTGTTATTCCTAAAGGGTAAACATAGCTTGTCTTTTTCATTGTGACATAAAATGTTACTCAACAACCCTAAAATATTTGCATTTTCTATAAAAACCTTGGCCAAATCTACTTTCTGTGGTCTTACACACAGTCTTGCCTGCTCAGTGGGCACCAAGCACTAAAAAACCTGCTAAAGGATTGTTAACAGAGAGAGCACAGGGTCTCTAGCACTGGGTACATTGGGAAGCAGGCATCAGTCCTGGATGCTCCCACTACAAAGTATTTCAAATACCAGAGTAAGACAGGAACAGCTAAACTGTGCTCCAGACATCTAAATTTAAGGATTTACGTTTCTTCTGATGCAGCAGATGACATTATCGATTCCGAAAGCAACAGAAGGAGTGTACTGCTCTGCCTTGCTTTTGCCATTAGAGATTAAATCAGCTCTGCTGGGTCTTTGCAGATAAAAAAAAACCCCAAAAAACTCTTAAGAAACCAGTTCAAAATTCAGCAGCAGTCTTAAAGGGCCTAAATCTAACCACCTCAATTTCAGCTGTGGTTTTTAAATACCTCTAAAATATACTAAGATGGGTAGAAGCCCTAAATCTAGGGTTCTTTGAACATATAAATCCAAATATCATTGTTACTCCTTGGAGCTGTCTCTGATTTTGTTAGGCAGAATTACTGATTTTAGTAAGGAGCCATCCTTTGAAATCAATACCATGGTCTGGCCAATATTTAGGAAAAACATCCTCATCTCTAATATTTATACTCATTCGATTATGACCATCTGAAATGAACTAAGTTTAAAAAAAGTCTTTTTTATGTTTTTACCATTTCACATCAGTGAGTGAACTGGCTGATTTATATGATCACTGGTATCATCATAGTGTATAGAAGAATTTGCTCACAACTACCTTAACTTTCCTGGCTCATTTGCACTTCTGTGCAGATACTGAAGGCTGCAGACACTACAAGAAAACAACCATAGGCAAAAAAAAAACCCCTCCAATCAATTAGATAGTTTTCACAAGTCCCAAGTCTTGCAGCACAAAGAAATAACCCACAACTAAATGAAATTTTGGGCTTCACCTACTCAGACCATGTTCATTAAAAAATATAGTCTTCCAAAATCCTACTCATTTATTTATTGCAAAAGCATATTAGGTTTCCAGCCCACCTCCATTTTCATGCAATTTTAGGATGGTAAACTGCAGCAGGAATTGATTTGTCTGGACTCTGCTAATTCTCTGTACCTGCCTCCCATGTTACTATAGTTTCTCCCTGACACCTGCCCTTCTGTGACATTTTTCTGGGAAGCTGACCACTGTGCTTCAATTTATTAAGCCCTCCACATGAAGATATCAATTGCCTCCTGGCAACAGGAGCATTCATTATATGTCTTTGGGGGACAGGCACTTTCAAGAAAATTTTCTGAGTGAGGTACGCCACTTGCTGTTAGCTCTTTAGAAAGGACACTTTTTACCATTTCTTTCATCAAAATTATTCAAAGGCAGAAATAGTGACATTTCTGTCAAAATGGTCGCTCATCAAGAGGTGCAGTTTTAGCAATGACATGTATACAACAGTTGTGCCCTGGCTTTTCAGAGCAAAAAGAGTCTCTTGAAGGGGAAAAGCATATATACATGACTCTGTGCCTCTGATAGTTTGTGACTTTGGCTGTAAGATTTGCTTGAAGCCCTGATGAAGCCCAAACTCCCAGACCCCAGGGGCATGCTCACTGGTTTCTACATTTTATCACTTGAAGGAAAGTGATAAAACGTGAAGGAAAACAACAAACTTAGTCTTACTAATTATTTTAAAGAACTGAACCATGATGTTTGGGATATTATTAGAGGACTAGACACTAATTCATAGGCAGGTCTGCTCTTGATGAAAATCTGTTAGTGCCAAGAGGGTCCAATCATTGCAGGGCTCAAAAAATGCATGTAAGTGACTGCAAATTATAAAACATAATGTTTAAATGAATATACATTGTAAATTTGACTCTAACAGGACACTTCAGTTTCTGGGCACCAGGACACAGAATGAGGAATTGATGAGCAGAAAGGAGACAGAAGGTCAGTAACAAGACAAAATGATTTGAAGTACTGCACTGCATCTGAAGTACTTGTAATCCAGATTTGGAGTTCATACAAAAACTTAATTATAAAGTGAGAAAGCTGAGACAGAAAATGCCCTGACAGACGTTAACTTTTGAAGCCATAAGGCTGCTTGTGCCAACACTCCTTTAGAACACTTTGCACACAAAACCTACCTCACAGCTGCCTCCATTGTCCCCTTACTTCCCTGATATCTTCTGAGAACATCCCCAGGATGTCTGGCAAAGAGCAGATCCTGCCTGTGCAGGGTGTTAGTCAGCTGCTGGTTTCCCCAGTCCTGTACCGCTTGCAATCAAATTTAAAGAGAAGTCAAGGTTGTTATAATGAACGATACTGGGGAGATAACAAAGGTAAATTATAACAAACCCATGCTTTTAGCATGCCCAGTGACAAAAGTTTCTTCCCGTAGCATTTTCCTAACAGCATTGAGCAGGATGGTGCCTGGGATGAACACAGGATATTCTGCTAAGAAGGAGGCTGTGATTGTGGGCAGCAGCAAAGAGGCTGGAGAAGCAACAGGAAGGAAACTGTTCCTTCTTTTCACCAATGCAGCATAGCAGAGACCATGAGCACAGAGTGGACAGCACCATGGGGCAGATGAAGAAATATCTGGGCAGACAACAAGAACTGCCTGGAGCAGAAAGCAAAGGTTTGGGCTTGTAGAAGAAAGGAGACTTTCCTAAGAATCTAGAGAGGACCACAAGAAATTCATAGATCTTGAGAAAAAAATGAAAATTTCTGGACAGAGTAAAGAGTGGGGAAACTTCTATTAACTCATTTTGCTCTCAAGCCTTTTATTTAATTTGTCTCACCCATCAGTATCTTGGTTTGTTCCTCTGCTCTGTTCCTCTTGTCATTCAATTTGCGTTGGGGGTTGTTTTATTTATTTGTTTGTGCACATCTGTGTAACAAAGCACAGCTTTGGATCTTGGATACCTTTCTTCTCTACTAATATGCTTGCTTAAAAGAAAATGAGAGGTGTGTCCTTCTGAAAGTGTTAGCTGTTTTGTTGGGCCAACCCAATGATACAATTGATAGAATCAAAAATAAAGCCAAATCAAACCGTCTTCGCAAGGCTGTACCTCAAAGAGCACCTAGTAACAGATGAGTAAAGCTCTTCAGCAGCTTGCCACTATGAGTTAACCCAGTAATATACCAAATCTAGAAATACTCACCATTTCACAGGCTGTTGGATCTGCTCTAAATAGCAGATAACTAGGGAAAAAAGTAAGATGGGATGAGGCGTCCATTCATGCATTCTTGGAAGGGATCAGTCCGTGGATTTTAAGTCAAAGGCCACATGTGTGATGGTACAGTGAAAGTGATTTTTTTAAGACAAAATATGGGCTTAGATACCTTGCTGACCACCCATTTGTGGTTAAGTGAAAGGACATACATCACTGGAAAATATTAATAGCTAGTCTTCAGGGAAAAACAGTGGAATATAGTCAGCATTAATCACATCCCTGACTCTATCTCAGGAGCCAAGAAGAGGTCATTTTTTTTCCATCAGGAACATCTTGGTACTTAAAAGAAAAAATGCATTCACACTTAAAGGCTTCTGTGGTGTAACCATAGAGATGTGTTAATGTAATAATCACACACAGCCATGTAGGGGCTTGTGCTGCTTTGTGCAAAGGGGGTTAGAAAAGTTCAACCTTTCTCTACACAAATGCTCCCTTCTATAACTAAAGATAAGGAAATATGTAAGTTTTACAAAAGCAAAGGTTTTATTAAATTAATAAACTTAGTTCCCCTAATTGTTTTGTGACAGAATCTCCACATGGTGCAAATCAGCACACCGAGGGTAGCTCTGGGGATTTGCTCCTGCTGAGAAACCAGTCCATCACTTCCTTAAGGCTCTGACATTTTGAGGACCGTGTTACAACACAGAACACCAATTCTGAAATGCCAGAGCAACCCCACTTTATCACCACATGATCCTGCTGAGTAAAATAATAAAGCTCAGTTTCTATGTGCGGTGTACATTTCAGCATGCAAGTTTATTCTTCTGCAATGACAGTTTTCTTCCTCCGCTAATTTCACCAGGAATTACTATGGGCCTGCATACTCCTCAGGTGATACTGGCTCAGCAAACTGATTTGTTATAGTTTCTGGACAGAATCAAAATTCATTACACTAATCATGCTCCTTAATAATTCTGTAGAGCATTGCTCTCAGGTGCGGTGTGGAACCACAAACACAGATATTCTTAGTGTCCAGTAGCTTTAAAATCTGGTGAGATATCTTAGTGGACAACTCATCATCTCTGCTGATGTGTGCACACATGCTGTTAACATTATACTGAGATATACCGAGGAGGCATAGTAAAACACACCAGGACGTGCTATTTTCTGTATTTGTAAGAAGTGAGCCCACCTCTGTGGGAATCCATCCCCACCACAGTATGGGTACATCTGGTAGTTGCAAAGCCTCAAATCGTCCCTAAACTCACTTAAACAAAGCAACAGATGATCTAATTTATTGCTGGTGACAGTCCTGCTTTGAGTTGCTGTAGGCAGCCCCTAGCAGCCCTCTAGCAGTTAACAGGAAAAAAAAATTCCGATTGGACTTGAAATGAACGGCAAGTGTTTGGGGAGAGGGGTGGGAATAGCTTAAGATTTTAAAATCTACACAAACATTTCCAATTCGACCCAGAATTTGTCCCCTCTAATACTGAAAACGTGTTTCGTTTTCAGCTTGCTGATGTATTCAAGAGCATTTTTTCTCCAAAAAGTGAGAAGATAATTGCCTGCCTGAGAATGAAAATGCATTGTGATACCTTTAGCTGGTTTCCATTCTGCCTATCCACAATACTCCTTTGAGTTTGTGATTGCTGATATACACGATGTACTGTAACAAAATGTTATCTTGCTTTTGTGCTACTGAAAGGGTTGTTAGCTGTTTCTTTCCTGAACTGTGGCACCACAATATACATATTGTCCTCACTGGCAGGCAATTCTCTGACTGCTTCCATCTTCCATCTCACTACTTGGCAGAGCTGTATTTCATTACTGCTCAGACACGCATCGATGGGTGCTGAGTTCTACATCTGGACCTGTCCAGCAAAGGGCAGTAAGGCTCATGAGAGGTCTAGAAAACACATCTTTGAGGAGCAGCTGAGGGAGCTGTGGTTGTTTAACTTCAAGTAGAAAAGGCTCAGAGGGACCTCACTGCTCTCTGCCACTGCCTGAAAGGAGGTTTTTGAGGCCGGTCTCTTCTGCCATGCCCGCAGTGACAGGTCTAGAGGGAATGACCCTAAACTGAGACAGGGAATGCTCAGATTAGACATTAGAAAAATGCTTTTCACTGTTAAGGTGATCAGGCATTGGAATAGGTTGCCCAGGATGGTGGTGGAGCTGTTCAAGAGGCATCTGGATCTGGCACTGGGTGATGGAGTTTAGGGTTTTAGCGGTAACAGTGACAGTGCCTGGTGGACAGTTGGATGATCCTAAAGGTCTCTTCCAGCCTTGATGATTCTATGATTCTATGTAGGCAAGACTGCACTTCTACATGGTTCCACCTTGCCTGCCCTGGGAGCTGCTGCAACATGGCTCTGAAGCTTGCTTGCTTACCCATCAGGGTTTCAGAATGAGAAAAATGTGGACAATTTTCCAGAGACAAGGAACATATCCTACACAGAGGTCTGTCCAGTTTATCCTCTCTAACCCATATTGCTATGTTACCTCCAGAAACTTCATTTAACCAAAGTAGTTGGCATAAAAGGTAGGTAATAGTCAGAACTCTGACTGAGCTGCAGCTGAACATGCTCCCAGCAGTTAGGACCAATAAGGAAAATCCTCTTGAGTGCTCAAGCAGGGAATTAATTACTTCCAAGCTGTATTTTCACAAAGGTGTTTAGACTCCTGATAGTGGGATCTGAAGGACTGAAAAACAAAGAACTTGCTTCAAACATAGACATATTTGGGAACTTTTTACAGTCATACTGTTTCAAGACAACTGTTTGAGAAATGAGAGCATGGTGAGTGCTAAACAAAGGTGATCTGTTCAAATAATGTCACAGCCTGAAAGAAAATACCACTATCAGAACTAGTCAAGTGTG
This sequence comes from Chamaea fasciata, assembly GCF_029207755.1. Classification (NCBI taxonomy): domain Eukaryota; kingdom Metazoa; phylum Chordata; class Aves; order Passeriformes; family Sylviidae; genus Chamaea; species Chamaea fasciata. Next base: position 78,243,740 of record NW_027094088.1, on the reverse strand, counting down.
TGTCCATCACGACTAATAGCTGGTGTCAGGCTCCCTGAGTGACAAGCCCTGTGCTCTGGGGCGGGTGGAGCCCAGCAGAGCCGTGGTGGCAGCACACCAGCTGGGACCCTCCAGCTGGCCGGGGGCTGCGGCGGCTCCAGGGCTGCACACGGGCAACCACAGGAGCAGGGCTGGGTGACTCACAGTGCTGGTGAGGAGGCAGATAAAGCATCCTGGAAAATACAGGTCACAAGCCAATGCTAAACTAACATAAGGAACCAGTTCATTTACTGCTTGACAGCTGTAATGGGTGGGGTTGGGGAGGAATGAATCTTCGGGTCCCTGCAGAACTCGCACTGCTGCTCCACAATAGCATGGATGGTATCAGCAAACATACAAGTATTAATGGCATTGCAATTCTGCTAATTTTCATTTAAACCCCTCAAAACTATCAAACAAACAAAACCAAAGGTGAAACCTTGGCTGAAAAAGGTCCAGTGAAGAACTGACAATTTCTTTCCTTTTCTTGGTTTAAATCATGCCCAGTTCAAGTTACATGAACCCATGCACCTTGAATCTGTAAGGGCTTTGTTGTGGTTACCAGGAAAATAGGAAGAAATTACTGTGCCAGTGACATGTTTTCAATTATGGAATAAAGGGCAAATGACTATAAAATATGAGTGATTTGTACAGAGAATATCAGATACCTTTTCTCCTTGTCCTGACTACTGCCTCTGTAATCATATAAGTAATTGAGAAGAGACTGCACCAACCTTTATAAATCCCCTTCAAGGCACTTAGAAAGAATGGGAATTCATTCTGTTCCATTTTCAGCCAAATTTTGCAATTCTGAAATTTCCTATCCCAGAAAATCAGATTTATGAGGTAAAACAACCATAGGGGGAATGTGAGTCCGAGGGAGGAAGAAGGCTGATTAGGTTATTGGTGTGTCCACAGTAATAATCATGTTTAAACTGGAACTGGAACATGGCAATGTCCTTACCAGGCCTCCCTGGTCAGACCCTCTAGAAAGAAAGTGGAAAGAAGGGGGAAAGGTAAATCAAAAGAGGCAACATGGTAGAAATAAATGTAGAGCAAGGAATATGGGAAGAAAATGCTGCAGCAAAAAGCCAGCAATGAGCCGCACGTTTTCTCTTGTATCAGGGATCAGTCAATCTGGCTCATGGTTTGCTCTTATGCCCTTCTTAACTGCACAGGATGCCTGTTCAGTGTAATACAAAATGAGACATGTTTCTGTATTTTAGCTGAGTTTTTTAAGTTCAAACCACCTTCAAAGTACATTAGAAATCCTGTAACACCTGACAAAGAGGAAAGGCTGGGTACAGTTCTTCCTCCCCAATACACCCAGTCTTCTGTGCCACACTCTTTGCCCCCAAAAAAGATATGGTAAGAAAGAGGCATTCTAAGCTTTACAGACTGTTCGCTTCAATGGGCTTTGGATTGCTTGAGCCCTCCACTTTTGTATTCTAAAGAAACCAAGAGAAAGCTCATGAGATCAGAGGCAGCTGAATGTCTTTATGTATAAAATAGCTTGAAAGGTAGGGCTTAACCCAGCAAAAGAGAGAAAAATTCACAGTTCACCTACTCTATCCAGTCACAGATTTGTAATTTTGACACTTGTGATAAAACTAAAAGAAAAAATATTAAAATTACAGGGGGAAGGGAGAAGGGCCATGAGTCTAAACTAAAAGCCTAAAAAATAATTTCAGGACTTCAATTTTCCCTACAGATTTCCTCTAAAGACTGACAGCATGTGCCACTATCTTACTCTAATTTTCTCCAAAGGGAAAATGAGACACTGTATTAACATTGACTTAATCAGAGGAGCCAAATATATCTGTATGCACAACCTATCTGCATCTCCCTATCTCAGAAAACTTTCTATCCCAACTGAGCACCAGCTGGAAGAGAAATTCTTGCAATGGAGCCCTTTCTGTTTAATCCCTTAATCTTCTCAACAGTAGGGATTCTCTCTTAAAGCCGACTGGAAAGTAACATCTGCACTGTTGAAAGAGAGAAGGCACCAGAAGGCAAGCCACGGAGGTCTCAGCTCCCTCTCTCCCACTCAGCAGTTTTCTCTTGAAGATGCCTGTTTAAGGACAGTTTACATTTAATGGCAATGACACAGATCAGGCAGAACCCCAGAGGCTGAAATATTTTCTATTTCTGAGCAGTTATGGCTCCCCATTCTTATGCTGTGCAAAGGCAGGAGAACTTTAAATGACAAGGAGACCATATCCATCCAACAGATGGATTAACCTGCAGAGACAGATTAATCTGTGTTATAACGCCCTGAAAGTTACTACCATTCCTCCCTTCAACCATCCCTTCTTGTTATTCATGGCTAGTATTTTGACAGCATAGACCACAGTGATGTTCCTCTCTGTAACATCCTGACTGTCAGTCCTGGGGCTTTATTATGGGTTCCAGTGTCTCTCTTAGACTCAAGGTTGAACAACATAGTAGCACAGATTAGTTGACGGGCTGCCTCCCAAATGCTAGGTCACAATTTCATGGGTCTCCTGGTTAACCTAGCCTTACAAAATCCCATGAAAAGTCAGGCACAGCACTCACAATCTGGTTATGTCTTCTTACAATCTAATAGAAAGGGGAAAGCATCCCTCTCTAACTAGAATGAAATGTAGAATATGTGTTAATATATAGAATTCCTATGTTTAATGTCTTCAAAATCTCAAACCATTCTGAACTCAGGTGACCAGATGGGTTGCTAATGTCACTCACTTCATTCTGTTCTCTCTTTGAATATCTGTCTTGTTTCCTCTCTGCCCCTTCCCCCCTCCTCCCCTTTTTAAATTCTCACAATTGTGCAGTACAAGTATCTGTTGCAGAAAGGAGAGGTGATGGTAGCTAGCCTTATGTTGTTAGACTGACCTGCTTCTGAAACAGCACTCACAGACAATTAAAGCAAACTTTTTACCAATGGCCAAGAAAATCTTCACAGAAACTCTTCACACTTACTTCTTCAGTAACCCTTCAACTTTATAATAGTAATCACTTGCTCTGGAGAACAGAGACTGACGCATGCCATATCTTAGGTTAAAAGCTACTTTTTGGAAGAAATACTGAGTTGTCAGTCCAAATCAGGCATACACTGAAAAAGGCAAATGCACAGTGATAAGAATGCACTTTTTTGGTCTTCCATCTGAAGCCTGTAATTTATCACAGGTTGCATTGGATATTCTGTGACTTCTGGTGAGGATTAAACATTAAGAATGCTCTAGTTTAGCTTTCTGGGCTCAGAATCTGTGACTTGTTTTATGGTTGCAGAAAAATTGGTATGCAGCCCCAGATCTTACTTCAGTCTCAGCTGGAAGCTTCTGACTCCTCACCAGAGTGAGACCTGCCCACCAGTGAGTTACTGAGCTGTGTCACCACAGCTCTGGTGAGACACTTAGATGGCACTGCAGTGGTGGTCCAGAAAGACATTCAAGGGACTGAGGATCTAAGTTTACAAGTAGTCCTGAAACCCTGTGAGCATAATGTAGGGCATCATGCCTGTGGGTATTCTCTTTGTTCAAGGGATGCTGATATAAGCAAACACCTCCCCTACTGAACACATCACACTTTCCAGGTTGTGTCCAAAACAGACTAGAGACTTGAGGGAGGCCTTCTCATCTCCTCTCTCTTCCAGCTGGATCCATCACACAGAAGACACAAGAGTACCAAAGACTCTCATAGGATCAGATCTCTAATAAAACATACATCTAATAACTTAAAGATAGGTAAATTATTTCAATGGGGAAAATTTCTGTAGAGTGACTGAAAAAGATGAACTAGAAAGGCTGGTAAACAACCTTACTTCCATCCACTGTGTCCTGGAAAGGTAGATACATTCCTCCAGTCTTTGTTCAACTTTCAGTCCCTTCCTGAGCCAAAAATACCCCCCTAAGGCTTACTGCCAAGGCTTACAGCCTTACTGTAAGGCTGCCTTCTTCTCTCACACACTTTTCAGTCTGTTCCTTGCTCGTTGCCCCTTTTGCCCACTGCCCACCCCACCCTTAATTTGGGACAGCTATACCATGCCCACCTTTTCTTAGGGAAAAAGAAATCATCCTCCTTTCATCTCCTGCCCCAAGGTTTTGGCTTGACCCAGAAGGCAGCACTGAGGACCTTCTTGCTCTCATAACCTCTGCAACATGATGTACAATACACAATAGTGGGCCACAAATAAATTAGAGAAGGAATATTTATATTCCAAGGTTGTGGTATGCTCTGCTGCTATTATGTCTGCAGTGTTTCTGGTGGGGCTCTTTAGAAAGCCAGAGTTAATACAATGGTCAATGAGTAACAGAGTGCAATTAGTGAAAGCTCCTGGAAGCATGCAAAGCAGGAAAATCGATCTTTGCAAACCTTGGCCTTAGCCTGGAAAGAAGTGGTTTATGATCATGGTGCTTTTTGACCTGTCAGCATCATGACAGTATATTACAAAAGCTGTTGCTGCTCCTCCCTGGAGATGCATTGGAAACAAAAGTGGATTAAGGGGCAGAGGGCACTGCGCTGCCTCCTCAGCTATCCAAAAGCAAAAAGAGATACATTGCATTGCCAAGAAGAGTTTGTAATGTAACAGCTTAGTACTGTTGTTAACACACCAGCACAGTAAGAATCCCCATGCTGTTGCATTCAGAAGGTCAGGTGCCTCCCCTCACTGTATCTTAACTGGGAGGCTCAGTGGTGAGCACTGATTCATGGTCAGCATGTTTTCATTTCTGCCCTGACCCAGATTCTGAGCTTTTGCTCCAAACTGGCATGACACTGCAGGGATCAGAGGCCATTTGCTCTATTGTTGGCAGCTACGTACAAGACTGTCCAGGGAGAGGTGGAGTGGAGGTGTTGCAAAAAGACAAGTCTCAAAAATAGATACCTTTACGTGGGAAATCCTAAAATGCCGCTGTGCAATCAGGTAATACCAGGGATATGCCATACACTGCCCTTAGGAGCCAACAGCTCTGCTTTGCTGAGGGCTTTAGTGGAATAGCAGTTGGGTGGTGATGTAAGCACATGAACCTCTCACTTCCAGTTCTCTTGATCCCATTGCTTTGAATTGCAGATTCAGGCTGAGCATACAAAAGAACACACTGTGAGAATGTTTCTCCTTCCGTCATTTATTTCTTTCTTTCTTTCTTTCTTTCTTTCTTTCTTTCTTTCTTTCTTTCTTTCTTTCTTTCTTTCTTTCTTTCTTTCTTTCTTTCTTTCTTTCTTTCTTTCTTTCTTTCTTTCTTTCTTTCTTTCTTTCTTTCTTTCTTTCTTTCTTTCTTTCTTTCTTTCTTTCTTTCTTTCTTTCTTTCTTTCTTTCTTTCTTTCTTTCTTTCTTTCTTTCTTTCTTTCTTTCTTTCTTTCTTTCTTTCTTTCTTTCTTTCTTTCTTTCACCAAAATCTCTGCAAGTGTACTGAGAAGGGGCGGGAGTGTGTCTGCTGCAGATTATTACTGAGACCACTTGTGACACTTTCTCATTAGCCTGTGTAATGGGAAGCCAATCTGCTACTCAGGAAGCAGCACTGCAAATTATTTTCAGCCACAGATGATGCAGCCTGGCTTTGAAATGCTTGGGCCTTGTTGTAACAGAAGCACCAGCAATATGCATTTAATGTGCATTGACCTTTCCCTGACCTGGGAGACAGAGACAGCTCCTGCTTTGGCCTTTTTCTATCAACATGCCTTTTTCTGTAAAGATTTTGCTTGGCAGACTACCAGGAGGAAAATAGTGAATGCTGTCTACAAAAAGGTGCAAAGCTTGTTTGGCTTCAGTATAGCTGGGAGAGAGAAACAAACTCGTTTATCTCTCCCCTCCTGTAGCCATGCTGAGGACACATGGCAACTTTTGAACCTTAAAGGACAGTGATATAGAGTGAGGACAAAGGAGTAATCTGGACAAAGGGTGCCCCTAGGGCATTAAAAATAACTACTCCCCTCACCTTCTGTTGCTGCAGTAAGCTTACACCACTTGTCACTCAGCAGGACATCTGTATCAAACAGGATGAAACTGGGGACGACAGGAAGTTCTTGAATGTAGACAAATCCACCAAGTCCATACTTTGGACATTAAACTCTGAACTACAGCCTGCTATTAAAATTATACCACTTTAATATGCAGTTGTAGGGGCACAAGCTTTTCATTTTCTGCAACAGCAGAAGAGAGACTGGGGATGATGCCCTGACCCCAAAGCTTGATGTACCACACAGTACCAGGCCAGCACAGCCATATTGTGCTGGACCAATCGCACCAAAATCTGTGCACCCACAACAGAGGCATAAATGAGGAGAAGGGGAAACATGAGACAGATGCGGAAGGGCACCCAGAAAACACCTCTTCCTTGAAAATCAACCAGACCAAAAGGGAAGAGATCATGAAGAAGCAGAATATAAGCAGAGATTACTGCTTGGTCAAAAGCATAAGAGCAAAAAAACATTTGAGTTGGATGAGCCTTTACTGACAACACTACATAACAATCAAGTGCCCGACTGGGTCAACCATGCCTCAAGACCTGATCACAGAATCATTAGGGTTGGAAGGAACCTCTGGAGATCATCCAATTCAATATCCATGCCAAGGTAGGGTCACCTAGAGCAGGCTACATGGGAACACATCCAAGAGGGTTTGGAATATCTCCAGAGAGGGAGATCCACGACCTCCCTGGGCAGTCGGTTCTAGGGCTTTGCCACCCTCAATGTAAAAAAGTTCTTCTTCATGTTGAGGTGGAACTCCTTGTGTTTTAATTTATGGCCATTACTCCTCGTCCTGTCATTGGGCACCACTGAAAAGAGTCTGTCACCCTCCTCCTGACACCCACCTTTGAGGAGTTTGTATGAATTGATGAGGGTCCCTCTCAGTCTTCTCTTTTCCAGACTAAACAGGCCAGCTCCCGCAGTCTCTCCTCATGAGAGAGATGCTCCAAACCCCAAATCATCTTTGTGGCCCCTGCTGGACCCTTTCCAGTAGCTCCTTGTCTTGTACTGAGGAGTCCAGAACTGGACATGGCACTCCAGATGTGTGCTCACCAGGGCTGAGTAGAGGGGCAGGATCAGTCCCTCAGCCTGCTGGCCCCACTCTTCCTGATGCACCCCAGGGTCCCACTGGCCCTCCTGGCAGCAAGGGCATTGCTGGCTCATGGTCAACTTGTCATCCACCAAGACTCCCAAGTCCTTCTTAGCAGAGCTGCTCTCCAGCAGGCCCACAGTACAGGCCCACAGCCTGTACTGGTACTTGGGGTTATTCCTCCCCACATGCAGGACCCTACACTTGCCCTCGTTGAACCTTATTCTCTCCGCTCAGCTCTCCAGACTATCAAGGTCCCACTGAATGGCAGCACACACTTTGGTTGTATACCTAATGGTATACTTTTATACCATCTGCCACCAAAAGGCAATTTTTCTTGTATTTATTCCCACTCCATCTTGTTTTCTCCTTGCTCTACAGATTACTCTGAAAGCTGAGAAAAACATACTTCGGTTTCAGTTGCCTACTTGGAGGAAGGTCTTTATATTTCCTTCTTGGCCTTTCTTGTTCTCTGGTTTATGGATTGCTGACATACTCGTGTGGCCTTTGTTTTGACCTTTGCACTATATGCCAGGGCTTGAGAGAACTCATCCAAGGAGCAAATAGGCATTTGTCAGAAATATTTATGCAAAGACAGAGCAGTGATGTCTCAGAGAGCCTGCCCTGGATGCAAAAGGGTTGTGGCACATTAAACTGTTCTGACATCAGTTGTCAACTTGGCCAATCACATAAGCAAATGTTGGTCTGGTGCTCACTTCAAAGAAGCTGTGAGAAAAGATCTCACTTTTCCAAAGCGCCGGCCGATTAACTGCAGGGCTGTGAATTCTTCCTCTAACATGTTTGCACTAACTGTGAGGCTTAGAAGGGATAAAGGTTCCATTACAGCTATTTATCCTGTGTAGAATCAGAAACTTAAAAAAGATACAGCTAAATGAATTTCTGGCAATAGAGGAGTTTAAACAAATTGCAGAGTCACGGGACAAAGCCCTGCTGCCTAGAAAGGCCAAGAGAGAACAATACTAGAGCCAATTGCAATTACCTGCTAACCCTGGTACTTCTAAAGCTGACCTCTCATTGCTATTGTTGGCTGCTTATTTTTTCCAGCAATCTTGAATGTTCACATTGAGTTAATAAAACTTAATTTGTGCCATTAACTTCTGGGCTTGGTAATTCTGACATGTCTGGTATTTCTTCTCCAGTGTGCAGAAAGCACTACTTCCCTCCCTCTCCTCCAGTTTTGTAAAGGCTCCAAGAGGTCAGTATAATCTCTGCCCTTTGTTCCAAGTTCCCCTTGTGGGTCCTTGCTCCGATTTGGGATCAATCTGAATATATCCTCTGACAAAATGATTATACTCCATCTCAGCACACTCCTGCTCCACATTCTGCTAAGTTGATTATAGGGCTAATTGGACACAGGGAACAGAACAATTTAACTTCCCTAGAAGATGACAGCATTTAAATGCCCAGAGCTATTGAGAGTAGCTCTATGCAGGAGCTAATTTTTCCACTTCACTTATCACAGGCAGCTTTCATGCAGTGGAAGTTTTAGGGTAATACTTCTCATCGGAAAAGAAACCAAGTGTTCGGAAGCACACTGCATCAGCCCAAGACATTAATTTGCTCATTCTCTAATCTGTGTCGAGGTGTACCCCAAATGGACCTTTTCCCCACTAGGAAACATAAGAGCCAGCAGCATTACAGCTCCTACAAAAAAATGATGCAGGGGATGGAGGGAGCCTGCTGCTGTTCACTGAAGAGAGTTGAGGAAAATGGGATGAGAATGGGGCTGGGCAGGGGTGGGGGGGGAAGAAAGACTGAGCATTTGGAGAAACTTAAGCAGAGGAACAGGAAAAGAAAGGCAGACAAGAGGACAGAGGCCTCTCCTTCACTTGAGTTGCTCCTTCCTGGACACGTAAAGCGATGGCACTGAACAACTTTGGGAAATGCTCTCTGCTCACCTGGCAAGAGACTGCTGAAAAAGAGAGCTGAAGAGTGCTCTTGATATTCCTGTAGTTTTGAAACCTTTCAAAGGAGTTTCCCATCGGTGTGATAGGGAGGGGACCTCTTTTTAAAAGGTCTTAGCTGCTTGAAGGTCACCTCAAACACCACTCTGAAGACAATGACACGCATAAACCTTTCAGCCTCACCTATGCTCCAGCAGAAAGAACAGAAACCATGCTGTTTTCCATGGTACCAAAGTGCTCCCTTGAGAAAACGAGAGAGCCCATATACCCAGACATCTCAGACTATCTTGAGGCTTGAGCCCCACCACACACCTAAGCCCTGTCCACAGCTGTCCTTCCGTGATGGGTGGGGGACTGGGGACACACAGCATTATCCTAGGAAATGCAACCTGTTGTGCGAGAGCATGTCACCCCCTTTCCCAAACAAAAAACAGCTGGGAGAAAACATCTACCTCTAAATGTAGATTTATTAACACTCAGCACCAGGAAAGTCAAGGTCAAGGGTTAAAGCTTGCCTTTATCCATCACCTCTTGATATGACCTTGGTGGGGCTTTTTGCAAAGGGCAGGACAGTTGACGCCGTAATGAGCTGCTCTTCCCAGGAGACCCAGCACAATGAAACAGTACAGAACATCCACTTTCATGTATCAGGGCAAGAATATCGGTTTGATTTGCAATAAGTTTCCCATTAAAAATACATGGGAACTTACCTCAGAGGGACAGAGAGTAGACTCCACAGGATAAAGTCTTTTCAGACAGCTTTTAATGAAGACAATTATATCCATGTATTTGAGGCTTTCCTTCTTCATTCTTCTTCAAAGAAAACAGGCTCATTTCACGGGGCAAAACTAGAATGAAAAATAAATTCACAACTGTTGTACTTTAACTGGGTCAATTTCATTTTGAAATCTGAATAATTGTGGTTTTAATAGAACTAAGATGGTCCATAAAAATATTAGCTCACATGAATGTGTAATAGCTACTTTTCAGAATGAAATGGTTTTTAAATTCTGAGGAAATTAATAGTTTCTAAAGAAACAAGAAAAATACAACTTGGGTGGTCACTGAGACCATTCATTTTAATGAGATAGCCAATGTATTGAATCATACAAGGAAGGATCTAATGCTGTTTTCTTCAGAGGATCTACTGAGGCATTCATTCATCTCTCAATCAAGACCAGATGTCACAAGTTTTGTCATTTGTTTGAACTTATATTCCAAACCATGGTAAACGAGGTGCTCTACGATGCTCTCCTTCACTATTTGCTCTCCTCTCCCTCCCTCTCCAGGCACACATGGAGACCCTGTAGCAGTTTGCTCAGTGGATTTGTGGATTTTACCCACTGGACTATGGAGTTTGTTCCACCTATCTGTATTTCTGAATTTGAACTCCAAACTCATATTCATAAGTGATGAATCTTGAAGCATGGAAATTCACAGCACACAAAGTACTCTCTTCTGCTTGACTGGTTCTCTGTTACTACTGACACTGATACAAGGCCATTACTTTTATGCAGATAAAGACAGGGTAGAAGGTCACTCAGTTACCAATCCAGACTGGAATAATGCCAAAAATTACTGGTGTTTCATGTGGAATAAAGGCAGAAAGACAGTGCACATAAACCAGTTTATATCCCTGTCTGCTAGCAGATCTGATCCATCAGGATTAAATTGTTCTCATCTATGAACATTTTATCTTCTGTGCAGTGCAGCATCTTCTGAGGTTCTGAAGTGAAGTTAGAGGTGCAGGTAGGGTTTAAGCATCGTTCTTAGAAAAGAGAGGTGCTTTGGAGTACTCAGATCATGATGCTTTGAAAGGTGCCCAACAGGTTCAGAGTAGACACTGTAAAGAATACCTCTTTTAAAATTATCTCCAGCTGGGAATCAGAAGACAAATGAGCCACAGTCACACGCATTTTTTAAAACTTTGGTCCTGATTTAAAGAGCTGAACTGTGAACATGGTATCCTGTGAATCATAACAGCCTCATAAACTTAAAGCAGGCCTGGACCTGCAACTCTCTTAGAATGGCCAGGACACAGGGCCAGTCACTTCTCCACGCACCTCCAGCAGCAGCACTGGGGAAAACAGAGGCACAAACATCTGCCCCACACACACACTCCCATCTCAGGAACCATCACACCAGATGGTACAAAAAAACCCATCAGATACCACAGGCAAGAGCCCGTGGCCTACAGGGACTACAGCAGCACTGAATCCTGGCTAACTCTAAAGCTGGGTAGATTGGGAAAAATGTCTCTTCTGTTCACTCTGCCTTGGACTCTGCCCTTCTATGAAGCAGCCACAGTGGGCCACCATCATGGCACTTGGCTGTGTTCCACTCCATCCCCAGAAGCTGTAAGGAACTCACACAGGGGAGTACCCTTTATCAAAGTGCCCAGCCCTGCCAAGAAAGGATTTGTGTTCAAATTACATTAATTTGCAAAATTCTCTGATTTGTCTCTCAGTGTCTTCTGTATTGTTCAGGCAAAGTGTCTCTATTAGAGCAGTCTATTTTTTTTTCTCAATATTGCATTTATAAGAGGAATTTCCTTACCCAGAAGCAGCAGACACTCCCCCTGCTCCACACTTCCTTATCTTCCTCGCTGTCCCCAAAAAACTATTATTTAAAAACAGGAAAATATACTCTGGCAAACAATCTTCCCTCCACTCTCCCTGCTATCTGTTTAAATATCCTTGACTGCAAGACATTCAGTACAGAACAGTCATCAATTTTTAATTCATTTAATCCCTTTTGGTAACAGTGTTCTCGTGAACTGAAGGGCCCCCGAGGAAACTTCAGAGAAACCTGACGCCGGATCCAGGAATGAAATTTTGAGGATAGAGTGGACTCTGTGACATTGTATGGGTTAATGGGGGAAAAAAGATACTTAAAACTGAGAACCTTTCATCCCCAGCCAAAACAAAACACATTGTAAACCAGAGCTCTGTACCCTAACACAGCGCAGATTGAAACAAGCAGCAGGGAGAGAATTCCCTGCGTCAGAGATGTTCATGATTCAGCAAACTTGGGAAGGAGCCCTCTGAGTAAACATGTGGGTTGTCTGTTCTCCTAGTCCTGCTCCTGCTTCTTCATTCTTGTTCCAAGAAGCCCAGAGAACATCCTTACATGCTGTCAGTAATTAAATTCTGCCTGCTTAAATGCCCTGGAAGTCTCAAGAGAGGACAGTTTTTCTCCTTGAGTCCATATATGTGGGGGAATCTAATACTGTGTGTGTCTGCATTGTTCTCCAAAGAACTGTCACTCAAAAATGGACAAAATGCTACCTGTGTACAATGTGAATGTTAATTGGCTCTGCAGGCATTTTAGGGTGGGGAACAAGAGGACTCTTGGTTATATTCAATCATGTCATGTAATGGAAGCACTCACAGGCCCCAGATGTACTGGAGTGTTGCATGAAACGGGGAAAGACAAAACCCCATCCCCAGTATTTTATCATCTCATTAAAGAGGTTAAAAATAACCTATAGCTCCAGTTCTGTGGCAGCCAGAAATGATGCATTTTATCTGAACCCAAGGGTTCTCTTCAGGGCATGTATAAGAAGTGCATGTCTCTGAGGAGGCTTTTGGAAGGAGAAACAGGTTTGATCTCACACTGCATGAACTTAGCGCACACATACAGCCACATCAGCTCTACAGCACCCAAGCAGCACAAAGTGCACGTGCACCCATAGCTCCAGATATCCAAAGTGTCTGTATACCAGTGCACCCATAGCTCCAGATATCCAAAGTGTCTGTATACCACTGACTATCACAGAGAAAATGCAGTGCTAACAAGGGTGGCAGCAGAAAGAAGCCTAAAGGCTTCAAGCGCCCTCCTCACCACCCTCAGCCCTCCTTCTGAGTTGAGATCCCTGCCCAGAATTTCCTCACCTGTAATATCTGGCAGGCTGCTCTGTAGGGACAGGAATGGCCCAGTCCTGCTTAGCTGAATAGTGACTTCAGACTCAGTTGTAAAGAGACTGGGACTGTTTACACTAAATCACACAACACAGTTCCCCATCTTTCCACATGCACCTTAACGTAACAGGCAGGCTGCTACTGTAATGACAGGCAGCATAAGAACACAAGACATCACGCTTCAGAGCTACTCAGTAAATTAGTATGGTTTTCGCAAGATTATGCAAAGTATAGGACATTTGGGGTCTATTTTTCAAAAAATGGTGACTAGAAAAACATGATGCAAAACATGGCCTCGATGTTTAGTGCTAAAGCCCTTTCCACAACACCCACCAGCAGAACTGCAGCTCAGCCAGACACAGAGATGCTGGGACAATTTGCATAGTTACTATTTCTTGCAAAGACTTCCCTTATTTGTGATGCCTTTTCCTAACGAAGTTATTTGTCATTTACCAGCAGTAACCTCTGATTCTTTGCCTGTGTACCTCCTGTTCTCTTTCACACTATTAAGAACATTATTTTCTATTCTTCTGTCAGTGGAGAGTGCTGATGATTAGCACTGCAATATCTGGTCCCCTTTATTGAAAATACTAATCCTTCCTTTTTGCAGGGTTTCTTTAGCCAGGGGTGTTAATACTTGGTTAATAGAATCAGGCTGCCTTTTTCTTCATCTCTTGTGTTGCATGTGTTTTAGGAACAGAATTCTTTTTTCTTTTGGTAAGATTTTATTATAGTCTCCTGTTTGATTCTCTTTTTTTCTTTTTTTTTTCTCCAGAGAGGCTGCTTTAACTTTTCTTGGTTTTTATTGGTTTGTTTGTTTGTTTGTTTTTCTGTGATTATGTTCTAACATTTAGCACCCAGAACACTCATTGTTCTGTGTCTTTTTTGGTTCCTGTAGTCTATAAAGGGAACTTTTGAGTGTGTCCATCAAAAAGGAATTACCTGTGCTCATTACCAAGGAGAACACTGAGAGCTGAGAGTCTTCCCTCACTCATTGCAGAGGTAAGGGTTTCTTTGGCATTCCACAAGCTTCCGTACAATGTGAAGATTCTTTCAGCATTTGGATAGTAACTAGCATCAAATATCACCACCCACTGCTCATAGGACAGTTGTGGAGAGAGCATGATGTGAAGTATGGATCACTCGTTGTACCTTCAGGAATCACAGATCTTGCCCCAGGGGAAAGGTGAGGTTACCAAGATGCAAACCAGAGACAGGTGCAGAATGAAGTGCAGGTAACTTCAGTGTTATGATCTTGTAATCCTGATCAGGTAGCAGTTCAGTGAAAACTCCTCTTGTTTTGATGTGAAGAGTTCAGACCCTATATCCCACAAATTGCTGTTGTGATGATTTTCCTTAAAAGGAAAGACATCACCTGGAGAAATGCAGTCACTCAAGGAAGAAAAACGCCAAGTCATCTGAAGCTTTGTCTCTCCTGATTGCAATCATATTTTATTCTCAAGTAAAGAGAAGCAGTTTTGGCATGAAGCTAGGAAGCAGAGGATGTTCAACATGCGGCTGCTGTGGATATGGGAGACCTGGACGATTTTCAAGGTTGCCCCAACACACAGATGTGCTCCCACTGGAGACAGTTTCAGCAGGCACACTCAAAGCTGGATGGAGCTATAGGAACTGGTTGACTCTCTCCCTCCATCTATCCAGCCAGCCAGCTGAAGGGGCCAGGCCCAATGGGAGCACTCCGGGGAAACTTTCCTTGCGTCTTCTACGAGTCAGACCGTGAAGCTGGCAGAGTTGTCCTTTGACCCTTCGCCTCTAAACACCCAGGACGCTGCCTGTGCTACCGCTCCCAGGCACAGGCGGGCCCGAGCGGGAGCGGCCACGGGAGCGGCCCCGCCCGGAGCCGCCGCCTGCGCACGGCGCCGCCCGGTGGCCGCAGCGCCGCATTGCACGGGCAGCGCGCGGAGCCCGCCTTGGGGCTGCGGCGCGGTTTGAGCGACAGCCGTCCCTAATTATGTTAATTGCACAGCTTTTTTTTTTCTTTTTTCTTTTTTTTTTCCTCCGGAAACCCTTAGGCTTTTGTTTGCAAGGAATAAATAAAGAGGGATTAGTTACGTTTATCTGTGTTTTCCTAAGTCTTTACAGAATAACTGTTACGTGTAATTAAGTAATTTGTCTGTCCTTGACCAAGCTGATAGCAAATTACCAGACATTACTGATGAGGTTCCATTATATTTTAAGAATAGATTACATGGATCTGGGATTTATTGATTTTTATTTCTCATTTTAGATAGGATCAGCAGGATATAATGGTCTTATGAAGGTGAAAATGCCATGTGCTTTGACAAGTCGCCTTTATCTAGCAGCATTGTTTGTGGATATATGTGGATGTGGCACTCCAAAACCATTTTCAAGGTTGCCTCAACACAGCGATATTCTCCCTCTAGAGACAGTTTCAGCAGGCACACCTGGAGCTATGGGAACTGATTGAATCCCTCCTTCCACCTACCCATCCATCCAGCTGAGGAGCTGTTGTCTTCTCCACAAAGGATCTGCACTGAGCCAGCTGCACAGCAAGTTTTCCATCCACAGCTTTCCCCCACCCCATGTCAAACATGCCGATGGGATATATTCAGGCAACTTTTGTTAAGAGCAATATCATCCTGGATTTGTCCTCTGTGATCCTGCTAACTGATATTTAAATAACTCACATTCTTCAAGGATCCAGCTTAGCTGCTTCCCCTATGCTTTGCGCCATCTCAAATCACTAATCCATTCACCCTTTTCTTAAAATCTGCTTCCTGCGAAGTTTCCCATATAATTGTCACCCCAGATTGAGGAGTTTCTCTTCAGGAACCACAAAGCATTGATGTGCAAAGACAATGTCAAAACATCATGTCTAAAAATAAATTCTCTTGTCCAAGATACAGATACCATTTCATTCACATACTTTGAAGACACTTTATTGAGCACACCAGGTCCTTATAGACCCCCAGGGAATTTGTTCTCCTCAAAACTGAGACTGGATACTTCACCTTTAAATTTACTAATCTTATTACACCTTTGGTTTTTAGGTATGTATTAACTTACTATAATCGAACAAACATACTTAGTAATAAACAAATGCACCACACTCTGCCAACAGAAGGCTTGGAAGTAAGTCCACAACTCCTGACAAATTGCAAAGAGGAAAAAAATCTTCCAAGGAGATACTGCACTGATGCATCTGCCAAGAGGGCTGGCCAGAACTGATTACAGCCCACCACTGAGCTCTAGAAAGTGTGGCATCAAGGCTACGTCTCCAAAACTGAAAAGCAGCAACTAATAATAATTAAAGGGTGCAGATGTTTTTTTCTTCCCCTGGGAACTAGCACTAGGGGTAGAAAATGAAACTCTTTCACTAAACCCCATTGTGCGGCTTTGTCTTCCAAACACACTGGGGAAAATAAGGGGAGGAGATTCAATAAGTGCATCCAGGAGAAACTTGGGTTAAAGCCAGGAGTCGTGATCTGGACACTGCCAAGACTGTCAGCAGCACAGAGAGGAGGGGTTGCTTCCAAAAGACTTTTTGCAGAGATTTTATCCCTGCCAAACCCACCTCCCAAGCCTGTAAGTAAGCCATGATGGCTATGCCTTTTTTTAGTACATGCAAAACCTCAGTTACCAGAAATTAGAATGCTATTGTGATGCTTCTCTTTCTTGAGGAAATGTCAGCGGTTTCCTCAGAGAAGTAAGCAGCACCCAAGGACAGATGCCAATGCACAGAAAACATTTTAGGTGTTTTTGGTCATGGGCCAGCCCATGCTTGTAGATACATGGACTAAACTTCCTGGGACATGGGATTTCAGGGTCTTTTTCTCTGACAACCTGACCTGGCACACTGGCAGCAGAATATACTCCAGGGAAGGCAGCTATTTTCAACGAGGGGAGTTGCAAGAAAGTGGGAGTCCCCCAATCCAGTCCGGGGCAGCCCCAGCAGGCAGCTGGACTGAAGCACTGCCTACTGCTTTGGGTGAGGTTTACCAAGGTGGTATAGGCTGACTCTAGCTGCTTACTGGAATGGCTAAAGGGCAGTCCCTCTCCCTGTTCCTCTAGTCCTCTCTCCCCTCCAGGCATTTGGATTTGTGTCTGGCTGCTTCTCTCAAATCAGCTCTTGCTCCCAGTCTGCCTTTGGTGAACGATTCAGCTCATTTAACTGGCTGAAAGTTAATTAACCATGCCTGTGAGGGGAAAAAGGGCAGGACACACTCCTCAGGGGCACGGGGAGGCAGCCCCAGAGACATTTCTCTGGGCTGTGAGTGGCTAGTCTTGACCAGTCCTCCATTTCAGATAAGGCCAAGGAGGGACAAGCAATCACAACCCTTACACAGGCTGCCTTCCTTGAGATTACATGCCCTGTCCCCCTGCCTGCATCCAGGCTGGCAGCTGGAAGACACCAGGGAACTTCACATGCCCCTCACACACTACACACATCACATTCAGCATGAAGGCACCTCTTCTCCTCTCTTCCACCTCCCACATGCAGCATCACCAGTCCGTGGATCTTGCCAGAAGTCCACCACCAGCAGCTGTAGTTGTGCCACCTTACCCTGAAGTTTTATGTCCAAGTTTTATTCCCACTGATAAATATGTGAGGGTTTCATAGGTGCACCTGTGGAAGGATGCTAATTATTTTGCTTATTTTAGTTTTTATAACCGACGTCTCTGTTGTCAAAACCACAAGACCCACTGATCAGGATATAAGATACATTGTCTTTTTTCATCAAGGGGAGCACATACTTCTCTCAGTTTCTTTCTTCTTCTCCATGGGGAGAAACAAAACTTGATTTTTTCAGTAGCCCAGTCATTGCCCCTTTGTTCTGTTTGTATAAAGCAAAATGCAAAGAATCCTGAAGAGGCAACCAAGCATATTAAGCCATTTTTGTATTCTTATTACAAAGAACAAGCATGTCAGAAAACTTTTGGTTTTTTCCCTTGGAACCTGTCTTTTTAAGTATGCACTTCTTGAAACATAGAAAATAACTCCTTAGTTCATTTCCATTTCCATTTGGAATTGGTGGAGAATCCCACAACAGAAAAAGACAGTTCATTTTCCTAAGGGTTTTTTCCTACCAACAGGACGGCAGCTTACAGCTGACACCATCTCTTCAGGTCTTTGGGTCTTGGCCAGGTCACTGTAGAGAAGAAAAGCCCAACTGGATTCCTTGCAACAGCTTTTCTGAGTGGCTGCTCCTGCTGCTCTGTGGCTGCTGCCCCACACTTCACTGGAGAGCGCTGATATCCCAGGAGCTGCTCATCTGCTCCCTGCCCTGCCTGCTCAGCCGGGCAGCCTGGCAAGGACCGGGCAGTCCTGCGAGAGCACTGGACCGTGCTCTGCTCTCCCATGTGCACATCGCAGGCTGGGCTCCCCCAGCAGGCAAGCTGGCAGGGCAGGGGCTCTGTGCTCAGGTGTGGGTCCCTACACAGCATCCTCTCACCTCTGAACCCAGCCAGTCTGTCCTCTGGCCAGCAATGTCATCCTCAGTGACGTGGATGTCACTGACCGCTGGCTCAGGCTCTGGTCACTGCTGGGCTTGGCCATTTCTCCCTGTGCAGCATTTGCCAACCTTTACCTTACTCCAGCCTGCTCCCTTCACATGGGGAAAAGATCACTGAAGCACAGCTCTCTGTGAGCTTTAGCACAGATGGAACTTGCACTGTTCAGAAGCCCCTCACTGTGTGTCTCATTCTTGTCACACAGACCCTCTTGCCTTGGCTGCCTTGCAGAGCACAGCAGTCAGGCTTTAGTTAGTCCCCGTGTCACCACGCTGTCTCTGGAAAGATGCTGTGGAGCAGCTCTTTCTCTCCAGACACCTAACCTGGGTCTCTTTACCTCATTATCTGTGAAATAGAGGCCATCTATAACAGATTTTTCTTAGATCTGATTGCTGACTGTGTGAAAAATCTTGCTGTAATACCTTCTCCCCCTTCAATTTTTAGCAGACTTGGACACAATTCTACTTTATTCAGAGATGTATTATTCTTTCTGAAATCCCGGAGTGTTTGAGGATAGCGTTTAATTTGGGGTGCGGTAGAAAGCATGGGCTCTCTCCTGGTTTTGAGTTTTCGGCTGGTGTAGGGGACCAGGAGCAAAAAAAAAAAGACAAACACTGAGTTATGTACTTGCTGAGATTCTCCCCTATTTAAAAACAGTTTCATCTTAGGAAAGGTTTTTTTCTTGACAGAGATTCTTTAACACTTGTAATGAGTATTTATTACGACAGTTGCATTTGTCAGTCCTTTGTATGCGCTGGGCTCTGCGGAGATTTAATGTAGCGAAATCAGACGATGGACTGGATTCCTGGTGAAATATCAGGTACTTGTCCTCTTAAAAACACTCCAGTAACTCCATATAGTTTTTCAGCTTTTCTTACATGGCAGCAGCACCCATTCTGTTTCACATAGTGCCAATAAGACACTTTCAAATTTCCTGAACCTTTTACCTTGGCAGCTCAGCAAGAACAGCTTTCTCTGAAACCTCCCTAATCAATTGACTTCGCCAAGCCTTTTGCTTAACAAATCCTGAAACTGCTTCCAGCTTTTTCCCACAAGTGACACCAAATTAATGGATTTGTAGTCTCCTGGTGAGTCTCTTGGCCTTCCATTGTCTGATTCGGCACACTCTGGCCTGCTGGGAGAAATGTACTGCATTGATAAAGATGCTGGAAGAGGTTCATTTCGTGTCCCACTTTCCTTTTGCATTCTTCAATTCATGCAAGTCAAAATGTTACAACAAACATGGATGAAATTAAAAAGCTCGAAGTCCTCAATATGGGCACATGTCACGTCATGATTAATCCAGTGTCTTAGGTATCCTAGGAAGTCATGCATACTGTTCCAAATCTGTCTTGCGTTTAAGAACTTGGCCCAAACTCATAAGAGTGTATTCTTAAAATATATCTGGGGCTTCACTGTACATGCAAATAAAATATTCCCACAAGTAACCTAAGGACCCAGCAAATCTAACTTTATGCCTCTGTCAAACAATCCAAACCAAAGCAGTAGAAGAAATCCTTATGTTTTTAAGCACGGATATTTTGAGCACACAACTGCTTTTTGAATGCTGTTTTCTCTGTCATATGTTTAGAATCACTGTCCTTAAACAACAGACTTTTCTTAGAAAGAAAAACAACAAACAGGATTTTGTTCTTTTTCTAAACAGTTTCAGCTCTATTTCTGCCTTGTACCAGAAATTGTTTTGTTTCCAGATAATCCAGTAAATCTCAGAAGTAGCTAACTCTTGCACCACCACTACACATGAAAATGCTCACACTTTGCTTTCCATGCTGTTCCTTTGACCACCAGTCATACTACACATATGATAGGGTTCAAATCTTCTTTCACAGAATCTGTGTTCAGACTGCTAGTGATTTCCAGTTCTCCAACTTCTCCCCTGGAACTAGCATGTTCCTCTGACCCTAGGCTTCCCTTGAGGACAGATACTGATTGTTGGGCTGGAGAGGTGCTCTAGGACTTGAGGATTATGAAACGACCTTCTGCAGCATCCACAGATACGAATCCCACCACCAAGCCATTGCACACCCCGTGCAGGAAAGGTCTGCACAGCCTCTCCTGGCACTGAGCCATTTCACAGCCAGGGACACAGCCACAACCCAGTGAGACAGAAGGACAGCCAATAGATCCTTTGGTCAGCATAGTTACTGAGGTACCAGCCTGGGAGGGGAGAGATACAAAAGCCCTGGGTTGTTTCTGTTTAATTTCTTTCTGACAATAATGCAGCGAGTACACAGGAGCACAGAATCAGCATGTTTAGTTCTGGTCCTCAGTGTGGATGTCATCTGCTCAAGACAGTCTTGGATAAGATGGAAGCTATAAATCATGACATGTGTTTGGTTTAGCACGCTAATCATACATTCAGAGATTATAAACTCCAATTTTAACAGTCATGTTCTCCAGCATTTTTCAGTCATCAAACTATTTGTCCCCTCTCTAAACTTTTGGACTGGAAAAAACAGGGACTTGAAGCATTCTCAGTTCAGAGAGTTGTAGGCAGAGTATTTGAGGTAAATCACCCTATTCAGACAAGAGCTCCTCTGAACCCAATCACCCTTCTTTGTTTCTGGGGTTTGGTAACACTGGTATATCTCAGCAGCTCTTGATATTGTTATATAGTTTTCCTTGAGTTTCTTGGGGGGTTTAGGGGGTTTTTTGTTTCTTTTTCTTCTTAAAGGTTTTTTTCTCCTGTTCTTACCCCAGCAGTGAGTACTAGATCAATGCACCTTCCTTCCATTCCTTTTTTTTCACTTGAAGTTGAAGGTAACTTTCGCTGGACTGTCAATCCAGAGGATTCTCAACATTTTATCTAATAGTGAGCAGTAGGATAAATGTCACTTAATCTCTTGGAAAATGTCCTCAAACACTTCTCACTAGTTTTGATCCACAGCCTCTCCAGTAATGATGTCCCTTGAAAGGGACTCAACACTTGATACTTATTACCTCCAACTATTAACATCAATACATTTCTCACATTTTATAACTTACTCTTACACCCATCTCTGATAAACCCTCAGTGGGAATAAAATTCCTCCTTTTTCTGACAGTATATCTGAAAATTCCTCTTTGTGCCAGTAACACTGTGTGAATGCCTGGGTCCTTGTTCCCAGCAGGCTGTCTAGGGCATTCTTGGTACAGCACTTGGTTTCAGGTCAACCCATTTAGCATCTCCTCCAACACTATTAAGAAGAACACCTCTGAGCAAACAGGACCTGACACCACTCTCTGTTGACATCATTTATATTCATACTTGGGCAGTGACAGTGTTTGGAAATCACAGTTACATCCAGAAAAATGTCTGGCACCACTAAAGAGCAGCATCAACCTATGGCACTGGGATGTAACAGGTATCCAGGGCAAGAGATGTCTCTCAGTCCTTCTAGCAATGTGCATGTCTCCATCCCGTTGTATTCCACCACTCAGGATACCAGGGTTTGCTTCCTGTACCAGGACAAAAGCAAACAGTTTCACCAGTGACTTCTCCTCCTCCCTCACATGTATGAAGGAGAAAATAAAGGGTAGAGCAAAAAGGAATCCCACTGAAGGCATCCAAATACTCTTTCTGTTGTCATGACTTCACTTCTAATGCCTGCATGTTCTGGCAAGATGAGAAAGTCATTGCAGCTCCTGGATATTTCTTTTCAGTCACTAGCTCTTAGTCATGCATTGTGTTTTTTCTGTACCTCAGGGAGCTCCATGATGGGTTTAGGACTTGCTTTTTTCTTTCCTGATAAGATATTTCAGATAATCTATAAGTCATCTATGAGAGTATTAACATTTGCCCTAAGATTCAATGTGAGCTAGGCAGCTGTCCTTTTTGCAAGAAATTTTTGTTTTGTAGTCAAGGGTTAATTATCTTCACAGTAGTACTTTTTTTCCCACTCTTACTGTCCTGGAATTTAAGGGTTTGAGGAAAGTTCTTTGTTACAGATAACAAGCTGCTGTTTTATCATCCCTGAAATTGTAAGATTGACTGGGAAACCTTAGATTAATCACAAACTGTGTTAGGCCTTCACCTTCTCTGTACACTATTAATTTAAAAACATACTGCTCATTTCAAGGGCATTGCAACACTTTTCAAATATCTGCAGCAGTTTCACAGATAACTCTCAGTCTGAGTGGGTAGAAAACGATTAAAAAACCTTCAGGATCAGCTATTGTCAAAACTAAAGCTGCCTGTTGTGTTCGTTTTTTCTCTGCAGAGTTGACCTAAAGCTGACTTAGTACTTTCCTCACTTACCTGTTCTCATTTTCCCAGAAAACTCAACACTGGCAGTGCTTCTCTCTGCCTTGTAGTTCCAGAAGTGCTGGCTTCATGCAGCTTACCCGTGGTGTTGTGTGCTGTCTGTCCAGCACTCAGAGCCACAGAGTATCCCAGAGGAAGGCTCCCTCTGGCATTTCAAGCTCTAGCTGGTCAGCATGAGGTTAGCCTGAGAGTTTGAAGCACAGCAGTTTGTCCCAGCCAGTTCTTGGCAGACTCTGCAAGGCTGTAATTTCTTCTTGCTTTTTGTGATCCTTTCTTGGTCATACTGAATGAGTGCTGCCACCTCCAGACATACTTTTCTGGTATCAACCTCCTTTCTGTTATTAGCATTCACACTTATGCCAGTGTAATGGAAGTCAGCTTGCTGGTGGAGCAAGTTGGGTGATCCATAGCACTGGAGGACATTGTGTTAATGGAGAAGATCCTCAGTTAAAAATACCAGGAAATCTTTCACAGCTGTCTTCCTGCATTTGAGCTTTGCTGTTAAAAATTTCCTGGTATTTTTTTGCCCTGTCCATATTCTTTGATCCAAGAGATAAAATATCTATGAGTTTGCCCCTTGATCCCAGCTGCAGTTACATTTTCAGCCTGACTACAGAGTTTAAAAATTGGAAAACTTGAGCAGACACCTGTGGATATTCCAAATATAAATCCAAACTGGATTTTCCTCAGCGTATTTCCCTTAGTATGAAGTGATGCTCTCTATATAGCAGCTCATGTGCCGCTCCACCAAATGGAGAAAGACAAATGTAGATATTGATGTCAGTGGAGACCATTTAGCTCATTACTAGTTAGTCACACACGCATGTGTGTCACCTGCAGAAACCGGACTGGGATAATATTAGCAGACTGGGGAGAACCAAACAGAAGATTTGGAGCATTACAGCAGAATTCCAAAGTAAGAACCAGACTTTCAAGTATCAGCTCAAAACACCAAATTGCTGGGTGCTGAAATAGGCAGCAGCTACACTGGTGGAGGCTATGTCCTGAAAGTGTGCCTCTGAACAGGTTGCTTTACCAGTGGTTGAGATGCCCACCAGCGAGGTCTTGACATAGCCTCTGCCCTGTTCTGGATCCCAAATGCCAGCTGAGGCTGGTCAATGGATGACCAAGGAGGCTGACCTGATGCACATTGTCACAGAGCAGTGAAAAGTCCCAGTCTTCAGCTGCAAGTGAATGAGAAACAAGCTTTCCTATTACCCAGCACAGAGTTCAGAGCCAGCTGCGTGATACACATGTCAGCTCAAGAGATTTTACCCATTACTGAGATAGAGAAATGGTACATTATCTCAATAGACTTCTGAAGGGAAGAATCAATAGCATTTTGGGTTAGATCAACTCAAACAATGTTACAGGACTTCTACACAAAACACCCACAGAAGCATCTAGTGGTAATGGTTTGTTCACTTGACTTAAAACCTACATTTCTGAATATTCCCTTGCATGGCTTCGTTGCAGTTCCACAGAGATGCAGCACCAGAAAAATCTTATCCAAATGTGTGTTAAGTTTACAACTCTGTAAGTCCCAGATGTTGAAGAGGTCAGAGAACTTCCATATGCAAGTGCATATCCAGTTCAGCTGGCAACTGCCAGCAAGCTAAATGAAAAAATCCCAATCCCACCCCTTCTTTGCTAAGCACTGTAATATATCATCTTCTTCGACAAACATCTGGCGTCGCCAAGTCTCATCTATAGGAAAAGAATAGTTGGAAAAGTACCACAGCTTCTTTTAATAAGACACTGTTGTGTTTTTAGTGAATTCCAATATCAAGAAGCATTTTTCAAGTGCATCACACAAAATGAATTTCATGCAATATTCCTTAATTAAATTGCATTTTAATTTACCATTTGACCAATAATGCAAGACATTTGTATTTGGGGATTTTCTGTCTCAAAAACAACTCTTTCTCACAGATCCCACTTCTTCATACCTGTGACATCACACGAATCATGACATCACAGTCATTACAATGGAAAGACACTTACCTCGCAATCTTTATTATGTTACCAAACAGAAGCAGCTGGGTAATGTGGGTGAATAACCCTGCTCTACATATTCAGCAATAGCTAAATGAATACTGAAAATTACTAACAAACTAAATAGCTACTTCTATAAATACTCGCCTTGCAAAAGTTTGCCCTATTTTAAAAGCCACTATTTAGTATATATATAGAGACTGGTGGATGAAGACCAAAGTGCTTGAAACAGACAGGAAAAATACCTCATTGCTAAGTGTAAAGTAAACTTCTCTATCTCTTTGCCTTATTTGACTTTTCTGTCCCCATCAGCCAGAAAGGCATTTTGCTTGCTATCACTACCAGCTTCTTGGACATTTTTGGTTTAGGAAAAAAAAAAGTAAACAAGTGTTACGTATATCAGTTACTGTAGACTGTAGCACTTTCCATCACTGCATTTCATTTCTCTCAGTGCTGAAGGCAACATTAAACCCTTACTTTCATTTAGAACCAGCAACTTTCTCCACAACAAATGGAGACGAGTAGATAAGCGACAAATAGTGAGGAATGAGCACAAGAAGTCTATTCTGGAGAGCCAAAGAACTCTGTTTAATTGGTATCAGTGGAAAAGGAAGTGTGATAGAGTTGGAAAATACTGCAACAGTTTCAATCCAACCTAATTTGGGCCAAATTTAAAGCCAATAGCAGTGAGCAAAGCACCTTGAAAGGAAGCAAATTTCAGCACCCCAGGATCTGAATTGCTTGGGTACTCAACAAGATGACCCAATGGCCCACCATGTTGTTATGACCGGTAATAGCACTGTTGACAAAAGAAAAGAGCTCAACAGCATCTGAGCATCAGGATAAGGCTCATTCTTAGAAGAGATATCCTGCCTTACAAGTGGATAAACTTTGTGCTAGAGACGCATGTCCTGTCCTTGTGCTTAGATGATGAAGCAATACCATCCATACTGCACACAAAGTCCAAGCCACAGCCCAATGAGTTGTCACTGAAGGCAGATCTGTCTACATGGAGAGAAAATGTGCACCAAGGGGCACTGAAAGCTCCAGAGATTTTGGATGATAGAGCTGTTCCTTTTCCTTCACACTGAAACAAGTAAATGAGATCTTTTCCCCCTCTTTTCTCTTTAAAATATTAGAAATCATTACCAAAGCTTGGCTATTGTATTCCCTGTGCTTAAAAGCCCCTGTTTTCTTCTTCATGTGAAAAGAGCATTGAATGCATCACATTTGCCACTGAAAAAATGCATTTTTCAGTTCTCTTAAATGCCAGCACAATTGCTTTAACCGAGTTAATAAGAGGGGTGGTGATGTGAACAGCCTTATTTTTGTCCTTAGCACCCCAAAAGGAAATGTGTTTCTTACTAATAATAGTGTGTGTGACAGAAAATACCAAGTACACGCAACTGTTCTCATTCACTTGCCAAAACGGATAATTCACATCAGGGCTTAAAAAGTAAAACAAAATAAACAGAAAACCACCCCAAGTAAACAAATTAACCCTTCGCCTTCTACCAGCAATTCTCCAAAACCTGAAGCTTGAATCTAAATTATTTTGCCGGTGACCAGAGGGTGAATTAAAGGGAAGAAGAAGAGAGCTTGTGTTTAAATTCCCTGAGGAGCTTGTAAGAAACAATCCTGTCTGTCACTTTTTTTTTTTTCTCCAGTCAACCGTTAAGCACACCCTGCCAGTGTAAACCAGACCTGAGGAGGAAACAGCTTATTCACACCCAAATTTATTTCTAGCCATCCATTTTTTTGTAGTACTCAATACAATTCTGGCAGGCTCAAACATTCAACAGTCATAAATTCACTTTCCTCCTGCCTCCCCCTAGAGAAATCGTCTAACTGGGCTTGAAACCAGGGAGACTTAACTGAAATTTATTAATAAATGTTGCACGGTTCTGTTTGTTTCAGTTTCTGATTTTTGAAGCTACATGTACTCTCAGTTGCGTTTCTAGGATTTTCTATAACCACAATAACAAGGAATGACATTCTTTACGCCCCTTTATTTCCAGTGGGTGAAGCTGTAGGGGGAAAATAAAAGCGAATCAGTCTCATATAGCTCCAGATGGAACAGATGTAGCAATGCTGCTGCCTTGTTAGTTCAAGCCCAGCGTGCTTAAACTCCAAACGCCAGCATACTGCCTCCAGGGGTGCTGGAAGTCAATGCCACACCTAACTCCAGGGAACAAAACGGTGCAAGATAGTTGGCTGAGGGTGTAAGCCTGCGCCTCATTAACCACTTGTCTCAAAATAGCAACCAGCTCTCAGAGAAAAGTCTTCTGCTCAAAGTTTAATGAATGATGGGCATTCCCGACCGAGCCAGGTGTTACTTCCCTGACTTGGGAGATTCCAGCACAGCAGAATTGTGATGACAGAAAGTATCCAGGGGACCCTGTACCTGGGATGTCACCTGCTGTGTGTTCACTGCTTACCAGCAGCCTCTTCTCAGGCTGGGATGTGCCCCTGTGGGTGGGCTTGGCTCAGAGGGCCCATGGCCAGCAGGGCAGGGCTGTGGGGAGCTGCAGACTGGCCTTCCGCAGTGCTGATGGGGCAGGGGCTGATGGCCCCAAGGGGTGACATGGGGCCAAGGGCCTGGAGTGGTGGGGGGAGCTCCAGGGGGTGGGCAAGGCGGCAGGGCTGGCAGTGCCAGGATTTGCCATGGCAGGACTGTGACATAATCTGGGGAAGTCTGGAGTGGATCTTCTCTCAAACATGGGCTCTTTTCCCATCAGGAGAAAGGGCAAGTTTTGGTGTTTTACCACAGGCACACAGATATCTGCAGACAAAGCCTTCCCCCAAGCCGCTATAGATTCCCCTGTGCAAAAGATTAATTCCTTCCCAAATTAACCCTGGGTTCACAGAGGGACCAGAGGCTTATCACAAGAACATCAAAAACCTTCCGCCTGCAACAGGAAAATCACTCAGTGCCTTTTACTCACTCTTTGACCACAGTGACTCAGTGAGTAATTGTAGTGAGCATTTTCCTCCATGGAGCAAAGGCTCTCTAAACCGTCAGGAGCCTCTGGATGAATCCACTTAAGACCAAGCAATAGCTTAGCAGTCAGGTCCTGAAAATCCATTTTTGACAGCCCAGGACCTGAGGACCTCCCTGTTGGTGCTCTTTGGAGACCAGCATGCCCCCGAGACCAGGCATCCCCTGCCCATCTGCCCTGAGAGAATCAGTGGGTCCCTTCCTCCCCATCCAGGGTTTTGGCACAGCAGGTTCACAGTCAGACCCGGGCCCACTTCTCAGCTCCCTTCTGTGTGGCAGCTGGACACAAAATCCACACTATTCCTCTC
The DNA here is from genome assembly GCF_029207755.1 of Chamaea fasciata. Lineage (NCBI taxonomy): Eukaryota > Metazoa > Chordata > Aves > Passeriformes > Sylviidae > Chamaea > Chamaea fasciata. Next base: position 78,215,783 of record NW_027094088.1, on the reverse strand, counting down.
AAAGGCTTGTTTTATTTGTGCAGCAGGATTTCAAAGGCTAACCAGGTATAAAGCCTTTCTAGTTTCTGGTTCCTATGATGTATTTATTCACTGTAGGAACACTGCTTTCTAGTTTAATCTTCCAGGAAAAAAACCACACCAAAATAAAGTAAGGAGTAAAGACTTACCAAATAAAACTCTTAACCCTGTCACATTAATCTCCAATAGTAGAAAGCATTATCAACCAGTGCTGTGGAAAGAGCTGACCCAAAACCTTCCTCTTCTCCTTGCTTGGACAGAGTCAGTCCAGGCAGTTTTCAAGCCTTCTCTTCTTTCCAACACTCCTCAGAAACACTTCGCTGTGATTAATTAAATACAATTTTAAAAGAAATTTTTTCTATATCTTATTTTACATCTGCCTTACGTCTTCCAGCTCTCTCAGCTTGGCACACTTGGATCTACTCTGCTACAAGGTCAGAATAGCCACTTGTGAACATTTGAAGGCATGGCCTGTGAAGGTAAAATCCCTCTGAGATCTCTTTGGGGCATAGTTCACATCATTTTTAGTGTACAATGTATAGAATAAACTGATACCCTGTAGACTGGCTTAGCACCTAGACAGAGGCAGCCTTGCAAACCCAGTGCTGCTATCAAAATAGCGTTCATAGTCCAGCAGAGAAACATCTCCCATCTCTCACAAATTGATTCCATTTCTATTCACCCTTTGATGAGCTCCAAGAATCAACAAAAAAAAGCTGATCTCCACAGCTGTCTAGATTTGGGGAAAGTGGTGAGGATCTGGGTTCCAGAGGGCTAGTGATCTGCCTATGGGCTTCTGCACAGTGTTAGCAGCCCTTCTACCAAAAAGTGTGGGGCACCAAAATTCTGCAGTGAAAAAAAAAGCTCTTTTCTCTAATGTATTTGGAATGACAATCCAGCACAACTGACAGCTTTATGGGTGCCCATTTTACACCAGCCCTAGTGCAGGAATGATTTCCCATGGTTTGGGAGCAATGTAACAAGCTTATGGCCTACGTGGTAGGATTTAAAATAATTCTTAAAAAACAGATACAGGTAAAAACCTAAATATTAGGGGTGTTCTTAGCCTTGTTAGGCTTACAATCATTCCCAGTTCATGTATAATGCTAACTAGTCTAATTATTTTTGTCAAGTGTGAAAATGCAGTATTCAAGGCCACCTTCTTATTTAAGACTGAGAGTGTGAAATGGGGAAAGTGTTAAGAAAAACAAAACAAAACCAAAACAGAAAGGAAATTAAAGCTCTATATGTTATTTTTATTATTATTATTTATTTTCTATTGCTGAGAATTTTATAGACTCTCTTTCATCTTTGTTCCCTTCAAAGACGAGTCTATTTTTTCTGCGTTCTGAAGACAGTCGTTCAGTGTGAAGCAGTGGCATGGCTCCCTGGGCAGAGAGCTGTCAGTGCTGCCATGCAAACCAGGCCAACATCAAAACTTGCCACATGTCTCAGGAAGCTGTCTCAGGGAGAGAGAGCCATTTTCTGAGAAGAATGTTTCCTCCTTTCCCCATTACTTTCACCATCCATATTTTTATGGAGGAGCCCTTTTAGCACAGTATTTATTTCTGAGTCATAAAAATCAGCTCCAAAGCTTGGGTAGTGCCAAAAATGGGCTATTCATATTCAGTCTTGCTCTTGTGCACATCTCTGCTCTCATAAAACGGAACATGTGTCTGATGAGCTTATTTACTTTCTAAATGTGTGGCAGGGAAGGATAGAAAAAGTGCAAGAGATAATGGTAGGAGCACTGGAATAACATCAATAAGGCATTTGCAAATAGAAACTTCATGGTTTGCCTGATCTCTGCCAAATTCTGTGAAGTTTGGTCATAATGGTGCAGATTTTATTGTTAGGCCCTTTAAAATACATGGGCACATGCTTCCGTCGGTTAATTCCCAAAATAATGATGCTGCTCAGTACAGCGATGACTCATTCCAAGATGCCACTTGCCTGGTTGCTGTTCACTTCCTCAGGGAAGAAAACTGCTTAGGTCATCACCTGTGCTGTCACTTAGAGCCTCTTGGGGGGCCAGGGCTTTTTGAGTAACCCCATCTGCAGCAGGTTGAGTCTGCTGTGACTCATCCTGCACACAAAACTCAGGGTCAGCTCCCATACCACAGCCCGGATGGATAATGCAATACAGAAAATGCTCAAGGAGCAAATTTCTCCACTCCCTGGTGCACATGTGATAGAAGAACACCTTGCAGAAGAGGTAGATTACCCCAGTGACCATGGAGATTGCTCACGATGCTGGCCTGCAGCATCTCTTTCCATGTAAGAGAAAAAGGCATTATTTTCACTGCAGGATTTTGGTGCCCCCTAATAGGACCCCATAATAAAAAAGAAGATGCTCCCCACTCAGCTGTCTTGTACATGAGGCTGTGGTTAACTGATCAGTCCTCTTTTTGGCAATAAGCAAGCAACCTAGATAAGCCTATGTCTGCCAAGCTGCTACAACAGAAAATGAAAATTCTGTCCTTTCTCCAAAAATATTGAACATAATTTCAGGTTTTGCTGGTGTGTTTCTTACCCACATTGCTGACATTGTATCCCCTGTGCCACAGACATTCTTATATTTATGCTAAAAGTGTGATGGAATTAAAGAGCAGGATTCTGAAAATATCCTTAGGGAATAATTCTGTAAATATATATTCAGTGCTATGAGTCCACTTCAACAGTAAAAAAGGAAAAAAAAAAAAAAAAAAAGAAAGAAAAGGAAAAAAAACCTCTCAGCTCTTCAGAAGTATTTTTATGAACCTCAGGGATGAGTCATCTCTGGCAGAGGAGATTTAACAGGATGCAAAGAAGGGCTGATTCCACAGTGAAGCAGGGAAATCACCATTCCCTCAGTTTGATGGCTAATTTTTTTTTTAACTAGAACTTCCCTAACCAACACAAAGAGCCCCCAGCTCCTCGTACATGACTGACAGATAGTCCTCTCTGTCTCCACATTGTGTGTGCATGGACAACCTTGCCCATAACCTGGGTCGGGGAATGCATAATAACAGGGACAAGAATCCTCTACTACCTTGAGAAAGATCCAGAAGGGTTGCTTCCTTTTTTTCTTTTTTTTCCTTCCCAGAAAAATGCATCTCCTCCAATAACCACCCTCACCTTTCTTCACCAGGCATGGGAATTCAGTATCAGGCAGAGCTATCTCTAATCTCCCACATAGCTTTCAATTTTACTTGCTACCAGGGCACTAAGATTCCCCTCTTTCTGTGTGGCAGATAAAATGAGCTCAAAGTTACACTTTCAGGGATGGAGGTCAGTTCCCTGATATATCTAGACATAAGCCTCTAATCACTTGAGTTTTTGTCCAAGGGAGATCTGTGGATATGCTGCATTTCTAAAATCTACTTATTAACATGATAACTAATCTAATGGATGCCTTCAGATGCTTGAAAGCTGAAGGCAGAAGCAAGCATGCATACACATAAGGACAGCTTCTACATTTTTAAACAATTTGCTACTTGCCTAGAATTAAAAAGATGACAAGTTCAAATCTGCAAAGAGTTTAATGGGTGCTAACACACTCTTAACTGTGGCTGACAGGGCAAGAGATGGATGATGTCTTCCCTACTGCAGATAGGATTTTATTTTGTGGTCTTAAATCTTTTGAGTCTAAATTTTGAATACTCTATTATCTCTACCATTTTGATGTTTGCATACAGGTCCTGTAAGAGAGTTGCAAAAATGCATTGGGATCATTTGTCAATCAACAGGTTGATTGACAAGAAAGACAAAGTGCTCCCAGCTATTCTTTCGGTGCATCTAGCATTTCTAACAGCAGAAAGTACATTCTAAAAAACACCCTGGTTTTGGTGTGGGCTCAACAAAATTTTCCAATATCGCACTCAAAACAAATTGGTAAGAGGATTTTGCTGAATGAAGGTTAGAACTGCCTCACCTATTCTGGTGGAAGGACCCTTTCCAAATGCAAGCCAGGAACAGCTTTTCCATTGTTCTCAGCCATCCATTTGGCTTCCCAAAAGTCCTGGCTCCGATTCGACACTGGACTGTTACCTACATGTCACACTGAATTCAGCTGGAAGAGCAAAGATCCTTCCTAACACCAATAACACACATGCTTTTAAACAAACGTGGGTTTAGTTACAAACTCCACACCTCGAGTGGGAAGAAGCATCCTCAGTCCCTAAGCCTTCCCAGTTTTGATCAAATTTCTACTTCTGGGGTGGAAGTAGTGTCTTTCCTGCCCCAAGCACAACTATACAGTGCCATATGAATAAACAATAGAGCAAGGCAAGATATCAGAGAAATATAACAGTGCTCTGACACCTCGAGTTTGGATTACTTACAAACTGCATCAATTCCTGCAAGGCTGACCTAACTTGTGATCCTGAGAGCTCGATAAATTGAATTCCACAGAGTTCACCATGCAGTGGTTTTTTGATGAAAACTTTAAAAACAGTGTGGTTTGGGTTTTTTTCCTCTCCACAGCAGTGTAGTTCTAAGAGTATTGCATAAGCGTCGTGACTTCTCTTTCTGCTTTGAGACAAGTTTCTTTCCGTGATATGCACTGAGTTCTCCTTGGATTTTTCTGTCCACCCCAGAGGATGCTGTGTTTCCATGATGTATTATTAAAGTGTGTATGTTGTTTATGAGCTACCCTGGTATCCTTCAGTAGGGAGACACAATCTAAATGTAAAATAGCATTACTGTAATAAATAAGGAGAATTCAAAGCTCTGGCATCTTTACAGCATGTATGAGATGTGCTTGGATGCTAAAGCTATCTTCTTTGGCAGGTAAAACACATACTTTGTAGTTTCTTCACTGAGATCTGTAAGTACAGAAACAAAGTCTGGCTTGAAAATGACTAATGTTTGCAACTGCACTGCAGACCTGAGATGTTGCCTCTGCAGCCACCTGAAAATGACTGACTGGCTCATAGTAAGCAGGATGGAATGGTAAGAACAAAGGCCTGGAGTGGAAAACGATCCTGCCCCATCAGTTGACAGGAAGCTTATGAGGTGTTTTGTTGATTCATAGCACAAAAAATGTGAGAACTGGGAGAGACAGAGGCCCTAAAAAACCTAGAATGCTTCACTGTCATTAGCAAGGTGTCTCATGGAGCCGTGGGTATAATTCCATCCCCAAGAGAGTTCTGTGGGGACTGTGTACGAGAGCTGCCAAAAGTGAGGCGGCAATGACCCCACTCTGCAGCACTCCTTTGACTTAATAGGAACAGCTGGTCAGTGAAGGGTTTACTAGAAATTTAACAAGGCTCAAACAGTGAGAAACGTCTGCCAATAAATCAAAAGGGAGCACCACGCTAAATGAGTTTTAATTTAAATTCCTACCTAGGGCTGACAGATGAGAGCTTCATGGCGCTTCTGCATTGTGTTAGTGCACGCAGGTCTGTGCCCTCAGCAGCAGCAGCAGCAGCAGCAGCAGTTTGGGGAAGATGTTTCTGGATGGCACCTGGGGTCTTGGGCTGAGTTTGTGGCCATCGTGAGAAAGAGTGCATCACACCAAGGGGGGCCGTGGGGAGAACCAACGGGGAAGTTCTCCCCCCCGACACATTTTCCACGCCATTTGAACATCATGAAAGCCACCTAGGCCACAAATGTTTTGGGCTCTGCTGTGCCCCATAGCTGCCACCAGCTTGATTCCACTGTTCCCTGTCAGAGCAAGCTGCCGTATTAGAAAAGGCTATGGAAGTAGGGAGGATGTTCCCCCAAATGTCAGCTGGGGATAGCAACTGGAGGGAAGTCAACTAAAATTTCTGTTCCCTTGCCTGAAGAAGCCCTCACAACCTTCCGTGAAAGGCCAGCTTTCCCTGAATCCACAGGATATGGTGGGTGTGGGTGAAAGCCTCCAGAGGGTCACCTCACAGTGACCAAGGCCATCACAGGCACAGGGGGTTCATGAATCCCTCCTGCTTCCCTGAGCAGTTTTCAGTCTGGCAGCAAGGGCTGGATTACAGTTTGAGACAGTCTCAGGCAGACTGGGTGCCTTTGATCCCCTGGGAGATCAGGAGAGTCATGCCAAGGGAAACATGGGTGTTTGCTGATTGTGCCTGCACGTCACTCTGCTCTACCACGAGCAAAGCTGACTTATTTTCAGGGCAATGCTCAGTCACACTTACTGTGACTTTGGAGAAAAACTGCATGGCTGTTCATGGGCAAATTCAGCATTCACAACAGTGGCAATTCCACTGCAGACTTTGTGCCATAGCTGAGCCCGTTCAGCATCCATGCCTGCTGGCTTGGTCTGAAGGAGGCTGACATCTGATTTCCAGCTGTGCTGTGCCATGTCACATGGGTTTTTCTGCCCTGGGGAAAACTGAATCTGCTGCTGAAGCAGCATTCACTTTGGCAGGAGGTCTTGTGGTGCCATCAGTGGAAATAATCACTTTTCAGCCTGTTGGGGTAATGCAAGCAGCCAGCGAAAACTACATGAGCAAGAATAGCAAGAGGGATGGATGTTGCTGCCTCACAGAAGTGAGAGCACAGCCAGGTGCCAAGGTGGCTGCCTGTGTGTCTTCATGATGCAAGGTCCTGGAGCCACTGCAGAGCCAGGCACCCTCAGGGGCCTCTCCCTACCCTCCCAGGCCACTGCCCATGGCTGAAAATAACTGCAGAGGTACATGGACAGCTGGGCCTCAAAACATCATTTGTGCTGCCCAAGGTGGCTTGCTTTAGTGAATCTCACAGAACTGAATCTCACAGAACTGCTGGATTGTTTGCTCACAGCTCATGTCCAAGATACTGGGCAGATTGTTCCTTGATCTGGGATGTGGCATCACTGGAGAGGCAAAGGAGAAAGTGAAGGTGGGAATGGCTGAAGGATGAGCTGCAAGGTGAATTTCTGTGGGTTGAATTCTGCATGGCTACTCTTCGCTTGAGTTGGGGAATCAGTTTGGCTGCTTTTTTGTTTTTCCCCCAAATTGAAATCAGAGATATCCAAAGCATGACATAACACAAAGTGTACCAGGGGGTATTTCTGGTCTATGAACAAATTTAAATAAATGCACCTGTATGGAAAGAATTGTGATCACTGTCTCTTATACTCACTAATGCTCTGACTGCAAGAGACCTCAACAAACTTCTTTTTTGTAAGGTTTTCCAGAAGTTTCAAAAAGAAAAAGAGACTGAAAATAGTGCACAAAATTTAAAACAAACAAACAAACAAACAAAACCCCCACAGATATACTGGTATATTGACATTCCAGTTAGCTTTTCATACAAATACAAACTTCCATGCATGAACACACACATATGCGCACATAAAATGGATTAGATTAGTTCTGAAGCTTTCAGAAACAGCAGCTAAAGTTTTTAAAAGCCAGAGGCAGCCGCATTCCCCTCAGAAAAGATCTGGTAGGAAAATATCAAAAGCAGAATGTGCAGGCTTTTAAAGGAATGTGTAGGAGCAAAACGAGCTTATTTCTGTTTTAATCCAAATTGAATCATATGTCTTATGTCAAAGCTATAAAAAACAAGGTAGGTAAAAGAGGTAATTCATGCACTACAAGCTTTTAAAAATTTTTGTATTACATTATTTCCTTCTCTTTACACAAAAGAATCAAAAAAAAGGTATCAATTCCTAGCAAGAAAATTTCACCTCCTTCCTACCATTAAGAAGAAACTAAGGAAACACATCTTCCTCTGGTATAGTCTGTTACAGCTCCTCAGGAATCAAAGGAAGTAGGACAGCTTCCAACAATGGAGGACATGATCCTCAGATCTTCAGTAAGTGAAAAAGCATCCTGTCTGGAACTATTTGGGAGAGGAAGCTTATCCAGAGATAGCTAATAAAATACTTTTGGTGCTCTGTAAGGAGATGAGTTGATCCTGAGTAAGAGCTGCTGCCATTGCTGCCTGTTGGGATAGGTGCGGTGCCCCTGGCCCTTTTCCCCAGCCCCCGGAGCAGAGGAGGTCAGAGGAGCTGCCCGGCTGGCAGAGCTGCCATCTGTCCCCTTGGACACCTCTGCCATTACGTGATGGCCCAGGCACGGCCAGCTGGCCAGGAGGCCCTGCAGAAGGAGGGCTCCCAGATGGCAATCTGCTGCCACCATGGATACTGAGTAAACTGCTCCTCCTCAGGTCTGGGGAGCCTGGGGGAGGGACAGCATCCAGGAGTCCTTAAGTACCAGGAGCCTGCTTCTTCCCTCTGTTCGTTCACAGAATCTGCAGATCCTACTGGAGCAAGGGCTGTGCAATGGACTCAGCTCTGAAAAAGTACAGTGAGCCAGGTAGCTCTTGAAAGCACAACACACTCTGTATTGCACATCCTGTCTGCATGAGCTCACCTTGCCCAGCTAGGACAGTCAGACAACGCACAAATGAGCCTGAGACTGGGCTAGGACACAAGGAAGATAAAAGACCTAAAGGTCTCTAGGCAAGCTGAAAACGTTCTAGTAGTCTTGGAGCCATATTCAGCTAAAAAACCTTAGGCACTGATGCAACAAAAGGATTATGTCTGGTCCAGAGAGTATTTAGAGTGTATCAATTGGGTTCCTGTAGGATATATACATCCCACTGATACTACAAACAGCTTCTGAGCATCCAAGAAGCTGAAAAGTCCAGCACAGAGCCACGTACATCCAAACAATATAGACTCCCAGCACTCCCTGCTGCCCGCTCTGTACTTGCCGTGGTACATGAAGGAGGACCTGCCATCTTTCCCTCCACTGCTGTAAATCAGGGTGCATCCACTCATTTCTCTTGACACAGTGTGGTGGAAGGTGATGTCCTATCCATCCACCACTGGTTTTTACCTCCTTCCATTCTCAGAGCAGACTGAGAAATCCTCACAGCATGGCTTCTGTCAATGCGTCCCAGGCCACGATGGGGGCTCCTGCACACAAGATCAGAAATTATTGAAAGAATAAAAATCCAGTAACAGTTCTTGCAACTACCTCCTCCAGCTTCTTGCTTTCTCATCCCCCTCACTCTTGGGTTCTGCAGCAATAACAGCAGCAGCAGAATTTCTCTGAACAGAATAATACTGCAGAATTCAGGTTATCTCTGGAAAATCTTCCCAGAACAGCCTGAAGTGGCCACATGATTTTAGAGAAAGTGGGAGGATGTCACTTTCACTCTAAGGCCAAGATTAATTGCTGAGCTGGATCCATTAATCCTGTCTGAGCTGCACAGGTCTCTGAATCGCCTGCTTCTTCTGGGAACACTGAAATATTAGCAAACTATCAGCAAAGAGTTTTTGTATTAGAAACTAATACAAAAACTATCATCACCCCAAGCCGTGTTCATACAGTGCTAAGAAACTATCGCATGCCTTTGCACAAATTATGTTGACCTCTTATGCTACCAAGGTAGCCTTTATTAAAGAGATTTAATCAGGTTCAGAACAAAAGATCTTTTGGAAGACCAGAAAACTGTATAAAATAACTACCATAAAGAGAAAGAGGTTTTTGAGCTGCTCTCTGTGTATTTATTTTCTGCATGTGAAATCAGTCAGTCATTTTGAATGCTTGATAAAATCAGGGACAATTAAACGAAATTGAGCTTTAATTTCAGACTGTGACATATGTCTACGGCTAAGTATTTCTTTCTGCAGTGTCTGGAATTACTAACCAGCAGCACAAGCTAAGTTCAAATATCAGTCAAGGTGGGAAAAATTCTTCACTGATCAAAATGCAGACAATTAAAGTGTTGGAATACTTTGCATTACTCTCAGAACAGGACAAGGTCAAGCAGCAATGACCCATCTAATGAGGAATTCCACCTTTCTGCACAAGAGGATAAATGAGCCCCGCTGCGAGCTGAGCCCTCAGTATTCATGAACAGCACCGGTACCTGTGCTCCCAGCTTCCTGCACATTCAACATCACCTTCCTGAGCTGCACCAGTGAAGATCTGTAGAGAAATGATCCTTTATTGGCAAAGGCACAACTGTAACAATTGTTTTTAATCCCAGTATCAAATCCAACTTTTATATCTTGTAAAACCAAAACCATTTTTCTCTGCTTCTTATGTCCATTGTATCTGCCGGTTACAGGGTCTGGCTCTGGCTCTTCTTCTCTGAGCAACTGGTGCTTCCCTGTGAACCGACTGGACAATTGGTCCTCCTGAAAAAGTTTGCTTGTGCATCAGACTTTTTTGCCATCCCACATTGGCTCTGAGTTTGACTCCTGCTCCTGTGTCTTTGATGGCAGGTCTAGGCTGGCTGTTAGCCTGGCATAAAGGGCTGTGCGTGCATGATTTTGATCATGTTCTTTCCTTTCAAATCCTCAGATGACCTATGAGAAGAACAAAGCTTTTCCAGACTGAGCAGATGGCTTGCAAAGGGCTACTTTTTCAGGAAGCGTAGGCTGTGTTAATGACTTTTCCAAAGTTCCACTGTCCCATTACCAACAATGTCATTTCCAGAAAGTGAAACCTATGGCGAGACAGCAAGGAAAGACGATTTTAACAATACAGGACTCTCTTCAGCCTATGTGAAAAAGTTGTAAAAACTTTTTGGCCACACAGTGATCCAGATGATTTTCCTGTAGGTTCTGGATGGCTGAAGTCCTACAAAGGGGAGCAGAAAGGAGATGACTTGTACTTTCAGTTGAGACTACAGAGACTAACTGAATCATTTCATTAGAGACCACATGGATTCAGAAAAGGGGTTTGATTCCATCTAAATCTCTTCATCACAGAAAGCTACAAAGTAGGATATTACACAGACTAGAGGGGAAAATTAGTATCAAACTCCTTATGAAGTTGCTCATTTGTGAAAAATCCATCCAGCTCAGTCCCTAAGGCACAATGGCTGGCCTATCAGCAAGTCACTGTTCAAATTCCCTCTGTCCAGTGACAGCTCTATCACAGCAGAAGAGGTGTTAGATGTCTTACTAGAGGTTAGCAGAGCAACTTACACAGAGAACTATGGGTCTTACCATTTCCCTTTATGCCCTAATGAACACTCATGTCTAGAACAAAAAAATCTCCTTTTCTCAGTGACAACTTTGAGAGAAAAGTCATCTAAGAAGCTGGTTAAGATCCAGCTCCAGTGCAGTAAAACCTTCTAATGTCTATTTCCATCTACCTTTGAAATGCAGACTGCTACACAGAAGCAACCAAATATCCTCATTTAACCTCTTATATGGTTATCAAATCAAAAGGAAGAACAGTGAGAAATCCAGCAAATCAAAGGCATCACAAGAGGGTTCAGGGACTTCAAAACAGCCTCTCACATGCAACACTTGCATCGGAAAACAGGGGGAGAAAATCTGTGTTCAGCTCTTCACTCAGCTTAGGACTTATTCCTGTAATATTCTGACATCTTTTTCTATTATAACAAAACTTAATCCACTTCACGTGAGTCACGTATTATCAATTCTGTTTACAGCACAGAGTGCCAAGCAAAAAACCTTTAACAATACCGAAAGTTACCCACTCAAACAAAATCTCTGGACAGCAGGATTATCTTTTATTCTATTATTTATTTCTTGGAAAGATATAGAAATGCTATTTGAATTTTTAGCTGCCCAAGTACATCAGAGAATAGCATATAAATAGGATTCACTTGCAAAATGGAGGCAGAGCCAGACCCATGGAATATGTCAAAAGGGAGCTTAATTATGCCCTGTTTTTAATGAGTGACAAAACTGTGCCATGAAATCCATAACCGAGGTATCAGAGAAATTTGAAACTCAGTGAAGTTGAAACAAATATTTAATTCTATAGTATGCACAAACATAGCTGAGAAATTACCCAAAGATTTCTCTTAGAAACATCAAAGCAGTTAACTTCAATCCCATTTTTCTGGGGCTGATATTCTCTTTCATTTCCAGAAAGTTTAGGGAACTAACAATGGTCTTGGCAAACATTTATTCTGACAAGTTAGTATGCAGTCCTTCTAGCTATAACAAGTATACTTATTCCCTGGATCTCAGTTTACACATCATTCTCTCTACCCACCAGCATTTTGGAACAGAGCCCTGTGTGTTGAGGAAGTTACAGCAATAGAAAATGCTACCCCCATACCTAGTCACATGGATGTCATGAAGCTGAATTTTTCTTTATCCAGAGGAATAGAGGAAACCAAGAAAAGCTAGATCAGCTCAACTGAACGCCTGTGAGCTTCCGCTGATCCTGCTTGGATACCACACCTTGAACTTAGCTGATTGATCTTCCCTTCAACAGGACCCATCATGGTCACCTTGGTTGTGGCAGTCTTTCCTCCTTCAGGACATTGAAGCACTAGCCCAAAACATGGCAACAGAAGGTCTTGCTTTCATTTCACATCACTGTTTCGATTTTAGATGGTTTTCTACACCTGGAGCAATTGATTTTTCCTCAATGCTGAGCAAAACAGAAACAGGCAGTCTTTGCCAGCCAGCAGAATCTTTGAGTTCCCATTTAGAGAAAGTCAGATGTGGCAATGATTTAGGCATCACAGACATGAAAGAATGACACTGGGTTCCTATTTGGGAAATTACACTGTTCTAAATTTAAGGCTGACATTGGAGATTTTTTTTTTTTCCAAATCATCTTCTCATTACTCCAGGCTTTATGGATTTGTGGGTACCTCAGTCCTTGCATCCTTGGAAGATGCAGGAAAAGATTTTGAGTTGTCATGCAGGGTAATTTTGTACTCTGTCACAGGACTATATCTCAGCAGAGAGAAGTTGTAGGTTCTGCCATGGAAATGGCATTCCAAATAGCAACTCCTCTGACTTTTTATCCCCATTTGCAAAACAGGACAAGAAACCATCTTGCAGGAGCATAATCCAATGTCACTGAATACCCTTGTGACCCCAGAAGGGGGGTACTCCAGAAACACAGAATGATATTTTAAGCACAATTACCAATGAATGTATTTGTGACAGCAATTAAAAACCTCTAAAAGACCATCTGCTTGTGGAACTTTGAGGTGCAACGGACATTGACAATGGGCTTGCTTGCATAGATGCTATCTTTCAGATTTAATCTATATGTGCTGTATGTGCACATGAGACACTGCACAACAGCCATTCACTCATGTTAGAAAGTAATTGTGGTATTCTGGGTGATTTGTTGACTAGTTAATGGCTGTCACTGAACATAATGTATGCACATTAGCTGTCCTGTTTTAATGAGAAACAGAACTCTTTAATGTTCTTCTTCTGACATTTTTTGATTTTTAATATGCAATTAAAAAATTACAAATGCAACCCTCAGAAGAGGTTGGACTAGACAATCTCTAGAGGTGTCTTCCAATCTCAGCTATTCCGTGACTTTGTGAAAATATCTTTGAGTCTTTAAATAGCATTAGGGAGAATATCATCACCTGTGTGACAACAGCTGAGACACCAACATGGCTGGTAGCACAGATGAGATTGTAGTGAGTTGCTTTCATCTCATACTGCAGCAGAAATGCCTTAACCTTATCACACAATGTGAACACAAGAGCTCACTAAGTGCAATTTCAGACAGGAGCTTGTCCCATCTGGCTACATTTCATCTGGTCCCATCTTTCTGCACCTTACTCAACTCCTGCACAATGAAAGTGTCTCTCTGTAAAGGACTGAAAGAAAATTCCACATTGCCATCAAAAAGAGCCCAAGGCTTGGACATGTGTATCCCTGGGGAGGGGTACACACACATTTCTGCCTGACTCTGTGAGCCCTTGGACTAGTGTGACTTGTCACCTCAATGGTGGTGGCACAAATTGGGGTCTCCATCTGTAAGTCTAGGCTTGGTTTGGCATTTGGCACAGTTGATGCTGATGTCCTATTCCATAAAAGAAAAAACAATATCCCCTCTCTCCTGCAGTTTCATGAGGACCACAACTACCTGAAAGTTACTTTGTTTGTTGCTTACCCAGATTTTTGCTGTGCCGTAACTTTATGTCAACATGATCATCTGTGTTTCCTGGAGTTTGTTCTAAACAAATCTGAACAAAACCTTCCATTATAACTGCTCAACAGAATTTCTGGTTTGTGGTACAAAATTGCTTGGCTGGCATCCCACAGCCTAGCACAATACATGCAAGCTTGTGTTATAAGTCACCTTTAGCCGGGATCGTGGCCCTGATCACTCGCCTGGATGTCAGAATGAATTTTGCCACTAAAGTACCTGCAGCTGGGCACAAGGGAGGTGGTGTGACACTCTGATACCATTTCTTTTAAGGAACAACAGGCACACTTTGGATGGGAATTGAGTTCCATTGTCACTTAGAATCTGTCCAGGAACTTGAAAACGAGAGTCTTAGCACTTCCAGTCTCTGGGCTGAAGTAATTTGCACTGAGTATTGCAAGCTATTTTCAAGGCTCATCTAACAAAGCTGAAAAAATTCAGTTTCTGAAAAGTGCAGAAAAGATTTCCTGAATTCTACTTGCTGACTGTTGTACTGAAGAGCACATGGTGTTTGTGGATAATCTGGACATTGCATTGCCATTGTTGATCACCATTTACCCCACAGACTAGCTGGCCAGCATCTAGCAAGCGAAGAATCCTTGCATGCTTTTTGTAGGACAACGAACCTGGACTTGATGATCTGAGAGGTCCTAAAAAAAGTACTTTAATAATTTTATGATTCTAAGGCACATCACAAGAGGTGACAACCCCTTCAGCTGTCAGTGCATTTGCTTTAGCACAGTGGGGAGGGGATAAAGGACTAGAACCAGTTCATTCGGGAAATGAAGCCCTGCTGCTGAGCGGGGGGAGGAACCCATAGTAAGAAATTACTTCTGGAGAAAAGAGCATAATTGTGAGACATTTTGTAGTTCTAATGCCTCACGGATAGATTTGCATTTGCATATTACACACTAACCAGTCCCTTGTGCATCATTTAAACTCTCTTCACACAGGCAATGCTCCGTCAGTTTTCATAACCCAGCTGCCTGTACAGGAATTGTTCTGTTTTCCCTCCTGAAGCTGTATGTGAAAGCAGAAACATTCTGTGCTCACAACTGGCTTTGTGGAATGGGTATTTTTGTCAAATCTCCACAAATGCAGAAAATATTTTGCCTATGGATTGAACAGGAGCTACTACATAATGCAGTAAATTTTGAATTTCATAATCAGTGAGAGCTGAAGTTTTTCCTCCTTGAAGCTATCATTAGCAGATGTTGCAGGGTTTTAGTATCTGCCGCACAGTGCTCCACAGAGACACAGGTACATAGGCTTAACTCTTTTCTCCACCAATAGGGTGAGGAGTCCCAGTGTCACAGGCCACTGTTCTCATTTCTGCAAGCCTCATGATCACTCCCTGTTCCTTCACAGTTCTGGGCCAGCATGATCAAATCTTAACGAGAGTGCCTTTAATTTTCTGTGAAGCATCAAGAAGCCTCAGTAGCACAGACAGATTTCAAAAGGACAACCGTTATTATACACAAATCCACAAGGCCTTAGTACTTGTGGAGCCACTCTGTGTCGAGGGCTTTGTGGCTCCTGTAAATTGAAGACAGAAGAGTTACAAGAGTTGATAATTACAAAGCTCTAGCTGAAAGTGACCTCCTTTTGCTTCAGACCCGTGCGCCTGCATACTTGCTACTGTTGGACTGTCAGCCCATTTCCATTGGGATGACCCAGCCATGCACTTCCACCTCTCACTGGAGCTGAACAGCCTCCCCTGTTCCTCTGGGACCAGCTTGTCTTCCCTGTTGATAAAGTGGTGCCCTTGAGGGAAAGGAAGAGGGGTATTTTGCCACCCCATTAGACCAAAGCACCTCCTTCAGACACCTGTGCCTTTCTCCTCTAAAGCCTCCAGCCCCACTCCAGGGGACCTGAAGAGCATTACCAAGCTGTGCAGGCGAAAGCTATGCCGTGGGGAAACAGACACAAGCCTGTCAGTATCCAAACATCTCGGCTCACCTCCATGGGGCAATGCTGATGTAAGGGCATGACGGAAAAAGCCAATTTGCACTTTTATTGCTACAAATGCTGGAGGATATTGGGCTGGAAAGGAGGGTGCAACACTAGCCTTTTCCTTAATGTAGTCACACTGTTCTCACTGTGCCTGGTGGGCTGCAGCAGGCAGCTCATCCCACATTAGAGGGAGATTCCAGCACTACTTCTAATGGGTGCACCAGGCTCACCAACAGGAAATCACCATCCTCATTTAGCTACGTGCACTTTTGAAAAATGACTTGGCTGTGACACCAGAACCAAAGGAGGTTGTGTTTTTCTGCTTGACGCTTATAAAAGGAAGAGAAAGGCCAGCTGCTGGTTACACTGGCTGGCACAGGCTCCTCTTAGTTTCGGGGATAAAACACACCGATTTGATGAAAGCAGCAAATGCTGAAACGTGCAAAGCCAACCATGACTGCTTCAAACTACAGCATTTGCCTGCTGTAGATTATTTTTGCAGAATGCCAGCAGGTCCCTGACTCACCCGGATAAGTATTACCTGGCAGCAGAATTATCATTGATTTCATATGATTGATTTCTCAGCCAAAGAGTAACATACTAAACCTTTTTTGTTAAAAGAACAAACTACTATGGCAGGAGAAAGTAAATTATTCTGGAAGACCACAGCTTAAAGAACAAAAAACCTTTCAGAGATGTTTTTCAATGCCTGATGGAGGAAAGAGACTTGTTTTGCTCTTAAGTGCTTTCCAAGCAGTTATTTTATGGGTCTCAAACCTCCATGTTGTCAAACCAGAATTCTTCATTAAAAAGGTCTTGCATACAATATTCTATAAACTGAACCAAAGGAGATTATAAGTACTAAAATATGCAATGAAACAGGACTGACTGCCAAGCAAACTGACAGGGGGAATTCAAACTAAGATTGCTTTTCTATTCTTATCTTACCTCATTGTAAATCAGAGCTTTTGTTTACCCTGGAAAGACACATTTCTGGTTTTGCACTCCTTCTGTGCCACTCTGAATGTGTCCCCTTGTTCCTGCAATGCCAGGCCTCTCAGCAGACCTGCTTTTCTCTTGGTCCACTTCATCAGAAATACTACATAGCCATGTTTGTGGCCCATTTATGAGGCTTCTTAATCTGGAGTTCACCAGAGCAGTATTTGGCAAAGACAGCGACCTGGTATTTATTCTTTTACCTCTCTAGTCCTGGAGTCTGCTCAGTTCTTCATCTTAAATTAATACATACACAGGTAAAATATGTGTATCTCTATTGTCAGGATATGAGGTAAAAGGAAAGTGGAGCATGTAATGTCCTGGCCCCACATGCCCCAGCTTGAGAGTCCAGTTTGCCTTTGCCATGCAGCCAGGGTAGGTGGCAGGAAGGCCAAGGCCATACCAAGCTGCCACAACAGTAAAATCTGTAATGAGAAGCTCTATTGGCTCTGCATGTGGATTCATATAGCACTGATTTACCTAAAAAGGGCTCAAAAGTGTCTTCATACCCTTATGCTGTATTGCAGAGATGTGTCTCACATGCACTGTGCTGATCCACTGATCTGGGAGTGTGCTCATGCCCAAGGATGTAATTGCACCCCCAAGCTTTTGGAGCTCAGGAATAGCACAGCTGTTAGAAGAAAAATGTCTTACCTGTAACTCTGCTCTTTTAGGACTTCATCAGGAACATGCCGGCTCTTGGTCCTGCCGCACTGCTGCCAGCCCTCTCTCTTGGCAGTGCACCCGAGTCTGCTGGCTCCAGGGTAGGTCCTCACCCCTCACGCCAACCCTTGCTGCCTCCTTTTGCTCTCCTTCCTCTGCTCACCAACTTCTTTTCCTGTGTAAATGCCTCTTTTCTGAGTGACACTGATGTGTGCTCTGCTTCTATCTTTCTACTGGAGCTCCCTGCTCCCAGTGCCATCTCACTATTACTCCTTCCCTTCCTCTCCCGTACACAAGATACAATCAGTCCTGGATGCCTTTCATGCCCTTTGCAAGACCAAACTTGCAGCATCTGTATGGTGTCCTCTGTGTTGTTGCCGGGTCTGCAGCTGCTCCCACAGCAATGCACTGATTTTCTGGCCACAGAAACACTCAGCATCCCCTCCTGCACCCACAGCAGTCTGTGGAAATTTGTACTCTTCTTCCAAGCTTTTTCTGTTGAATCATCTTATCTTTTTGAATGGAAATTTTTACCATTTGGATTAAAGTTTCCCATCCATTGATGATTAAATTAGTTCAGAAACTTTTGAAGTATGTTTTAATAACCAAATACTGTTCCTCCAGTGTTATGTACTTGGCATTTATACAGACCTATTTCATATGATAATGTTATCGTCTCCCCACATTAGAGGAAGTTCTGAGTAGAAGAGTTAATCAAAACTTAATTTTCTCAAAGTATCATAGATGAATGCTCCTGAACCCAATTAGTATGCTTTCTGCTAGTCAAATAGACACAAAGATACTGAGGGTGGAAGAAGGAGATGAACAGTATTTCTGATGAAATAAATTCCTATAATGGGAGTCAATTTGACTATAATTTGATTTAAAAATGTCTATTGTTTTTACATCCAGTGCTAAGAGAAGTGGAAATGGTTTGCACTTAAATTTTACTTCAGGTTTCTTTGTAACACCGAAAGAAAGTATTATTACTGTTCCCTCATCAAGTTCACTGTCTTGTGTATTTTCACACCTCTGGATGGATGAACATCACTGCAAGGTTCATGCTCTTGTGCTCCACCCCCCCCCCCCCCCCCCTTGCTGAATCTGGATTGAAATAAACCAGATTAAAATGAGCCCTGACTGAGGGAAACCTGTTTTGTAAATGTCTCAATCAACCTCCAACCTCAGCCCTACAGATCTCCGCCGAAGCTCAGCAGACTCTCACCAGGGAAGCAGAAAGAGTGCTAACCTATACTCCCACTGCAAACATTAACTAATTTATCCAGATGGCAGTGCAAAGAGTATGCCTTACCTTTGTTTGTACATGAAATAGGGAGATGGGGTCATGAGGGAGGGAAGGGGAAAAGGGCTCCTTGCTCATACAATGAATACTGTCACAGCTGGTAGATGCTGTTTGATTTCCCTGTGCAAGCATGACTGACAGGGACAGTGCTGCCCTACCATCGATCCTCAAGGCTGGAGTCATACAGGGATGAGCATACAGGCTAAGAGCAGAGAACTGCCCTCAAAGAACATGAGTGGGGGGTCAGTCACAGGGCACAGGTTTCTCTCACACCTGATTGTGGGACAACTGGAAGAGCAGGTAGGCAAGTGTAAGGAGGAACCCAAGCTTGGGGAACTGTGCTGGAAGCACAGAGCGTAGAAACTTGATACAGAAAACAAAGGGATGCAGGTGAAATTGAACCCCTGCAGGGTTTGTGAGCCTTGGAAGCTGCAGCAGCCCCCAGGCAAAGTGAGAGCAAACCTCATGCTGTAGCACAGGACAGAAGCGGTCTGGCTATTTAAGGCATTTCAGCCAAATGTTACTCCCATTCAAGTTAGCAAGACTGCTTGGATTTAGCAGCAGCTGTGGGGGGCTTGGCTGCTGGCTGGGGTTAAACCATGACAGAGGACTAAAGGAAAGCAATATAATCTATTGAAAATAAATAGCTCTTGACCAACTAATTGGATATTTTTAATGACCTTATAAATTTAACTGACATTTCAAGAGTTTCAATGCTATGAAATAAAAATATTTAACACTTTGCTCACAAAATCCTAGTAACACAGGGCAGTAACATAAAATGTGTCACATCAAACTGATTGAGAAAGAATTGAGAGGAAGCACTGAAGAGACAAAAACCTGCATGAGAGATGCAAGAGGAACAAATCTTATTTCAGCTCCCCTTCTCTCTCTGCTGAGTACAGATGAATCCTAGGAAATTACCTTGCTGTGCCATCACCTTTGAGAATACTCTGAGATTGTAAGAGAAAATTATGCCTTACACATTATGCAAATATAAAGTCATGCCTCTTACACACAGAAGTGAAGAGCTAACGCAGAGGAGCAGGGATCCTGAAGGACTGCTCCAATAAAAAACCAAGCCCACACAAACTACACAGTGTGATGTGCCGGCCCAGACACATCAATCCCCTTCCTTAATGCATACAGAGCAGAAGACTGAGCAGGGGATAGAGAAGCTACCATACTTCTCCTGGTGTGCTCAAATGTCAGATCTGGTTTGGCATTTGCACTGAAGCACTGCAAAGTCAGAAATAGTTGAGAGAAGCACCACAAGAATTGCACACATAACAAGAACATAACAGCAGTGGAGGCAGGATCTTAATTAGAAAGAAATTATAAAAATCAAGATAGGTTTTTTAGTTCCTGAAAAGTGCCGCCTAGACAGCTGCAACTTGAAAAAGGGAACTGCCTCATTACAAGTCCAGGAGCTGATCCAAGTAGTTGGCTACCAGCTGTAGGGTCATGCTGAAGATAAATTGTCAGGGAAGACTCCTGCAGACCTCTTGCACAACTTTTCATGCAACTGCACTTAAAACTGAATGGATAAGCTACATAACATTAGCCTGTCACAGACAATGTACCTCAGGCACCAATTGTCTCCTTCTGATTCTATTTGCAGCAAGATCAAATTGCACTTTAAAAGGGGACAGTGGATCATGGCCACCGCTGAGCTGGGGGGCTCCTACCTCAGAGAAAAGCCACTGAAAAATGTGGATCATTTTCTTGGAGGACTGAACATCAGTAACACTGAGGTATCCTTGTACTTTGCACTGGTACCACAGTACCACGGGAAAGGCATCAAAAGCAAATACATCTTTAGGAAAAGTATTTTAAACCATTGACTTTATTAAAATACTTAATACATGGTTTTTAGAGGAATGTACTTACATTTTCTGGAAACTCCACTGAACCCAAATTTTAATTATATATTTAACAAATGACAAAACAGTGGATGAATTCATGCTGTACACCAAAGAGTAGACAAGTCAGGGTATTGTTTTTCATCATCATCATTATTTTCCTGGCACAGACTCTTCTTTGCTTTTTAGCTTCAATCTCTTGAATATCTAGTAGCAGAGAAAGGAGGTTTGCATTTCTCATGGCATTAATCTCATCTGGTCCAAGTAGAAGTCCATTTGTTTTCACCACCTTCATTCAAACCTTCCCCAGGAGCCTCCCCTTCCAGAAAAGCAAAGGTGATTGACCTCTCTGAAAAGCTACAGCGCAAGACGAGTTTGACAGCCAAATGTGAACATGGAGCTCTGTGCCTTCTCAGAATCATTACTCTTTCAAAATATCCATTTCAATCTGAGAGTGGGAAAAAAGACACTGTCAAAATACAAGGGCCAAAACACATACAAGGACTTAGTGGAATGCACATGGAAGACAGCTTGCTGTGCTGCAGCTCTGAAGTAAAAGGTAAATCAGAAGCTAGGTCTTGTTGAAATACAAGATGCGAGAGCTGGGAAGGAGAAAGACGGAAATAACCTGGACACATTCTTTAAAAAATGAAATGTCCTAACCTCATGGAGAAGGCTGTAATCATCATACACACTGCAATTGCCATGAACCATGGAGATCAGTGACAAAGTGTATGCTATGACAATCTCACTGACAAGTATAATCTGGGGGAAATTATTCATACTGAGCAAAGAAATAATTAACTGTGTGTTTCAATGCAAGATGCACAGAGGATGCATAGGTTTTCACATCAAATTAATAAGGCTCTTTTAAAGAGATCATTTTGCAATCTTGCATAGGTGATATATTTTTTCAATAGATAATGTGCAGAAACTATGTACAGTTGAAAAAAAGGACTTTGATGAAAGCATTTTTTCCCCTCAAGTTTTACCACAGTATAAAAAGTAACTTATATAACTCCTTCAGTTCTCTAAAACACATATGGAATATCCCAGAAAGAGAAACCAGGAACGCCATCTAAATGATGCCGTGTGCATTTATACAACAGGTTGAAACAACCAGAGAAGCCACCACAAAGCAAAGTCATAAAGTTTTCATATAGAAAAAAATTTAAAAAAACAGGAGTAAATTTTGTTTACAAACATGAAAACTCATTTAAACAAAAATGAATTTTAGTTATAACAAATTAATGACCTTCACTAATCAGACTACTGAATGGATGGATGACTCACACACTAAGTAAATGATAGAAAGAGCCAATTCAATCCCTGCTTGATAAATGGGATAGTAAACTTTAAAATCTGCATTTGGTTTCCAATTAATCCCAGCTCAGAACAACTCCTCCCTTAGACAGCCAGACGGCAGCTTCTCAAAACTAATATTATGAACATCTGCCAGTCTGCTGAAACAGAAGCCATTAGGGCATTCATGTGCTTCTTCATTTGGTAAGAAAGAAAGCCAGCCAGAGGATGAGCACACTGCCACAGGACAGCCAACCCCATCTTCGAAAATGAATGTCCTGTTCCCTTGCACACTCATCCACCGCCCCAAAATGACTTACTTTTGCCCTGCCATTATGTAAATCAGGAGACTTTCTGTCTGATGTGGCTCTCTTCCACTGAAACTACCTTCTCCTTTACACAGGAGTTGCCTGGCATTTGTTTTGCCATTTTGTGCCTGGATGCAAGACTTCATTATCAGCGCTGCTTATTACTCTTGCATATCACAGTGATGTGTACTTTTTAGTAGTATTTACAATGGTATCACTGTGGAGAACTAAGCCCTGTACTAGAAACAGTCTCTTTAACAGAGACCTTAATACTAAGGATTTGGTACATTTCTGATCTACAGATAAAAAGGCAAAGCTAAAATCAGCCCACTATATATTTGGCATTAGGTTCAAACATGGGGAAAAAGCAAACATCCAGCACATTCCCTTGTTTCAAAGGGACACTATTTACAAAAAGAATTCACTTTTTTAATATTTCAACAACAAAAACTCAGCTAATTTTGAAATTAGAGTAATCTAAGGCGGCTTAGTTTTTAATCAACAGAGAACACAAACAACATTGCTGTTTGCTGTTAAACACAAATCTCAGAAATGCAGGGAAACTATGATCTGTTATGCTATGGGTGACAAATTACAGCCAGTTTAATAACAACAGTAAAAAAACCACTTCTGTTTTTTTTTAAACACAGCTCCTAAAAAGTACGGCATCCCAATATTTCCTCAGTTCCAGATTGCTGACATTATAAATTAAAGGTGAAAAGAGATCCACGTATAAACAAGGCAGCTTTCCACTGACTTCATAGTACTTGGTTCTTGTCTAAACCTTTGGAAATTTAATCTTCAAATACCATAATGCAAGGTTGAATTCATCAGCTACAAAACAACGTCCATTTGTATGTGTAATTCAGAAAAACAAAACAAAACGAAAACCAAACTGAAGAAAACACACACAAGTATTTACAGCAATTCAGATCTCTGTTTTCCCAGCCTTCACACTTGCGTGTCACCTTCTGCAGAACTGTACACACACACAGATCCTCTGAGGCCAAGGCCCTATGTTATGGTACGAGGCCTTTTGGGCGGCGGGGGTGGCATGAGTTCAGTGTCAGGGTCAAGGTGGTGCTTCCGCGTCTGTCCTTGGGAAGCCGCTGCACATCGGTCAATGAACTCAAACAGCATCTCCTTCGTCACCGGATTCTGGATGCTGTTGCAGACAGCTGGGAACAAAGAACACATTCTCATGTAACTAAAATGATTTGTTCTAGTCGGCACTTCAATAACTTCACCCCATCTTGGCAAAATAAAAACATACTCTGGCTCAAGTATTAAACCTTAAACACATGCTTTGACAAGGTGGTTGTGTCTGGAGTCACGAATCTCTGCTCTGCCCCCCAGAGAGCAAAGCAATGCCATGGGCCTCTACTCTCACGGGAGTCTCTCTTTCTAAAGCAAACTAAAGGCGCGCGTGTGTGTGTGTGTAAGGCTTCCTGAAGCAACTGTAAAACCACCACGCGCTGACATCCTATTGAGGCAAGGAACAGCAATGAAGGCCTTGTGGGACATGGCTTTGAAATGCACATCAAATCCAAGCAGATGGAAACAAGACTGGCCTCTAATATTGAAAATGTCTGAATTATGGTAACTTATTTTTTTTACCATTAAGTTCTATAAATACCCTAAACCTCCAATGCACAGGGGTTTTTTTAAACCCATATACCTTTGTGGGGCAGAAAGACTTGACACCAAGCAAATGGCATGTCTAGAAAGCCAGATTGTATGGTGGAGGAGCAGCCACGGTGCTGCGTGGTGGCCAAGGCACACATGCACAGGCACTCCTGGGGTAGTTAACACACCTCCCCAGACCACAATTTGTAAGTCATAGCCCATGGGATTTTATGGAACAAATAAATAGACTTACTTCACTTGAAACAAATGAAATATTTTTTAATACTTTCCTATGTAACTTTGTATTCCCGTAATTAATCCTCCTGAGAGACTTAGAGGAGGGAAAAAAAAAGGAAAAAAGGAGCATGAAATTAAGTGGGAAACCTACAACTATCTTGGAAGGAAGCACAAAATGATTAGAGGATAATTGATAGCATGTAAGGGCTGGCCACAGTAAGGATGCAATTTCCATGCAAAACAATCTACTGACCCCCTAGAGAACTAAACGTTAGGACTTCTTAAAATGTACTTGCAATGTAGCATTGTTATGAATAACAATGATTCTCAAAAGCATTCCTTTCTTTCCTGCAGAATACCAGAACCAAAGGATTACTTTACAATTAATAAGGCACCTTTCTAGCATTATTTTTAATTATCTCACAATTTTTGCTGAAAAGGTGCTTTAAGAGTTGCACAGTATTTGACTTTACCAGTTGGGAAGCATTATGATTACCAGTAATTTAGGAACAGAATTCGAGTCACAGGGCAACTGGTGTAACGCAGTATCAACCTTTAATTGATAAAAAAAAGGCTTAATCAATTAAGCCCTGCCTCTAGCTTAATCACTCAAAAAGACCTCCTGTTTTCAATTTGAAAGGTAACAAAGCCCAAAAGCAAGATTCCAACAGATGCTTATTTTGTTGCTCTTTCAACCATGGGGAAAAATAAATAGCATTTTTCATCAAGAGAAAGCTAATAGAGGAGAGAAGATCTAGAGAAAGAAGTCTCAAATGATATAACTTCTGGAGATTATGACAAATGATCATAAGTGAAAACTCAAAGGCAAAAGATAACTTCCTGTTCTGAAAACTCCTATAGAAATTTGAAATATATCTTAAAAATTCTTCCTGTAGCATTTAATTTTCTTTTAATTTTAATTTTTAAGAAGCTCACTGTGTTTTGGGAGAAGTAAAGGTCAGGAATAATAGAAGTGCTGTACAAATGGAGAAAATGAGATGAGAAAAAGGACAAACATATATGCGCTTAAGAATGAAGGGAAGAAGAATATGTTATTCATTTAAAAAAAAAATAAAAAAAAAAATAAAGAGAAAACTCCAGGGAAAACTAACTATTGAAACACTAAGGTAAACCAGAGAAGAAAAACAGAAACATAAGTAGAAGTGTCTAGAGAAAATCCTACATCAGCCCTAGTTATTAGCATGGTCTTAAATATGATTAAACTTCAATTTGGCACTTAACAAAAGTCAGTATCATTATGTTTATTGCTACTCAGCCTTGCACACATTTCTACACAAACTCTTACACTTCATCTGAAAGTAAATATCATCCTTTAATTTACAATACTTGGCAAAATATTTTTTTGGTACAGGAACATAAAAGTCTCGCAACTCTGCATGACTATACCCTCACCTTTCATTAGTTTCCCTGCTCCATTGTTTGTGTAACTATTGTTGAAGCCCAAGATGACATTTTTCTCCTATTAATTTTCTAGCCCATCTGCCAAATAATGGTTTTGGCATTTTAATGGATTTTTTGTTTAACTAATTCCACTCATAATGTGCCAGTTTGCATTACATCCCAGCAAGCCAACACAACGCAAGGCACTGATGTCAGCTGAAGTGATGCTATTGTAAATAAAAACTTCCTTGGCTCTGACTTGAAAGGCATGCCCTGCCATTTAAAGTCCTCTTTGCGCAACTAAGTGTTTGCAGTTCTGCAAAGATTTAGGCACCTGATTCTATATTACCTGCTAAATTCTGCATCAGAGTATTGGTTTGACTGACTTTATCAAATAGCTCTGCAGCCAGAGGATTTATGCTACCTAAAAACTAGTGATGACATAAGCATTTGTAAGATGAGGCATTACTATTATTAGTTAGGGGAGTCAGGACTCAGACCAGAAATGAGAACACAGAGTGCCTTTCCTACTTAGAACAGAGGTAAAATATTAAAATTTCAACGTGAGAAACTTCTAAAGCAAATTGTCGTACTCACCCATGGCAGTGCTGTAGGCATTTGGAAAGCTTTTGTCTATCCTCTGTCTCATGAAGACCCAGCTGTTGTTCTCAAACTTGCACTCTATAATTTTGTTGTCATACTGTTTGAGTTCTTTTGTCACCTGTATAAAAAGAATTGTTTAGGATAAACAGATTTTAATTCACCATTTATTTCTTTCTTTTAGGCATAAATAATAAAAGATCAAAAGCTGTCCCGCATTTTTCAGCAACTTGCCTCCAACGTACACAAAAAAATTGCACAGAATACATCCCCATTTTACATATGTTCAGCTACTCATTTTAAAAATACTTTTCAAATTTGCTGTCAATATTCAGCAATTATATTATGCTAAAACATCAGCAGTGCTAACAGAGGGGGGAAAAAAGTCACTTCTGGCCCAAATGCAAATAGGTTTCCATGGGAATAAACTGCTTCCAGTTTAAGTGCTGCTGCCAGCCTAAGTGCACGAAATGTATTATCTATGTTTCATCAACCTTCTTTGTTGAAGGTCTCACAGCAAAATGTCAGATTTCAATACTGGAAAAAGCTAACAAAAAATCATTCCACTCTTTACATGACTGAAGTTTTTTCTTCTTTTTTTTTTTTCTTCATTTGTCTGTAAAAATTTACAATCTTTAAATTTTTAAAATCTTTTTACAATCTTTAAAAGATTGCAACTTCAAAATAATGCAGACTTTCAAATTACATATATTCTAAATTTCCTTCAGGACTCTATTGATTCACAGATTTGTCAGCAGCCAGTATCCTGAGCTATTTGTCTTTCTATTTGGCAACACTGTATGGTTTGGAAACGTAGTTTATATGCATTGGACTTCGTAGTTGTTTTGGCTACTTCATCCTATGCATCCTAATCTATGATACAATGCAAAAATTTTCATGTAACCATGGAAACCTGAGAACCTTATCTAACGCTTTAACAATTTTACCCATATACTTCACTTTGTTCCAAAGAGCCTCTTCAGCAGTAAAAAGCTGTATTTAACTGCTAGCTGTTTAGTTGCTATAGTTTACCAATAAAAAGCTGTACAAGGTAATGTAACACTTTGGATTTAGGAGCGTATGCATAAGCGCTCTCATAAAAAGGAGGTGGTTATTGCAATTCATTAGCATAATTTTTCACCTCTCTTGCTCCTGAGCAGTGACACAGGAATTTACTACTGTCAGAGAGATACAGATTCGTAAAAGGCCATAGCTGTCTCCAGACAGCTTAATAACACAGACAGTGGAAAAACCCATGAACCCTTTTTCCATTAACTCCCAGATAAAGACAATTAATTAAGGAAATGATCCTGAGCATGGATCAAATCCTCCTATACTGCATATTACAAGATTTGATAAGCAGAATCCTAACATTGTTGGTATTGAATTTGAATACTTGTGTTCACTCCTGGATAAGGAGCCCCTAGGATTCTACTTGTCAAGTGAACATGGAACTTTAAGAAAATTTTGTGAAATTTGCTTACAATTCAGTCCTGTCCTGCTGCAGGACTGACAGAGTTTGAGTGAGGTTTTCGAGTCACACACTATTCTTTATCCATTCCAGCATCTGCAAAGAGTTCTTTTCCTCAAATCATTTATTCCCTAAGTGAATTTTGTGTCTTCTGTTGATGATTAGATTGCTCAGATTAGCAATCTTTTCCTTTGCAGAATGCTCTGCACAGCACTGCACTTTTTCCATCTGCACTGAAAAGCTACATGCAGTCCAGAGGTTTGACTGACACATGTTTATGGATGCATTATGTTTCATTGGGTGTATGCAGGAAAACGCATCCTTTTCCAGTGTACCATGGATACATAAACCCAGTAGGAAACACCTGGCTGTGCAGTGCCTTGGGAAGGTATATTATTTTGAAACCAGCTGCCTAGTCCAGTGAGGGCAGCAGGGGGTATAGCCACATGTCTGATTTTCTGCCAAAGCAGGGAAAATGTTAGAAAGATCACCTGATAGAGAAGGAAATGCATAAAATTGCAGGTAATGACTTCAACTAACCACCCACCTCATAAGGTTTTCTCATGACCTATCATTCTTCAAGTGTTCAGATGCTCAGAATAGCAATAAATTAGACGGCAGCTTTATCTGACTGTGGCAATTAAGCAATATTATTAACTATGGAGAGACTTGCTTGGCCATTCATTAGCAATCTGGAAGACAGATCTTTCCACAAAATATGAACACCTGCCAAAGCACTGACTTAAATGAATTTTCCCATTAGAAAACTGGTGATTACAGCCTTTACCAATTTCAAGTTGTAGTAATTACTTTACAAAGGAATAAATACAGCACCTACTCTTCCTTCTACTTTGTTAAGTGACCTTAATCTTACAAAGGTACTTATTCTAATATAAAAGAACCTTATAGCAGCTGCTGGGCATTTGATTAAAACTACAAGTATTCTGAGCAAAACACACTTTCAGTATTAAAACCATTCTTCCACTATTGCATCTTAGTAGACTTCTAAATGGGTATTGTTTATACAAAGGAGTGGACAAGGCCACAGTGATTCTTGTATCCATAATTCACATCCTACATCTACCTATCATGCACATGCTACTTTCTGGTATTTCAGATTCAAAGTGGGACATGGAAACCCTAAATTTAACTGTCTAGAAATTCCTTCCCGTTGGGAATTATTTCTGAGCTGCCCAGCACAGTGTTTTCTTGATTGTCCCTTGGCACTGTGTTCATCCCTCCTTCTTCCCTTTAAATATTACAGTCCATAGCAGTATTCAAATAATGCACAACACTTCTCTTCTTGAGAGGTACTTCTTCTAGCTTCTAGTGCTTCACAGAAGGTGAATTAGGAATGATGGCAGTTCTCAGCCAAAATGCTTATCCTCAGTGCTGATACAGTGCCAGTGTTTCTGCCATACTGCTGATAAAAGGCTTTGAACCAGCATTCAGCAATTTCAAGACAGAAACTCCCACCACACTAAGGACTCCATGGAGCCTGCCTTAATTAAACATTTATTCCTTAGCCTATTTTCAGACAGCCAGTCAGAATTAGAATCCCAAAGGATCAAGTCTTGGACATGGGGCAGTCAGAGGTGGTGTGCATCAGACCCGTAGCACTGGTCTGGGCAACAACTGTGTCCTGGGCAAGGACAAACACCAACCTGTACACTTGTTTCTTTTCAAGAGGAAGGAAATTGTTCAGCAGCAGCAATGTTCAGTGTCCCTGCCCGTACTTGATCTAATTATCAGGAACAGTCTATCTGCCCAACAGAAATAATTTCCAAAAACACAAAGGAGCATCCTTTTGGAAGCTGATTCACTGCATTACTGCTAGTCTTCAAGGTGTAGTTGGAAAAAAACGCACTTGAGCTGCATCCCCATTTCAGCAATAGTTCATTATCAAATCAGACTGGTGTAATACAAGACTATTGCCTAAGAATGTCAGATTACGTGATTATATCTTCCCCGTCCTGCTGAGAAAGGCTTCCCCCACCATCACCATTTGGGCCATTCACTGGGAAGAACTTCAGTGGCATAACCTTATTTCTTTTTCTAAGAATGAAGACCATTAAGGTTAAGGAAATCTCTCATTTTCCAGGCTCCTTCTATCCCCTATGTTCTGAAAGAAATTAAAAATATATTAAAAAAAATAAAATATCTAACCCATTTCAAATTTCCTTGCCAGGCTGAATAACAGAGTCATTTTGAGATGAGTAATATGCAGCCACAATTTATTATAATTAGAGCAAAATGTGAAAAAAAAAAAAACTAATATATCCAGCTGAGAAAGAAGAAACTATTTAAATTGAATGTAGTTAGCTCCAGTCTCATGAAGATGCCTTTACTATCTCAGCTGACTACCAGCAGCCAGTGCTTTTCTGTGCCTCTCCACAGGGCACCCGACTGTCAGACTGGTCCATCATTCCACTCAAACATTAGTCTCATCACCCTTAACCCTGAAAGAGAATGAAATCCCTGAGCAAGCCCCTACCCTACATAAGAGGCACTAACAATGCAAATTTAGACTTTAAGGTTATTAAGTTAGTATTTCAGAAAGCATGTCTACAGTGAACAGGTTTAAATTGCACAAATGCGTCTACTTTCCCCATTTTCAAGTTCTTTAGAAAGAAAAAAGGAGATAAGCCTTAGATAAATGGAGACTTAGCTGAAAGAAGCCTTACATTTCCATATGCATGTTTTTTTCTAAGCAATTGAAATTATTTCAGTTTAGTAAATAATCCCCTTTAAAGAAAGTGATGTTTGTAAGCAAAATCTTAAAACATTCCATTTCAAATTCTTTCTCTCTTTAAATGCCTTTTTGCTGCACTTTCCCCCCTATTACCAAACATAGATAGAAAAACATTCTTCAATCCACACATTTCTATTCTTACTCCACACCCCTAGTCATCAGCCAATTTTTAAGGTCCCAGAAGAAAAGATCATAATAGCAGACACAGAAAACCTTCATTTCCATGACAGAAAAAATGAGCAAAAGCAGCTGTTAAAATCCTACAAAATTAAAAACATCTTTATTTTCAAATACAGAATTAAAAAGTAAAAGGAACCATAACATAAAGGCAAGACATATTCTAAATGCAATGGGCTCCTATTTTCTAAGAAGAATCTGCCTTTTTATAGCTAGCATGAGCAATGAAGGCATTTCCTTTTGATATGCTCAAATACACAAACTGTTTGTTTTCTTTTTTTTAAACCTAAGTCCCAATGCCTGGAGGTGAGAAAAGTTTAGAGCTGCTACCTAAGGCCCAGAAAGTAATTCTTCCTCTTACTGATATCAGAACTACACTTTCTCCATTAGGACATTCCCACAGCCAAAGTAAACAAGTGAAAGAAGCACATCCCGAAATGAATGATTGGCTGTGTGGTCACGAAGGAGAAACCTTTTGGTTGATTCCCAGTCTCTAACTGCAGGAGAATGGAGTCCCACACTTCCCTTAGGAGGTCACCCTGCAAAAGCTAATCATATTTTTGTAAGAACTGTCCAAAACCATGAGATGTGCGAGCTCCCTGTCCTGAGGGTATTGGGATATATTCAGCCACAAGTAACAGGCGAGTAAATAAAACCTCTATAGCAATACAAACACAAATACATCTCAAATTCCAGTTTCTCCATTAGTCTCTAATGCTGTGACTGCCCACACTGCAAAGTACAATAGACTCTATTTCCAAACTTCTCCAGTGGAATGTCCAAGACAACAGGGAGAATTAAGCTGCCCACTGGTACTATGACTCCATAGCACAGGGTAACATCTGAAGATCAGGGAGATGTAACCACAACGGTCAGGGAACAAAAAGAAGAATTACATGGGAATTTGAGGAAACAAAGAGGGGTCAAGACTTCCTGAAGGAATAGGACAGAGACAGAAAAAATAAAGAAGCAGCAGTAACAAAATAAAACAGCTTCCAAAGACAGAAAGGTAAGCCAAGTACAAAGCAAGATCTTTTTAAAGACCAAACACTTGAAGGTGATGAACTCCAAGGACATTCATATCAAACCAAGGCAATTGAGAGGAAATGAGGTGTGAGAAAAAGGGATCCTTTGAAAGCACTCTTACATGTGGTTGCTGGTAAGGTCATGAATGCAAGAAATTCTAATGATTTGAGTAAGAACACCTGAGACAGTCAGTAGACATGAAGATATTAGAGGCCCCAGCATTTACAGGGCACAGTCCAGCACCTAACACAGATCCCAAGATGTTCATTCAGTGCTTCTTCCTTGGACTCTTGGACTGTTTGTTCAGATGCTTTTGAAGCACTTTCACTTTAAGTACCTCATGATTTTCATAGTCAAACTTCTCAAAGAATAAAAAATATACAAGATGGTTACTAAATGCCTGTTCACACAAATTGTGTACACTGAACCACATGAATACTGTCTGCTGGAAAAAGTTAATCAGTTAATCTGCTTTGCATTTTTGCTCAAGCCCAAACAGATTTTGTAATGCAGCTTAATATCTATTTCTTTATATGATTCAAGAGATTATTTTATCAAACCATAGATTTCTTGCTAAACTAAACATACTAATTATGTTTCCTTTTTAAGGAATGTATTACCCAACAAATGGTTATCAGCTTGGGTAAACACAATGCAGTTGAGATGGTTATTTAACATTAATAAAGCTTTCTAAGTGCAACTATGCTGCTTCTTATGTACATGGGAAATGGAAATGCTCCAATTTTGAGACGTCATTCCTGAAAAAGAATATTAAGACATATAAAATTTTAGCACCTTTGTTCATGCTTCATTAAACCATAATGTTAACACCAAGCACTGTAGAATCATGGGAAAAGCAAAGAAAGAAAAATCATGCTCCTAAATTACAAGAATGAGGCTTTTTAAAATTGTGGAATTTTTTTGTTTGTTTTTGGCTTCCAGTGTCTAGCACTCTCAGTTCATGATTTAGTCTTTCTTCTTAATATATAATATTTTTTCAAATAATCTCTCATTCTTAAATGTAGTAATTAAAAATATGGATACTGCTTTCTGATACATATAATGGGTTGGAGTCCTGGGGTTTTCCTGGCAAGTGACAGATGGAAACATCAGAAATAAAAAGCGTTCCTCTTATCGGTGATATTACAAGTTTAATGACTTTCAGTGTCAGTTGGAAATAGGTTTCTTAATGTATCCTGGAAGGTCTCCTGTACACCTGATCTTGCAACACCATTTGAACTATCTGTAAGAAACCAATGTTTTCCTGAGCTTTTCTTTTGACTCTCAGAGGAACACACTGGTATCTATGACAAAGGCAACTGGTAGCTGTTTAGACCAAGTTGTGGAACTAGACATTTGTTTGCACAAATATTTTGCTCAATGATCACTCTTCCATTTTATTTTATATATATATATACTTTCATACGTCTCATTTTACTCAGTGGTAAAGCCATTTGCCATAGCAAACCCATAAACTCTGAACACTTTTGGGCATTATAACTCAGGAGTCTACATTACTCAAAGAGCAGTTGACCTTCCTCCTAGACATTGCCATCTCCACCTAACTCCTGAAAGAACTCTAAAGCTTAAAAAAAATTCCTACTTTCTTTTAATCAACATCAAGAATGGGACACAGAGATTTGGGTGTCCATACACATCTTGAACAGTTAAATGAAACAAAGTAATAAATGATTGTCCTCCTAGATCGATATCCCTTGCCCCTGCGCTCTAATCATCACAGGTCTCTGGATTAAAGGAAAAAAATACGTACGTCTCTGTAAAAACTGAGAAATGGAAGAATTCTGTCCTGACTTGTGAACTTGGCATAGCTCTGCTGTGACAAGTTCTTAAATAAAGTCTTATTGAAAAAGCAGCTCATATAATTCTGACCCTCAGCATGCTGATGAAAGAGCGAGAAACTCTCAGGGGAACTGCAGAAACACCCAGGCATTAAAAGAGCAGCAACAGAGCACTCAAAGCAAGTTGTCAGTGTGACCTTACTGCAGAGAGGATATGTGTTTGGTGCAAACAGAGCTTCACCTGCTCTACAGCTCATGAATTTGTAGGAAGACGTGAAAACAACGCTCCGCAAGCACCTGGGTTAATTTTGCAGAGGCCAAAGATAGCCACCTTGCATTTGGCACATCATAAATAACTGTGCTAATAATAATAATAATAGTAATCCCTGGAGTCAGTACTGAAACTTGAAAATGTTTAAGTTCCAAAGAAAAACAGGCAGATGCAAGCAAAGTAGTAAAAGGCTACAGGAGACTGCAGAACTATTCAGCAGATTATGCAAAAAACTAATAAACAAAAAAAAACCCCAAAACACCTTTCCATGAAGGACAAGGAATTCACAAGAGGTTTCTGAAGAAAAAGCCACCCCATCAGAAAGATAAGCAACTGTATGAGGGGGAAGAGAACAAGGATATACAGTGCAATCTGGCAAAAAAAAAGCTGAAATAATAATATAGAAATGATTCTGTGAGAAAATATTTCACTCACAGCCTGATACATTTTGAGGTCTGTACCTCTACTTGCCATGAGCTAGCTTATGAAAGCCAGTCTTAACCTTCATTCGTGCTTCTTTCACTCAGACTTCTTTTGCAAAAGGGATCCTGCCCCAAACAGGGAGCATTGCACAATGAGACACAAAGATCCAGGAGACAAGAGTTAACCATTACCAGTAAAGAATATAGTTTGAAAACACCACTTTGCTCATTCATAAATTATTAATTTCTTAAGGCTTATTATTCTCAGTTTGCAAATGGGGAAGAAAGAGATAGTTTGTGGCCACACCACAGGAAAACATTTACCCCCCATTAAGTTTTCTAAACCCCATCTTAATTACCTGACAGGTACTTACGGTCATGCTGCCAAGAAATCTTGTGACACAGAGCCATTGAAATCTTGTTAATAATTTATCAGTAGAAACCCAAACAAGTCTTCCAGAGACAAAGCAATGCTATCACTATTTTATAATCACTTTGGCAACATTACTCCTACACTTCAAAATAAATGAAAGAGAACTTAGATGAGTGTGTCAGAATAGGATGAGTTTTTCTGACATTTGCTGCCTTTCACATGCTGGAATTCACCTTGAATAGGATGGATTTCCAGACAACTGTTTGTGTTTCTCCCACATAGATTTTACAGGGTACTTTCTCATATTACTGTTTTTCATCTGTTCTCTGTACATAAGCTCTTGCTATTGTAGGAGTCTAAGTTAATCTTCTTTCACCTGTACTTACTACACCACACAAGAGACTCTGTCACTTGCTGTCAGAACCAGGGATGGGTTAGAGGGAGACTCCACAGGGCAGGGCTATCAGGAGCTTCCCAGCAGCCTTTCTATGGAAGAAAAAACCACTTTTACAAGTTCAGACACTATCTGATGGCTATTCATGTGGGACCCAGCTCCAGAAGCTCTTATCCTTGTAAGCTATATGCCTTTGAGCAGCTTGAGAAGATCAATTAGCCCACACTAGTGTCATCAGCTTTGGACCCTAAACCTAATTCTCATTTTTTTTAATCTGGCCTCTGGAATGTTCTTAGGAACTGTGCATTTATACTCTTTCAGAAAGATGCCAAATCATATCAGAATACACCAAAAGAAATCAAAACTAGAATCCAAAGTATCAAGTAATTGCAAGTGAGTCTTTTAAACCCACTTTTACCGGTAACAACACACAGCTTTCAAATTACAGCCATTAAGAAACATATTCTTTTCCTCCATTTAGATCCCAACCAACCACTTGCTTAAAGTTTTTTTCTCCTAAATTAAAATTTACCACCGAGAACAACTGTGTCAACACTCTAAGGAAATTTGTTTGCTGTGTTAAATTGAGCTTCAAAAGCATGAACTGAACATACATTTGTGATCACAAGTAATGCCTCCTCTTATATCCATTCAAAGTGTTTACCTTATTACAGCTTATTATAAATGTACTGTCTAAAATGCAGCAGCATGACTGTTTCATTTCCAGGCCCTAATTTTATGATAATTCTATGTAATATATTCATATGTCTACTTCACTGCCTAACAAAGCCCAAACTGGTTTCTTAGCAGATCTGATTCCCACATGGTTCAAATTTCTTTGCCTCAGAATGTTACTGAAAAACAACATTAAGAAAGATATATTCAAAATTTTACTTTGTATTTTGCACTATAGTAGGCAAGCAAAGGAATATATCAGTGGAGGCTGAATTTGGCATACTGGCTTTATCAAATGCTGGTATCTAAGTGATATGTAAATTATTAAACATGCTATGCAAGCATTATTAGCAAAATGGGGGTAGGGAGCAAGATTATAAATTTATAAATCTTTTCAACATCTAGAAATCCTATTAATACTTGAAAACATTGAGACTGTACAGAGAGAATGTGCAGATAAACTAAGACCAGAAATAGCAAACTTGATTTTAATCTCCCATATTTGTGTTTCGGTTTTTGCCTAGAACATATTTACAAAAAATAGTAACATTTTTCTTCATAAATTTCAGAGGCAATTCCTAGTTACTCACAAATATGACACTAGAACATAGAGAGATTTACAGGACTTGTAGGAAATATAAATTCTTTTGATCCCCATCTACTACATTAGACTGAATGGATTGTCATTAGCCAAGTCTCCTAAGAACCAAAGGGCTGAGCCAAAGAGGAGAGCTCAGTGTTGCTCATCATAGCTTTTACACAGTACTTGTAATGATTTTTTAAGAAGAATGTTGTATCTTAAAATCAGAGAAGTCTCTTACAGCAGAATAACATCTTACTATTTAATGAAATTTTCAAGGTTTGTATTTGTAGTATATATTTGTTTTGGCTGGAGTAGCATTAATTTTCTTCACAATGGCTGGTGTGGGGCTGTGTTTTGGATTTGTGCTGAACGCAGGGTTGATAATATAGATTTTACTATTGCTGGGCAGGGCTTACACCGAGTCAAGGCCTTTTCTGATTTTTGTACTGCCAGGCTCGTGGGGAGGCTGGGGGAGCTTGGGAGGAGACACAGCTGGGACAGGTGACTGAAACTGACCAAAGGGACATTCAAGACCATAGAACATCATGTTCAGTATATAAAGCTGGGGAAGAAGGAGGAAGGGGAAGATGTTTGCAGCGATGACATTTGTCTTCCCAAGTCACCATTACATGGAATGGGGCCTGCCCTCCTGCGGATGTCTGAACATCCACCTGCCCATGGGAAGCAGGGAATTCATTCCTTGCTTTGCTTGTGTGTGCAGTTTTCGCTTTCCCTATTAAACTGTATCTATCTCAGCTCATGAGTTTTCTACCTTTACCTTCCTATTCTTTCCCAGGTTCTGCTGCTGGGGAAGAAGTGAGTGAGTGAGTGAGTGAGTGAGTGAGTGAGTGGCTGAATGGGGCTTGGCTGCTGGATGGACTTAGACCATGACAATAATAAAGCACAAACTTTTATTTTTGTAATACATAACAAAAAAAAAAAAAAGTCAAACTACAATGATTTTTAAAACCCTGATATTTTGAGGGGGCATTCTTACACCTGACTGCTTCACAACCTGCTGATTCTGCCTTTTATTTTTGTAAATAATGAGTTTTAATAGGATGAATTTTAGGTGACTGTTAGAACCACTTGAATGAGGAAGCTGATAAATGCCTTGATGAAACACTGCAATAATATACAACACAAAGCCAAGTAGAGCCAAACAATGATAACAACAACAAAAATAATCTCAGCAGTGCTATGACATCAAAATAAGAAAGCAAAGATGTGTTGCAAAAAAAGCTGCAAAAGTCACGTTAGGGATTTTTCATCCTTCTAAGATTTCAATTAGAAGGAAAATAATCTTTTTTTCCCATTACAGATAATACACCACAACAAAAAGATTAATAGCTGCTGACTTAACGCAGACTTTCAAAAATTAGCTTTGATCAAAGGAAGTGCTGTAGTGAAAGTCAACTGCCCTAACCCACTTCTCATCTGCCTTTATAGCATTGAGCTGGCATAAACTCCCTCCCCTTTCTTGAATGGTTTCCTTTAAACTTCAAAGCCTAACTGGCTTTGAGGCTTAAGACACAGAAAGCTTTTTCCTTCTTCTTCAAAAGCAATTAATGACATGATGTATAATCTGACCTACAATCTAGTATCTAAGCACACAGGTCTTCTTGATCACTGTGGGGCTACAGAATGTAAGGGGCTCGACAGAGAAGTTAATCGTGGCTCAGTAACTGCAAACGGTTTTAGAGTGCCTGCCACTTGATGAGGTCAGTCTGCTGAAAGAAAGGTAAGCAAGGGCTAATCTATCAATGGCACAATTTTTTCAATAAATGAAGCTATAGAGGGATTCTTACTGCTTTACCTTTTATTGCAAGCTCCTCTTTCCATGACTCATTATTAATGAGTCTGCAGAGTTCGGAAGCCAGATTTCCCAGGACACCACGGTAATGGATGTGGGGTGGGGCAACACAGACTGCAGTAATCACAAGGCAGAGGAATGGACAATATTCATGGACTTTCAAGAGTCACAACTGGCTACAAAAGATCTAATGGATTTTGCAAGATGCGGTCTGAGAAACCTATAAACTTCTTGGTCTGTTTGGGCAGCAGTGTTACCAGACAAATGAATAAGGACCGTATCTTAATTTTCGTTTCCCTATCAGCTAAAAGAGATTGCAATTTTGAATGGTGAGTGCTGATAACAGGAAATAATTAATGGTTTAATAGCTGGTCCTGCCAAGGCCCTGAAAGATAAGAAGTCTGGGAAAGCCCACTGTACATGAGCACACTTTTCATGGCTTTGTCCATACGTTTTGTTATTTTATGTGGGATCAATAACGAAGTAAGCAAGCTATATTTAGTCTTCATTCTTATTTCATGAAACGACTGCACCCACTTGGTCTGCAAAGGCCAAGTCAAGCAAAACCAAGGAAAGTCTCTTGAGTTTTCTAACCATATGACATCTCCAAGAAAACCCTTGTCATAAAGCTGATTCCTGCAAAGATCTCTGCACGGGCCAATTCTTAAATTTCCCAGAATTCTGAGCCTCATTTGAGTGCTCTACTCAATTGCTACACTTGTGTTTGAGCTTCTGTCCTGCGTTACCTAAGGCCCAGGACCAAAACAGCTTTTAACAAATACAGTTAAAAACATTTGTTTTGCTTTTCACATGATATAATAGTGATTCAAGTAACATCATAAGCCCTTTCTAGAGACAGACAGTGACACTAATAAGTCCATCCAGTAGAAAATAAATCCTTAAAGGTTCTTCCCTAGAAGAACAGATATAAGAAAAGAGAAATTAAAAAAAAAAAAGGGAACAGCAATGGTAACTCTGTAAACCTGTTATCCAATAATCTCAAAAGTGTATTCTTATACACTTGTAATGTGTATAAGTAACTTGTAATGTTAAACTCATTTCATTAACGTG
The DNA here is from genome assembly GCF_029207755.1 of Chamaea fasciata. Classification (NCBI taxonomy): domain Eukaryota; kingdom Metazoa; phylum Chordata; class Aves; order Passeriformes; family Sylviidae; genus Chamaea; species Chamaea fasciata. The sequence goes on along the minus strand of NW_027094088.1, from coordinate 78,176,870 downwards.
CCTTAGATAAAACAGCTGTATGTACATAATTCTGCAGTTGAGAAGTCCAAGGTAAAAGGGAGTTGATTTGTCAGGCAAGAGTGCACACAGTAGGGAAATTAATGAAAAAGTCTTGGTTTGTAGTTTACTGCTATAACTACTAGCACTAATTACTAATCAGTAATTAGTTAGTACAGATTTTTCCTTAAAGTTCTGAATGAAATATTAACAAGGTAGTAATTAAGTAATTCAAGGTCTGTTTGCTTTAGTGCTTGCATTAGCAATAACTTTAGTATTGTAAATTCAAAACCTGACTCACTGATCTATAAATGTCCTTCTAAATTAATCAGACGTCCTTTGCTTTCCTTCTATTGAAGTTACGCTATTCTGAATCCCTTTTCTATTGCATTAATGGTATCCAAAGTGTAACAGGTGAAAAGAGAACGCAATGATGTAGTAAAATGCAGCAATTGTACCTTGCATTATTTTCTAAAAGAACAAAAACATTCTTGCCTCTAATCCTGCTTTTGCATATTCCTTTACCTTGCTTGAGCTACAGACCAGTCCCTTCCCTACACAGAAAGGTTTAAAAGAAACGCTACAACATGTAGTTAATCTGCTCCTGCAATGATCACCAATCAAGCATGGCTAACCATGACCCACTAAGGAAATGAAGCAGAAGCTGGGTTGCACTTGTGTGTATTACTGTTAAATTACACCTGGGTAGGTTAATGCATGACACTAATGGGGCATTTTATTCCTTGTGTGGTGCAGCAGGAACACGCAGGCAGTGGGCACGTCCTCAAGGCAGTGAGGACCACGGTCAGTATTAACCACTTCTGCAAGGGCCAAGAGGTTCAAGAGTTCTGTTTGGCTAGAGACTCACTGCCTCCCACTTAAAGCACCGTCAGCGCCTTGGCTGACCCAGTGAGATCTGTGGATGACTTCTGCACAGTTAAATGAGACAACTGCCTTCCAGCAGACCCCACGTCAGTAATTCTGTTCTGAAACAATGCTGACTTCACTACTTCATGCACGAAAAACAGAGAAAAATCTCACATCATTGCTAGTACAGAATCCAGCACAACATCTCATGAATCTACCACTGAGAACATGCTCAAATTTTTTTTATTACAACACATTAAGCTAAAATCAATAGATTCATTTACTGAAATGGATTTAGCACTTCAGCTAACCAAGGGAAAGTAACACTTTTTAAAAAGAAGTGACATTTCATTAAAGCATTTGGTTGTAAACTCTCTGGCAGAAATTTTTCTGTATACCAATTAAACAGTAACTCACTGGAGTTAGTAACATAAAAAGCAATATTGCGTATTTACAGTTCCCTTCTCAGTAAATGAAAACATCTATAGTTCTCAGCAATACAAATAAAGTCTCTGCATGATGGTTCTAGCAATGCTGCCACCTCTCTGATCTTTTCAAATATTTCTGAACTATTTTTCCCAAAGATATAATATGCTATTGTCTCTACAATCAACCTTCTTTTCATTTGGAGAGAAGCAGAAGTGGCATTTTGAAAACTTCAGTCTGCTGAAATATAATAGCACCACTGAGTTCTGTTGTTCTTCACTTTTATTCTCACTTTATGCTAGAAAGATAAAACCACAGTTTTGTTGAAGCCAGTTGACAGGCTTCACTACTGTCAAATAAAAAGTAAATGAATAATGGTTCTGTTGACTATTACATAACAAGATACTGCATCACTATTAGTCAATTGAGTTTTAATGTATATTTCTCTCTCAAATGTGAAACTTTACCTATACCATAATCATTCTGGAAAACCGCCAAGGAAAGGTGTATGTGATCCTTGCAATGAGAACCATGAAACCAAATCTGATGAAAAAATCATTTAAATATTTTACTGTGAATTACACAAATAGAGAAACAAAATAAGAATTCAAAAAGAAATAATCTTATTCGATTTAGTGTCTATGTGCCGCTTCATTTTCACCTAGGATTACTGCTTTGTAGATATCAAGGACATTTTTTGAATTGCACAAGGGGCTATTTATCACTTCCTTGGGTAGATCAGCATCCTTCTACTTTTACTAGTATGAAATCTCAGCTTTTTGCCAACAGGCCAGTCTTTCACGGGCATAATCTAGTTTAGTTACATCCTCCTCCTTAATCACTAACCTTTTCTAAGAGCCACCAACTTTCTCATCAGAGCTCTCACAGCTTGCAGGATTTACATGGTTTTGAAGACTTTTATTTTAAGATAGAAATGGTGGAAAAAAATGGATATCTGGAAATCAATTACCAGTAGCTGAAGTGACAATTAAGCTACAGGACTTGTCTGTGGGGAATACTATACTGGAAATGCTCACTTCCAGTTAAAACAGCTGTACAATTAGAATGCGGTTTTAATCCAGCCTGTAATCTCATATTTAGAAAAGTCCAGAGAGAAAGGCAAAATGAGTATTTGCACCATTATATTAGTTACTTCAGCTGTTTTCCACCACCTATACAAGAAGCCTGTAGGGTCCATGGTGGCTGAAATTAGACCATGTGACCTTCTTTATAGGTATTCTAATTAGACAGGATATTATCTACAACACCATTTCCTTTCAAAACTGATATCCTGCATAATTATCTCATTTGATATTTCTTCTACCTTCTATGTTATTGTTTGCAATCCTATTCTTTTTCATTTATCTAAATTTAATCTGCATTTGCCTTTTACTAGTCCTAAATGAACACAGTACCTCTCAATATAATAATTTTTGCCATCAACTGCTTTTTCTCCAATGTTATCAGTATCTGACATTTAAAATATTTCTCATTCATGATATTCACTATTCATTTTACCTATACTATAAAGAAAGGTCTCAGAAACAATTTCCTAGTCAGAGAATTTCCCTATTATACCATCTCTCACCCTTTGCAACTTCAACATCTTGATTTATTCATGAGTAATTTATTTTAAAGACATTATCATCTGCATTTCGCAAAGGTACTACAAGTTCAAGCTCATTTATCAAGTTCAACCTCATTTGTTCAGTTCAGATTCAAAGTAATTCACCTCTAAAAAGCTTAATAAATTTAGATACTCTCTGCCTATAAACTGTACAATAACGATTTGCTTTCTTTTCTCCTGTCAAGCCTGATCTTGGCTGATGTTCTCATTCTTCAAAACAATAAAAAACTAAGAAATGGTAAAAAAATGCCTAAAACATTTTTTGTTGCCCCTTTCAATTAGAATTAATTTCTAATGGGGTCTGATATTTATAATTTTACTTAGAATCTATTTTTAATTTATTCTTTCTCTTGGACCGTTATCCATCCCACTGCTTTTATTTCACTTGCCTCCACTACCAACAAAAGCCTTTCACGGAGAAAGAAAAGATGAAGAACTTATTTCAAAAATCAGAACAGATTAATAAAGAACAATTATGATCACAAACGTGGTATGATAGAAACAATAAAGACACACAAATTTAAGACACTACTTTCTCTGAGAAGACAATTATCTACAATAAGTTTCTTAAATGGCCTAAAACTCCAAGAAACTTGCGCACACTGCCACATTGCCTGAGTATTATATTCTAGTCAAAAGAAAATGCAAATGCAATCACATTTATGGAAACTAAGCATGGGGATATCTACGTCAAAGGAAAAAACTGTCCCTACTGCGAGTCAAGCATAGGAGCTGCCCCCATAAACAGCTGTTGTCATCAAGGTATCTTCAATTATTTAGAACAAATTACACACTCTATGTGCAGAGGCACATCCAAACTAGGTTTGACAATGCAGTTATAACAGAAGAACAGCTGCAGCAACAAAGTACCGCGTTCAAGAGCTTAAAATCATCATGGACAAATCATTCTTTCTGCCAGATGATTTTTGTAAAACATAAGAAAGCAAAACAAAAGATGCTGCCAACCCCAAATCACCCATGTATGGGAGCCAGAACACTCTCAAACACTGAAGCTTGTGAAAGAACAATGTGACAAAGAGGACAAGGACAATAGCAAAGCACAACTTGCACTACAGCACAAGAAATCTGGCAGTTTTACAATGACCTGATCAGTTATTCCACTGTGATAAGTATGACGGCTCAACGCAAAGCAGGAGATATCTGCAATATCTATGCTCATCAATTGCTAAAACAAACCTTTCATTTCCAGGATCTTTCTCAGCAATTTTTAGTTTGTAGTGAGCAATAACTTTATGGTCCAGAAACAGAGCTTAAGCCTTTTGTTTTGCCATCTTTTCAAAGTGGAAAATAAACTGTCTATTAATGTGTTATTATAATGAGACATAATCTGCATGTCCTAATGCTCACATTTATCACAGTATGTTTCCATACCACTGGGCACAGGAAAGCTAGCATAAGAACAATCTGTTTACTGCTTTGAAAATTCAGTTTTCTGTATGATTGTACCTCTCAGAATAGTATCTGTAGGGGGTCAATGGTAAATACTTGGAAAATTACCAGTAAGGTAAGAAAGCAAATGAACTCAAGAAGGAATGCTGAGATTAAAAAAAAGGAAAATAATGAAAACTTAAGTCTCATGGCACATACATCTGCTACTACTGGTTTCAAATGTCATTACACATCAAATGAAAGGAAATGGAAAACTCCAAATCAAACATCTCTAATGTGATAAAAACCTGCTTTTTGGTTTAATCTTGTGGGTAGTATGACAGAAGTACCCCAACCAAAACAACTGAGAAGAAAATACTAAAGGTCTCAGGGTTTAATTCTGTAGGCTCTTCCTAAGGGTCAGTGTTGCTGCTGGAACTGGGGCCGCAAACAAGAATGTAGGGGAAGGGAAGGTATGAAAGTTAGATAGCATGACTGTGATTTCCCAGCATATATGTAAGTATTTTTTCCTCAGGTATCCTGTGTTGTAATGCTGTTACACACCCTCTTCCCTTACTAATGCACAACAGTTACACTCCATTTCACATTTTACGAAGTCTTTTGGCTCATTTACATCTAACAGGTACATCAGCCTGCTACTCCAGAGTTTTGCTACTAATCTAACCATTGCTGCCACTTCCAATTTCTTTTCATCTTTGCTATATTTCTTTTAAAATTAGTTATATGGCTCTGAACAATCAATAAACCTCTTGAGTTTTAGAGACATTCCTGAGAACACCAGCTTCTCCCAGCCCCAGTTAGACTCAAAAATTCTTAGATTAAGTCAGAGATGCTTTATTTTCAACATATACCACACATTCCATTAAAAAATCCATACTGTGTCATTACGGGAAAACAGCCGCAGAATGACTTCAAAGTAAAACATCCATCTTTCTTCTTCTGAATAAACATTTTAGTAAAGAAAACACAGCATGTTCTTTGAAAGAGGACCAGGATCTCTGGAATATAATGCAATTCTACCTCTTAATGGAAAAATGGTGCATCATTTTGTATTTTTTGTATTAAGAGAAAAACAGACACTTTCAAGGTAAAAAGAAAAATCCCAAGATACTAAGAATGGAAGTACTGAAAGCCTTGTATAATGCAAGCTGTGGTCACAGCCATCGGAAAAGATAAGAAGGAAGAACTGACAGGAATACTGTGTACTTATTTACAGACTGAAATTAAGCTCTATTCAATCAGCAACAGCAGAGGCTGACAAACATCTAACCCTAAAATTTCCCAATAATATATCCTTATGAACTAGTTAAGTTTCACAGCAGTGAATGCTTATACTCCAAAATGTTACAGAACCTGAAAAATTCAGGTCAGAAGGGACACCCAGCCAGTTCAGCCTCCTGCTCTAGATTAACTTCAAAGATGAGTCAGGTTGCTCAGGGTCTCTTCCAGTTAAACTCTGAAAATCTCCACACACAGAGATTTTACAGTGTCTTCAAGAAAATGCTGCTGTGCACAACCAACCTCCACGCAAATGGTTTTTTTACATCCAATTGGAATTTTCCTGCTTGTCCTTCCCCAGGCATCTCTGAGAAGTGTCTGACTTTCTTTTTTTCAGCAATCTCACTTCCGATGATGGAGGATTGCAATTAGTGCCCCCTTTACCCATCTCTTCTAAACAAACCCTATTTCTTTAATGTCCCCACACAGACTATATGCTCTTTCCTTGGCCATGACCCCCAGAGGGGTCACTCCAGAGGGGGCACTTCTCATGCCCAAGGGAGCCCAGAACTATGCACAGTTACCCCAGATGTCTCTCAGAAACGCTTGAGCGGAGAACAGGGACCTTCCTTGACCTGCTGGCAATGCCCTGGCTCAGACAACCCAAGGTGTGGTTGGCCTTTCCCAGTGCCAAGGCATGTGGCTGGCTCAGCTCAACTTGTGGCCACTGGGACCATCAGATGCTGCTCTGCAGAGCTGCTGTGCAGCCACTCAAAGGCTCCAGCTTGCTCTGCCCCAATGGACAACTCTGAATTTGTTGCTCCTGAACTTGTTGAGGGTCCTTTGTCAGCACTTGTTTTCCTAAGCTTTCTGAGAAATGAGATATGATCATACTGACTTTGTATTGCTAAGATGCATTTGTAAGCCCAGGAAATGGAAGGCTTGAAAAAACTGCAATTTGTTCATTTTTGCAATTCTCACAAAAAGCATTTGAAAGCTTTTTTTTTCTCTACACAGTTAATATAGAGGTAAATAGAAAACAACAAAAAATGTCCAATAAATTAAGATCTACAATCAATTAACTATCATTTTAACCTTTACAGAAGGCTTAATTTACCCCATGCTTGCCAAGAACAAACTTGGATTTATTTAAAAAAAAAAAAACAACTACTAGGAGATGAAATAACAAAACCTGTCCCCCCCGTCCCCCAAAAACACAACAAAAAACCCCAACGAAAATAATATTCCAAAATAATAAACCAATTATTCTATCTTCTTGGCAGCAACAAGAGAAAACTGCAGAGGTAATATTCCTAATTCTGTGAACTTCTATGGAACACTGCATGCTTTACAGAGAACCATTTTTAAACTGAATTCATAGCTATAATCATGATGAAAAGCAAAATGGAGCCTGATCCATCAGAAGAGAGTGAATTTATAAATTATAGCTCATTAACATTTTCTTCTTAGGGGCAGCAATTGTGACAGCATACAAAATCACTGCTTCAGCTCTTTGCAGTGTTAATGCAGATTTTATAGTTATTCTCTTTCTGTTTCTGTCACCACTTCTAAGGCTAGATTTTTTTAAAAGTTTTTTTTTTTTTTTTTCTCCCTAATATGTCTACAAAGAATAACTATGTCCACTGTAGGCTGGCTTTTATTGTATTAGAAATGCAAATATACAATATATTGCTATTTATTTATATTATTGGTGTCTAACATTTCCAGGCAGGACTGAAAGTTCTAATACTCCAGGATCTGTAGAAACACAAAGGCAGGCTGGGCTTTTCTCGCCCTTAAGAGAAGCAAGTATGAGAAGAGCTGCAACAAACAATGTGAAGAGGTAGAGAAAGGTAAGGAAGGAGTCAAGGGATAAAGAATTAAGCCATATGCTTTTTTTCTTTCCTAATTAATTCTTAAAGTAAAGGTTCAAAAGTGTCCTTTCTTCAAAATGAGCCAAATCTGCTACCTTTAACGAATAAATAATTTAGGAATGAGCAGTTGGTGATTTTTTGCTAGCACCTTACATTTTCTATCTTGCAGTTTGTTTGGTAAATTCTCCCTAGCACCTCCCTCACCTTCTTTACAACACATTAACTGTCTGGGTAGGGCAGAACCTCCCATGGATTCTGTTACTGCTTTCATGAATTCAGCATTTAGTTACTGAATATGTTCAGATTATTGTTCAGGATGCAAAGAAAGGCATCTCGAGCTTGGGATGGAAGATTCCAAGATGTCTAAGCACTCTGGGTTCCATCAAGTTCACTCCAAGTCCTAGGGTGTCCTCCCGAAAACCATCTTGCTGCTGCAAATTATTAACTTTAATGTAAAACCTTTCATCATCCCTTCCAAAGGCAAACACAGTCCACAGCCCCGTGCCAGGTAACTTTTCATATATCTTAGGGAACCCTGAAGATAAAAAAAAAAAAAAGGATGCTGAATTTGACTCAGTACTGTGGAATGATGTGGAAACAATGTGAAAGAAAGGAATGAGCAGAAAAGGACAGGTTCAGGCTCCAGAAAGCATTATCTCAGCACTGTATGACTTCCCATGAGAGGACTGCACATGGTCATCTTGTATCAATAAACATTAGGAAAAAATCCTAAATTCCCACTATATTGAGAAATTTATTCTGAAATATTATCTCTCCATCAGCCCGATTTTTTAAGTTTTGGTGCTAAAACTGTTTCTATGTCTTGACTTCTCCATGACACAAAAGTACAGGTGGTTACCACAAAAGACAGAACAATAAAAACAAAGAGAAGGATTTTTTTACATAGTTTCTCAACAGCCCAATACTAGTAATTCCAATGATGCCCAGTACAGCTTCTACAAGTAGCAAGAGGATATGAAAATCCTGCTGTAACATCCTACAAAACTGTATAAAAACCTAAGAGCCATCCACCAGTTCTCTTGGAAGACTGTTAACAATATTCAGTATATATAATTAATGTTGATAACTTTGTCCTAAAGATGCAGTTTGAACTTCAGAAGAGATAGATTATACAGCTTTATCCTCATTCTTTGTATTTTAATTTACGGTGACTGTGTTTAATGAAACATAGGGAGTCAGATTACCTGGATTTATCTTCTTCTTTCACAATCACCAAATCATGTAATTATCATGTTCCTTGTCAACGCTGTCAAGGTACTTCTACCTAGTGTAAGCTGGATCCAGATCTGTAGCTCTCAAAGCATTCTTCAGCTTTCAGAACAAAATTATTTCTGTCCAGGATAACCTATTTGCTGTCCTATCATCACATTCCTGGCTAAAAATATTCTTCTCCCGTTTTTCTTCCCCTCACTGTTCATGTTAACTCTGCTAATAAGATGAAACAATCCTTCTCTGACACTATCTTGCTAAGCTAATGAAGGTTACAACAATTTGTCTTTAATTTGATAGGCCCCTGTCCAACCCAGCGATGTCTCTTTCAGTTTGAAGTTACTTGTCTTCAATGTGAACAAGCAGAACCAAACACTCACAGATAAATCTGTATTTCTGTTTTCTCAGGAACATCTCACTTCAGAGATTCTATGGCTGTACCATCTTCCAGCTGAAGACATTTCCCTAGTTTATATTCTGTGGCATTACATGTCACATAAAACACAGTAACAGCATAAAACAGTAAGAAAGGGAGACAGGCTACAAAAACAAATTCAGGTTATGACTTGACCATGATAAATGAGAAATCCTTTTGTTCTACTATTTGCTCCGGCAGTGAACACAAAAACCTCTGTGATTATGCACGCAAGTTCAGTAAGGCAAAGCATCAAATAATTAAGACACCAACATGGTGTCACACTTGGTGACTGCCAACAGGCTCCAAGGGAAAATTTTAAACATTTTTTGACAAAATACTTTACAGACCACACTGCTACCACGGAGCTCTGTCGGGACAGCAACTGATTGTGTGGCTAAAATGGGACTAATTCTCTCCCTAAATCTGGAGTGGTCTGAATACCTGTACCCTAAACAAGGGTATCCCAAGCTTTGGGATCACTAATTGGAAGTAGAAGTCATCATCACTCAGGGAAGAAAAGCATGTCAACTTCAGTTGAGAAATCAGCAGCTTATCCTGTGTTAAAAAATAACCTCTTAAGAGCAGCATTCATTCCTGTTCCCTCTCCTTCAGGAAAGGATTATTTGGTAAATTGTGGCCAATCATTTCAGTAATCATCTACAAAGGTTTGCCATTACTGAAGGAGTCATGAATTATGTCTGACCTGATTCTCAGACATCAGTTCAGCCTGTGTGTTTGGACAAAGGTATGGCAGCTATGTTCATGAGGTTTCAGCTCTTGGGAACATTACAGTAAATTCTCTGAGGTGCTGAGCAGTTGCCTGCAGATCTTAAAGTAAAGGTAGATGGATTTGTATCTGGAGAGTCTACAGGTTTTGATTTGATACGAACAAAGAAATTATTTCGAGGTGATTACCTGCTGCAAGGCCTCTCTCTGGCAGAACTTTACTACGCTTTGTCATGCTTTAAGTTAAAAGTGTATTTGCTGAGGGAAAATGAGGCAAAATGCCCAAAATGAGTTGGACAAATAATAACTTAGAACAAAACTACATTCCTGCAGTGTAGGTGGTCAGCTTAGCTGCCTCAGCAATCAGCAACACTGTTTTCAAGTTTAATAAAATCACAGATTAGGGCTATTGAGGTGCAGGTCAGAGCAGAGATCCTAATTCCTTGCTAGTCCTTGACAGCAAGACTGCAGTAACTACAGCAGCAAATTCCCAGGAAGCAAGCTTGAAACTCAGAATCTTTCCACTGGGATCCTATAATAAAAAAAAAATACTAACAACACATTATTATTTTCAAAATATTATTTTCAATCTAACTGTCCTCATATTCTATCAAATAAAAAAATTCTATTTTGAACAAAGTAGTAGTTACTATGAAACTTTTAATAACTACTTTTAAATACTAAAAATAAAACAGTAGTAATTAATCTTTATTTAAATGGTAATTCAATGTGCTAAGAAAGCCAAAAAATGAAACTAGTCATTAGCTCATAGTAAAGACTGCCAGAAGCTTCATTACTTATTAATAATGGAGAACACAGTGTACTGAACCATTTCCCTTAACCCCAGAAGCTACTAGGAACTGAACTGCCAATCCTAATAAATTGATTAAGCAGTATGATTTTCTTTATAGATATAATTACTGCATATAGTGTAGCTAAGTTTTCATTGTAATCTATATTGATCAAATCTCAAGATTAAAAACAATGTGTCATAAAACCACAGTGACATACCCTTCCATTGGACAATTATTATGTATATTGGGACAATGGATTTAGTTACTTCTAAAAAACACAAGACTTCTACGAAAAAGTTTTAGCTTTAACAGCATCCTTGTTAGCAAAAAATACTAACAATATTTAGGGGAAAAAGATAAAAGAAAGCTTGCCAGTTAATTCCAGCTGATGGCAATACTTTATCTTCTTGTTCAAGATTATCACTTCCAGAAATCCTTTTTATTTCATCAAATTTCCAAGAGATGGTTAATAAATATAACCACTTAAGACGTAAAGAAAGCTTCAAATCATTGTATTGGTTCAGAGGTCTTTGAAAGAAACCAGAAGTGTATGACAGTAACCACTACTATTACTACTATTAACATAGCTTAAATGGGAAAAGATACTGAAAGCAAACACTGATGGTGAAACTGTACTACAACACCATTGAATGGACATTAGAATTAAATAATAATTTAGAATAATTTTATTTAGAAACAAAATTAAATTATTAAAAGTAACTATCATCTATTAAATTGATTTTTTCAATACAACCTTAAAGAACAATCCCCTGGAAAAAAAATGGGAAACCGTTACCATAGCAGAATTTTGAAATAATTAATTGTCTCATAAGCTAACTGAAACAGACATCATTTATATGTCACTGAACTTACTGAAACTCACTAAATATTAGCCTAGAACAAGAGCAATCACAAACACTGTGCAAAATCTTATATGTTCTATCATAAACTGTTCAAAGTAGCAACATAAAAAACCTTGCAATACTTATGAACTAGCATATTATTAGAAAAGTTAAGTTCCAGGCAGATCCCTAGATAGGAAAACTCTTTTTTCCCATTTCTTCCATCCATCTGCTACCAGATGCAAGATTCTAAAGCTTCAGGAAAGAATGATTCACGTTCCTCTTGCATAATGAAGTATAGATATCCAACACCTATCAAACACAACCACTGATACCACTGAAAGCAAGCTGAAGAGGAAGATCAGGTAATTTCAGTTAATCTTATCAGTTCAGCTATGTCTCAGAAACATTATAAATATTAATATATATTAATGAATTATTGATATAAGAAAGTAAGATGTAGAAAAATCATCCTAGAAGAGACGTGTTAGTATTTCAAACTCTTTTTCCAGAATTGCCATCTACAGTTCTTCATCATCAAAGACATTGGTGCAATTATCTTCTGCACAGTTTTGAGAAGTAAAACGTGTTTGCCTTTGGGAAGGGATACTTTGATAAGGAGTTTTTCTTTTTGCTGTTTTGTAAATCTACATAAACTGAAACGTGAATACATGAGTACTAGCATGGCAGTTTGTATGTTTACTATGAATATTTCAAAGACTTGGAAACATTCTTACCTGTCCAACTGGAAGTGCACTAAAATGCACCAAAAGTACTCCTGTCTAATAATGGTCGACTTTGAGTAATAAATCTACACTGGCAGAGGACTGTAGTGGTTTGGGGCATTCCTTAATGCATACATTTGGCAAAAACAGGCTGTATCTTAATAGAATACGTAATACTTAGGATGTTTGCAAATGAACATGAGTGGGTAATTTATATAACAAGGGAGACCAATCTATCACACAGTGTGGAAAAGCATATTTGAACTAAAAGGTTATAAAGACTCTGCCTTATATATATATTCAAGGACCACATGTAGTACACTGGTCTTTTAACTGATGGGATCATTAGCAAAATCATATTAAACACCTGAAGAAGTGCTGGGGGAAGAATGAAAGAAACCTGCGTCAACAGTGATGAAAGACCATTGTACATCTCCAGAGTACATAAACTTCTTTTTGCACCACCAACTCTCAGTGTGAATTATTATTGCCTTTTTCTTTTACTGGTGTAGAAGAACTCTGCAAAGTTGTGACCCCATCACTCTATACCAGTTCCTCCTGCTGCCATACAGCAAAAATCCCTCTAGAATCTCAAGTAATCAGAGAGGACCCTCAATTTCAAAAGCTTTTTGTCTTTGTTAACTACATGCCATTTCCCAGCTGAACATAATAACAAGCCACACCAATCAGCTCGCCACTGCAGCATTGCTTTTAGCACCAGAATCAAAGCAAAGCAAAGCAACAGTGTGCAAACATACACCCATGTATATCCCTACACCCCCCAAAATAAGTTATATTTTATAGAGTACATCTTGTGGAATTAGCTTATTCAAACTTATTGATGTAATCTCCAGTAATTAAGTGGAAAATAGGCTTTGTTTTTCAAAGGCAGCTGAAAGCTGAAATTTATTTTGATTATCCACTTAACCTATGCTGTGGCAAATGTAACATTTAGGATGAGACTATACCAGTAATATATTACCCGAAAGTCTAGTATTAACTTACTCAAATCAACTCCATGTCAGGTATTTACCAAGCATGGTACCATAAATAAAGAATTGTAGACACAACAGAAAACAGTATTGTGCCCATATCTTCAACACTGTGTCATCCCCTACTCTAAAGAAAGCAAAAATAAAAATACAGAAGGGTATGTAAAACAAAAAATTGCTTGGAGATACAGGTTAGATTTCAGAATCAATTAAATAGATTAAGTTTCTGTGGTCTGGAGGATGCAAGATGGGGTAATAAGGAGGGGAAGATAAAAATCAGGAATAGAGAATCACTTCTCTTGACATAAGGACTAGGTTGAACCAAAAAGAATAATTTGGCAATAGATTTTAAAGATATAAAATAATATCTTAACTCACAATGATAGTATGGCTTTGTACGTTGAAAATTTAGTAGAAAATCCCTCAAGCACACTGAGGGAGGGAAGTCCAACTGAGTCTATTAAGCAACAGGATGCAGATACCACTTCCAGCAGAGAAGACCCTGCATGCAAATAGCAGGAAGTTGTCCACATGCTTTGTATTTATCCTGTTAGTGCCCTCTTTCCCTAAGCGTTTGCAAGTGGCCTGCCACTCAGTCCTGCAGCTGGATCCTGTAGAGGATCTCTGCAGCTGTCCTGTGAGCAGAAGGGTCTCTACCTGGCCCAAAGTATTAGGAAGGGTACCACTGCCAATGGCAAGCAGCAGAAAACAAGTGGTATTCACCTCTTCTCTCTCACTTCCACCCAGTGGACTTAAATTCTTCCCCAGTCACGGGGAAAATCTCCCTTTCTGGTACTTGCTATTCTTATAATTGGATGGAGGAGGCAGAAATGGAGCCTCATTCAGAACAGGAGAACAGTTAACTTTTATAAAGCTTTTAAAGAAGCACTAGTCTGAAGAGGTATCAACAAAAGTATACAAGGTTATTTTTGAAGAAACTTCTAGCAAGCTGTCTCATGCAAGTAACATTTTAATTGCTTGGTTATTAGCCAAACTGAATAATACACAGGTAGGAATTGGGGAGATGAGAAAAGGGAAATAGGAAGATGAAATGCATGCATTTCTTATTTTTAAATAATTTTAATCCAGCACCAAGGTTTGAATTATAAAAAGTATTTGCTAGATACAGTTGGGAATACTGTTTAGTATCATAATTAGGGATGGCAAAGGAACACATCTGACTTTTAGAAACTAAGTTTCATTTTCATGTAAAACAAAAACAAGGTTTTTAAAATTCTGAAGCACAAGCATATGCACGTGATGGAGGGAACAAAGCAGCCTAGAGTCCAGAATATGTAATAATTACAGGTATCATCTAGGACATAGGAACACTTCAGCATTCTAAAACAGATAGCACATTTCCACATTGCAGTGTAATAGCTGACATGCTAATGCCTCCCTCTCTTTGTTCTAACAAAAATACCAATGACACTCATCAGAATCAGTCCATATATTCCTGTAAAATTTTTGTTTGCAAGTGACATGACAATAACTAATTAGCAACTGGCAATTAGAAACATGAAGCTATTATAGCTCCACTGAAGAAGAAGAAACAATAAGTCATATAAAACACAAATTATTTTCCAGCAATTTTATGAGTCTTTCATAATAAATCTAATAATACTGGGAAAACAATCTGTGCTTTTTACTGCAGTATCTTCCCTGTCAAGGATCACTAAAGAACTACAGGGCTTCCAAAGTAGCTTTGCTTTGAAATGACCCTGACAAGAAAACCTTCTGGTAATTAAATCAGAGTCAAAATTAATCAAAAGATGATTGAAAAAATTAAACTTCTTTGACAAGTTAAGAGCACAGATTAAACCAAAAGCAAACCCAGAATATGGTAAACATAACCAAAGCAGCACTATTTCCCACTGTTTTTCCTAAAGCTATATTGATAACTTGAAGTCCTGAAGTTCCCTAAATCATACAGAAGTGAAACAATGGAAGTAGCACACACTACCCCCCCCCCCCCCGTCCCCGCCCCAGCTTATTAATCATACCTTAATTTGTGCAAAAGGTCTGTCAAAGTTTCCAACATAAAGAAGACCAACATTCTGGGTGAGTAGCCTAAAAAATGAAAAGAATCTTTTAAGATATCACTTTACATCCATAGGTGTTTTCTGCATCTGCAGTAATTGTTACCAAACCCTAGCAGGGCAGCAATTTTCACCACGATAGCAAGAGCTACCCTTGCAAATCTGATTACACAATTCTGTTTGAACTACTATAAAAACAGGAAAGATGTGAATTAAAGATGGGTGCACACCAGTAATTCGTGTCTATGTTGCAAGCAGGTCTTCAACAAAATCATTTCATAGGCTTCTTTGTTTTGGATGCCACTCAGTAACATGGGAAGAATGGCAGGTATGTGCCTTTTCTACTTATCAGAGATCATTAGAGACAAAGAGACAGCAAGAGAAAAGAATTGTAAACACACACATTCACAGCAGCAAGCCCAAGAGTTAAAAAACGGATTAGGGCACATAAAAGTACACACAGTAACACAAAAATGACATCACTACAAGCAGAGAAATAACAGTGAATCTCTGTAATATAGCCTAATGGTTTGCTAAATAAAAAGAGCCCCAGATACAGCTTGTGCTTGCTTGTCCTCTTTCAGTCTCAATAAAGTTGTTGTGTACACCACCGAGATCCAAAGGGATAGTGCGTAAATTGTCTCAAATGCCTGTTCATATTTCTGGAAAAGAGTTTGATTTCTGCAGATACTGTGGAAGTCAATGTTATCAGTACACAAACTCCAAATTCCAGAGGAGCATTAGGGCACTGCTGTTACGAACAGGCTGACAAGAACATCGCTGGCCAGCAAAAAGGGCAGGAGAGCAGTGTTCTGTTCTGACTGAATAATTACAATGTTCCTCTTGCTAAGCAAAGGCCCAGCTATCATTCCCTCATAAGCATTGCACTGAAATACAAGTTCTTCATAATAATGAGAACTTTTTTGATGACATACCCTGGAAAGAGTTTCTGTTTTGATTAAAAGGGACATTGAAAACCCATCATACTTACCTTCAGTAGCTTCAAGTTTTCACCAAGTGTTTGCTATTTTATATTTTCTTTCAATTTTACATCCCATTTCCTTCAGCAACAAGGCCTCACATATGAATTAAACAGCCAGAAGTAAGTACAAATGTAGGCATCACTCAGCTTAAGCAATGACACTGAGGTGTCTCTTTCTCACATTATTAAACATAAATATATATATACACACACTTTTAATTCATATTGAGATTTTTATTTTATAACTAAGCCACCTGTCATTTTCAACTCATTTCTCACCACTGCCAGGCCTGTTTTCATAAACAAAAGAAAACAGAAACTTAAATGGCATGAAATAATTTTGAGCCCACAGGACATACACACCTTAATATGATCTTGATTCTTCCCAGCTCTGACAACAATATGATATTATATGGCTTTAAACTGGCTCACCAACAGTGGAAATTGGTGGAACTCAGCAAAATTACAAAGTCAAAACATTCACACATGTAAAACAGTTAAGTAAGAAGAGGTGTTGAACTATCACTCCTCAAAAACCTTTCTGTAATTAGATACGGTATATAAAAATTCCAGTGAACTGACAGAAACACCCAAAGAAGGAAAAGACCAGTAAGGATCAGACCACATCAGCCACAGAAAAGACAGGCAAGTGGATTCCTCCCTTTCCCTATCAGTGTGCCAGTCTCCATCAGGAAGACTTGTACTGCTATGTAATGGTTCAGCAGTATATGTAAGTCAGGATAAGCATACTGAGCTCGTTTTCAGTCACAGTAAGACAAATTTATTCAGAACTCAGGTGTCTGGAACTGGAAAAATCCAGCATATTGATCTAACTTTCTCCTAGAGCTATAAAGCAAAATCAGAAAATATTTAATGGTTTTCTAAATGGAAAGAAACATACGGGAAGTAATTAGCAAAGAAGGTTTAAAGAGGCTACAAAAAGAATTCAAGGTAGGTCATCATATTTCAGAGAGGCACCTTACAACAACAAAGTATTCTTACAAAGAGCTGCACATAATTATAATTATTATAGCACAGGAAAGAAAAACAAAATAATCCACTAGCTGTATTTCCAGTAAGGGACTTCAAAAAAGAGAAGACATTCAGTGTGATAATTCCCATGTGGTTATTCTTCACATTTTCTTTTACCAGATAAAAATGTAGGACCATTAAAAAATGAAGTCTTTAGGATTGCTTTAGTTACAAGTGACAAACATCCAGGGAATCTTAAGACTGCCCAGTTGTCTACACAGATCCAGGAGATTGCCCAGTTGTCTACACAGTTTTAAGTTGCTATCACTGATGTACGCTCCAAATGAACTGCAAGACTTGGCTTCTTTATTAAGATTGATATTGACACAGTACAAGCTGAGTACATTATTATTCATTCATCTGTCACTGCCTCTGGTAAAAAGTACTTTACTTACAACTTTTTATTTGTACTCACATGGCACTTCAAAAAGCAATGTTAATGCAATGTTAGGAAAATGTTTAGGGAACGGAGTTATTTGTAGCTTTCCCTTCCTTAAATAAGAGGTTGCATACCGTATTTCTCTAGTTACACATTCCCACTGAGTTCTGTAGTTCGAAATTATATCACCAACACGTAGTCAGGTTCCATTTAATTACTCAAGAAGGTTGAAATGAGCACCCCAATATGATGATAATTTAATGTTCTGAAATATCTGGGGTTTATGCCCCTAAACGACCTGAGAAATTAAAAAAAATCCCAATCTCATCACTAGTCTAAGCTCTTTTACTCTGGGTCTTTCTTATGAGCACAGTATCTTATGTATTTCAGAAGCTGAGCTCAGACGGAAGAGCCTAGAGAAGAAAGCAGGCTGGGACAAGAGTCACCACTGAGGCTCTGAATAAACCAAGCTACTGCAAGAGTGTTACCATCTCCTCAGCAGCCACCTGTGGCAGTACCAAAAAGCTTTGTGTCATTGAGGAAAGGGGCGATACAGAGGAGTATGTGCCAAACTCCACCTCACCCGCAGAAACTCAGCACAACTGACCTCTAAATGACACTTAGATGTACCTTCCACCAGTCAGAAAGTTTAAACTATACACAGCCGGTTTGGGAGTTTTTTATCACAATACCAGGGTGTACTTTTAAGTACCTAAAATTAACTTTATATTATAAACGTCAATGTGTCCAAATTGATATAGATATTCACTCCTAATACTCTCAACAAATTACCCTTTGCCATTAAAGACTTCCCAAAGGTAAGCAGGTTTGGTAATAAGCACTTATATGCCAATGCTACCTTTGAAATGTCAGTCTTTTGTTTCTTACTTAGTTTAACAATTGCACAGTTCTGCTCCTAAAACACCATCAGCAGTACTCAACACTAAACCCTGATAAAAGTTGGCTATCACTTGTAATTGGCCAAAATTGATAGCAAGCTATGAAACAGTGATGATAGTTTCACAGCAGAATTATTACCTTTGAATTTCACTTCAAATAATTACCTTAAAGTTATGAGAAACCATCATCAAAAATACAAATGCTTACAGGCACTGCAACACATATTCATTTTTTTTAAGAATATGTAGCAATATACAAAGCTGCCTAGCTTACAGACTGTCATATATTTGTAGTCTTTTCCATTCAATACATTATTCATGTAATTCCCATTTTTTTCTGTACATTGAAAGAAAGAAACCTGACTCAAAGAAACAGTAGTTCTTCAAGATGTGCTTAAGTTCTTTAAGATGTGCCTAAATTCTTTAACATGTGCCATATGTAACATGACACTCCATGCTTTCCTCTCCTATACATCCGTGTGAGCAGACCTCTAGCCCAACATGCCAGTTAGGGATGCAGAGCTATATTTCAATGCAAACTACATAAAACCCTCAGAAGCGTCAGGACAAACCATTTTGGCCTTAAATGTCCTTCCAGCACCAAGAAAATGCTGCTAGATAGTTATCACTAAATTCCTCTAGATTTGGTCTTTTCTGGCATATAAATGTACACAATGTCTTCAAAATCCAAGCTGCAGGAGCCCGGCACTGCTGTTTGTGGGGAAGTTGACCATAGTAGGCATGGTCAGGCCAATGGTGGCAACAGCGACATGACGGTGGTTAATGCAAATAAACACAGGACAGGACTAAGAACTTGGGTTAAAGGAAACTTGGGGTAAGACACTGTGGGATGGCAGGGGATGTAGAGCAAAAGGGATGAGAAAGGCATAAAAGAGCGAAAAAGCAGCCCTGTGGGTTGGAAAGCACTGGGGTAGGGCTGGAGAAGACCAAAGTATTAGAGAATGGGGCAGCAGAAACTGATTTACCACAGAGTTCATCCTCCCTGAGCATAGCTGACCTTTGTTTGGGGGCTGGGGCACTCTCAGTACCATTGCCTCCTTCCTATTGCCTTTGGGCACAAGCAGCAGTGAGCCTTGACTATGGACTTTATGAGGGCAGCACTTTTCAAAGAAGCCTGTTCACTTCCTCTTCTCCACACATAGTCTGCTCCTGCTAACTCACTAATACATGTTAAGACGAAGGGGAATTGCCCTTTCAGTACCTAAAGGGCGAGGGCAATAACAGAGCTGGAGAGGAACTTTTTAGAATGGCCTGTACTGAAAGGACTTAAGGGGAATGGGTTTAAACTGAAACAAGGCGGGTTTAGATAGGTATAATACCTACTGAAAGGTGAAAGCCTTTCCTGTGAGAGTAGTGAGACACTGGAACAGGTTGCTCAGAGAAGCAATCCATCCCTGAAGTGTTCAAGACTTCCACCTGGTCTAGTGGGCGGTGTCCCTACCCATGGCAGGAGGTTAGAATTTTATCATCTTGAAGGTCCCTTCCAACCCAAACCATTCTGTGATTTCAAGATAATATTGACAAAAATTCAGGCAATGCTCCAGCCACTAAGTAGTATTTTGTGAACGCAGAAAAGCAGATGCCAAAGAGTTCCTTCATATCTTGTTGGGAGGTGTGCCTTGAGGACACCACTACAGCTTGATCTGTACCCCAAATGCCCACACCTTCAGACCCAAAAGCTGCCTTGAAAATCCACTCAGGTTATCAAACAGAGCCACCCAAATGAGAGGTGAACACACTAACTTCTGAGTGGTTCATACACAAAGAAGTTGCGAGTTTCCCTCTAGGCTACCTAGAGCTGCTGTGAAGATTACGGAAGGAGACTTCCAGAAAGGAGCATGCAGAGAAATAAAGGTGCAGGGAGGAGCCAGGAGCCGCTACCTCTCACAGGAGCAAGTTACTGCAGATTAGCTGAACGCGATAATTTGCTCCTGTGCGAGGCAGCAGCTCCTGCGCTTGCTCTGGTGGGTGCAAGACTGGTGACACATTGTGCAGGGACACAGACAGACTTGCAGCTCTAGCCAACAGCAGAGAGGTCAGATAGCCTTGGAAAGCAGGGAGTATGGAGTGAAAAACACAGTAATTGGCACTGGAAAGGTGGAATGTGTAGAAGGAAAATGATGACCAATGAACAAGCATATGGCATGGGGTGTCTGGTTTCTCAGGAAGAAAGCTGCCCTGCAACAGGCAGTGGTGGGCACAGAGCTGCTCACAGCAATGCTACAGTTACTCACCAGGAAACAGAACATTCAACTGCTTCCTTACAAGTCAACAAAAAGCACTCACAAAACCCCAGAACTGATGATAATTTATCAAGTAATGTCTTGCAGTATTTTATTAGGCAATCCTAAAATTTAATTCGAAACATGATGTTTGAAGAGTAGTTCATTGCTCTACATAAGTCGTTTGATACTTTATTTCCGGTTTATTCTTGATGGTTGCCTGTTTCACCATCTCCTGCAACCACCAGAGCATCTCACCATAGATGAGTTTCATTCTAGATAAGCTTGTGTTTATTTTTAGGAGCTTGGTAAGTGCTATAGCCTGCCACCACCAAAGCTTTGTTGGATGTAATAAAATTTCACTGTTGTATTTTGTAATTACAAAGGTATTTTAGGGCATGCAAAACTGGAGAAACTTCCAAAACTCATCTCGATATTCTGCATGCCTGTCTCTACTAGCAATGATAACATGGATGGAATTGACTGCTTTCTGCAAAGGATGAGAGGCAGCGTCTGCTGTGGTCTGTTCTCTTAACTGAAAGAACTCTCTCCAGACCAGACAGGTTTTTTTCTGGTTTATATGAACAGTGGATTGATACCTGATACCTTGGTGTCTGCCTGGAGGGATCTTGCTCTATCAGAAATGATTAAAGAGGAACTCCACTGATGAGATGATGAGCTAAAGGGATTAAAATACATGGATTACTTCCACTTTACAGTCAGAAGCAGCAAAAAGCACCTACACTGGCACTGGGAACTGATGTAACAACTTCATCCTTCATAAGCTGCGGGCACACTTGCACTGTTCACAGAGGTTGGTAGTGAAAAGATTTTAATCCTGAGAAGATGTGTGCCAAGACTGGAGTAGCTATGAACCAAAATGGAAAGAAAAAAACATCCTGACACTCAATGGGGTTATTAACCTTTCTACACATCTGCATCTTTATTGCTAAGAACACCTCAGTGTACACATCCATGATTGACAAAGGCTAAAAATGCAACACATCCTGTTTTGAATATAAATTGGAGAGTCAGAATAAAATTTTAGGAAAATCTCTGTGACCACACTCACAGTCTAAACTCCCATATTTAAAATAGCTATATAATGGGGGTTAATATTAGTTATTAATATTTTTATGTTTAATTTTAAAATGTATCTTTTGTGCAATAAGCATATACAAAGACTATACCAATATGCTCTGTACGTGCTTCTAACTGTCTCTGAAAATCACTCTGGATGCATTTGCACATTTTGGGCAGAAATGACTGTTAGAAGTCATGAACACAGATGAATAATAGCCCTAACAATAAAAGTAACACCTTTATAACTTAAGTAACTATTTTCAAACAGTGCTTGAATGTTCCTAGTAAGGATGAAGATAAAGGTAACTTTGAGGATAAAGGTGACTTTCATACACAATGTAATAAATTTTCTATTCAATTGTGCAAAGAAATTATTCCACTATGTCATAATAGCACATGATGACCCAAGCACAAAATACAGCAGAAAGGACACCATAATCATGTGATGAAGCTGATGTCCTTTTACAAACATAATAAATATTCTGCCTTTATCCTGTGTTCACTTAAACTGGGAGGGAAAATTGCACTGTGCTGCAATATCATAACCATAGAAAGAGAAGCAGCTTCCTAAGGAGTTTTTTCAAGAATCCTTTGAATTCTACTACAGTGACATTCCAATTATATTCTGCTTCTTGCTTATGATAATAATTGTCTATTGGTTTAAAACTCTAATATGTATTTTCTAGACATACAAAAACAAGAAGAAAATCAGAAAAGCATAAAGAGAGAATTATTAAAAATTATGTTAGGGTCAAAAGAATTAACTTCCTATATTTAATTTTTTAAAATCATTAATTATTCCGTTAATGTAATTTACTGACTATTGCAAGAGTAACATAGTGAAAATACTACATTAGGTATTATGAAATATTTTAAAATATATAAAAGGATCCAATACAAGTTCTGAAAAAGGCTAATAACAGTGTTTGTAAATTTAAACTGGCATGCATATATGGTCTGCAAACAAAATGCACTTCATCTTTTTCTAGAACTATACAGAGTCAAGAACCTGACAGTTCCACAGAAGCAGTGCATGTAGAACAAGGATAATGGCAAAACAGGAGCTTCACAGGCAAGACAGAAGAGTTGTCTCCTGCTTTCCACAGTGCATTTACCAAACCAGCTGTTTGGGCTACAAAAATATTCTAACAAAAATTGTTACTCATCATTCAAGCAAGAAAACTTTTTTTTTTGGACAAATATAAGCTGTTCTAGTATAATCATCATGGTAAGGAATAGGTAAATAAACTGTATATCTGATTTAGGACATTCTTCCTCAAATTGGAGCACAAACTGAAAAAAGTTCTGAGGGAACTGAAAGATACTATGCACTGCTGCTTACATAATGCAAAAATCCATGGATTACAACACGAGGGGGAAAAGGTTGGGAAGGAATACATTAAAATGCAAAAAAAAAAAAAAAGAGATTATAAAGAGTTTTATAATGCTAAATTCATGTCTACAAGAAACAGCCCCCCAGAAATCTATGTAAATATCTTTCATTCCATGAATTCTGAATTTGCAGAATAGTCCAAGCCAAGTTAACGATGACTGCAATTAACATAAAAGTGTATTCCAAACAATATTCCCAGGAAAAAACGCAGTGGGTAGTACAAACAACAGACTTGAATTTAACACCCTCAACCCTCCCACAACAGTACTACAATAGCATGTGCCATTTGTCATATTAATAAGCGTGGTGCTTTCAAGCACATGCAACTCAGGCAACAATATCAATGTTGTGCGCTAATTGCCCTTCGAGCTCTTATGTGTGGTACTTGAAAGGCTTCACTGCACCACCTCACTCCCTACAGTAAATCACTATCTGTCACTGACTATTGATAATGGGAATCTTGGCAGTAACTGATCCCTGAAAGACATACTTCCACTGAACAATGGAAGTCACCACTCGTATATACCAAATGAAATAAAAATTACATTTAGAGGGCTTGAAACTGCAAACTGAAGTGGCCTCATATCTGAGGTAATAGTCTGCAAGTGATTCTAGACAATCAAAAAGACTAAACTGACAAATACAAAAGTATACTTTCAATTACTAGGGTTTAAGTTGCATCAGTGTTCAGCTGTGGTGGGTTGTTTTTTTTTCGGGGGGGGGGGGGGGAGTGTTTGTACACAAACGCTTTCCTAGAGACAAGGACATTTTTCAAGGCACATCTGTACACTTGATAAATAAAACCACAATATCAGATGTTTCCAAACAGCACTTCCTTTTGTTTGCTGCATTTATGTCTACTGCTGAAAATATTTTAATGTTTGTCCGAAGCATGTTTGGCTTTGCTTTACAGGCAAATAACATTAAGAAGCATTTTGACTACATTTACATATAACCGATCCATAAAAAAATAGAAAGGAAAACTAAGCAGAAACAGAAAGTATCTATTAAATAATCATGCCCATTCCTCCACCAATGGAATATTATTCCCTGTAGTATAATGAGCAATTTGGCCAGGCTGGCCATAAATTATCTGGAAAATGAGGCTGCTTGCCTTTTCCTTTGGGAGGTTATTACGTAGTTCAAGAGATTTCACTATTAGAATCTATTTCTGATCGTAAACATCAGTTTTTCTTTCTGAATATCATCCCTTTCATCTTACTGAAATATAGGACAGGAGTTAGGAGCTATTCCCAATTTGCTGAAAGATCTGCCTGACACTGGCTGTGATACAAGTCTGACCAGATTTATCCCTGTATCACAAAGCGAGAGCACTCACACAGCTCTGCAGTGGCCTCACTGGAACACCATAAATCCACATTCTAGTCTATGACCCCATAGGGTCCTTTCACCTTGGCCATCTTTTAAACATAACAGACACCACAATACAGCAAACTCAACTACCAGAATTATGTGAAGAATTGATACCACAATGTGAAGCTTTGTATCATGAGACTTCAATAAAATACAAAGTCTCATTACAGATATTTTAAAGTCAAAACAAAGACATTTTCAGTGTTTCAAGAGCTACTTAAGAAAAACAGATTTCTAGCAATCAGTAAGATATGAAAGAAATAAATTAGATAGCAAAAAAATACCAAGCATAGCTAAAGTAGAAAACTGGTAAAAAAATTGTTCAGTAGATTCATTTGATCATGTGGAAATACAGGAAACAACCAAGAAAGACAGGGAGACTGAAGAAAAGGCAGTGGATTTGTTTGTACCCACCAGAAAAATAAAGGCATCAAGTCAGGAACATGGGGGGTTTGTCACCAAAATGAAATCTCTGCAGAAAAGGGAGGTACTAAAAGGAAAGCTCTGGAGTTCTATTGATAATTAAGGTGAAATAAATCACCAACTCCTGATGCAACATACCCAAGATTTCTAACATTTCTTAAAATGGAGGGTCTGAATTGCTATTAAAAAAAAAAATCCAAGTCAATCTTACACACAGAAAAAGGGTATTTTCTGCAAACTTCCCAGAGCCCTACCCTTTAGCACAGCATTGTTCAGCATGCCTACCTTGGCTACGCATGGCTGTGCTACTTAGGAGGTTGCACATCCCCTGCACTCACACTGTGGCTGCATCTGCCTCTCTTTTGATCATTTTAATGAAAGAGTTCTTGAAAAGTAGTGGGGGATGGGAGAGGCAGCACACTGACATAATCGATTCATACTGCCAAAAGGCGTCTGTTACAGTCTTACTCCACAGTTACTTATTTTTAAAAAACCATAACACTAGGCAGCAAGTACTTTTATATGGAAGACACTTCTTATTGCTAGGGACCAAATCCTGCTTGAGATTGGGGAGGCAGAATAAATGGTCAGTTTCCATCCTGGCTAAGGCCAAGCGACTACTCAATTTATATAACAGACTGTTTAATATATTTATTAGTAATCAGAAAAAGCCATGAACAGAGAAAGTCTGCAGATGAAGCAAGTTATGAAGCAATGGCTGGCAACTTTAGCCAGATTACAAAGTTCATCACTTTGAAAAGAAGCTGATGATGTATTTAGTATCACTCATACCATCTCAGCATTACTTTCCACTAATGTGAATAATGCATGCTCTTTTGTGCATGAATGAGGGAAAGGTACTTATACCATTTAACTAAGGGATGTATCATAATGTGAATGAGCCTGTCAACTAGAACTCTGTTATTTCCTAACATTGAAAGGGTTGACTTCAAAGCTCACTGAATTTTCTTTCCATGTGAAGTTTTGTCATTCCTTTGTTCTTGGCCTCCCTATTCAAAAAAAACCAAAGCAACAAACAGAACCCATACACACAAAAAACCACAAACAAAACCAAACAAACAAAACACACACACACAAAATGCCCCCCCAAAACAACAACCAAACTAATACAAAACAACAACTGAAAAACCTCACAAAAACCCAAACATAAAAAAACTCAAACAGACAAAACCAAAAACCCCACAAAACAAAACAAAACAACCACAACCCCAACCAACCCACCAAAAATCCCCAACCTCCAGACTTTTGTTCTGCACAACTATTCCAGATCATAAGACCAGAGCTGGAAATTTGAATACTCTGCAATTTTAACAGGTTGTTACTTCTGAAAAACCACGACAAAGAACTGGCAGGGAAGTTACGATGGGGTGATCTCATCTGACTATGATTTCCCCCATTCTGCCCTTCATTTGACAGCACAGATGCTCCAACAGTTTTCTGGTTTTCCCAGTGCCCTGCATGCCACACCAGTGGTAGCAAGACCTCACTGGCACCCTGAAAGCAGTTGGTAACAGTATCCTTTTCACATTGCACGGCAAACCAAAGACTGATCAGGTGATCTGTATTTAATTCTTGTAACAAAAGAACAAGGAGTCATTGAATTAGCCCAACTGAGTGAGAATTCAAATATGATAAATATTTAAACACAAAATACAACATTAAGCTGCATAGAAGCTGCTTTTGTGTGCAAGAGAAACAGATACTGGACGTGCATGTGCACAATAAAAACATCTAGAAGACTAAAAAATTCCCCTTAAAATAAAACAGAGAGTACAAAATTCACCTGTCCACATTGACCAGATATATAATCAATATGAAAATTCCCATCTTCTTATTAAAGATCCCCCATGGGAAGAGCACCCTTAGTCATATGTATGCACACAGCCAGACCACTCCAACTGATTTCTTTTTCTTCCTGTTTCTCCACACCACTTTAATCATTTATTCAAAATTAATACTTTATTAATTAATCATGCACAACCAGAAAAATGATTAAATTACAGTACAAACCATTTAGGTATGGGGTCATGGGGGACTATGCAGATTGCAATCCCAAGGTGAAGCCTGTAATGAACAATGAATTGTTTGTTTGGAATATAGGATATGGACCCAGCTGCCACTCTATCCAGACCCAAGAGCCACCAGCAGAGTGCTTGAATGGCCATCTGCTGCAAACAAACCTACTACCCAAAATAAGGTAGGAAGGCTGTCAGAGACTTCAGGAACTCTACTGAGTGCTTCAAGCTCATTACTGAAACCTTTATGGATGGTGCAAGATTTAGTTCCTCTGTCAATTATAAAATTAAATCCCTCAGCATAGTCATACACAAACTTGTAAATGAAATGTCTTTTATAGAAATTCTTCAGGTACTAAGAGACATAAGTGTAGTCTTTCACATTGTGAAGTATTAAGAAATGCAGCCTTCCTGGGTGTGACAAAATAAAGGACTATTATCTTGTGATATCAACTAACAACACTGTGATACTCATTACTGCATCCATTATCTACAAGGCATTTACAGGAAAGCTGCCCTGTGTTTCTAGTGTGTTACACAGCTCAAAAGAAAAAAAAAATTGTATCCTGACCGATAAGGCTCATTTCTCTATAAAGGAAATCACTGCTCTGCATGAGAATGCTCTGCTTCACTTCAGAAGCGCCACATCTCCTCCAGAAACCCCTTTATCCTTTTCTCTGTCTTTTCTTTATTTCTCACTTTAATGTTCAGCTGCCCCTTGGTTTTGTTTTCTACAGACTTCTAAAGATGGCTATGTCCCTTCAATATATTCATAGCCCCATCCCTCCCCCTTCTCCCTTCTCTGACCTTTTATCCCAACTCCCAAACTTACAGGGAAAGTATACTTTTATCAGAGCCACCAGGAGAGTGGGAATGCACTGGGATGATGGCTTGAACTATGCTAAGAAATGGAAGGCAGAGAGGATTAGGAACAAAAAACCCCTTCTGAGATGCCTCTGCTCCACACACCGCTCCAAGGTTCACAACTACTGTTCCAGTTTCTCCTGAGCAGCCATGATCCCCACTCCAGGTTAAACTCGAGGCAGCTACTAAACCCACACAGGGCACTAGCCAGGCTCCCTCCTTCCCAGGCACATGGTCACATCTGAGTTCACACCCCGAGAAGTCCCATGCAGCCAGACCCACTACCCTGTGTGAGGAAGAGGACCAGGAAGCTCCATCTTAAGGAGTTTCTTCTAGAACATTTTTTGTCCAATACAACCATTTTGCAGGCTCTTCATATGCTATCAGTATTCTTCTTTTCCAATGCCAGCTTTTTAGACTATTTAAAATTATTATTCCATTTTGTGACACACTCTCTAAAAAGTCAAATAAGCTGAAGTCTGTGTGATAAGCAACTTGCAGAAATGTATCTTTCTATAAACTGTGGGAGAAAAATAATTGAATTCTTTACGAAAATTTCTGTATTATTATCACAAAAAGAGAGCATCTTTTAATTTACTGTACTGAATGATTAATTTTTATTATGTAGGGCACAAGTGAAAGAGCAGTTATGATTAAATGCAAACTGAACAGGACAAAAAATTGGTTACTTCCAGACACTGGCTGATAACCACTGATTTAGCTGGTATCAGGATGACCTGCTTTGTCTCTTCTTTGACCTCTTTCTGAGAAGATTAATGTAATGTAAATTATTAACTTAATAATTAACAAATGTACAGTAAAGCAGGGGCATTTTTCCATTTTGCAGTATGCCTCCAAGACATAATTTTTCACTCCAAGCCATTTTGCATGTCCTCTTGGACTATAACTTACCCTTGCTAAAAAACACTTGCTTAAAAAAAGTAAGTGCAACATGGTTCGGTATATTTTTCCAAGCAGAAAATCCTCATGGTAGTTTTTTAAGGTACCAGTATGGATAATAAGCCTTTTAAAGTAATACAGTTAACTGGAAGTAACTACTGGTATTACAGAAGAAAAAAAAAATCACACTGCTCAGTATAAAAATTGTGAACTTAATTCAGGTTTGATTTAAGGTAGGACAAAGTCTCTAAGAAAAAGTAGTATGTTTTCTTAGGCTAGGCAATACAGCCAGAAAAAACAAGGATGAAGCATGCAAGTTAATCTCAAGTATGAAGAAAGACTTTGATGTCTAGAAATTTAGCTATTTTTAATATATCTATGATAACTTTAACAAAATATAAGCAAATGCCTTTTCCTATATACCAGCTACATCTTCAGACCATCAAAGAGAAAAACTTATCAATTGGCATACAGGAATGGAATTTCAGCTATTTCATGGAAATTCTATGCATTTTAACCAGGACTTTAATCACTTTGGAGTAGTGATAGCAAAAAAAATAATAATCACCTTTACTGGGAAACCAACCCTGAAGACTCACATGCAAATATAGGTGAGAGAAGTAAAGGAAAATGGATAAAACTTCAGCAGGAACACAAAATTGAATTTATCTGGGAAAAGTGACACAGTAATGAGAAGACACAGAAGAGAGAAAAGGGCAGACTGGTAGAGCACATATTACTGTAATAGATGATGGGAAACCTACATTTTAACACACCCCAGCTGTCAAGTTTATTATCAGCTAGGAAACCTAAGAGCTGAGTGTCTCATATCTTCTTTTACAACCTTGTTTCTTAAAAGAATTGCAATTTAGGAGTGGTTGAAGTTATTCCATTTCCTCAGCTACTACAGATCTGTGCTCTGTCCCAATACAGCCCCTGGGGTCAACTCTATGTGGAAGAATTCAATTTCTTTTGGACATTCCTCTGCTACATTTTATATGCACAGATTAGTGACAATGGGATTACACTGACAGTTCCTGCAATTCTACTTTTTTTTGGTCTTAAAATTTGATTTTAAATTCAGAATATTGCTTTAATGTTTCACACCTGACATTTACACTGGAAGAAGTCTTATCCATGATTAATTCAAAATGCACAGAAAAATAATTAACTCTAAGTTAACATTATATGCAAACACATTCCTGATGCAGTAAAAGAATATCAATCAGACAACAACTAATACAAGTACTGCAAAAACAAGTTTCAATTGTTCCTTCAGAGAAATCTTCACCTCTCCTTTTCTGAAGCTACTTTCAACATCATCTTGAAAATTTATTATCAGAGAGCAAACAGGCATTTCATTCAGATATAAATCACTCAAAGCTAAGATAGAACATAATTACTGTATTTGACATTTGAAAACTAAGAGAAAGAAAAATTAAATTGTTTTCCTTAGGATCAGAATGCAAGAAGAAGGGTTTTTGGAGAAGCTAGAGAATTCTTGTTCATTAAGTTGATACGAAGATGCCCAGGCTAAAATAGTCTGAGGGAGGAAAGAGTGTGTAGTCTTAGATTTAAGAGCTTGTAGGTAAAATAAGTTTGCAACTCTCAACTTTCTCAAGCTTGCACACATGGTACAAGCATATTTTCTGCAACTGTCCCAATACCCCAGCAATTTCTGTATATCCAAGTTAGTCTGTCTGTACTGCAGTTGAAATGATGGTCACTCTCCTCAGTATACATATACCCTTTCTCTACTTTCAATAAACCTCACCTTTGTCTAAGTTTATCAGTGGTTTTGCCTCACCAACCATAGAAAACTGGTTGGTATCTACAGAAATCCAGAGTTATGGGGATTGGGGTGTTTTTATTATTAGTTTTGTTTACTTACATCAAACTTGAGCAGAAAGCTACCACAGGTACCAACAAATAAATTAATAATTACCTAAAATGAGAGTAGAGAAGGAAGTTCACTAGAATTAGGTTTCCTTCACCCTGCTTCTTCCTGCCACTCACCTTTCCCACTGCTAGTATCATTCAATAACTTCTGTATTTCTGTCTTTTCAGGTCCTCTCATTAATTAAACTTGAGGATGAGGCTTTGTCAAAAGAAACCAAACAAAACTGTCACCAGCTTCTCTGTTGATAGAGTTGCTGTTCTAGAGCTTCAGAAACCCATTTGATTTTTTAAAGTTAAAAAAACAGAGAACAATATGTGATTCTGGAGCTATTACATCATAGGAATTGGCTTTCCATAATTACCAAATTTTTGCCCTTGTGTCAACAATATCTTCTATGCTTTGTCTTGCGAGAAATTTGTATGAAGTCAAATTCAGTGAATGAAAGGCATAATTCAAGTTGAGCAATAACAGACATATGCCTTCTTAATAAGAAGACATATCATTAAACAAGAGTACATAACTAGATCACACTGTTTAAATAATAACCTGGTAAAAAAACACAAAAGAGAAGCAACTCTGCAAAATCTACATCCATAGCATCATTATGCTATGCATTTCTAGACTGTTAAAAAATCTTTCTGCATGAAACTTTCATTTTAGAGGAGTCATCAGTTCCATAACTCAGCTTTCAGTAACGAACACTTTTGGACCAAATGCTGTACAAAATCCTTTGGGAAATGAATGACCCTCAGTCTATACAGGGGAAAGCAGCAG
Organism: Chamaea fasciata; assembly: GCF_029207755.1. NCBI lineage: Eukaryota > Metazoa > Chordata > Aves > Passeriformes > Sylviidae > Chamaea > Chamaea fasciata. Next base: position 78,145,403 of record NW_027094088.1, on the reverse strand, counting down.
AACAGACATTGCCTATAATTTCAATATTATTTCTTTTCTGCAGTCAATAGAGTTCATGGCTCTTTCTCAGGCCTGTCCAGGAGACTTGTCAAGTTTTTAAATAAATGATACAGGTTATACTGTGCTTTAAATAGGTGAGACCAGTTTACTTTCACTCAAATGAAAGTGTTTTACCAGTGTAAAACAATGTGGCCCCTCCTCTTGCCACAGTCTGGACATAGGCATGCCTTTGGCCCATAGAGGCTCTATCAAACCACAAATTTTGCCAGCCAAGCAACATCAAAAAATCTCAGTCTCTGAAAAAGGCAGGATATCATTTCCAGAAAACACACGGAAAGTTCCTTCATACTGCATGTATCTGAATATTACAAAGAAAGAATTGGCATATGATACATGAAAAAATTAAGCTGTGTAATATCTCCCTCTTATTTTTAATATGAGAACAAAGCTAAAGTAAACAGCTGAGAAATTATCACAATGCAGAAACCATTAATCATATCTTATTAAATGGCTGGGCAAAAGAGAAAAATTACCATTTTTGAACATTTTGTTTTGGTGACATAATGAAAATAACCAAAGCTTAACACTTCTCCTGTTAAAACAAGCTGTATTTATGGCCTATTTTAGCTGAAAGAAAGCATTTCATGCCATACCAATGCCTCTCCTAAAACCAAAACATTATTCCAGTTTATCATGATACCTTTAGAAAGAATTCACCTTTTGAAACACAATTTTCTTAACACACAAGTAACGTGTGAAGATTTTTTTAAAAGTGAGCACTGTGCAGAAACTAAGTGCAAACATCCTGCTCAATGAGACTTGAGTAATTTCTGCTTCTCTTCTTGCATGAGACCAGAATGATCAACAGCAAGTCCAGAGTTAGAACTGTGTTCAGATCATTTTAATTACAAATTAGGAAGTCAGAATGTTACTGATACTTAGTTGAGAAGAGTTAACCATGTCCATAGGAAATTTCCCCTTCTGAAAGGGAGACAATAGTTCAGAGCCTTCTTTAGGAGATATTGAATTCACTTGTGAAACTATCTGTCTTAATCTACTCCACAAATCCAGAGATCTCCTCCAACTGAATATCCACTTTCAAATAGAATTGTGTATTCCTGAGGAAAAAAAAGACTAAAATCCTGAGAATTTGATATATGATGCTTCAACATTCACCAAAAGAGTGAACTGCTTTTATAAATATCTGTGTGAAATGATGGTTTTGACATTTTCCCATTGAGAGGGAAAAAAATAAAAATAATCAAATTCACTATCCTGTTTCACTCTTCTCGTTCCAGTCTTCTCTATCCTATAATTAGAGATATACACATTATATTTAATTTATAATCCACTGATAAATATTTGCTCACAGTGCAATCCTTTAATACTTTGTGAAGAAAAGACTTTAAGTATGAAAATAGCCAACGATTATAGCTTCAAAAATATTTAGTTGTTATAAGGGGGAAAAATGCCATCTGCTGGGTACAGCTGAGGACTGTCCTTTTCTTACCAACACACTATGCTGTCCTGAGAGAGTTGTCTCTCCACTTCATAATTCATTTTTCCCATCTTGAAAACTGATACAGATACATGCATTGTTTTTGAGGGGATGTAATAGCAATCTCATTAAAACGCTGTAAAAAAAACTTCTTACCATATACCTTTCAGAGGCTGGAGGGCTGACAACAGATAGGATGACTAGCAATGGAAAAATAATGCTATTAATCTTTCAAAAACATTAAAATTGCCTCCAACATCCCTCCCCCCACCCCCAAATACTTCACACTTTTGTATCTTCACTTATATAAGCCACAGAACACTGGTTGGTGGAGTACAGGTGAAGAACCACTTAGTTACCTAGCTTAAAGCACAAAACCAAGGCTCTGAAACATCATTAATAAAGCAATAAAATATGAAAAAGAAGTGGAGAATGTCCAGTTAAGAAATATATTTGTATGAAGAGAGCAAAAAATTAGAAAGAGAAAAATATGATTTGATAAAATGGATAAATTTTAAAATTAAGAAGTGTGATAAAAGGTAGATACGGTTTCCATATATAAACATGAAGAAGGAAAGAGAAAATTCATAACAGACAATGAGACTCCTTTACATTTTTGCTTGTTGTTAATTTTACAGTGTAAAATGTAATAGCTGTCACCTCTGTGAGCACATACACATACACATGTGCATATAGGTATGTAGATTTATACATTAAAAATTCCAATTCATTTCATATGAAGCTGAACCAGCTTACAGTCTTGGAAATCTGGGTTTCAAAGTTAAAATAAAGGCTTTTTCTCATATATACAATGATGCTAAAAATCAAGTAGCTCCTGTGAATGTACGTATCTTCCGTGTGTTTAAGATAAAAGCTTTGAAGTTGATTTCAGAAAAGAATTCAGTACAAAACCATGCCTGTACTTCGCACTCACAGTCATGACTACTTTGCAGAAAGCGAACAAGCATAAAAACTACAAAAATAAGCAATTTTGGCCTTTTTAAGATCCTCTAACAGGATGACATTGTCAGATGGAACCAAAACTCTACTGAAAGCTGCTAAATGCTTTTTACAAATTCCTGCTCAAAGTGCAATATGTGCACATGCTCCCATAAGCCGCAGTTACTGTTGTCTTTATCACTCAGGTAAAAAACAGCACAGATTCTCCACTACCACAGACTCATCAGGCCCTGATTATGCCAACTGATTTCCCACTGACAGATATATGCATCCATAGCCTCACTGATTTTAATGTGCTTCTATGGCAGGATAAGCATCTTCTCCCAGAAAAAAAAGCTACAAGCTGGGTGTTAGTTAAAGAGACAGCATGTGTGATTTACCAAACCTATGGCACATCCTAAGTCATTAAACAGATATCAAAAATCCAATTTATTTCCTCAAAATGAAAATTTCCCTTAAAATGCTAATTTTTAAAAATTCATCCTATACATGCATAGCTTTTTTAAGCCAATCATCACAACTGGAACCCCTACAAAACCAGAGATACTAGATAATTAGCCTGAAAAAGGATTAAGTAGGTTTCTTTTCTAATGTCTCTGAAGTTGTAAGATAGGCATAAGTACCAAGAGTTTCTATTTGCTATCAACAAGGGAAGGTGAAACGGCTGATAATCTTCCTGTATTTCAGAAGCCCACAGCTGCATGCATACCATATTGATAACACTGTTATGGCAGAAATGCAAACAATCTGCATCAGAGTAATTTATTTTGTCGACACATTTTGCTGATTCCAAAGTACTTGTGAATTCAGTAGGATACAAAAAGCTGGGCTTCTAAGTCCTAAACCAATTTCAAAACATTCTGATGGTATCAAAGCAAACTGAATGGTAGTCTTGGAGCTATGACTGCCATGAATTATTTTTATCTTCCATATATTCATTATTTAGTACTTATATCTGTTCTTTTACGATTTGTGAGTTTGATGTTGTCAGAAAATTAAGTAATAAAATGCTCAGAGTAAGACCAATGAAGAGTAGAAACATGTACAGTATCTTTGTCTGTCCAGACTGTTTGTTCTGCTCTACCATGGTGATAATTTCTTTTCCCTTTTAGTTTGATAATTTCTTTTCCCTTTTAGTTTGCTTTATTCTTCTTTGAACTACACCACAGAAGGCAAGGAAGTCAACTGAGCTGAGCTCTTTTCCCTTTAAATGCACGTTTCATAGAATCACAGAACGGTCTGGGTTGGAAGGGACCTTCAAGATCATCAAGTTCCTTCCCCTGCCACAGGCAGGGACACCATTCACTAGACCAGGTGGCTCAAAGTCCCACCCTAGTCTTGAACACCTTCAGGGATAGGGCATCCACAACTTCTCTGGGCAACATTTTCTAGTGCCTCACCACTCCCACAGTTAAGAATTTCTTCCCAATACTTAATCTAAATCTGCCCTTTTTCAGTTTAAAGCCATTCCCCCTTGTCCTATCACTATAGGCCCCTGTAAACAGGCCCTCTCCAGCTCTCCTGTTGCCTCCTCTTCAGGTACTGTAAGCTCTCCTGTCTCCAGGCTGAACAAGCCAAACTCTCAGCCAAACTCTCAGTCTTTGTAGGAGAGGTACTCCAGCCCTCTGATCACCTTTGGGGCCTTCTCTGGACTCACTCCCACAATTCTTTGATTTCAAACACCATGGAAAAAGACTTTTCAGATCTGTAATAATCCTATAATAATGCTCCTTTCTGAACATAGTTTAAAATGTACAGATCTGTAAACTCAAGAAAACAGACAATAAAATCTCATTGAGCAACAAATTAAACCCACAAACACATACCACAAAAAAAAAAAAAAACCAAAAACCTGAATATTAATTCATATTGTAAACAATTAATAGAGGAAAAAATATTCTGAGTTAAAATACCATTTATGGCACACTTTAAAAAAATCTAGAAAACCCCCCTTCTCTGAAAAAGACCAAATAGTCACTACATGCAGAAATGCAAAAAATGCATCTCAAGCTCACACCAATTTCTAAAATCCATGTAAAGCACTTTGAAGATGATATTCACAAATACCCTCTAGTAAGTCCTATAATTAAAAAAATTTAAATGTAGTGGTGGAAAAAAACCATCTTCACAACCGAGTCCCAGTAAGTTTGAGAGCAGCGTATCCATTTTAAGCTATAGCAAAAGAAAGATGAACGTTGTTTTTATGTAAATTAGATGGCTTTTAAATTATGCATCTGGCAAACCGTTACAGTGTATAACATAGAACAATACCAAATTCCTGTTTATATAAACTGTATGTTATTTTACATTGCAACTCACAAATCTTCTCAAAAAGGACAATCCCACAATTTGTAAACTAAATACATGTACAATAAGAATTCTTACTCTAAGTACTGTACTGAAAAATCTGTATTTATAGTAAAGAAAGCATAAAGAAAGAAAAACAAAAATGTTTTAAAATATGTATTAGTTTAAGTGTCTAACAGTTCCATGTTATTTGCAAAATATTTAACATCTGATCTGCAAATTATCTTAGAATAAGTCTGATTGGCAAGGACATGGCATGTCATCTGCCTAATGCTCAGGACTGGGTCAGCTTCCAAGTTAAATCAGGGTGCTCACAGGCTCATCTAATTAACTGCTGAATGTTTCCAAAGATGAAGACTCCACAACTTGCCAGCCTACCACAGTGTTTGACTTTGATCACACTGTTTCTCTTGACCTTCTACAATTTGTGTCCTTTGCCTGTCATTTTTTCAACATGAATCTCCGAGCAATGCGGTTTCATCCTCTCTACCACCTGCCATTAGGGAGGAGTAAACAGCAATAAAGGATTACACAGCCTTCTTTTATTTGGACAGAGGAAACCCAGTTCTCTCAGCCTTTCTTTGTATGCCACGTTCCCCAATCCCTCCACAGTCTTGGATGCACTCCACTAAACTTGCTCCAGTGCATCAATGTCTTTCTTAATTTGGAGAGCCCGAAACAAGACACAGTACTACAGATGCAGTCTCATAAATGCCAAATAGAGGTGAAGAATCACCTACTCCACTGCAGCCCAGCTATCACATTAATTGGCTGCCTCTGCTCCAAGGGCTAACTCTTGCCCCAATTTCAAAGTTTTGCCTTCCAGTATCCTGAGGTCCAGTTTGCCTAAGTAGTCCCTAACTTCAACTTCCCTGCACTCCGCCATGACATTCAGGGACCCCAAAAGCCTGAGAACAGACCAAAGCAAAGACTCCAGTGTGTACCCTCAGCCTTTTTGTATCTTTGTCAATATCCAGTGCTGCATCAGCATCACACCATTTCCATAGGTCTTCCTCCCATTAACAAGGTACCTAAAGACATCAGTGACTTACCTTCAACTCCAGCATAGTTTTGCTTTTCCTGTTTCCTTCTCTCTATACTCAAACACTGCGTTTACATTCTTCATGGAGGTCTGTCACTGTTTACAGATTCCATACATTTCATTGTTTGGGTGAGTTGACTTTGGAATTTCCCATTCAAGCAAGCTGTACCTGTCTGCCATACCTGCTTGTCTTCTTGCACAGGGAAGAGTATGTCCTTGTGCATTTGAGGAAGCTGTTCTTGAAGATCAACCAGCCGTCCTGAGCCTCTTTGCAGTTCAAAGGGACCTGACATGGGATACTACCTCTATTACATGAAAATTCCAAAGCCAACCATTCTGAAGTCCAATATAATTTCTACACTGCCTGCTTCTCTCACTCCTTTCAGATTCTACCACCTTACAGTAGTTCAGTTGAGGGTGGCATCAGCCCTCCACTTCCACATTCACAAGCAGCAAGAAATCTAACCAACATAGACAAATAGGAATAAATATCAATCCAAATGTAAATTAGAAGAGAGAAATACATGGGAGGTATGAACATTTTCAAGATGTGGTATTTGGGAGCTTTTCTTGATCTCACTCAAGAAATACAAATGGATCTTAACAGGGTGGATAAACATGATGATAACTGACACAAGCAACTGGAAAGACCACTTTAAGGCAGCAGCTAGTACAAGAATAGGGAACAGGGTCTATAAAACATACGAGACTACATTTACATTCCAATTTGCAAGCATATAGATAATTTTCAGATGATATGAGGCAAAGCTTTTAAAAATCTGGAGAAATGAGTAGCTGAAGTAGAATAATTATCTGACAGATGGAGATTGCCCAAGACTGCCACTTGAACATATAAAAAGATGAGGCTGACTTCACTTTTGAAATACAACATTAGAAATTCTAAGAGCATCCTGAGTATTAGTTGTGGAAGGTCCAAGAGTTTGTTCAGTGTACCAGAGTATAAACAGAGGTTAGATTAAAAGCTTTACTTTGAAAATAGTTTTCAAAGCCTGAAGCTTTACAAAAATACTTTAAATGTCCTCATATAAGGAATATAGCATATATATTTACAGCATAGAATTTTGCTAAACTGTCTGTCTACCAGTTTCCTCTGCAATGCCAATGTTGCAGCTGCACAGGCACATTTCTACCATGGTGGCATTTGGGCTTCCCCTTCCTGTGTCACTGCATTGTTCTTTCTGCACATAACATCCTCTTCATTGTTTTGGCACAACCATGCCCCTGCATTTCCTTTTTGAGAAAGTCAACTCTAGTAACAGCTGAATGCCTGAAGGTAATAGCCAAGCAAATTACTCCTTTACCTTCAGTTGCAACTCTCACATTTCCACAAAAAGTAAGCAATTCCAAAGCATGTGTACTTCCTTTAACAACGGTACAGCCATAAACACACTTCACACATTGAAACCTGCACTCAGCCTGCTGTCATCCCCACATCTTTGCCTCTATTTGCAACATCTTGTCCATATTTATTCCATTACTGCTGTACAACTTCATCTGCATTTGGCCTCATAACTCCACTGTTTACAACAGCAATGCAGGCCCAACACTGTCTGTGTTCTGTGGAAACTAGGGGAACATGGGATTATTATTTTTATCACCAGGGTATTACTTGTAAAAGCCCCTTTCTGAGATTGGATGGCATATATAAGAACAAGTTTGTTCTCTTTGATAATGGACATTCTGCAAACAGGTCAGAAGGCAAAGACTTCACAGCCCAAACTAACAACTTCAGTATCACATGAAAGTGGGAATGGGAAGAGAGGAAGGAGCACCAACACCAAGACCATACAAACTATCACATCAGTTTTGCTATCTTAGCTGATTCAATTAACTCATGATATTTCAGCCAGTGACTAATCTGTTTTTAAAGGAGAAGAGTGAGAAAGACTAGCTTATAAAAAGGGCATAAACATAGCTACATGAGAGCAAATCAAGAATATCACAACCATTTTGAGGCAGTTGCAGCTCTTCTTCTCCCCCAGTCCTTTTTAGTTTATAAAACAAAAAGGAAAACTAAAAAGCATTTCCCAAAAATAAAGGAAAACCACTTCTAAAAAAAAAATAAAGGAAGACATCCACTTGCCTGTAGTCACGGTATCTATATCTGCTCGACGATTTGTAATATCCAATGGATCCAAGGACATCCCCACTACCCTTGAATGTATTGTATTTTAGCTCCCATTTTTTATTACTTGACAATGTCCAGGCTAAACAGAACTTTGCCTAAACAGTGTTTGGAGTTTTCCCCATATGGTCTAGTTAATCATGGATACAATAAAAAAAATGCAAACATAACACTAATAATAGTTCATGTCTACTTCAAATTACTAATTTTTTTTTAGAGGAGTACATCTTCAAAGATGAGTAAAATCCTTGATGTTTTCCAGCATTTCAAGGTACTAGATAAAATTCATATTATACTGTGATTTTAAATGGTATCAAATTGACCCAAAAAGATATTAATTCAAAGCAAATAAAGCCAAAAATTTGCTTGTAATTTGATTTTAGCACTCTGATACAGAGAAAATTAAGGGATTTGCACAGGCTAATTAAAAATCTGTAAAAGGAAGCATGGACATTTAAGAAATTCTGCTTATGGAAGCTACCAGAAATATGGTACTACGTGACATTTTCACTTGATATTTGTGACATTTAAATAAGACTCAGAGTTAGTTTGGGGTTTTTGGCTTTTTAAGAAATATTCATACAGTCAGACATTTTGAGAAAAAGCATCTCTACTATTTAAAAGCAGTCTTCCCTGTAATATAAGTGAGAATCTGCACACAGCAAACAAATATCATTCACATTCTCTACTAATAAGGTCATTTAACTTGTAGGTCATTGAGAAAAGCAGTTAATGTGCTTAAGACGCTCTTATTTTATTTTCTTCTGTGAGCATCATCCTAATTTAGGAAAACACAAGGTATACGTGAGACCATTGTTCTAATAAACCTGAAATTAAAGAGAAGTGTTGGGAAGCAGATCAGCCTTTTAAAAACACACGTAATGTTAGGGCTTTTCAGTTCAGCTGCTGTGTTTCACAAGAGACAAACAACAAAGTACTCTCTTGTTTAACTGATTTAATGAGTTGCGGGTCGTTATTGCAGGGGTTTTGTGTTAGGGGCTTTGGTGGTTTTTTTTAAGTAAGACTAACTATATTGAAGTAATGAGAAGAGACTGAGAGAGAGCACAAGCTGACATTCTTGCAAACATGACACAAATAGAGTTAATCTAACCAGCATCCTGATGCTTGGAAAGGCTGGACTATGATAATATGCAGGAGACCATTACCAAGGCTCAGCTGATAAGATGTAACTCACTAAGGTGCAATAATGCAATTTCTTTCAAATATGTGCACTGAACAGGAGTGGCAGTATTAGGTCACTGAGGTTACAGAAATCCTGCCTTTCTTTGGGATGCAGTAGTACCTTTTTTCTTTATGTTTATTCTTTGTTATGCAGTCTTCATCTTTATCAGACTTATTCTAAAAGTACTTCAGAGATCATAAGACCAATCCTTTTTAATTCAATGGCAAAACTCCCTCCAATATCAAGAGTAAAATAACTAAAGCCCAGATAAAAGCAATTGGTCATTCATCCGTAACGGGACTACATCTGGGGTGAAACAGCAGCTATTTTACAGTTAACATTTCTATTGCAAACTGATCTATGGATGGAAATGCTCAACTCAAAACACAGGGGAATTTACATAGATGGAAAATAATCACACTGACTAAAATCTGGCAAACTCCCCAGAGGTAACTCCTTTATTCAGATGAAAAATGCACAAGATTGTTTACAATTGTTCAGGATCTCAATTACATATGCTATCAAAAAGACATGACCAACAGCTGACAGAACTCTAATCTCATGCTACTGAATAAATAATGCTCCTATATGTGTGGTTTTTTGGTTTGGTTTTTTTTTTTTTTTCTACCATTTGAGTGAGTAGGCACCTATAAATGCAAGGGCTGCATGGTTGTAGCTTTGTGATTTGGTTCAGTTTGTAATACTACTGCCCAGGCTGTAAACTGTGATAAGATCACACACAACTGCAACACAGGTTTAGTTATGTCTGCATTTCAAGATTTAAAGATGAGCCTGTAAATCAGCACAGAGGACTTGGAAATTACAGACAATTTTTGTTCACATTGTTTCAAGCTGTTATGTATTTGAGATCAATACTTTACCTTGGGCTCCTTATTTGTCTGTAAGAGATCAATACAAAGCCATACCTTCTATTTCTGTAAATGTTGCTTGCCTATCTGTGCCAAAACAGCATGCAAGTTCCGTAAATTCTGTAATAGTACTTCAGCCACGTCTGTAGTATTCTGCTGTCAAATGCCCAACAGATTCACTGGCTGAATGGCAGACCCCAGAGGGTCGGGATCAGTGGTACAGGATCTAGTTGGAGGCCTGACACTTGTGGTGTTCCCCAAGGTTCAGTCATGGGCCCAGTATTGTTTAACTTATTCCTCCATGACTTGGATGGAGGGGCAGAGGCCTCCTCAGCAAGTTCACTGATAACACAAAGCTGGAGGAGTGGCTGATACCCCAGAGGGCTCTGCAGCCTTTCAGAAGGACCTCAGCAGGCTGGAGAGAGGGGCAGAGAGAAACTTTCTAAAATTCATCAAAGGCAAACGCACACAGTCTTGTACATGGGGAGGAATAACCCCATGTGCCACAATAGCCTGGGGGCCGATCTGCTGGAAACCAGCTCTGCAGAGAAGGACCTGAGGATTCTGCTAAAGTACAAGCTGTCCATATGCCAGCAGTGCCCTTGTGGCCAAGAAGGTCAATGGCATACTGGGGTGCATTGCCAGTAGGTATGGGGAGGTGATTCTGCCCCTCTACTCTGCTCTTGTGAGGCCACACCTGGAGTGCTATGCCCAGTTCTGGGCTCCTCAGCACAAAAGAGACCTGGAGCTCCTGGAGTAGGTCCAGTGGAGGGCAACAAGCATGACTGAGAGGCTGGAACATCCCTCTTACAAGGAAAGGCTGAGGGAGCTGGGCCTCTTCAGCCTCGAGAAGAGAAGACCGAGAGGGGACTTCATCAATGTTTGTAGGTATCTGAAGAGAGATGTCAGAGATTGGAGCCAGGCTTTTTTGGTTGTGCCAAGCAATAGGACAAGAGGCAATGGGCAGAAACTGATGCACGGGAAGTTCCATCTGAACAAAAGAACTTCTTCACTGTGTGAGTGACCAAGCCCTGAAACAGATTGCCCAGAGAGATTGTGGTGTGTCCTTCACTTGGACATATTCAAGAACCATCTGGATGCAATCCTGTGCCATGAGTTCTAGGGTGACTGCTTGAGCAGGGAGGTTGGACCAGATGACCAACCTACTGCGGTCCCCGCCCAACCTTCCCCATTCTGTAATGCTGTAATTCCTTTTTGGATTACCAAAGAAGAAAATTTCCTTTACCTAACAGGTTGAAACCAGTATCAATGCTTACTTTTAATCTCAGTGTGGTGGGAAGGAGGCAGGAAGCCCAATATTGTCACATTAGAACTGCAGCAGCAAGACACTCAGTTCATCAAATCAAACAGAATTTTAGTGCTCAGAACTCAGGAACTGTCTTTATATATTCTAAAGTTAAAGACGCTTCTTTTAAAACTCTGGTCAACAATTTCAAAAGCTGTTTTATTCTGAAGTTTCTTTAAATGACTTTAGATTTTACCCAAAGAAACAACTGAAGCAGGCAAACCTGGAGTATTTTATTCACAGTTTGTGTTTCACTGAGCTGAAACTACTGTTTCATAGGATGTTATTTAAGATAAATACTTCTCTCCCAAGACTGCTAAGTTACTATTTTCTGCCCCAATACTTCATTAAATTTTATTTTTGTTGGATGAATGTGCTTATATTAGTAGTAGCAGTCAATTGTCGTGTGTGATGGAGTAAAACTTACCTGGAAGAACTGTACTTTATTTATGAAATATCAGATTTCTAGGACTTTCTATATGCACGTTAAAGCAGCATAAACACTGATATATTTAAATATTACATTATTTGCAGAGTAATTCAGGTAATTATTTCCATAATATAAGAACTGCTCTCATATTTACATAGTTGAAATATGATAGAACTTCTCTAAATGTTAGAAAGTTATTCCAATTCTACAATGGATCAGCCATTCTTTAATAACTTGTTATTAACTGCTACTAACATTTTAGAAATAGCTTTTTTGCCGGCTCGTAGTTTATAACCATTTCATGTTCCAATCAAATAATCTATGATGTAATACATTAAACATAACACAACAGCACTGACAGCTTTGTATTTAAAACCAATACTCCTTTACTAATGTGAAATGAAAAATGTGTTGCATTTTGTTTCTGAATCAAAAGCTAGTACTGTATACATGTAAACTCCAGTAGAAGTCATAAGAATACTCTAATAAAAATAACCATCCTATCAAATAATGGGCAATTTTTAAAAGAACTTCTACATAAATCTATCATATTACATTATCCTGAGACTTAAATAAATTGCAAACAAACATAAAATGTAATGAGCTGATTCTCTGAAGTAAAGTGAAGTATTTCTGCGTATTCTCTGAAATAGGTATATTGTTACTGAAGACTTAATATTGCATTTTCAAACACAAAAAATTTGAACGGATAATTCTGACCTCATGAAACACTGAGAACTTATCAGTTGAGTGCATTTTGCATAAAACCCCCATATCCTGAAGAGTCTCTCCATTCACCAAACGTTTTCATTAATGTAACATGCAGATGTCTAAAAGTTAAATGGGCCATTATTAGGACTCTGCAATATGCAAGCAATATCTGAATTAATTGTTTAATCATATTGAGCTGCCTGTGGCACCAAGAAAAAGAAAAGTTAAATGTCAGTATTTCTCACTGTCAATTGAAGTGAGTCCAGATGTTAAAACACCAAGTGACCTAAAAATCATTAATTTCATTTTAAACAAAAATTTTTCCAAAGCAAGCTTAATCTGGTGATTCAGTCTTTCCCTTCCCCTCCCCAGCACAACTAAACATGGAAATAACCTCTATTTGAATATGTGCAGTGACTGAACTAGGAAAATAGTACACAGGACCAAGGTAAAGATTTTCATGTCTTCTGCCATTAAAACTCACTTGTTTTGATTAAAATTTTAACAGTTTTGAAGACAATACTAAAGAATTCCTAACAAGTAAAAATGTTAGGCTTTGTCTTTCTCTAAGAAAACAAGTACTGTTTGTCATTGTGCAAAATTCCAAAGTACAAGAAAGCTTTAGTTGTTATCGTTTTGTCTAAAATCAATGAAATACAGTTTTAGGAATTTAATCTAATACAGCCTGTCTACTCTCAAAAACATACAGGCGAGTGCCAAATCCAAATGGGACTTTTTTTGAGAAATTTGAAGAAACTTAATTTAAGAATTAATAAATTCACTATATAAACATCTGCCATTGTTTTCAGTACAACACTAATTATAACAGTTGCTTGTATTTCGAATGAACAAGTTCTAGAGAATATAGAAAGGCTTAGCCTCAGGAAGTGTCAAGAAATATCAGAGGAGAGATTAACTGTTAGGGGACATTCACACGAGCGTTACAGATTTAAAAAGGGAAGAGATTACATACCCCTCTCCACCAATTCTTGTTATCTTTAGACGAAAATCAACTGAGTTCAGGCTGGGTGGCTTCCATTTCAAAATATCATCACATCGACCAGGCTTGTATTTCTGAAGTAAATTAAAATGCAGTTTAATTATGCTTATTGGTTTTCACTGGTTTTAAAAGTAACAATTCAGCCTTTCAGACTCCATTAGGTGTCTCTAATGAATTACAACAGCTAGTGACTGAAACAATGAATACCATTACCATGGAGGTAGTTGTGCTTCGCTACTTTATTTGCTTCTCCCTTTTAAAACTGCTTAGCACTGTAGCTCTGCCATTGCATATAATAAAAAGCTGAGAATGGAAATAAAAATTAGCATACTTCATTATCTCTCTCTGGCTTATGGAAATTTTCATGAAAGTAAGACAGCACAGAAAGAAACAAGAATACTCACAGGACATATAGAAAAGACACATTTAAAGTAATCTCAACATTTTGGAACTATTTTATGAACAATATTTTTGTTACCCATGCTGCTGGCTGACAAAACATGAAAAAGGCAGAAGCCACCATACTGCCAGCTCTCAGAAAGACTCATCAGAAACATGTTCTTTCATAGCAAAGGAATTTAAGTTATGTAAAGATTAAAGAACATCATGATATACCAGAACATAAATAAGAGAGCATCTCTTGCTAAACAGAGAGAGTACACATTTGAACCATAAGTTGAAAGGAATAATTTTCTCTTAAATTAGAGCTTTAGTTTCTCATGATCTCTGCTATCATCTGCTGCCATTTTGTACATCCTCAGCTATCAGGGAAGAGTTAACTTGTTGATCCCCTCCCTACCAAATATCTTTCACGGCAATGGAGAAAATCAGAATTAACATGAGTAGGTCAAAAAAGAATAATTTGCAGATGACTAGAATGAGAAATTTTACTTTTTTATATACAGTGAGAAAATTTATGCGATTTTATATGAAAAATAAAACTAACCAAGAACCTCCACTGTCTTTTGGTAACAGAAGTCATCAGCATCACAATGCACTCACGCTGTGTAAAATATTTTCAAAACACAGACTTTACTGATGATAAACCTAACAGTTCTAGATCTAAAATGACAAAAGTAGATGAACTTTCTGTTTTCTGATGGAAGAAAGTGAAGTTACTCTTTCCAAAACAAATGCAGCATATCTTACTTATCATTTCTTGATGAAAAATGGTCATTAATTCTTATTGATGAGAAAAGGATGGACCAATCTCCCTGTATCACGGCACTGAAATTCTGAGGAAAAGCTGTGTCTGATCTATATAAAAACCTTCCTCACTAGAGCTCTTGTATCCTGACCCTGACAACAGCCAACAGCATGTGCTCAGGGAAGATGAAAAGCAAGACAATTATGTATTATATTTTCAACTACTACTCTTTGAGAAACTATCACTTTTGAAGCTCAGAGACTTCCTGATGTGGATGTGATTCAAATGTGTTTCCTACAAATTTGGCTATTTTCAGCTTCGCTGCATGAGCTTACATAGCCCCCCAGTAAGACCATGTAGACTTCCATGAGCTGCAAAAGCCCATGGCACAACCTTTCATGCATAGCCTGATTACCTTGTAGGAATACAACCACTACCTTTTGTTTATTTTGAACAAGCTTCTGTTGTTTTGGAAGACTTGCACTTCCCAGGGATCACACTAAGAAAGATGCTTAACAGTCCAAACCCCATTGTTTCCATGTGACTCACAGTTTCATTTGCCTCTACATGCAAAGAAATGTACTCAGCTCAGGGGCTATAATTTTACATGTGCTGTTATGATTTTTTTTTTCTTCACTTATATTACTCTACATTTATCTACATAAAAGTTTATGCACTCTTTTATCACTCAGCCATCCAGCTTTGTAAGAGCGTACTATAATTCTCCACATTTAGGACCAGCCCTTGCTGATCCATCAAGAAGACATCACTGAATGGTTCATCCAATTTTCATACTTGCTTACATGCAGTACAGGTGGCTCCCTTCCCTGGTGAGGATAGAACAGTACCCCATCGTCCACTCCTACTTTATAACCAATTAGATATCTGTGCAAGAACCTTGTAAGTCTCACATTAGTTTCTCCAAGAAAATTTTGACAAAAGGCTTTCTGGAAATCTTAGCAAGATAAACCATATGATCCTTACTTAAAGGAGTTTTGAACCCTTTGTTGGAGAGGCATAACGTTCCTTTCAAACAGGTATGTAATTTTCACCAACTATATAAATCATGTTCACCCAGACACTGATTACCATATTCCTTATTGTTTCTACTCCTTTGTCCCGTACAGATACCAAGCTTACAGGACTTATTTCTACCCTGACCTTCCATGATACCTTAGTGGTTTTTTTTAATTGGTAATGTACTATCTACCTTACATACTTAGGTACTAATGTAGATTTTTCACTTAGGATCTACTATCCAACTTTTTCAAACTCTTTTTCCTAGACTGACAAGTTACATCCTCCTAAAAGTTATTAAGAAACCAACTTCACAACAGACAGGAACAACTATTCTAAGATCAGTAATGAAAAGCAATGTTTTGACAGAATATATCTGCATACCTGTAATTACACTGCGGAATCCACAATTTTGACTCAAGTTTAAAATTAACAGGCTGGCTTACTTGAAGGGAATGGAAGAGGATTTGTTCATTAAAGTGGAGTTATTTTCTTTACCTCAAGAACCAGTATAGTGTGAGACAAAACTCAGATAAACATTTTATTCTATCAATAAAAAAAATAATCTCTGGCACGCTTCAAGTTAGTCAAAGATATCTCACTTAGAAAGCAGTAACAAGAAATAGACCCTTGTGACTATTACACTTAGTTTTGACCACTGTCAAACAACAGCCTTCTCACTTCACAGGAATTTGTTAATACCAAACACCTGGTAAAGGTAAAAGATAAATTACAGGTATCTTTCAGAAGCAGTTACAAAGCCTTAGATAAGCCATCAGAATTTAATGCTTGTACAAGGAACAATTTATACAGCTCCACCCTGGCCTCCATCAACTTCTTCTGTAACCATGAAAGACAGAAATTCACAGAAGTATGGCTCAAAAGGAGAATTCATTCAAAGGCTATATTAATAATCCCTAAGAAAGAGATTAATTTTTAACAGGTGAGTCCACACACACAAGACAGCACTGGTAAGTTATTGAGTTTGAATGCTAAGTGCTAAATCAACTTCTTTAAACATGAGCTGAAGCCAAACAAGAATTCTGCATGTTAAATATATAGAAACTTCACCTTAGATGAATCACTGCATACTGCAGACCTGTTCTGCGTGAAGTTACTCTTTATTTTAATTCCAAACCAAAATGTGAAGCAATCTGTTTGAGATCAAACTACACCCTAGCATTTTAAATATAGCATTCATAGCAATGATACCCTCATCCCCACTCCCCAACAAATATCTATGTACACGACTACTTCTAAAACATCCCCTGTCATCTCAAATACAAAGTTCACGCTTCAATCTGAAACCTGCCAACCTAGTCTAAGCACAAAAATTAGAACTCCACACCAAAAAGGTATGTTGACAAATCAGAAACTATCTCAAATAGCTTTAAAGGATTTAACTAGGTGGTCTCCAGAAGTTCCTTCCAATCTAAATTATTCTACAAAACTGTGTCTCTCTTTGCTTGCTTGTTCTTTTAGCAGCCTTATTTGGGTGAATTTTAGTTTGCAAAAACAATGAACATTCAAAATAAATCCCTCAGTTTTTCCTATTTACTATACTTTAATTGCAATAGCTGAGCAGCTCTGGTGCATGCAAACTGGATTTTATCAACAAAATAAAGCAAAACCAAGTTTGAAGTTTTCCTTCAGGGACACACCTAATGCCCTTTACACTGAAGTACAGATCCCGCAGGCCAAGGCAAAGTCTATTCCATTGCATTGCTACCTTGCACCTACAGAGCACAAACAAACCTGAGCTCTGAAGATGTCCTGCAACATCCAGAACTGATGTTTCAAAAAAGTAAGTGCTTCAGTGCCTACAGTTGGCTCTGAACCCTAAGCTCTTCAATTTTTACATTTTTTTACATCTTTTTATATCCACTCATCATCTACCCAATGTCTCTTCTATCTTTTCAGTAGTAGTAGTAGTAGTAGTAATTGTATAAATGCTCTATCTTCTGTGGCCAATCTCTCCCAGCAAAACCTCAGGCCCTTACTTTCATGAAGAGATGAAGATCAGGGACAACAGATGTGTTAGAAGTAGCATCCCAAACATGCCCCTACTAAGGGGACTTGAACTCCAGGCAAGAATACAATAATGACCCTAAAACTCAGATGCACATCCAATCCCCTGAGATGAAGAATCATCTGAAGACAGCTCAAAAGAAAGCTCATCCTCTGGCATCCCTCTTAGGCTGCTAAACTCATTGATTTCTCACCTCAAACTCAATTCCATAGGCTCAAGTGGGTCTAGTCAAAGCACCATGAGGGTTTTGTTAGACCCTTGTTAGAACCATTTTAGCACTGCAGGGCAGTTATGGGTCGCTGGTCATGTTGAACCTCAATACCCTGTCCTGTCCCAGAATACTAAGCTCCCCCCTTCCTCCACAGCTGCCAAAAGAATGGGCCACTCTTTTCTGTCTCCCATCAGATCAAGAGAAGGGCTGGCCCTCAAAGCCTCGGGTTCTGTTATCTTAACTTTTGCTGACACATTTCTTGTCAACTGCAGATAGCCTCACACACAGGTTTGGGATTTGCCTAAAGCCATGTGTCAGCATTTGCATTCAACGGATGGCACAGCAGAAAACTGAAAGCCTAGACAATGGAGGTATCAGAGGCCCATAAGGAGGATAAACTAACTCCAAAGAGCTGCTTCCATATGGGGATAGATGTTTTTGCTTAGTATTTTGTAGGAGGAAGAGCAGGGATAGTTTCTGGGACTGCATTCTGGGCAGGCAGTCTGGGGTGGTTTGACTCACCATAAAGACACCCACCTGGAAGACTGAGTGACTTCAGCCTAAAGTCTAGACAAAACAAACAGTTTCTCCTAGCGACTGAAAAGGAAGAGGTGGTGGGATGATTAAGAGAGAAGTTCATGTCTCATCAAGAAGAGGAAAAGAAGGTTTCTTTTACAAGGGTGGATGTCTCACTATCCTACAAAGTCTAATCAGCCAGCTCTACCTCCTATAAGCCTTATTAAATACCATCCTCCCGAAGTACAAGCAGCAGCTAATACAGGCCACCTTACATTTCCCTTCCTCCATATCTTCCCTCATTCCTTCCAAATGATGGGAAGTCAGCAAATAACCCAGCTCTTTCTTTTCTCCTTCTTTCTTTTCTCCTAAGTGGCACATAGCTGCTGCTTGTCAGCTCTAATTTCTTCTCAGTAAACTGGTCAGACCTAGCCCTGCAAAGTATCTGGAAGGCCTGCAAAGCTGGCAGCTGCAGGCACACACCAAATTAGAAAGAAAGCTAAAATAAAGGGCACAAAAAGCTCAGGGAAGGTTTGTTTGCATTGTCATACTGGCCCAAGAGGTATGGAAGGTTGAGTACCTTTGAGGAGTGAGAGCAGAGCAGGTGGGAGGGGATGGGGATAACCAAGACTAGGAATCTACTGGAGTTCCTTTAAATCATTAAATGTAGTTTGCCACATTGCAAATGATATTAGCATCTAACCACACTGAAAATGTAATGAAGTGCAATTACGTATCTTTGAGTAAGAAATATAAATATTAAATATAAAACTTAACCACTAAATATAAAACTTAACTATGACAAACCTATAATGACAACAAATCTGCTCCTCTTACAACACAAAACAGTGTTAAATGTTTTATCTGAAGAGCACTGCTTAATTCTGAGGCCTCTTAATCCATAGAGCAGCTGCTGGCCTGCCCAATCTAATACTTTGCATTCAGCTGGGTAAACAAAAAGACAGAATAATTACCCAAAATGTGTTTTTATTTTCTTGCACTACAGACCCTGGATCGTTTTAAAGAACCAAAAGGAATGATTATAATCAATCATTTCAGGCTAGACTTTATAAAGAAATGAGCTGAAGACACGGAAGTTGCTAACATTGTTGACAGATTATGTGAATAAATCACAACAATGGATCAAGAAACCACAAGATCAAAGGCAACCATTGAGTCAATTGTATATTCATAGATTTTTAAGACAGGAAACCATTACTGGGCTCATTGAGTTGGCTCTGTTACATAAAGGACAGAGAAACTTGAACAACAATGTTTATATCAAGCTTATAACTCCTATTCAAACTACAGTAATGTTTATCTCAAGTGTACAATCCCTATTCAAAATACAAGACACCTAGATGAAAAATACCACATAATGAAGAAATCACATGTATCTTAGGGAAGTTACTACAGTTATTTATTGTAGTTGTGCTTAAAAACGCTTATTTCTACACTGAGTCTTGTCAATGCCTTGCTTTAGACTGAAGCCTGGCTCTCCATGTAATTACTCCCTTTTTAAGACAAAATGAGTAAGTCTGAGTCTTACTGCATGGGTAATTCCACCGTTGGCTAATATACACATGATCATAGTGTAATTTCACAAAAGCCTTTAGAAGAGTAGGCAACAGAACTGAACCTACTATCCAATATTCTTTTCATTGCTTACACATACAGCAGTACACAAAGCGTATTTGTATTCTTCTGCATTGCATTAAGAGGTGTTGGTAACTAGCTGAAAAAATTCTTTTCAGATTCATGCCTTTAGCTGGGACTTAACACACTTACTCCTGGAAATACAGCCCACATTTGTCTGTATTCAAGCACCATCACAAGATTAAATGATCCACCTTAGCCTATATGATTGATTTTTCAGGAAAACATTTAAGTTTGCTGAAAAAGTTCAAAATATTAACAACATGACCATAAAAACATATGCAAAATCCCAATGCTATCATTAAACCCCTTAAAGCCTTCATGCTAATGCACTTCTTTAACTGGCACCAAAAAAACCCCCACCAAATACAAACAAACAAACAAGCAAACCCAAAACCCACAAACAAACAACAACAATAAAAACCTCAAACACAAGACATTAAAATCTACTTGAGGAAATAACTTATGTCACCAGCAGTTAAATTGCAACCCTTAGCTCCTTCAAAAATTCTGCCTTCTCTCCCTTCCAGCTTCCCTTCTCAGTTCCAACTTCTTTTGGTCCTCGAAGTGCCCATACAAACAACTTACAATCTTGCCATAGTTTCCACAGACCACCACTGCATATCCTCATGTATTCTGTTTTCTTTGCCTGGGAAAAAGCTAAGCAAAAGGGAATGTGGCACCACAACATTCTTGGTCATTGATGACTAAGTGTGATTAATGCTTGTTTTTGCCGTATATTGAGCAGGACACTGAGAACTGGAAGAAAGGGATATACTAGTCTGATCATAGGCCCACTACACTCCCTGGCAGAGGAGCATAAAATCCAGCTTTTCTTACTGATATCAGAAACAAATAGGTTATTTGAAAAAACTGCTTTGACAGCAGTGGGATCTCCCCTGACTCACATCCTCAGAGGTGAAGGCAAACAATGTTGTATATTATGGCATTTATGGTGTTTGGTCATATGGTATGGTGATGGTCACTGGTCATAAGCAACCAGCTTCGGAGATTATTCATCCCACCCACAGAGAAAGCTACTTTGAATGTTGGTGGTCTAAGAGAGAAAGGAGAATAATGTACAAGAGCAAAAGCCTCCAGATTCAAACAACAGGGTGTGTGACTACAAAGACTGATACACAGAAAAAGGGAATAAAATTAGTGCTTTGATCTGAAGTGGACATTGGAAATAAACACCTGGACAACACTTTCTACTTAGACCAAACATCAGACAGTAAGAGAAAAATATTACTGTTCATTCTTGCACGAAACCACCATAATTTACTTCTTATTTAAAATACATCAGAGCTGGCCAAACTGACTATCTGTTTTTGCCAAATATATTCCACATATCACAGAGGCAGAAAGAGAACCCTTAGAAAGTCTGAGGAATTCAGAAGCACCTAAGAAACTTCTATGAATGAATGTAATAGGTGAAACTTTTGACAAATGCATCTCAGGAAGGGAAAGACATGTAACACTGAAAAAAGGTGCTTTAAAAAAACCCCTTTCAGTGGCACTCAGTGTCTCAAAGATTATCAGGATTCCTTTGTATTTTATAAAAACAGATCAAATGTACCAAGTACTGATTTCTTTCTTGTAGACATTTGACACAGTTTCTGTATAAACTCTGGAAATGGTAAAGCAGGCATTTCTTTTAATAAATGTGAGTCAACTATTTCTATATTTCTAAGATAATACAGGGAGATGTGAACTGTAAGTACTCCTAAGAGTGGTCAGGTTAAGATAAACACTGGCGCTTTCCAAACCCCTGTCAGTTCTGAAAGGCATTTCCATAGCTGAGACAAAACACAAGAATCTAAACATAGAATGGAAAATATGTAAGAATACAAAATGGCTGTGAACGTTGTATAGCTACAAAACCCAATTCAAATGCTTTCCAATTTCACGGAGTTTTCATGTGTTGTACCAAACCCTCCACCAAGCACAACCTGTGTCTAACCATGGAGAGATGGTAATGACGCTCTAAGTAGAAGATGACATTTAAAAAAAAAGCTCATTCCTTCCTTTCAAAAAAACTTTTTTAACAAAAAGAAATTACTAGTTTTAATGCTTAGTGTTCTAAATGACTGATTCAAACCACCTGAACAATCAAAGAGCTGCAGTCCTCACTAAACATCAGTTTTCTGCCTAGTTCAGTGATTTGATCAGAACAGACACACTGAAGTTCAATAAATATTTGATCAGCTTGAAAATAAGGTTGTTAATGAATTCCAGACATTATACAAAGCAAGGTTGTCACATCATTGAAAGCAAATCTGCAACAGTAACTTTAGAGACTAAAAAAGATGGAGAAAAGACAAGTTCCTTGGCTAAGCTCAATTAATACAGTGTCCATGGTTAAGCCAAAAGGATGACAGAGCCGACTCCAGATAACAGTTTTAAATAACTCATTAATTGACAGTGAGGTCTCCATGCTGCTTTAATTCTGTGTGATCAAACAAATTTGTGTTAATTCTTCCATTCCTCCACTTTAAAAATCAAAATAAGGAAAAATAATTGTGTTTGAAGATACAATCACATCCGGTTTTCAGAATTTTTTCCTTTTATAGAGATAAAGAATTAAGTAGGAATGATACTTTTTAATGCATTAGGACTGGTTAGCCATCAATAGCTGGTTTGGAACAGCTGTTTGAGAAAATGTTATTGTACCACAATTTGTCTTTTATGAAAATGTGACTTGAAGCTATATGAAGTAGAATGAAAACTGTTATAATCAAAATAACCTGTGAAATATTAAGCTTAACTGTCAGGCCAGACTAAGAAGCAAAATATGTCCCCATTTAAATACTGTTAGATTATGTTTTATACTAAGAATTTAAACACTTGAATGCAAATCAGGTTTAGAAGGTTAACCTGTATTGAGAAATTATTTTGTTAATATGTTAATAGAAAACTGCTTTTTCCAAAAGTGCCTCTGATCCTCCAGCTAATGTAATATTTATATTGGACTTCTTTGGTAATTAGCAGGCTAAACATCTTCTCCTCTTGCACTTTAATCTAGCTTTATACCTCCAGCTTCATTAAACATCTTGTTTCACAGTTATCCTAATAACTTTTCTCAATATTCCATTAAGCAAGGAGAAAAATATGAGGACATTTTATTCATAACTAACGTCATTTACATATTAATCCTATTAATATTTGATAAATGAAGTTCAGATCACAGCCAAAAGTCTATGTTTATAGCAATCAAAATGCAACAGCCACAAAATTCTATTTCCTCCTCCCCCCAGCACATTACTATGAGCAGGAGAAACCTATTTTTTATCATTTCTGTCTCTTCACTGAACACAATGGTCTGCACCTAGAAATTCCAATCCTTGGGTTTGAAGCAAAACCGAAAATTACTTCATATAATTGGATAATGTATATATGATCCAATATGGAACAACTGGTGTCTGCTTTTGATTATAAACTCTACTTCTGGCAAACTAAGGTAACTGTTGAAGAGCTACATACTTCTGCCTTTGTGACAAATAATTTCCTGACAACAGAACTATAGTGCCCATGGTCAAAGGAACTGGTGATGGTCCATGTCTGCTTCTTAAGATACTAGATTGATATTGCAATTGATTATTTTGTAATCTTATTTTTCACCATCACTAATCTCATTTATAACTTCATTATATATGTGCTATGTAAGTCTTCTGAAAAATTAACACAATACTAGAAACACTCAAGATACTTCAATTTGTCTTCCACTGCTGTATTTGACTCTATATTTCACTTTGTATCACTAAGTTAAACTGAGATGGCCTCAGGATGTAGAAACAATGTAAACTGTCACCAGAAACTATAGTATTTACTCCTCCAGATGAAATTTTCTTTCAAATTCAGCTTCACAACTCATTAACAGCATTAACAAAAAATTAATAGAATGGAAAAGCTCATATCTACAGAACTTTTTTTCAGCCTTACACTGTTAATTTCTACCTGTCTAGAAACACATATAAACAAACCCAGAGGTAAGAAGCTAAATGGCTTAAAACAACCGTCCATAAACTGTTGGGACAACCAAGATAATACAGAAGCACTCCTGGCTCAGTGCTTTACTGTTTTCTCTTTTCTTTTTCTCGCTTAAAGCAATGCTTATTATTCTTCTCTCTGCCCCAGCAACACAACAAATCTTTGAAAGACTCTTAGGGAGATCATCTTCCTTCTAATCCTCCTTTCACATTTTCACTGTGAAAAAAAGCCTTGGTCACTTGAAGCTAGTAATGGTAGAGAACACAACCATTTTCATTGTATAAAGCGATAAGTGCAGTTGCTTCACTGCATCACTTGTTTTAGGAGCCCTACTGTTTATGTCTCTTTGCAAGTTTAAGTGTTGTACATACCAGCCAAAACCTTCTCTCATTTCTCAAACCCAGTGGCACCAATCTCTCTTCACCTTCTGTCCTTTCATTTTTACCACCTCTGTCCTAACTCAAGCTTAAGTGTGGTCATCACTTAAATTTAGACCAGAGAAAGAAGGAAGTCAGTCTCTCAGAGGACTTCTTTCTTTGTGGCTAGTTAGTTTGTGATCAAAGGCTCCTAGAAGTCCCACAAAAATTGTGTTGGATCAGCAGAAAGTATTCACTGCTCCAAGTCTGACAGCCATAGCATCCTGGTATAACCAAAGAATCTCCATGAACTGTGCAGCAGTGCTTTTGGCTGACTCACTACAATAATCTGATTTGGAAGGTGGGTAATTTATCAGTATTAGAGGCCACATTTGCAGAAGCTCCAACCTGCAAATTTAAGGCTTCATCATAAAATCGGTTTTGCTGACATTTTAGTAAGCTATGATGATAATCAGCATACCAGGAATAACATTTTAGAAAATCCCCTCAGAGTCCAGGAAGATTAATGAAAACTACCAAAACTTACATTGAAAGATGCAAAAATGTATTTCAAAATACTTCTTGAGGAATGCCAATCTTAAAAGAATGAAGCCTTACATCAAAAGGCAATCAGTAGGCTGGAGCTTTTAGCTAGTCTGAATATAAGAAGAAATGTGCAAGTACTAAGAAATTGCAGCATGCTGGTCACAGACATAGTCCAATTTCTCTTTATAATTCCAGAGCAAAAAAGCCCCTAGAGCTCAACAGATATGCCTGAAAGATGATGCACAGAATTGCCAGCAGGATTTTCTTCTACATGTTGCTAAATGTATGCTACACAAAATTGTCATTAAGGGCTAGCTTATTACATCTTATAGGGCTACAAATCTCCTGGAATTAAATATTCATGAATCTTGCCTGGAATACTGAATCCTGTGGTATTTTATAAGAAACAATAGAAACAAGCCTTTTCAACTACGTATTCTAGTATATAAATTATAAAACTCTGAGTTTTAATCATATTAAATTCATCATCAGCCATTGACATTAAAATAGCAAACCACGTATTTCACATCCTTATTTTCAAAAGGAAACATTCATACAAAATGGGAATTAAGTCCAACCAGTAGAACTCCACATTTGCTTCGCAGTGCTTTTACTTTGCAAGTAGCAAGCTGATATGCTCAGACACAAAAAGCAAAGTGGGGAAAAAAATGTATATTTAAAAAAAACAGTATGTACTTTCTCTTTCAAGTCTCCTACAAGACTAACACAACTTAAACCTGCATTTTCAGGAGACTAATTTGGATAACGAGCAAGGGAAAATCCTCATCTAAGAAAAAAAAATCATACCATGTCAAATGAGAATTTGAAAGGATTCTGCCCACTCTTTGTGTGAAATTAATCCTTGTAGTCCTGATTTAGGAACAAAGAAGTCAGTATCCCTGGGTAAGTACAGGTTACGTTGAATAGGGTAGCTATCTGTGAGCACTGTAAGTAAAGGGAAAAGAAATATAGGTTGCATTTTAAGAAAATTACTCAAAAAAAATTCCAGTTACTGTGAAATTAGTTGCTATCTTTCTTGGGAAGGACATTCTTCCATTAAAAGCAGTGTTTTTGATGTCAGTTGTTAATATTGCCTTGTAACCAAACAATAAATAGTTCCTGCCACATCAGATTCTTTTACCCCTTCTACATAACACGACCACACAAACGCTCATCAGACATGCAACACAAAATCTCTGGTTTGAATGCTGAGATTGAACAACTGCCATGAAGAACCTGTTCCAACTTCTCGGCTACTGGCAAAGAGCTTTCACTCTGTCACTGGCAGAAGGGTTGGTGTTAGACTTTTTTCTCCTTTCCCTTTTCTTCAGTGTTTCTTCTTTAACGATACAAAACGTTTAAATGTTAATGTAGCCATGCTTCGAGCAGGAAAGCAGCTAAAGGGCCAAAGGATTAGGGGAGGGGGTAAGTGACAATTACCATTTGCCAAAACAAATGCCATCAGGCTTAGCTGCTATTCAACAGTTTAACATTTTAACAAGGGAGACTAGAAGGAGAAGTTAAGACAGCTTTTCCATAAACAAATGTACAATGTATTTAAAAAACAGAATCATATTTCTTAAAAAAGAGAACTGCAACTCATAGCACCAATTCACCGGCATCCATCAAGTGAATTGAATTGTCTGATGCGTAGTCACTGGGAAATTCTGGAGGAGAAAGCAGACAAACCTGAGCCAGTTCAGAAGAAGCTTCTTTCAAATCTGATTTCTCTCCCATGCATTCTTTTTCTTAATGTCATAAAGAGACAACAGTCCTTTCCTTAACCTCTAGAACATAAAACACAACTGAGAATGCCATAGGAAAAAAATAACATCATTGATTCAAGCAAGAATCCGTGATGATGTTTGGAAGACAGTTAAAAAATCTCTTCCAACCTGCAAGATAAAGCGAGTTTATCACTTCAATGTAAACATTACTAAAACGCTGAGCTAATAATGAGCATGCTAGTATGAATTCTGAGCTAATAAATTAGATCTCTGTGAAGCTCAATCCTACTTGTGAAACAACTTCAATAGAATCCTTCAAAAATTTTCTTAAAGCAGAGTGAGCGGGTACAGAGATGACAACAAAGTGAACAAGGCCACCAGTCATCGATCTAGCAGGTACTCCAGAAAGAACGAGAGAGCCATGGGGAACTACATCTCTCTTGAAACTAACAGTAAGTACCATGCTCATTTTATGAGCTGTCTTGTAAAAACCTTTTCTCTTGTATAGTACATCCTCAACAGAAGGAGAACATGACTTTTATAAACCAAAATCATTCAATAACCTATTTGTTGAAATTAATTCTATAGTTGGGACAAAGAATATGAATCTTAGCAGATGGGGAGTCAGTAGTACCAGTTTTGTCAGAAAGATCTAGAAATTCAGTTCAAGTGGAAACCAAAGACACCTTAGCTAAAATAGAGCTATGATTGCAGTGAAAGTTGAGGGAACCTACTAGTTCAAGCACCATTCTGCATTTACCAAAATACTAAAATAGGTGGATCAAAGTTTTAGAGGCCTTACATAGACAATGCAGGTTATTAGGCTTTTGAGTACATTTTATCCTCAGTTGCACATGTGTATTTGTGCTTTCAAAATGTGTGAAATTGAGCAAAGCTCTGAAAAAAATGGATTTCAAAAGGGGTAGCAGCTCAGGTTCTGAGAACTGTTTGTAACTGTTGCAAACAGACATATTACAGAATAACATGCTCCAAGAAGGTATTACAAAGGATCTAAAGCTTTAGACACTCCCTCACAACTGGAGGTAAAAGAGAAAGACCATTTAAAAACACAACCACTCTAAGACCCTAAAACCTAATTAGAGCAGAAGAGTGGTGTACAAAGGGAACAACAGTCAGCTGTTCATTAGGAACAGAAGGAAAGTAATTTAGTCTTCGGGGTGGCATAAGAATACTTAATGGTGCTTAACTCCCTGCATTCCTCCTCCCCAGCATCCTTTGTACAGGAGGGTAGTGTTCAACAACCAGTACTGTTCCCCAACCCCTTCTATTCCAGCACCTGGGAATCACACCCATGTGCATTTTAAGTAAGTGCAATCTTGCAGAAGAGAACTGTAAGCACGTGTGACTGCAGTCAAAAATGCAAGACAGCAATCAAAAGCTGCCTGCAAGTGACCATGACACTGCCCTAGCAGTCCCTAAAGAAACTCCCCTCTATGAATAGCTGCCAAGATTTTCATGTCTCAAAAACCACTTCTTTCATCTTAAGAAAAAAAAGAGTTTTTGTAATTTACCCCAAAACCAACAGCTGATTCTTAAACATTCAGCTACATCATGACTTGAATTAAAAATTTACTGTTAATCAAAATGCCCCTCCAGTACAAGGCAGTTCTCACAGTATTAAGCCATTAGCTATACAGCTAAACATATTCTTTTTCTAAAACCAGCAAAACTCTACTTCTTTAATAGCTGTAGGCTTTTTTAAGCAACCAAGATGTTTACAAGCAGAGCAGTATACCCAGTTAAAATCAAGCTGGAATGCCTATTCTAGTAAAAAAATATTATCAAAAAACCCTTGCTTTCTGCATGATCAAAATTTTAATAACTTTTTTTCCCCCCTCCATTTTTTTTCCTGGCCAGTCACCATTAATATTCCTAAGAAATTAATTCATATATATGTGCAGTAAGACACCGTAGAGTTTCAGAAGCAATGGAGTAACACCCACCAAATTTAGTAGAGGACAGAACCCTACTTCTTTTGAAGGCCTAGCAAAATATGCAAGCAAATGTCATGGAAACAGAAGCTCTCTCCATAGTAACAC
The DNA here is from genome assembly GCF_029207755.1 of Chamaea fasciata. Taxonomy (NCBI): domain Eukaryota; kingdom Metazoa; phylum Chordata; class Aves; order Passeriformes; family Sylviidae; genus Chamaea; species Chamaea fasciata. The sequence continues at coordinate 78,116,696 of NW_027094088.1, read as the reverse complement.
CATTTGTGGCACTGTAGCTAACCACTCTAAGATGCTTCAAGACAAGGTATTAGCTTAAACCCAGTTTTCATTTAGTATTTGTTCCATAACATTCCATATCTCTATCAGTTGTAAAGATCTATTAAAAACATTAATAGTTCACAAGAATGCAGTATTAAAGCCAAAGTCAAACATAAGTATAAGGGCAAACTAATTAACTGTGAAAAAGCAAGTCTGAGTAACACTGTCTTTTGGGAAAAAAAGCCAAGAGACTGATGGCACTGTAAAGAATAATTATATTACAGCTGATTTCTACTACACTCTCTGACTCCATGCAACAATTGTCAGATGTGCAATAGCATCTTACATGAAATACATAGAAGGAGCTACAGAGTAAGATGCATAAAAATAAAAGTAAAATAAATTTTTAAAGAATACAAAAATATATAATTACACCTAAGCAACCCTCATTACCTGCTGTTACACAAAAATTTCAATTTTTTATCAACCAACCCAGCAACCAAAACTCTCAAAACCAGCTGAACAAAGACTCTGACTAGCATTGTAGCTGCTCTCCATGGAGATGGACCAGCTTAGAGCATAGCAATCGGAGGCATGGGAATGATTTTCAATGAAAATTTATTTGACTAATTCAGTCCTGTTTGTGAACTATCAGTATACAGTTCATGATCGTGACAAAAAAAAAAAAAAAAAAAAAAAAAAAAAAAATCCTGATTTATTTGTGGCCCATTTTTTTATCTGATGACCAATGCAAAGTTTCACCTCCCTGACTGTTACTAGATACAAGGCACATGGTACTATGTGTCCCTTCCATCCAGAAACTGAAAAGGGTCAATAGTGCAAAAATATATTACCTCTGACATTTTTGCAAGTAAAAGGCCAGGTCTTGCAATCACAGAAAACAGAGCTTATTCTGAAGAAACTTTTTTAAATGACAACAAATAATTACAAAAATCATTTATCTGGTTGTTCTTGTTCATATGCAAGTTATTAAAAGTTACACTCGTTTTTTACTGGTTCAAATACTTTAATGAAATATAAAGATTAAACTGAATCCTGTAAGAATGATAAGTATTGTGACTGTATTACTGTAATACTTAAGCTCTCTGAAAATAAATTTATAAAAAACTTTACCAGTCTTTGTACATGGAAATAGTCCCATGCTCTATATATATTTTAGAGAGTAGAGCTGATTTTACTAAAAAATCAAACATATTCTTCCAAAAGCATGCAAGAGCTTAAAAAAAAAAAAAAAAGCTCTGAAGGTTTCCAAAATATAATATATCCAATACATCCCATATGGTTCACTACATACATGTTTGTCTTACAGAAAAAAAATCTGTATTACTTAAAACTCATACCTTTAAAAAATATTCTCTAAATAAGAAACAATGCAATAATGCTTTTGTCTACTCTTCTGCGTCTACTGGCCTTGGAGCCATCTCTGTAAGGAGAGTCGGGGGAATGAACCCCAAAAGCCAAATATGAATTTGCTTTGCTTGATGTTAATTGATGGTAAGACTGCTGCAAAGGAATATGCTGCCTAAAAACTAGCAAATAATGACCTGTGCCAGTCTGTTCTCCAATTAAACTAACATTTTTTCACTACCACATCCATCAGAAATTTTGCAGAATAGGTTTAAGTAGAAAACTGGAATTTTACATTTTATACTTGAAGACAAAAGAAACAACCTTGAAACTCTTATTTTGTTAACCATATAGCAAACTTCTTTTTTCATCTGTTTTGAGCACTGAGCACTGGATTCTGTGATCAACTTATATTTATTAAACAGTTGTTTCCAAAACTATTTAGAGTTATCCTTTATTATTCTGGTTCATTTTTCTCATTACCAGCAGAACAAGCCATATTTCCCCTTAAAAATGGCAACATCAATTCACTGCCTGACAAGTCCCAAAGATACACATTTCAATTGCTCTCATAAGTTTAAAGTTCTCTCTAGAGAATCTCATGTTGCTTAAAGCACATTTTGTTTCAGTGGTTGGATGAATATACAGATGCAAGATCTCCCTGGGATTTCTAGTGATCACTGTTTGGAAACAAGCAACCTACTCTTTGTCAGCTCAAACCTGTCAAAACTTTCAGACAGGATGTAACAAGTGTACTAACTGGTTTTTAATGAACAATTCAAAGCATACAGAATATCTCTACTTTGGAAATCTGAGATAATTTCCAGCTAAGACTTCTAATGACTTCCCCCTTTTGGAACAAACCAGCACACGTCATAGTTGTACATTCCCCTATTTCAGTGGAAAGCAGTAACGTGGAGAAAACCTGAATTCCATTTCAGAAACACAACTAGCAGCATTAAAAGAAAATAAGCTTTTACTTTAGGAATATCTGCACTAATTACATAGGAAACCTTCATCAGGTTTCTGATCTCTGACTTCTATAATCAATGCGTGAAGTCCAGCACTGCCCTTCTGCTTATGTACCTGTATGATACAACCACATCTAAATTATTCACCATGCACCTCAATGTAAGACAATGAAATTTTCTTACAAGCGATTTATAGCTTTCATACCAAGCTCAAAACTTTCATTTTTAATCATGTTAATGGACTTGGTTCACTATTTTTGTAATATCAAAGGCGAGGAAAGCTGATGAAAGGAACAGAAAAGTACAACTACGACTGAAACTAAAGTTACTGCCAGTCAAAAGGAGAGTGAATTATCACACAGTGTACTGTTGTACCTCTTCAGTACAGAATACTATTCCACAGGCACCTCTGATCCTTGCAGAGTACTGTTCTGTACAGTATCATGAACATGATTATTTTAAATGTGCAGTCACCAATGTGCACAGTTACCTTCAAAGATTTATCTAATAATACACACTAGCACCTAAGAAAAATATTCTTATAAATAAAAAATTCAGTTACCCTTTGGTGATATTTATCATGTGTTTTCAAATTCACTATTTATAAGATCAGTGACCCAGTAAACACTTCAAATTATGAATGACAGAAAAATGTAGAATAAATCATTCTGCTTTTAAAGAAAGTGTCTTTAAATGTTTTGAGCATCCAGATACCACAATGCAAGTGCTGATACTCCTCTGAAAGTCATCCTGTTTCCTCACATATAAGGTATATACATCATTTTCCTTAAATGCTAGGCTACTGCTTACACTGAACAGAAGGATGGAGATCTAGCTAAATATTCTGTTTATCCTGATACCACTATTTTTGTTTGATTGCTCTGCTCCTGCGTAATAAAGAATATCAACATTTTTTGAAGGATCTTCATGAAAACTTGAAAGGTCTGATGGCTGCCTTGTTCTGCCGTGTACAGAAAACAGAACTGGGAGAAAACAATCACAACAATCTAGTTCTTCTAGATACTTTGCTAAATCTTTTCAGTTTGAAAGAAAGAGTCCAGAGGAAGCATAAATGAAGCACTCTGCTTATGGATATCTATTCTGGGATCTGAAGAAAAGAGAGTATTGACAAAATACTTTCTACTATATTGTCCAGTTTCCAAATCATTCCTGATCTATCAGCTTCTCAGTCCTGGAGAGACTGCTGTAAATTTCAGGATGAGTCGGAACACTGCCATGAAGACAAGTGACCACTTCATTAATCCATTCAAGAGCTGAATCTGATGATCCAGTAAAGAGTTCTCAGTGATTTAAATCAAAAACTCTCTTAGATTTCCCTATCCAGCTATATAAGATTTTTTTTTTCCCCAAAACGGATCCACAACACATATAAATCAATGCAAGTTTTGGAACACAGACCTACTGTTTTACAACAGCTATGTTTTGCAGAAGTGTTGGTATTCTCACATGAAATCCCATTTACAGTATATATTCCTAATATTTACCTATTCATTTCAGTTAGAAACTACATGAAACCATAGTTAGAAGCATGACAGCAAGTGCACTCCACAAGCTCCCCGACAGCTGGCTTTGAGACAAAGAAACTGTGCAAAAACCATTTCTGAAAGCCTTTATGATTGATGATTCTACAACTTTATTTTCTCAACATTTTAAACAGTAGCAGGTAGAGAAAGTGGTTTTTTTTCTTTTCCTAAACAACACATGCAGAGACGCCATCATATTAATGTCAACTGACAATCCCAAGGATGACTAGTCCACATTACATAGGAAAGATATTTCCTACTGCCACTGGCAGGCAGAATGACTAAACTGCACAACAGATCACAGAAAAACCCATTTAGATAGCACCCATAAATGCAGTTCACTGCCTGAGAAATCAGAGAATCACAAGCAGTACAGGACAATAGCAAGCAAATGAGACAACATACCAAGTAGGACCAACACTCTCCTTAGGTAATCAGACACAAGGCATTGACATCTATTCAGGCTGACATAATAAGAAAGTCAGGTTAAACAATTTTGGCAAATAGCGAATATGTTCATATTTCAATCTGAATATACTAGAGGACCAAGAGCAGAAAGTTAAACAAGAAAAACATTTGCTACACCCCAACCTTACTGTATTTAGAACTAAAAATGATTCATAAAGGGAAAGAGGGAAATGTAGATAATTTTCTAGGGTGTGAGTTATTTCAGGTTCTTGGAAAGTAAGTGGAAATCATACAAATCTGCTACTTTCAAAAATCATGGTACTTGTATCTAGGAGTCTAACAATTTCATTAAATGAGCTGTAATTAATATAATTAGACCTTACTTACTGGTGTTTAGGTTAGCATTTCTTAATTTTCTAGCTTTCTGATTAAAAAAAAAGGAGAAAACAAATCACCCCAAGTGAGCAAAGACAAACTTGAGTTGGTATAAAAGTCTTACTTGTACAGTCACAGAAAAGTTCTCAAAGGAATACTGTGTATTGCTAATATATTTGGGTATGTTTGTAAAGCATATGAAAGAACAGTATATTTGAGGGAGGAATAGCTACTTAAGAGATGAATTGCAAGGAACATTGCCATGGAAATTGAATATAACAACTATTCATAGGCAGAAAAGAGTTGCAAAGCTCAGTGGCATTTCAGGAGATTGTCAGCAAGTTCTCTGTTAAAGGAAAACCACAACTGCACAAAAAGTGCACACTGATACGACAACAGCATCCCCTGACAGCAACAGATTCAGTAAAGAATATTCCTCTTACAGAAGAAATCACAAAGAGATACTTCAAAGATGAAAGGTTTTAGTAATGTGGATCAACACAAAAGACTGATGAAAATTATTCTCTCCAGATTCCTCTTCTGCTGCAAACTCTAGAGAAAAAAATCAGGTGGTCTTAGCATCTGTGTTAACAAACTGAGGTGCTGATGTCTTCCCCCAGTGATAGGATGAGCAGGAACAGTTCAAAGCAGTGCCAGCGAGTTTTAAATTTGACATCAGGATGCATTTATGTACTTGAGAGGATGATGAAACATTGAACAGGCTTCTTAAAGAGGTGGTCAAGGCCCCAGAGCTGAGTGTGTTAAAGAGGCATTTGGTCAATGTGCTTAATAATATGCTGAAAGTTTTGCTCAGCCCTGAAGTGGTCAGGCAGTTGGACTAGATGATCACTCTAGCTCCCTTCCAACTGAAATAGTCTGTTCCATTCTATTCTATTCCATTGCCTCCAAATCTTACGTGAATCACTACAAAAATAGAAAGCTAAATCCAGAAACATATATTTGTCAGAAGCAAAAATCTATGCTATTATATGATTCTTCCTAAGCCTTTATGTATCAGCTTTGGTAGTGAGAGTATATTTGGTGTATCTGAGTCTGTCTGAAGCCATTACTTGCGATTGCACTAGAAATACATAACAATAATTGTTGCCCCATCACTGATAAACAGGATGTCAGAGTTGCAGAAATAAGCCAGCAAGTGACTAGGGCTATGATTAAAAATTTACACACCATTTGATAAAATACATAGTGTGAAAGAAAAGGCTTTCCAATTATATAGGATTATTTAGGATAAACTGGCACTGCTCAGTGAAATAAATCATGGAGATATTTTATTTGGTGGTATCTTTTGGAGATATTTAATTCAGTTTTAACTTCAGTGATTTTAGATGAACTTTTACAATGAGAGAAAATAACACAGCCTATTATACAGTGGGAATAGCACAAATAATTAACAGGCAACCAAGCATTTCAGATCACCACTAACTCTGCCAAAGGAACAGAAAAAAGATATAGTAATAACTCATGCAATGTTATTCAGTTATAAAAACCTGTTCATTATTCTTTCGTTTTAAAGGCTAAGCTTTGCATTAGTATTCAGTATAGGGAGTTATGTGTTAAATAATTCAGCTGTCCTTTAAAATAACATTTATCTTAGAAGAGCAGAGCCCAGCAGCTGCCCTTCGTCCTTCCCTCTAAAAATCCCAGTTCCACGCAACTGGACTTTATTCCTCATCCAAAAGAAGAGCATGGAGGAGTACCAAACAGAAATCAGCCAGAGCCAATGCAAAAATGTAACAGAGCTCAGGAGGCAAACACAAACCAGAAGATTTTAAATTGTAATACAAGCTTTCCACAGAAGCTCTAAGCTGTCCTTAGGCCTTCCTAACTGAAGGCCAGCGAGTCTTCATTTAGTTGGCTAAAGTAAGAGAATAATTCTTACATCCTTTCCCAAAGCAAAGGAAAATTAATAGTTTTAGTCAGCAAGAAAGCTGGTTATTAGGAGATTACTAGCATAAAAATTAGACTGTCTGAGATATCTAGCAAAGGTACAATTTACAAGGTCGATGTGAAAAGTAATTTCACTGATGAGTGGGCAGAGGCCAGAGAGCCAATTCTGCCATCAGAAGAGACTATTTCTGAGATTTTCATTAAAATATACAGGCTGGTAATCTGCAAGTGCTCTAAAACAAATGTAAGAAGTTTGCTGTTTTGAAGCAACATTTCAAAAAAAGGACTGAAAGCTTCCAACCTTTACACAAGCATTCAGAATCTGTAAATAAGGCATGTGGCTTCCACCTTTAAACTAACTCACTCATTGTCTGGGGCATGATCCAAATGCCAATGAAGTTTCCTGCTGCTCTGTTTTACTCCTACTTGGCACTTACCTTCAGGCCCTGCTCTGCCAACCTGTTACAGGTAGGGGAACCAGAAAGTTGATCAGATGGAATAGAGCTGATTTAGGCATATGCGAGTTATACTGATAGGATCTTAAATGGATACACACTGATGTAGAGAAAAGAAGTGGCAGGGAGAAGCAACAGAGAAGGGAAATCAAAAGGAATGAGAAAACAGGTTGCTGGATAAAGAGAATGTATGAAGCGAAAAAGAGTAAAGGAAAAGAGTACAAAGGGAAGAAGAGAAGCAACAGTAAGAAGACATTTGTCTCTTGCAATGGAGTTGTTAAGAGTATTATATGCTAACGCAGGAATTGCATAAGAACCACGCATCACATCAAGCTACCTACAAAGCATTCTACAAGGCAAAAACATCCATCGCTTCCACTAAACATGCTCTTCTCATGATCTGTGAAAGCTGTCAGACCAAGAAGGGAGGAAATGGGAGGGAGATAGGATGCCTCAGCCATTGCCTTTTAACTGTCACTGTGAAATGAAAGCTTCTATATACCCCAGGCAATAACCAATATAAGTAACTCAATGAATTAGGAATAATAATGCTTAGTCTGATCTTGCAAAACAAACTAACCTGCACAGGCAGAAAACAATCTCCTTACTCCTTAATATTGTTTATACCATCATCAGTCACAGTGCAAAATAACTTTTGCTTCAGTATACAAGAACCTTGCTACTCATAATAAGAGTTTAGATAGGATTACGAACAGAAGAAAACAAACCCTCTTACATCTAACTGAAACCCTAGATTCAGTAGCAAAACTTTTTCACAAATGCCTTTTCATTAAAGCATACCAGTTTCTCAAAACTGGACTAATACAGAGGCACTTGATGCCAAATCTCTACAACTCGTAGAGAAAAGTGAGAAAACCAAGACCTTTGAGAGGCTAAAAGCATATTCACAGGTAATTTTGGATGTTTTAAGTTTTCTGGCAAATCAGAATTAAAGCAAACTTCAAAACAACAAAATATTCTTTCTCCATCCATATTGATTCCCAGTGCCAGTGTTGCCTGTAGCTAGTGAGGAATATCCATATGCTCACGTCTGGATGCTTTTGTCTAAGGCCAGACAACAAGAGGAATACCTCTGAGTAAACTAGGCCAGAGGGGAAAGGAAACTCCAAAAAGACTTTCAAAGAGTATGAACTAACAAACTCAACATTCCTTGTATTACACAGTCAACTTCTGCATTCAACTATCAAAAATATGGTAATTGTGGGTAATTTTCCCCAAAGAATTTTCTGTCTGCACATGTTGACATTCTGTTTATCCTCCTCTGCTGCCAGTTCATTCTTCTTTGTGATTTTGCTTCAATTCCTGTCTACATTTGTGTACTCCTCAAAACACACATTGGATTTCAAGAGATCCCAAAAGATGTTCTTGAATTTCCCTGATTTTCTAAAACTCAGCATCATTTCTGTCTACCCTTTCTTTCTGCAAGATCAATTATGCCAATAAATATGGTTCTCAATTTTCTTCTGGATATGCCATGGTCTCTTCACTTGAGACAAACAGGTTTTATAAAGGTCTCTAACTCTCACAATAACCAAAGTTCAGGGCTCTACACTCCAATCAACAACAGGGGGTTGTTTTCTCTGACAAGACCTAATACATCATGCATTAATCTCTACAATACAAAAAATATTTCAGTTAGTATTCTCAAGGGGTCATTTAAGCACTGTTATACTGTTGTTCTTATATTGTTGCCTATTAATTTACTCCCTCTGTATCACATAAGAAAAAAGCCATCTCTATCAGCTTCATCCTTTTCAGTTAATCAGCTTTAATGCTTCTTTCCCAAGTAACAGGTCTACAATAATATTTTTCACTCTAAATATATTACTCACACTTTCTCAAGTAAGAAAGTCATTACACTGAGAAAACTGCATATTGCTTCATCCAGGATAATTAGTTTAATAACAGATGCAACAAACGGTATTAAAATTTGAACATTAAATTAAACAAATGCATTAAATATTAATAATCTTTATAAGCATTTATAAAAGAAAATTGTTTTACCTGGGTTATAAATTTTTAAGTGTGCTAAATCAGAAAACACAAGTTCTAGAAACACAAAACATATCAGATATTGATTTCTTGTAACAGTGACTAAGAGATACATTCTTCAGTAAGTCCATTTCAATTAGAAAAGGTAATTTCAAATTTAGCTGTAGTAACTCTGCTTAGCTTAACCTCTCATTTTCAGGGAAGTGTTTCTGAGAAACCTTTACAATTGCTTTAGATTCTAACAATATTCTAAGATATCATCAGGACTTCTTATGAAAGTGTGAACTTTCTTTACCCTAGTAGTATTGCTTTAAATTGGAAATTATTATGTATTTTAAAAAAAAAAAAAGTTAAAAAAAAAAGTATGTGGTCTAATTGCTTAGTTAGCTGATGTATAACTTGAAATATAGAGGCTTATCTTATTTCCAGATGGGAGTGTCATCACATCTTGCTAAGATCTACAGTATAGGAAGTAGACCAGGAAAAGTATGTTTCAACTGGAAAAGTATACACATGTACCTTCCACAAGTAACTGGAAGGGTAGAAATACCTGTCAAATTTGAAATAATTGAAAACAATTCCTTGCTTAATTCAGTCAACACATTGGAGAGAAGAGATGCCATCCATCCAGAAGGACTCTGACAGGCTTGAAGTGGGCTGGTGCAAACATCCAAGCCCAACAAGGCCAACTGCAAGGTCCTGCACCTGGGTCAGAGCAATCCCAAGCACAAACACAGACTGGGTGGAGAATGGATCAAGACTTTCTCCCTAGGGAGAAAGATTTGGGGGTGTTTGTCGACAAAAAGCTCAACATAAGTTGGCAGTGTGCACTTGCAGCCCAGAAAGCCAATCAAACCCTGGACTGCATCATAAGAAGAAAGGGCAGCAGGGCAAGGGAGGTGATTCTGCCCCACTGTTCTCATGAGATCTCCCCTGGCATGCTGTGCCCAGCTCTGTGACCCCCAACATAAGAAAGACACAGACCTATTAGAACAAGCCCAGAGAAGGGCCACTGAGATGATCACAGGGCTGGAGCACCTCTCCTATAGACAGGCTGATGGAGTTGGGGATGTTTAACCTGGAGAAGAGAAGACTCCAGGGAGACCTTACAGCAGCCTTCCAGTTTCTAAGACGGGCCAACAAGAACAGATGGAGAGGGACTTTTGACAATGGCATGTATTGACAAGACAAGAGAGAATGGCTTCAAACTGAGAGTAGGTTTAATCAGATATTAGAAATAAATTCTTTATTATGAGGGTGGTCATGCACTGAAATAGGTTATCCAGAGAAGCTGTGGATGGTCATCCCTAGAAGTGTTCAAGGCCAGGCTGAATGGGGTAAAAGGTGTCCCTACCCCTCTCTGGCAGGGGACTGAAATTAGATGATCTCTACATGACAGTTTGAGTCTCTTCCAATTCAAACCATCCTATGATTTACAAGCTAAGAAAAAAGTCAAGATGGATAATGCTACAGCCATGATCTATGCCAATACACAAAACACACTGGAGTGTATCCACTGTATCTGATTCAACAGGAGGAGAAATAGAATTGATGAGGCCATGCTAGTTTAAGAACCACTTGAATTATTTTTCCTGGTTGTCTGCAGTACTTTCTGGTAATTTCTTCCCAGGCCACTCATATATACTCATATACTCATATATACTCTTTACACGGGCAGACATGGCTACAGAATTTATCACGCTTCAATTGTACTAAAACAACATGAGTCACTAATTTTAATGAAATTTTAATGTACGAACATCCTTAAAAAAGCAAAATAATACAATAGCTCAAATCAATAGTTGAAAGATTCATGGAATTCATCCAGTAATAGAAAATTCTTCATTATTTAGCAGCCCACATCCATAGTACATACTCTAAAAAAAAAGAGATGATCCCTGAAAACTACCACCATTTATCAGTAAGAAATCACACATACTATGAATGAGATAGCAACTAGTCAGAAACAACACTGCAAAGTAATCCTGACCGAAACAAAGATTAGCTAGTAGATGGATGAGTCGGGAGGGATAGTGAGAATTCCATCTGGGACTAAATGAAGAAAAATCAATTCTTTATGCTACTTACTCCTGTAGGCTGAAATATCAGTCCATCCACTTCATGGCTAACTTCTCTGGCAAAGTTTCCTTCTAGGAGCTGTAGAACAAAAAAGAAAGAAATCCTTTTTCCATAGAGAAATGCACATCAAAGTGAGTAGCAGTGGATTATATGCTACTACTGCAATCGTTTGCCAGTAAACAACTTATTTATGGTTTAACGTTAGAGTTCAGGAAATGTCAACATCAACAAAGTAGCAGTTTCTACAAAGAATACTCAAGGCTAGAGAATCCTTTGTCCAAAATGAAATACTTAAAAACCAAGATGATTCTATGTAGTAGAAAATAAGGAAATATCAATTCTAATAGAGGACACTAAAGTAATTTTTGGGCAAATTAAAAAATCCATTTGCCATTTTAACACACAAGTAGCACTTACTTTAGACTGAACTTATTTCCTGAAAAATACTTCAGGGCATCATTTGAAATTCATGTTTGACAGACTTCCTAACTAGGGCATAAACCAGTAACACAGCTACATGACTGTAAAACAACTCTTTGAATTAATTTGTATTTTGAATATTCTATTTTATGCTTTCAAAGACTGTGAATTCCATATGGAGGTAAATATATCCATCAAGATGAATTTACCAGGCAAAAACCATCTAATTAAACAAAACACTGAAACCAGCTAGTCAACAGTTATGAGAATTGATTATATACTTCCATATTTAATTATGACTTGCCTAAGGAAAAGCAAATAACCAAGGAGAAGTACAACTGACAACAGCAAAAATTAGAATTACCAAAGTATCTCTTTATTAATTTCAATTTATGTTTTATTGTTGAGATGAAGTATCTGTCCTGAAGTTGCAGCCACTTTTAGTAATATTTGAAAAAACTTTGGCATAAAAGTAATCACATGGTGATAAAACATAGCAAATACAAAACCAGTAAATCACAGTCAGTTTTAAAAGCATCATTTTGGCCTGGTCTGCTAATTTTGTACAATTTCCTTTCTAGACCTCAACTTAAAGACCTGCTGACCAAATTATGACTAAATTATTCAAATGAAGTCAATAAACTATGAAAGCAGCTGAGAACTAACACTTGTATCCTCCTAAGGCTGTACAACTAAAAGCAATGCAATTTTATGTTCCATGGATCAAAAGCCTGATGGCCAAATACTTCAAACAATAATGATTCAATGTATTCACTTAAACGTATAACAGTGCAGAACGACTGATCATTTTGCTATAAAAAGCTTTTTCTCTTACCCAGTCATTAGCCTATATTTGTGTCTAGAGCTCCAATAACAAATCAAAAGTTCACTATTCAACTCTTAGATACAATTTAATTGGAAAAAACACTATGAGAGTACTCTCAAGTGGAAAAATATTTTAAGAATATTTAATTCCAAGTAAGAAACTATCCAATGAAACACAATTTTTCAGAAGAGAAAGCCCATAATTGAAACTTAAAGCTGCACCTTGCTGTTATAACCTGTTGCTATCTTGAAATGTACAGCTGAAGTCCACAATGTAATGCATCTGCTACCATATGACTACACGAAATAACAATAAAATAATCCCAAAATCTCTCATAAATCTATTGTTAGTCTTTGTTTTTATTACAGCAATGAGTGCACTGGAAAAATACTTAAACAAATGTCCAGAAGTTTTTTAAACAGTGGGGTTTTAAAATTTCTACACAAGCTGTCTTCTGTGGATCACTTGCAAGTTACTCAGCAGTTCCAAAACTGTCTGGCCAGTCATCTGTAATAAGAGTATGCTTCAAGCTTAAAAAAACGCACAAGATTGATTTCATTAAATTCAGGTACCAAAAAACCCTCTCACTGAATAATGTTAACATTAGGGAATAATGATATTTAAAACACAAATGAAAAACCAAGCAAACAAAAAAAAAAGAAACTTCAAATTAGCTGAGACAACTTTTTACAAATTTCTGACTAACTTATCAAAAGTGGCAAAGAGAGAAATCAATCACCTCCATTTCTGCCTCTCTGTTTTTGAAGTTCTTAAGGGAAGTACAAATTGAGGAGACAGTTATTTTGGTGTCGGAGCTTACAGAACTGAATTATGTATTCCTTCCCGAAATAAAACTTAAGAATATAGAAACAATCTTTGAAGTCAGAGTATGTGGAAAAGCAGAAAATAATTATCATACTGTTTGGCCTGCAACTCTCTCCACTCTGGTGAACATGGAGTTGTAGAAAAGTACCTTAAAGTACTATTACAACTTGATAAATGGAGAGGAAAATATAAATTAAAATTTTCCCATTTCAGAAATACATTCTGATACTTTTCATTCACTACTTAGCCAGAATTAAAAAACGTAAAGGAATCTGTCCCATCAAGCTGCCACCCAGTTTCAGAGTCAAACACACTCGCAGTTTGGAGGTCCACAGTGTTTTCACTAAGACAGCTCCTCCCAAGCATCAATTAGACATCAAAGACAAAAGGATTTTAAATCCAGAGCAAGCTCCAACAGATAACTATACTTCTTTGTACTCCCAGTTATTTTGCTTTCATTCTCATTAGGTCAATGACATGTACTTAAATATAACACTCTCTCTAGAAAGAATTTCTGACTAGAAAGGATTAGCAGCTGGGGAAGGGAATAGAGGAAGGAATGTACATTTTCTCGGTCATTATTCCCATAAAAATTTTCTTGAGAATTAAACTATGTGAAGGTTGTCTGTGAACAGCAGAATACACAGACATTGAATACTGCAAAAGGTTTGGAATGACATGGAAATGAGCAGAAAATGAACGTTTGACATACAAGCAAGTATTTTTGACTCTAAAAAAGTTACTTTTTATCAGTTTATGAACTTCAAATGCAAATATCATGGTTCATATTTTAAAAAATGTTCAACGTTCCACATGTTCAAATTTCTAATTAAGTTGAACAGAATGGTCTTTTTAATCAGTGTCATGATAAATGGCACACCTGCTTGACTGGGATGACTGCCATGGATCAGATAAAGTGCAATGCATCTCAATGACATTTTATAAAAGATGGGTAAATGATGCATGTGAACCAGTTCTTCTGGCACCCAATTCCTTGTTGCCTCGTGGCATCTATTTCCACCTGAGATCCCCTTTGTTCACTCCTTTCAGCTTCCTTCTTCCCCATGAACACTGCAATAAGCCATATACTTATATTACAGTTTATAATTTAAAACTTTTCCTTTCATACTTTTTTACATCTAATAATGCTTCTCTAAGCAAAAGAATGGTATAATTGCATGGATTGAGTGGAGGTGTATGATGAGTAACAGGATTTCTCCATGCTCCTTAGCCACTGAGAAGAAGAGCAGCAGTATGTCATCAAAAGAGCACTAATAACCTGCTGAAGCTGATTTTGCTAAAACACTCAACCAGTCAGCAGTTCTTCTGTGGATAATTGAAAATTCATGCTTTAGAGATTTCTCTGTACTTACACCAACAAAGAAAACACTTTGCTCCTTCAGCAGGAAGAGCAGAAGATTTAGGTGCATACAGATTCCATACAATGCTAGTAGGTTTTTGCTAGTGTTTTGGTATTTCTGAGCCAAGACACATCATTCTATGAGTTTGCAGATATTACACTGTTCATAAAATAAATGTACTACTGTGCCTTTTCTTTCCCTTACCAAAAAAAAAAAAAAAAGGAAAAAAAAAGAAAGAAATAAAAAAACACTTGTGGAAACATAACACAAGGCGAGTTACGAGGATTCCAAAACAAAATGATAACCCTGCAAAGTCATACTGCCTTTCTACAAAATAATTTTACTAAGGTCCTTGCAAACACATTGCAATTATTGATCTCTTGTGCCACAATATGCAAATAGCAATATGCTAACCATTTCATCTGTATTTCTGATTCAAAACTGACACTGCTTGCTAGCCTCCTGAAATACTTTGGGATACCGAAAGAAATCCCTTTGGATGTTTTAATACAAGACAAACACATGCCCCTATTCCTTGCTTTTTCAATTTCAGAACTGCTATATGCTTCACTTCAAGTCAAGACAGAACAACTCTGCCTGCAGTCCCTATGGAATTTTCCAGATCCACCTTCAAATTACTGATCATCTGGACCTGTTCGCTGTACAGAGAGCTGTGACAGGGAACATATTTCAATCTAAAGTATTAGTTACAAATAAACTATTAATGGAATTGCCACTCAACCAGAATATAAAACACCTTCATACATGGGCTTACTGTCATTCCTAACTTCACAGAGCCAGCATCTTCACTGTCTTAGGTTTCAGTCCAACTTAAAGGACCATCCCTTTCTCCAAGGATGACAGCGTTCACCATCAGCCTCGATATTCTCACATCCTGACAACTGTCGAGTTTTAGAAACATGAGTTCATAAATCTCTATAGATAACCTACTACATAAATCTTCATAAATCCTGTTTTTGAATGACATCAGAAATCCCATGGAAGGATTACTATGCTAAGATCAGTTAAAATAATGCAAAAATAGTCTGGGGCAGATTCATCCCAATTATCACATTTTCTAAAAATAAATGTCTGTACCAGGCAGTGATGGAGCCATCAATCCAAACTACTAACATTCTAAACTCCAGCTTTCAAACAGTTTACTTCGAAAAGGAGGCCTTCTGGAAAAGAATTAAGCATGCACTTGGTGGGGTATGAGCTTCCACTCAGATGATATGCAGGCTGCTGTGCAAAGCTTCAAAATATTATCAAATGCAGCCTAATGTCAAGTAAGGGAAGCTGGTCCACTAAGCTACGGCTGTGGTCTCTGCTCCTTCCTCCTCACCAGAATCTTTCCAGCTTCCCCTGTCCTACAGCATCACATCTTCTTTAGTTTGTTGGGTGTCTAAAAGCAGAGAAGGTATCAAGAATGGAACAGCTGCTTTCAGTCTCAAAGCAAAAAAGCATCAAATAGCATGTGAGTAAGAGTAACTGTGCCATAGGGGAGAAAAGTTTCATATATTATTTAAAAATAAATCACAGAATCTCTAACTTTCCACAAATAGAAGTTGGCTAGTTCACATTTTAACAGAAATAGAGCCCAAACCAAAGTGTTCATAGAAGTTCTGACATTGGTTCACTGACTGAATTACCACAAATATACGGTAAAACTTTCAAAACAGTCTTTAGCGACTCTGGGGAATTCATGTTTTTGGGAATTAAAGGGAGCACACACCTTCTGAAATATAGATTTAAAAAAGGGGAAAAAACTCCAAAAACAAACACATAAAATTCAATCCATGCAGACTTTTATCTTTTTCATGTTCAGGATACTAATCATCTCATCTAACCATCTCATCTCTTACCATTGAAAATAAAACAGCTGATCTAAACAAACTTAATGTAAATTAACGATCTGGAGCAGATGGGAGAAGATCAAAGGCATACCTTTGGCAGTTCTACTGCTTCCTACCCACCCTGCTCCAAACCAGACATAACCTGGATCACCATTTCAGACTAACTTTCAGACAGCTATGATGGTGAAACTTTCTCCTGTCATGCATATTTAAGTTCCGCTTCAAGAGATATGCTCAAGTGCCAAGTAATTTATTTGGAAAACTGTGCCATCTCAAATTACAGCATGCTGTGATGGAGAACCACAATCTTCATTAAGCTGTCCAGTGAAGTACTGCCTGTTCAATTAAAAGAAGAATTCCTGTTTCTCAGCAATTTTTTTCTTCCTTCAACTTTTCTTCCTTGCTCCTCTTTTTAGATTCTGACCAAGACATCTCTAAGAGGTTTTTTTAGAAACAAGGTTCACATTTCAAACATTTCACAAGGAAGCATATGTAACTCTTCAAACATTTCAATCTGTCCTCAAAAGATATCCCACAGATACCATTTTTTATCAACTGAAACCATGCCACTTAGACTAGACAGAATATTCCAGAAGGGCCACAGCAGAAAGAAAAAATGCACTCCCTATTTTTTTTCACAAGAGTCTCCTTTCAAGATCTCTAGATACTTGAGCACTTGCCTAAGTATTTGACCAGCCAATGGCTTATTACAACTGCCTGCTTGCCTCAAAGTGGTTCCTTCCAAGTAACTCGGAAGAACCTGAAATCACAGCCCATGGTCTCAGGAATGTGACTTAACACATGGTCATAAAGTAAAGATTTCTGCTTCAATGTTAACATTTATTTCACTCACAAAACCACAAGTGATCTCTCATTTAAATGATTTCAAGTTTTCCTCCAAATGACCTATAAAAATGTTGAAAAGCAGATTTTCAATAATTTAACATGACGCAGTTTCCTGTGCATTAGACTCATTTCCTAATCAAAATATGGTATGCTACCTTATGTCAAATAAATGAGGTAAGAACACTATCAGTTGAAGTGTATCTGCATCAAGGTAACATCCAATTCTGTAATGCATCCTCCTTCATTAGTCATTGAAGTTAGTTATATTTATCTTACCAGCAATAAAAGGCAAGAAAGAAAATGCATCATAATAATGGAGAGTACAGTCAGAAAACCACAGCTCATACTAAATATTCTTAAGCTAATATGCTAAAAAAAAATCATGAACTAACAAAATATTTCCTGGTCCATGCCAATGATCTAAAATATGCATAAAGGAAAAGTAGGATCAAAAACTGTAGAAAATAAATTAAAAACTAAGCTCTCTAAGAAGTAATTGCTTAAAGAAGTTTCCTATGCTAATTAGGAACCAACACATATTGAAGATAACTACTACATTTTTAGTAAACCAGTGAAATTATCTACTTTGCCCTAACTGCATAAGGAACATAAAGTAAAAACTTCTCACTTGCTCATTACTTAAAAAGAAATTTCATGCTTTTGGGCTGTAAAATCAGGGCTGTAAAACTGTACAAAAATCCTTTTTAAAAAATTATGCTCAAAGCTCAAATCCTAGCTTTCAACAGCCATCCACACAAGATGCTAATTCTAGACAAAAACAGACAAAAGCTGCAAACATTATTTTGTCTTTATGAACACGTACATCTTGAGAGCACTTGATGCCAACCAGTAACTCAGTAACTAAACAAAAAGAGTTGAAGTAAATTCCCAAGGTTCACCTGTTTAACAAAATCACCACTATTTTGAATTGTGTGATCTCTGGGAACAGCTGAATCATATGGTGATGAAAAATATACCAAATCACTGTGCAAAGACTCATGGGAATCTTTTGCAGTTTAAAAAATTTTAAAATAAAAACTTTTATAAAATATTATTTTATGGAAAGCCTTTCAGTTTGTTAATTTACAAGAAGCTCTGAAATCAATCATACTGAAAGACTAAAAATAACCTCTTTACCAAGTTAATCATACAGAACATTTTGGCTCAAAAGACACGAAAAACACCTAATTATGGCAATAGATTTGTTCCCTATAAGAATAAAAGCAGATAATGGCAGCATTGTAAGTGAACCGATGTTCACTAATATGATCAAGAGACTAATTATTATCCATGAATCATTTGTAGCATTCAAAACTTGATTAATGTCAGGTCAAGTTTAACATGTGATAGGTTTTATTAGTAATGCTCAGCTATCCCACAGCTTGTCAATGTATGTGAGTGCCATCTGTTAGGTTAGGAATAGCCAACAGCCACAACAAAAACACATAGGCTACAACTGGTCACTCAAATACATTTCAAGAACTCCCTAAGGAATACCTCAATAATTTTTAACACACTAGACCAGAATCCAGTACTAAAGACAGCTGCTAAAGATAGGAAACTTGTAGCCCAAAAAAGTGAGTATGCAAGGCATGTTCCCCTCTTTTTAAAGGCCAGTGAAAGGTGTGTTTAATAATACTGAATTCTCCAGACTGACCAGTTTGTAGCAACAAATATTTTTTTGTAAGAGGAATATGTGTAGCTTCCTCTCCACACTCCTCCACAGATGTTTAGCAAGCATTCCTGTAGAGAACACAGTGCTTTACACTTTGGAGCATTGTTCATGGTATTCAAATACATACGGTCCTAAAGGCTCATCTAGCAAAACACTGTTAGAGGATGCTCAATCTGAAATTCATATTCCACAAAAAAAACATTCACTGACAGCCTTTCATTTGTCCCAATTACAGATAATGGCAAGAAGAAATCCTTTTGTGGAAAAAGTCACTTTCTAGTATTTCCCAGCACTTTGTTGGAGGTCAGCTTTACCAGGGGTCACCTCTCCCATGTACATCCCATTACAGCAGGACAGGAAGTCACCTGGGCACTTCCACTGAACCTCCACAAGCTCTGCACTAGTAACAGCGTGAGCAGCAAGGCTGAAATAACATGAAGTGGCAACAGACAGGTGCATGCACAGAGAGGAAGGAAGGTGACCTAACTTTGGGTTTGCTCCAGCAACTATGTACTCTTCTCTGTCTACGACTAGTTAGAAACTCAGCAGGAACATTGAAAGAAATATTTACTTATCTCATAGCTACATCAGCCCTCTCAGATGCATTATAAACGTGTTCTTATTTGATGGCCCTCTTGCATTCCAAGTGGATAAAGCTGAAAGGCTGCAGACCCAGGCTGCTTTAGGTCCAAGTATTCCATTTCCTGCTGAAAAATATGATGCGCAGGGCGCCCAGACTCCATTGTTTCAAAGCCAAATATGTAAAAGTCAAATATGCCGAAGACTTATGCTAGTCAGCAGATCATAAACCAAAAATAACAGCATTACAAGAACTACAGCTACTGCAGAGTGTCTTCCTCAACCATTTGCTCATATAATTTCATAGTCAGTGACTGACAAGGGCCCAAGCTACTACTGACTGGTCATTAGCATTCTAATGATGCCACTCTTCATTGTTTTTAGAACAGCAGTTTTGCAGAGAAGTCTTCACTGGAGTCCATATATTTTTTCCAGAAGAGGAAGGCAATAGAAATTCCAGTTTATACTCATGTGGTAGGGAATGAGCAACACCTCCAAACAAGAAAGCCGAAGAGATTAATCCCATCTGTCTGCAACTTACTTTGTGTCATGATGCACCTCTTAGGAAAAAAATCAAGTTATTCCACACACTGGACTTTAGGAGTTTTCCCAGTTTCTCCTGGAACTACTACCAGTTTCCCAAGGCAGTTTTACAGTCTGCTTTTTTCATAGAGAACTTGAGACATCATATATATCATCTACTGAAAGCTGTTTCTTAAATCCACTCCCCTCCAAAAGATTCAAAGAAGAGCCACTTTCAGATATTAGAGTAGCTGGAGATCACTGTAGTGTGTAGTATAGTGTGCAGTGTAGATGCAACCTTGGATTTAAGAAAGTCCAAGAACCACACTAGCTTGATTTCACTATACACCACACAGGAAAAAAATGCTTTGTGAATAAGAGTAAAATACATTGTGAAAGTGGCAGGAATCAAGTTTAATGGTTCTAATATTTTTTTTTTAATATCTTCTTGGCTTTGCAGCTAACTCATTAACAGCACTCTTCAAATGTGCTAATAACACTAGCTGTATGCTATGCTTCTTAATTATTTGGAGACATTTCAGAAAAACCTAGAGCATGCTACAGTAAGAGCCCCACTGAGCTATCACCCATGTGCTGTGAGCATGGGGTGAGCAACTCCAAAGGTTATGCACCTAATATATTCAAAACAATACCCAAGAATAACACAAGCACTATGTGTGTTAATGCTTAATTTGACAGCACATCTGCATTCCTGAATTCAGAATAAGCATGAGGCATTTCTCACTGTCAATCTCTTCTCAAAAACACAATTGAGAAACTGACATCAATTAACTATGATGTTTTCAAATGCTTCTTTCAAATAAGAGAAATATGCTCCTCCAAGAAACTTGAATTGACTTTTGTGATAGCTTCAAAATGAGAGAAACGTGGACTCCTCAAAGCTTTACAGGAATGACCCTGCCAAACAGCAATATTTCCTATTTATTTTTCCTAATGAAGAAACAGCAATATATTTCATAGCTTGGTCATTTCATTTACTGTGCTCTTCACAGTTCTCTGTTTCAAACTGCACAGTCTCTTCCTTTTCCTTCTTTTAGGCATGGGGATGTTGCCCACATCACTCTCCCCATGCTCTCCTACCTGGCAGAACACACCCATCTGAGACTAAACTCTTGCTGGAGCTGGAGGAGGTTTAACAGGTCCCAATAGGAAACACTTTGACCTATTTACAAATTAGCTGCAATCTATGACATTCCTGAATGGATGAAAGATGCTTGGTAAAGTCTGTAATGTCTTCAACTGAGCAAGGCTCTCATCACACTGATGGCTTGCAAGCTCCCTAATACTCTGGGTTTGACCAAATACCACATTCAATAGTTCTTCTGATGTCAAAGGAAAGAACGGGTTGAGTACAATGGGGCTGAATGATCTTCCACTGTTACATACCTGATAAGGTTTATCTGTTACCCAGCCCCTGTGTAAACTGTTCCGACATAATCTGGTCTCTGGTTGTCTAAATTGTGGATAGGTCTGTTTTAATTAAGTCAGATAAATGAGGGGTTTGTTTTATTAAGCATTTCTAGTAAGACTTGTCAACAAAGACAAAACTGTACATACAATTCAATTAGACACAAAACTGATATACAAGAATATAATATTTTCATACATTTACTGTTACAATTCCTGACTCAAATTTGGGTAATATTTTGTACTGGGCCTGTAGCATCGATTTTAACAAAAAGAAAGTAAGGGTTAACTTTATATTCTGGGTCTTAAAAAAATCTGACTCTTCTGCTATGCAATGGCACTTGAGGGCTTTGTTTGCTACAAAGTTGAAATTAAAACTGTAAAGCCATAACAGCAAAATTATAACATTTTGTAATTTCTTTATTTTAAAGATTAATTTTGTACAAGGTCTGGTTTTGGGGTTTTTTCTCAAAATTGGGCATATCACAAGAAAAGAAACAGCTAGCAGCAATGTCACATAATCGTGCACCATAATAAATTGCTTTAAATTTCAGCCTGGTTTTTACCATTTTCTTTGTGCTTTTATTCATTTTATCCAAATTAAGCGCATGTCTCTTGAACGTCATTCCAATACGAGAAGGTTGATGGCTTCCCTGTGGAGCTGCATTGCCAGAAGGCAGTTTGGAAAGTGACAGGCTGTGAAGTGGCACAATGGACAATATTAAACAGTTGCCCCTCAATTAATGAGTGGAGTGACCCACTTAGTCAACACAGCTGAGTCTTCTAACTAATTCCAAAGATATCAAATATACAATTCAATTGCCCATACTGGCATACCAATTGGTAATTAGGTTCAAACAGATTTGCATTTCCCTGGTTTGGTAATACACCGTAAAACTGAAAGAAGGAATCACCATTAAAGACACTTTTCCCACTTGAAAGGTATATAGTATTTCCACTGCACGAAATACAGAAGAAATAATTTACAAAAATGTTAGAACGTTCAAATCTAATGTTAGAGTGTTAAAAGCTTAGCTGAATATGCACTGTCTGGATGTTTAAACTCACAATGTGCAGAAGTTTGTGTAGAATATAGAACACTTCATCCATAAGCCTTTATTTTTCCACTAGTTTCATTGCTTTTTTTCTCACACTATAGTTTGACAAGTCAGAATTTAATTACATATTCCACATCTGAATTATTCTACATTAATTTAATTTGTACCACTAGCAATATCTAACACGGGCTACAAGTTATGAAAATAATCCTTCATGGAAATATCCAAGACTGTTGGTTTTAACTTCAGTAGATCACTTTCTGAAAAATGTGAAATGTAACGAATGTGTGAATAATTTCTTTAAAAAGAAAAACCTTCTTTCCTAACCAAAATTCTACTGTGCTGAAATATTATACTTGACCTTAAATATTACAAATAATAATAACCAAAAGCAAGTAGCATAAACCTCTTCTGTTTACTCTAGGAAATGAACACAGATTCTTGTTCATGAGTGAATCTCCTCAAGTGACTCCAGCAAAGTAAGGAGACTGAGAAGTTAGCCACAGCTGAGTCAGTGTTTGCCCTAGCATGAGGGAAGCCAAATCTCAGCAAGTAGCTGCTGCCTCCCTGTCCCACAGAAAGCAAAGGAACAGTCAGAGGCAGCTGGACACTCCACCAGCACTGGCCTACAAAGCCTCTGCTACCCTCAACCTCCCACTGACAGAAATTATGTTTACCAAATCATATTCACATCATTGCAGTGCTGCAACCAGCTGCATGAAATAGCACCAGTTCAAGCACTGAATTTCAAGTGGCAGTAACCTACATTCGGCACAAGATCTGCAGTTTAGTCACCTATTTCATCTTAAAATTTACAAAGCTTCCACTTGGGCTGATTGGCTGTACTTACCTTTACAATTCATGTGGTAAAGTAACTTTGAACTTTGAACAATCTGACCGAAGTACTACATGCTGGGATATAAGACAGCTGCCAAGTGAAGATTTCGAATTCTAGTAAAAGAATAAGGTAACATCTTTGGAGCTTCTTATTCACTATTTGTTTACTAGATTCCTCAGGTCAATGATTATTTGTGTTTACAGGAAGAAAAGCATGCCAAAAAGAAGATTTAAGTGATGGATACACCAGCACAAAAGCATCTAAGGGTGGAATAAGGCAATACTGCTTTTACACCATTAGACCTTCCATTTTCAGGGAGATGAAACAGGACAAAGTGAGGAAGAAATAAAAACAAACAAAAACAAAATAGTAGAGGGGACATGGGTTAGAAGACAATTAAAATGTGATTGGATGATAAATAGGCCAAAATCCTGGAATGGAACAGATGGAGTGAGAAATATGATGTAGGCCAGACACTGAAGAATGGCTGCCAACTCTAGGTCAGGAAATGCAGGATTGAAAGGTGAGCTGGTTAAACTACTCCTGAAGGCATAGAAAATCAAAACAAAAATAAAAACGGAGGAAACAAGTCTTCTTGGCAATAAAAAATCTCCAGATGGTAACATTCTCTCTCCAGTGAAATGTAGAATTCAAGATTGTCAATAAACAGACAGAGTATTTGACACTTCTGCATCCACCATTGTTGCCATGCAATTCTTATGTCTTCTGTCCCATGACTGCAAAGCTTCTCCACGTGTATCTTTAGGCAACTTGGAGATACAGGACAGGGCTTTGTCATTTTAGTCAGTGTTGGTTAACAGCTCTCTTGGCAGACACAGATGAGCAATGTCTGCATATTCTGTCCTTTATCAGGGTTCACTCTTTCTGGGCATGCAAACACTAGCTTACATCTGCCTCAGCTGCCTGCAAAATACATCAACATCAGCAAAGTGTACACTTACACAGTCTCCTGCATCATCAGAGGTTCACAGCCGCTTAATTTTCCAAAGCAAAGCATCTCAACAGGAGCTATACCTTTATTGGTATAAACTCCAAACATTCCACCTCTCTTATCTACAACAAAAGCAGTTTTAAAAAGTCAAAAATAAAAATCCAAATGTCAAAAAAAACAGGAGAACAAAGTAAGTCACCTGTCAGTTCACAGATTTGACCGAAAACTTTTAAGATCCTAGATCATTTAATCTTCTAGCAGAGATTACCTTCTCTTTAATCCCTCTAGGACAAGCTGTCATTTTAAAACCAGATAATAGTCTAGGAACTGACAAGTCATTGACATACAGCGTGCTAACATTTGCAAAAGGTTGTTCATTTGACCTGTATCATTGTTTAACCTTTAGCCCTATCATTCCATTGAGAGTGATGGGCACAATTCTCCATGGGACCACAGACTGCACGGAAAGGAAGTTTTTTCCTATTCCTGCTAGACAGAATTTTCACTAGACAATGGGCTTTAGTGATGACATCCAGATTGAGACTGTCCACACAAAAACGCCCAGCAAGAGAACTCTGAGTTGGTTTAAGCAAGGAAAGCCAAGAGTTGGACCATTTCCAAGAATTATTTCTATGCACCCGTACAAACTGTTGAATAGAATGAAAATAATGTCTCGTTGAAAAGCCTAAGATTCCTGCAGATACAAGGCCAAGGTTCAAAGCCTAAGAGTATGAAGCATTTAAAGCACTAACCTAAAACCCAGCTTCTTCCACTGACTGTGCAATCCTTGTACAATGGGTGGGAGAATTTGGCTATATCATCTCCTTGAGTTCTGATGATTCAATAAATGAAAAGAAAGCAAGCTATGCAACAAAAGTGACCAATCATACAAGTGTAATAACAAACACCAAAAATTCAACTTTGCTCAAAAATGTTAAAGAGAAACTGGAAGCTACATTAAAAGGAAAAATCTGTCACAGAATACAGGTGTTCCCAGCTAACACTAAAGTACTAATCTGTATTGAATTTATTACAGAGGAAAAAAATTTTAGTGATACTGCTTTTTTCATCAATATCAGAGATCAACAAGGCAACATTTTTAAAGACTCTGAGTATTCACAACCTGCTCCCCAGTGATTGTCCGTCTCTTTTGTCTTACCACTAAAACTCATCCCTACAAAAAATAAAAGTCTATATAAATGTCTTAAAATAACAGCAAAGGCAATATTATAAAAACACAGCCCTTACTTCCAAAATCCAAAACTGAATCTCAAGACACAGCTACAAATGCTGCCATACTTTATAACTGCATTTTAAAAGTGCATTTCATTACATAGCAAATTGATTTTCAGATTAGAAAAAAAAAATTAAATCCGTCAGTACCTAACTCTGGTAATAAAGTTCCAAATCTATAACTCTAAGAACATTTTCAATATTGGATGTATTATATAACACAGCACAAAGCTTACTGCTATTTCAAGTAATTACTTCCACTTTTTCACTGAAAACAACTAAGTCTACACAGAAAACACTCTTTTTTTTCTGGTATAATTAGAAGTTTTAGCCAGTTTTTCTGCTATTAAATATAGTGCTGAGGCTCCTGGCCTTTCGAGTAATCTTCCTACAATGCACACAGTCTAACACACATTTACTGATACATTATTTTTAATTTAAAAAATGGAGTGGAATGTCTTAACTTAGATCATAGAAAGGAATGATGGAAGAAGGCTGTGAAAGAGGTCTAGAACATCTCTTTTGTGAGGTTCACACTGCATCCTGAGAGCATGTTTCAAAAATTAAAGCTTCTCAAAACAAAAATAAGATGTGACAAAGTACACTTGATTATTTTCTTGATCCCAAGCAAACCACAGCTACATTGGAAAAAACTCCAAATCCTACTCCAAAAGTTTTGATGAAACCAATTCTGACTAGGTGTAGAGTTTGCACTCTTTCAGTCTTGAATATGCTGGTGCAACCAGAGCGCCATTTTATCTGTGACCAAGGACTGCTACTTCCATTGACCTTAGAAAACAACAAGCCTTGGGGGTGACTTCAGAAGCCACATCTTCTCTCAATGAAATACACTGGGAAGTAGGGAAGAAACCCAGGCTTAAAAAAAACCACAGCTTTTCTGAGACCACTCAAGGGTGTAAAAGCTTTAAGGATCTTGTGATGGTTTTTAGCCAGCAATTAAGCGCCACAAAGCTGCTCAAGAAAGGAAGGATCCTGTTAGATCCTTTCTAAAGATGAAAGAATCTAACACTTCTTGTAAAAGAAAAATGTCTAATTGAACATAAGCAGAACATCTACCTAAGCAGGTCCCACTTGTCACGCTTTAGGATCCATATAGCAGCATCTGTCTCTGGAGAGGAACTGACGGATATAAACATATTTAGAGGATAGAAGGAATTCCTTCCCTTCCTGCAGACCTTGCTATCCAGTACACAGAGTTGGCAAACCCCCTCAAAGAGGAAGTCTGCTTGCTTTTTTAGCTATACTGATGAGGTATTCATCGCTACGCTTGTTGCTATAGTTGCAGAAATGACTGAATAAAAATAGGATAAAGATCCTTTGGTCAAAACAATACTATTTTTAAATAGTCTTTTCTCAGAATAGGGCAACGCTTCAATAGACTGGAGTACTGTTTATAGTCTATTCTGACAATACATAATGAAAAATTCACAAAGTTATGATTAATATGAAAATGCAATACCTTTTTCATTACCCTAAGGAAGTATTACAGGAATCATACTCATCAGGTTCACAGAAGTAATGAAATGAAAAAGGTATTCTGAGGTAAGTAAGAACAACAATAATTCTTCGTTTATACATTAATCTTTTGAGAATAAATTTTTATGAAAACTATTCTTTTGAGCAGATACAGATTCGAAATCTGAAATCTGAAATTTCAAACCAATAATTATTTCTTTAAAGTGTTTACCAATATTGCCTTAGATAAAACTCCACATCAATACTGGAACTGCTACCTAAAACTCCTCACAGTTATCATAGGGCATGCAAATAATTCTCAAATATTGACATAAAACTTCTTGCTTATTGAAAACAATGATCAGATTTCAAGCCTCCTAAGACGCTTTCTGTTGTAACAGTAGTAAAAAGAAAAAATATAATCCAGGGAAAAAACACCAAAGAAGTCATACACCAACTTCAAATATCCCAATAAATTAAATGTGTATAGATATTCTTATTTCAAAGACGCTTTTATGGTGGTGGTAACGCATTAGGGTAAAAAATTGTTGACTGAACTGCATTTGAAACATAATCATCTCAAATGCAGATTGCAATGTCCTTTAAGTTTTACCTGGTACTTCAGATTAATTGATATTTTCAAGAACTGTTTTCTAAAAACCTGAGATAAGTAATAAAAGAAAGAAAAAACACTTTTCATAATAACCCAAGTTGCCAATCAGCCCACAACAATTGCTGAACATTTGGTTAGCAGAGGAACTCACTGGAAGACACAATAAAAATGTTGAGGGAAAACCTATACCTAGCACTGTTTTACTGCCTCCAGTACGACAACATAACACAACTGAAATCAAGCTTACCTTTCTGGAAGTGTAGATGTCAAAAAATGGTTTGTTTCGAACACTAAACGGTTCCTGTGCTTTGTCAATGAGACCACTTTTCATCTTTTCATGTCGTGGAAATATAATCTCTTTCTCTATACATGCAAGCCGAACATTAAAATCACAGTCTCCAACAGGCTGTCCCTGTCAAGTTACAAAAATCAGTATTAAAATCAAACACCAAATTATTTGAACCATCTAAGGTTTTTTTTTTCCTAACACAATATTTAGAATCCTACAGATACAGAGAAGTATTATCAAATTACTAAATTTTTCCCAAATGTGATGTTTTTAAGCATTTTTTCTCAGGCTGTAAGAGGTTTAACCAAATTGAAGTTCACAGAAAGTAGAAATTTGTAATATGCATTCAACCATACATGAATTAAACACCTAAATACCTTTAAAGTTAAGTAAAATAATTTAGATACTCCCTAATTATAGCTTTTATATGGCAGCTATCCTTCTCCACATAGCTTTCCTCTGAAGTCATTTAGATCATTTTGTTCACAGTACTTTTAATGACAAAGCAACAAGATTTACACATTTAAGTGAACTCCTTGCTCTGAGTGCAGTATCTTGATGACTTGAAAGAAACATTAATTAATGTTCATTTTTCTGTCATAGAAAAGAAAAAAATAGGTGCAGTTGGAAAACGTGCCAATAAACAACGGCTACAAAACCCTGCAAGATATATGATGGCTCAGTCGCAAAAAGGCAGTAAAACCCTTCACTAAACCTCAGCAGTATGTCCTGACCTTTCAAGATCTGAAATAAAACAGCAGCTTTACATTGCTCTTTCTATATTTGGTGCATTGCACCAGACCAGTATGAGCATTCAAAATGCACATTTGTCAGATTAGTAACGGCTCGTAATGGAGTTTATTGCAATTTGAGCATTATATAGTGAGGAAAACACGCTATGGATATCACTAGAACAAAACAAGCAACTGTCAGCTAATAAATTCTAAAGCTCATTTCAATCGGAGGTGTCACTTTCACAGCAATGAGACACAAAACTCGTAGATTTGAATTGTTACAAGTGTGATACAGCACTGAAAGTTATTTACGTGAGATAATCCCCTCATTTTGCCACCCAATTCACACAAGAAAATAATTTTCAAAACCCACTCCTTTCATGGCCCACAGGGAATAAGCTCACAGAGTCTTGGCTTGCAAACCAGAATGTTTCAAAAATTGAAAGCAAAGAGCAAAGGAAACTGGGAAGACATGGGACTCAAACCATCAATGGCAGCAGTAGAGCCAAGCAGAAGAAGCAGCTACCAGGCATCTCCTGTACTAAAGGCAGCTTGAAGGAAAAAAGCACTGCTCCAACATGCATCAGAGAGGATCTGAACTGGTCAACTGGAAAGAAGGCCAAAAATACAAATGGCAAAATGACATTCTGAGGAGGCATACAAAGGTAAGGGAGCGAGTAGTATCTGAATGGGTATCTCAATTAGGAGAAAAACAGAGTGCCAATTTTAGACCAACATGAATTTAATCAGTTCTTTCCAAAATCCTATTGGTTTCCACCAAAATCTTTGACATTTCATGCTCCCAAAGTGGCATTAAGTTTGTCTTATATTTCTTTGCTAGCATTAGAATCTACTAGACCTCTATCAAAAGTCCTCAGTTGTTCATGGCAACAGCTTTAAGAATTACGCATTGCTCCCATACCACATGTAACTCACAACCGTTTTCTTTTAGGACTCTGTTTCAGTCTACATAAGAACAGGCAGCACAGCCACCATCACTGTGTGGGGAAGCACATCTTGTACGAAGCCTGTGGCAGACACCATGGGTGATATGTCTCCTAATCTCTGTTCACTGATCCATGCTCGTGAAGAAGAAAGCTTAGCTGGCTGCTAATGTTGCCTTCAGTGTTGTCTTCCTTTCAAACATGAAGGTGTTATCAGTAAAGAGCCATTCAAACGAATGGAAAATTTAAAAAAGTATGGAAAAATTCAAGGGGCAAGAGAGTGGTTCACTCTTCATTCATTTCTCGCAGAATACAGATGTATAATCTACAGATTTTTAAGTGCCACAGACAGAATGTTTGAAAATCAATCAATCAATCTTTCCTTCCTTTTTTTTCTCCCTCCTTTCTTTCTCTTCCTAAGTATAGCATATTGAGTATTCATCTATACAGTGACTGAGCTTGTCCTGGTTTGTGCATGTAATTAAAACACATCTCAACCCCTGTAACAACTGACTGAAGAACTGATTGAAGAATTCTTTTCTGGGAAATGTGTATATACGGTTTTTTTATAACTTTAAAGAACCCCATAATTCTCTAAGTAGATTTCAGCAAGATCGAATGCACATGCTCTCTTCCTTACAGTACCTTTTCCACTCAGCCACATATTATTAGTAGGTCTGAAAGAGCAAATTAACTAATTAATATTTCATATATTTGAGCTTCCAATAAGCCAATAAGCAGTTAGGTTATTTAGAAAGCTTTTTATATAATGACTCCTTCAAGAAATGGTTTTATACAGTGATTTAAATTTATTTCCATCCCTGAACACCTAAATGAAAAACTGAGGCAACTTCATATGCACCATAAACCAGCTGAATCACTTTCTTTTCCTTAAAATACTCCTTTCACTTTTCTCATCTGCTTGGAACTAATTATTTCCTGCAGTTCTGCCAATCATATATTTCTGTTTTAAAGCTTGTTAAGTAGAAGGGTATATTACAACTAGGTTCCATCAAATAAAGGTCAAAGCTAGGTTGACATAAGATTATATGAGAAAGGAAAACACAGATAATGTGCCAAGCTACTTCATCAGACTAGTAAACTTAAGAAGTCAAAGAGTACTTCATTCTCACAAAAGCACAGGACATTAGCAATAAGAAAATTAACACATAATTGAACTTAACTCAAGGACATACTGAACAAAAGCAATATTGTAGGAGAGTGGCTCTTTCTTTGTTATTAGACGTTCCTAAAATTACAAAAAACGTTGCTACTATACAATGCATTTATCCCAGACATATCCAAAATCTTGAAGTGATAAAATTCTTTGCTTTTAGCAAATAAGTAGGAGGGTAACGTAGGCAGCAATAAATAATTCAGAGACCTTTGACAAAACCAGGAAGAGATTATTTAGTATATAAAGCACATATTTAAAAGTTGTCAAAACCCAAGACATTGATGCATGTATTATCTAAACCCAGGCATTCAGTAATAGCATGTTTTTAGGCAATACAGACGTTTTATTAACTTAAGCATTCAGATAATTAAGATCTTATTCCAATATGTAGGTTTTTACTTGTCTAAGAAGGATGAGGGTAACATGACAGCATAGTTACTGAAGTACATTAAATGATAATTCCTGTTCTAGACATTTTTAACTTAAAATAAGTGTGTTAGCAAAGGGTAAAACAAAATTACAAGTAGGATGGGTCTCCTACCTATGCTAGAGAGTTACATTTCCCTCTCACTGTAAATAAAATGTATCCTAAAGCAAAATATCATTCAGACAAGCCTTAAGAGTCAACTGTTGAATCAACACCTCTTCCTCGAGCAGCTGAGTTTTCTTCACCTGCTGAAACTCTGTGGATTGCACTGAGGTCATAGCATGGAGTGGGCTTGAAAAATACGGTTTTGATGTGGAAACATCCTCCACATAACTTCAAAACATAAGATGAAATTTCCACTGAACTTTGAAACCCACTCAGGACTCAAAATTTCTAAATTTAAACTTGGGTTATTTCAAATTAACTTCTCAACAGAAATACGTAACAAGTCACATAAGAATCACAAAAAGAAATGGGTTTAGAAACACTGGAAAACAGGGTCTGCAGATCATTTAATATGCATTGTCTTGAGCAGATGGGAGAAGGCAATTTATTTGCTGAACAGAGATTAAAAAAAAAAGGAATAAAAGAAAATTTTAAAAAATGCTACCACCAAAAAATACCCCATCCACCCAACAAAACCAGTCCTTCTAACAATGCTCCAAAGAGGTGCCCGAAGATAGAATTTGGGTAAGTGTCAGGCTGTGCTCCTGCCCTCCACCCAGTTCACACAGACCTCAGTGTTGAAGTCACAACTCATCAGGTGAGTAACTCAAACCCCAGGTCATTACATACAGCAAGATGGCAGGAGTCTCTGAGACGGGGGTAAGAGGATAACATGATTTCTGTTGCACATCTTGCCTCTCTCCACAAGGACAAAGGTATCCCTGAGGATCTACCATCACCCTCCACATTTAAGTTTCCCTTCCCTGTATCTCTAACGTTACCATGTGGCCATCAGCGAATTCCATCAGCCTTACATGGAAAGTCCTTTACCTAGATGGATGCAGTGAACACACCATGCTATACAGGCACTAAATTCCATAAAAGTACTTCATCTTTGATTTTAGTATTTATGTGCTTTTTTTCTGCAATGTGGGTATAGTAAAAAGAAAAATAGTGCCTGGGCCTCTGCACACAGCTGATAACCAGCATGGTCCAGGATAAACTAAGAATATTTATTTATTCTTTTCCTCCATGAGATATGGCTGAACTCTACCCACCAGCAAAGCATGCTCTATTTGCTTCGCCAGAGCAGTACCTGAGACATGAATAATTCAGCACACACACACAGATATACGTTCCATGCACGTCTTCACTTACTGAGCCAGAGCGAAACATATGTCACAACTGTCTTCGCTTTAATGATTTTGAGAGAATAAAGAATAAGCTCAGCCTGATATTCTACCCCGTGTTTAATGTTATTATTGGCAATTCAAGGCACCCACAGCTGACATCTGCATTCCCAGTGAAAGCCCATTATTAGTTCTCTCAACTTCTGAAGACCACGCAGTCTAACATTTTGCATTTTATATTAATGATCTGGCACATATTTTTTCTGACCATGATTCTATAGATGCTGCTTTTTTTGTATACATAGCTTTTTATAAAAACAATCTAAAGGTGGTGTTTGAATTTCCAAATAAGATTATTACTACATTCGATACCTAAAAGGCTTTTTTCATTTCCTATGAAGTTCTCTTTCAAGCAGGATTAAAAGTAAAGTATTAGAGAAATGAAAAATTTTATAGAATTATGACCCTTAAGTTTTTTATTTCTGAAAGGCAAAAGGCATGACAATGAATAGAATCTAAAAACTAATTCTAAAATTTTGGCAGTTATCTAACTTTAAAATTTTGGGGCTTTTTTAACTTTTATCACTCAAATATTCAAAATAAGTATGACAGAGGCAAGGAATTCAGCAGTTTCAAAAAGTTTTTAAAGTTTATCAGCATCAACAAGGTACAGCATGTGAAGTACTGTTTCAACTGCAACAATACAAGTTCATGCACTGCGCTGCATGAACATGATTACAATTTATATGTTGCTGTTTTGTACAATGAAATATCACTCTGATTTACCACAGAACAAGAAGAATCAGACCTATTAAAAAATATTGCTTGAGATATATATTAAATTACTGGTATTGCCTAAAAAATTCTCGCAGAAAATAAATTTTAAAATGTAAAAGGAAAGAAGTTAGTAGCCAATGGATAACACCAAGATCTTACAGAATATACAAATATAGCTCCACTGGGTTTTTTATTAGTAAACATAACTTGAACAAAACAGCAGGACTGTCAAAACTATGACTAAACAGATATGACCAAAACAGAAAAAGTAGATTGCACTACAAACATTGCTCTCTCCCTTACTCTTATTGGTTTGCTCAAAATTTTAAACAAATTCACAATAAAAACCATAAAACTCTGTAATTGCAACTGGATGATAAATTTGCATCACCAGTATAAATATAACATACACAAAGCAGAATATTTACAATCCGTTAAAGGGACTGAATTATGATTCTCATCACCAACACTGGGCAATAAAAAGGCAGAATCATGGAAAAAAGCATCTAGCACATCTAAGCCCTCTTTTGAAAACAAAGCTCCAGAGAGGCACTGAAAATTTAGTAGTTGCTATTTTCAGAGAACAGACAACTCAGTCAAATTCATTGATTGCATCTACAGTGACTTCATTTAGAAATCCTTCTGAGCCCTCAAAACCAGAACCCAATAAGGGGATTTTACTGGGACGTGAATGATTACAACCGAAAGGAATCCTGTTCTGTCTAGACTGGTTGCCTCCCCTCAGGTAATCTGAGTAGAAGAACTTCACACTTTAATTACAGAAGGAAAAGTCATAGTTCCAAAAACCCTATTTATAAAATAAATGTGTCATTATCACCATGGGATATTTGCACACAAAAAAAAAAGATTGCATATGGGAATATAAGTTTTAATAATTTATTTTACACTGAATTTAAGCTATCTTCAAAGTCAAATACAGGATTTTACTACTTCAGTTTTTTCTAATTATTTTTCCTAGTGCTTGTGTTGCTTGTAGTATGGAGGTATTCTTACCTTAATTGGAGCACCTAGTATCTGTTGCAGTCAATACTTTCTCTTTCTACTTCTATTCCCCTCACACTCTCTTCCTTTCTATCAGCTATGACTCTTCATAGCAATAGCTGTTGCTGGGTATTAACACAGCTGTCTTTATGAAAAAGAATTATCACTCCAGTGAATTAAAGAACCGTGGGAAAATTCCTTCATCTTAAAAACATTAGTCAAGCCATTTCATACTTGAAAAGATTGTGGCACTGGTGTTTTTAGAATGTAAATCACTTTGTGGTATTTAAAATAAGACCGTCCAGTACAGTTTGAATGAAGTCTTGTAAAAACTAGAAGGGGGGGGGAGGGGGGAAGTAGTAACAATCAGCACTTATTCACAACGACTGTCTTAGAAAAGGAACCACCTACGCTGCCTAAACCATGACAGAACTAAAAATTAAGTATCAGCTTGTAACACCTGAATACTTGTAAATATCTACCATTTCAGTACACAATCTGTCTTTAGATATCTAGTTCATTGTGTACATGGTTAGCTCACGAGTAAGAAACACTGAAAATATAATACTCGTTTCAAGAGAAAGTGGTATTCTTCTTCATATTTATTTTAAATAAGAGAATTATTCTAAAAAGAATGAAAATACAGCCTTCACATGCTCTCCTGGACCATAAGAGCAGTCAGGCAAAACAAGTTAGAATCATGGAATGGTCTGCGTTTGATGGGACCTTAGAGATCATCCAGTTCCAACACCCTGCCATGGGCAGGAACACTTTTCACTAGACCAGGTTGCTGAAAGCCCCATCCAACCTGGCCTTGAACACTTCCAGGGATGGGGGATCCGCAACGTCTCTGGGCAGCCTGCTCCAGTGCCTCACGAAGTTCACAGTGAAAAATTTCTTCCTACTATCTCATCTAAACCTGCCTATTTCCAGTTGAAAGCCATTCCCCATTATTCTATCACTACAGGCCCTTGTGGAAAGTCCCTCTCCAGACCTCTTCTGGGCTCCCTTCAGGTACTGGAAGACTGCAATTATGTCTCCCCTAAGTCTTCTCTTTTCCAGACTGAATAATTGCAATTCTCTCCCAATGAGGCATGGGAAAGAAACTAGTGAGGTCCTACTTTCAACCTTCATAAAACCAATCCTGAAATATACAGTTATTATATTCGCTACTTCCTTCTGATTAACTTTGACTATTTCTTTTTTCTTTAGTTCTTTTATCCTAGAAACAGGAAAAAGATGGAGAGACAGGGAGAAAGCTGAAAAAATAAAATATTGTTGCTAGATTAACTGTAGAAAAGGAGTAATTAAAACTAAGCTAGGGAAATAAGACATTACAACATTGGAACACTCTTCCTGCTTCCACATGACATTTCCCCAATACTCTATTTTGCCTATAGATTTTTGTTTTGAAATATATCGGACAAGAAAAGCCCTGTTTAAGACTTCACTGTCAGTACTTAGAAAACTAGACATGATAATGCAACTGGAAAACCTGACCCAGTGTAAAGTTTTTCACACCTTCCACTTCAGCTGTGAGTACTGCCATATTTTTGAAAGATCTGAATATTTGCTTGAGACAGAAGCTGGGTTTAAGTCCACTTGGCATTTCCTATGGGAATGACTGTCATAAACTGTGAGCTGAAGGAGACAGATTTTCTATTTAATCATAAGTTTCCGTAGCATAAGAAGAAGAAG
The DNA here is from genome assembly GCF_029207755.1 of Chamaea fasciata. NCBI lineage: Eukaryota > Metazoa > Chordata > Aves > Passeriformes > Sylviidae > Chamaea > Chamaea fasciata. The sequence continues at coordinate 78,080,724 of NW_027094088.1, read as the reverse complement.
ATAAAAAGATACTGCAGACAAAAAGAGAGGGGTTTTAAAGGTTCAGACCATGAGAAGCAGAAAATTGTTTAACAAAGACACTGAGAAAAGTTCTTCAAGGAAACCTCCTAAGAACGAAAAAAAAAATGGTTTTGGACAACTTAAACTTTCAGGTGTGACTTCGTATTTTTAATAGCAAGAATCATGGTTTGCTGAAAAAGTCTCACATCAGGGGAAGCAAATAAGAGTACAGACACAAACACCTGAAAAATATAAAGGATTTAGCATCATGGTAACTTCTAAAGCTACTCTTGGAGAACTACTTGTCCTATATGTCTCTCCCAGGAGCCACACTTTGCGTCTCTTCCTCTGACAATTAGTGATAATTCAAAAAGTTTCTGGTGAGACATGCTCCATGTTGAGGTATAAGAACACTTATATTTTGAGAATAAAATAGGACATGACAGAATTTAATTAACTACCTTTTGCTTTTATATAATACTCTCTTTAGCCTTCCTTATTTTGGAAAATACGGAAAACAAACCACCTTCAGTGTGATCCATAGTGCCCTCTGGGTTGGGAAAAGGAGGATCAAAGTAATAGATGTAAGGGAAAGAAAGAAATCAATGGGTTTTTTTCACACAATCTAACCAGCAAGTAAAACAGTCAAGCTTCAAGCTAATTACAACACTAGAGAATGCTCCTGAACAACAAGAAGCTTGTTAGATAAAAAAATAAGACCATGAAAACAGCAAAGACATCCTGGTCAGCATATACTAATTATCACTCTTCAACAATAACTTACTTTTGCATGCATCATAGCAAAGGAGATCTTTTTTAAAAAGGGATGGAAAAATCAACAGAAACGGTACCTTTCAGTTGCTGTGCACTTTACTGAAACACAAGGAGTAACAGTGAAGAAAGCACAAGGTCTGAAAGTTTACCAAAGAAATAAGAAGATTTTCAAATTGTGCTGTTCAGACATACAAGTCAGGTTTTCAAGGATGGATAAAAGACAATCACCAGAGAAGGGGAATAAGGCAAGAAAGACTCTAAAATGACAACTAGCTATGATATGGTCAATCCTACTCCACAGAACCAAAAGTTTATTAAGCATCACTCCCTTACTGTGTTGATTCTCCATCCTATAAGACACCATTTGTTGCTCTTCCTATACTGTAACGCTGCCCTTTTGAATTCTAGAATTCTTCAATCCATTTCCTGGCCAGGCTGCCCTTGTTCTCAATAAACAGCACCATAAAAACTGGAGGTTGAAAAACAGACAAACTTAATGCACCTCTCCCAGACTGACAGGAGAAAGCAAAGCAAGACACAACTGAGAGGATGGTCCACGTTTCATTTACCTGACAGCCCTGAGCCATGAAGGAATGAGGTGATATATATCGAGAGGTTGAGAACATAACATGCAACAGGAGCGCCAGTACAAGCATTTGGGTGTTTGTTAGATAAGTCTTCACAAGAAAGAATCTAAAGGGTGCAGGAGCAAACATGCCCATAGCATCCATACTTTCCAGGGTACTATTAGTAAAAAAAGCTTTTTAAATCTGTATTTTCAGGTGATATCATTTGAAAAAGAATCTCAGAATTAAAATTAAGGGCAGAAGGGTGACTGGCAGCCAGGTGCAGTAGTAAACAGAAGAGATGCAATTAAATACTTGCATCTCTGAATTGTGCCCTCAAAACTTTCACAGTACAACTTAATGATAAGGTTAATAGGCTAATAAGTGAGAGCGAGCATGGACTGTGAGCCTTACACTGCTTTAAAATGAGGTTTGTAACAGGAAAGTCAGACATGGTAATATTTTACAGGGATTGAAAACAAACACTTTTCATGCATTAATTCAATGAGTACATTGGCTGTGGGCAAGATTTACGACCAGCATATCTATTTACCATGACAAATTTTATTAATAGCAACAGCAATGCTACACATAATGACCAACAACAAAAACTTGATCACCGACTTAATTCAACGCACAAACTATTAGAAAATTTAATCAAAATTCTATCTCCTTTCTAAGCATTTAAGTAATTATTCTTTTTTAAGCATTCAGTCTATTCTTACCATTGCAATCTGGTCTCACAAAAACTTGGCTAGAGTTAAAAAATTTAAAGGCCAGGGTTAGAAAGGAAAAGGAAAGTTGTACTCATTTTCAGCATCTTTGCTAAGAATGCATTAATTAGATTCTACATCGTGCCAGTGTTACCTTTTGTTACTTAACTAAGGGAAAAAATAGTTGCTTAAATTTAGTGTCCATACATTTACAAGTAGCTACTGAATATTATCTAAGAAAAAGCTTCTCAAAACAAGGTTTTTCAGGAAGAGCTATCTCCAAGATGACTGGAGAATGAAAACATCCTTTTGTGGACTGTTTCAGATGAAAAGGGATTTGGATTTGCCTGCATTTGTTTCTGGGGCTATTAATTATTCTACTGTCAGCTGCCTCTGTTACATTAGAATTATCCACCAAATTTGAAATTGTAGCTAAACAGCTGCAGTTAATATAATGATGAACTCAACTACATACAGATACAAATCAAGAAACTGAAAAGCAACATGTACAGCAGGGATTTAGCTCTGTACTTATTAAGACTAAACACCATAAAGAATGTTGTGTCCTGTTAGCCTTCTATGTTCTGAGGAATATGAAAAATCCAGATTTCTTGTGTGTGGAGATCACAAAGGCTGGAAGGCACACTTATTTCACTAGGATACAGCATTCTTTCTATGAATTTGATTTTACCAGGTGAGATGAAAGCAGTGAGACAGCAATGTCATATTTTGAGTTGCTATTAATAGCAACCAACATCGTGGTTCAGACTGAAGAAAATTACAATAAAAAATCTTTTTAAATCTGAAGAATCATTTGTTTTTCTTAACAAACATCCCTTGCAACAAAATGGGATGTGCTACAACCTTTTAGAAACAGGATGTCACAGAAACAGAAACTAAAAGAAAGAGTCAAAAGATTCCATCAGCACTCTTGAAGACAGACTTTTGCAGCAGCTATACATGATACGCATCAGAATTCAACACAAAACTTATCATGGAAAGAGACAACCAAAACAACTGGTATGTTTAGCTTAAGAGCACAAGTATAAGTTTCTCCCAATCACTGAAACTCCATTTTTATGTTTTCTTCCTCCTAAGACTTCTCTGTATAGACATCTAGAGCCAAATACATGCTATGTATGTCAGTCAGTCTATTCTCTTAGTTACCTTTGTTTCTTTCTAGAATGCTGCTATAGTTTATTCCTGACACACTACAGCAAAATCAAAAAGTAAGTAACAATAAGCCTCACTGATGACAACATGGATTAAAATCTGTAACAGGCAGGTCCTTATCCACTCACTTTCTCTGCATTATGAATGCAATATTTTAGAAGGAATATTCTGACAAAGCCAGAAAACTCTGCAATGCTTAGCTAGAGAAATAGGTCAAGCATTTGAGAATAAGCTCAGCTAAAAATATAGTTCATGAGACCTGACTAAAACATGAGGTTTGGCTGAGCAAAGGTATTTATCAATGGGGTTTGAATGTGCATTTCCCCAGCTGCAAAGCTGCATCTCCAAGAGCAGAGTAAGTTGAGTCATGTGGAGGGTGAGAAATGGGACAGGCTGCAAATCTTGGAACTCATGATGGAGAGCAAGTACAGTAACTCTATCATTCACCTTCAAGACTCAACTACTTTCCAGATCAAAGCAAACAATGCCAAACTCCTGAGCGACCTCTGCTTTGGGGAATTTTTGGAGTGGGAGTTTGTTTGGAAGGCAGGGAGGAATGTTCTGGTTTTGAACAGGACCAGTGCTTCGTGTAATTATTTTATTTGAAGATCTGTAAAAAAAAAAAAATTAACAAAAACCTAACTTACACAACTTAAATAGGAACTTACTCTTTCTTGCCATTTGCAAATTACATTACATTTACCTCTCTTGGTGATAAAATTCTGTTGATCATTTCTTGCCAAGTCAAACCATCCTTGGATGCCCATTTTTATAATTAAGCTCCTAAAATTAACCTAAAAACAGCTGTGCTTTTTAATCTTTATAGTAGGGCCACTGCTAATGACTTCTGCAGCTAAAGCCCTGCTTGCACTCATACTGATAACATTATCTTAATTTGTCCTTGACTTTAAAAAAGAATTATATAGTAACTAGCTCCTCTCTCATTCCCACAGCACTTAAAAAAACAAACAAAACCAAACACTGCTCAAAAGCAGACTTTTCCTAAACATTGACAATCCTCTGGAAATTTACCGATTGTTTCTCCTGTTTGCCAACTCGAATTCATCATGTTAAGTATGGACACTTCACTACAAATGAGGGTTTCCTCCCCTTCTACCACAAAACAAAGCTAAACCAAAATAACAATGAGTTTTGAAAAGTGTTATTTTGCTAGTATATGCACATCCCAAACTGAATGACTGTACACTTCTTACATTATTGCGTTTACTTCAAAGGAAGTGTAACAGTAGTGAACGGCAGGTTAGACTCAAACGGAGAGCAGAGACAAGGCAAGATATGAAGGCAAATAAACACAGAACCACATGTGGAGCAGCAGGTAAGAAAAAGAAAAAATGAGAACCCATGACTGGTTATAGGAGACTGTATTTTTCAGAAGAGTACATGGAATTCTTGCCTAGGGAAGAGTCTTAATGGTAGGAGGGATCCAGGAAACTAACACCTACTTTTCAGAAAAGGCTAGAGAAAGGACATCCAGATACAGAATTAAAATGTGTTAACAAAAACCTTCTAGTCCTAATCTAACACATCTTCCCCACAAACTACTCCTTTTAAAAGCAGCTGTCCTAAGTCACAGTATGACTATGCTTCCAAGAATACCGAAGTAATTTCTGGTGACTGGTACCATGCCTACACTTGCAATTCCCACTTACACTGAGTGATTGAGCTGAGTAGTACTTTACTCAAGACTGGAAGAGTCAAGTGTAATTTAGAAAGGCTGAAGTGTCCTGTGGTTTGCTAATATTGTTTTTGTCCTGTTAGGAGCACTGAAACAATAATTTTGTTTTTCCAGAAACATTAACAGATTTATTTTCTCCATGGGCTATTTTGACTAAATTTAACACATTTTTGTGGTTTAACTACAGTAGGTGCTAAGCCTTCTGCAGCCACTCGCTCCCCTGGAATAATATGGGGGAAGAGAATCACAAAGGTATAGGTGAGGAAACACAAGGTTTGAGACAAAGAGAGCTTCAAAGCCATAGCAAAAGCTGCACATGCGAAAAAAGCAAAAAGCAAGGAAGTCATTCACCACTTCCCATGGGCAGGCAGGTGTTCAGCCATCCCCAGGGCAGCAGGGCTCCATCACACATCATGGTGACTTGAGAAGATAAATGCCACCACTCCAAACATCCTTCTTCCCCCAGCTTTATACGCACAGTACAACATCACATGGCAAGGAATGTCCCTTTGGTCAGCTGGAGTCAGCTGTCCCAACTGTGCCCCCTTCCCTACTCCTTGTGTACCCCAAGTTTACTCACTGGTGCTGTAGGGTGAAACAGAAAAGGGCTTGAAGCCATGCAAGCACTGCTCAGCACTAATGGAAAACATCCCTGTGTTATCTACACTATTCCATGCTGATTTGCAAATCCAAAACACAGTACCATATGAGCTACTATGAAGAAAACAACAACAACAAAAAAGCCTGTAAATGACACCAGCAAGAGCCCCTTGGTGATATTCAAACCTTTACTGCATTTGAAAACTGGTTTTACAGAAAACAAGTTTCCTATTTCCAGTACCGTTTAACAGCTCTTTCTTGAGATCACAAAGACTTTATTCTTAGACTCTATTCTTCTTTTCCACAACTTCTGCAATATACTTCCTTATTATACATTTTCCCTACAACCTGTGCCACCAGGAGACCCTGCTGTTGAGGACTCAGCAGAGGACCAGCTGCCTTGTTTCAAACAGAAATTTGAGAAAGAGGTGACAGAGCAGCCTAACAAGTACTGTGAAGCTCTGGTAACAAATACACCAGGATAACTCCTCCATCCCCTCTTGATTTCTCTACCTAAATATTCAAACATGCTCCAGAAATGGGAAATTTTCCAGTATCTAGCAGACTGTTTCAAATGGCCATTTTTTTCTTGAGCAAGTGGAAATAAATCAACATGTATTGTAAAGCTGCTTTCAATCTAAATTCTGATGCATTGCTTGTTATCAGGATGCAAAAAAGCTTTTGGAGCTTATATTTACTCTGAAGCTCTTACTTATATAAATAAGATTAAAACTGAAATAAGAATTAATAACTAATGATAAGCAATAAAACTGAGAGTACTTACATTAAACTTTATAATGTCGTATATCAAGTACCGAGGAACAACTTGTCCATTAACCTTGTCGATGATCATTTCCTTAAAAAAAAAGAGAAAGCGTTGGCATTTTTTACATAAATATAGAAGAAGAATGTCAACACATTTATACTTAGTGCATATACCTGCAAGTATGATGCAATCAAACACCGGCCACGTCTTTATTACAAAAAATATTTTACAACAGGTTAAGATTATAATAATATTATTGTGGTCTTAAAAGTCTCTCATGAAGCTTTCAACAAAACACCAGGAAGCTGTGCAAGGGCTTCCTATTCTAATTTGCAACATTTATACATTAGTTTCCCCACAGCTTTCAAAATCTTGAGTGAATAATGAGTTTTTAGAAATGTCAGTAAGAACTGTGACCCTAAGCAAACGAAGCACTACTGGAAATCTTGCCCACAGTCAGAAGTACAACAGCAAGGATGTAAAGAACAAGCATTCACATTCATTCTATATGCTCAGGTTGGATCTTCTCATTTTAACAGCATCCTAGGCAGAAGTGAGAGCTGCAATTTGCTTGAATGTTGCACTGTGACTAAACAGGATGTCTCCTTCAGACAGAAATATCACAGACACTCTCTGCATCACATGAAGTCAGGTAACACTCAATATGTACTGGCAAATCAGATTGAAATTAGGTCAGGTTGGGAAAGAACGTTAATGATCAATATCCAAACACAAAAATGTTTCCGGAACTTAACGGTACATACAAAAATACACATACCCTACATAATGGTGCTTACATCTGTAACTTGGGCTTCCTATGACAAGAATTAGACATAGTATATAGTATATCACATACTGTATGACATGAACCAACAAGGAAGATTGAAAATGGTAACAACCAACCAACTGGTAGATCATTCCCAGAGACAATTCTGAAATAACCACTTCTCTAAATGCAATCCATCTTCTCCCTACCTAGCTACACTACTTGATTCTTGGCTAATAAACTGTATCAGCTACAGATTCTTTTTTTAATTAAAAAAATTAAACGTTAAAATTCCAAATTCATATGAACAAGACAAAACAATTCAAAAACATCAAAACAGCTCACTATGACATGATGAAAACAAAATCAGGAGCACAAGAATTATTCCAAAATCAACTCAAATTAATTTTGTTTAGTTAATGTCTTGGTATTTTTATGTCTTACAACCTTTTAATTTCTCTCAGAATCCATAGATTCTACAAAATAAACCCAAAAGAGCCTGATTAACTCATGTAAGATTAATTTTCAGTCTGTATAACAATAACAAGATTCAGAAGCAGTTAAAACTAAACTAGAAGACATGAACATGTTGTTCTCAAAAAGCACTGGGAAATCTAAGTTGCCTACTTAATATTTTGGAAGCTCATCTTCTGTGAACACAACACTGAGATGGAGACTGGGATTTCAAAGTCATGGGCAGCATTCACAGGTGTTGTGAATGACTACGTATATCATTCCACTTTTTTTTTTTTTAATTAAACATTAAAAAAGCTGTTGCGGTGTGAAATTATTAAGTTACAATTTTATGTAGAATGGTTTGTTCCAGATTACCCCATGTTCTAACCCCATTGGTTTTTTCCCTAGTTGAGGGTCCTGTCCATCTCCCTGCAACCCCGCCCAGACTCTGGTGAGAGGCTGGGGTGATTGGCAGAGCCTATGACTTCTCCGCCCTGTATCATGTATCAGATGTATTGTCTTTCTGTCTTGGTAACTCCCACCCCACCTGGTATTGGTCCTGGTTTAATCCCCGCCCCTTTCCACAACTCCGGTACTTAAGCTGAATGAGAGGCCAGAGGAGTCACTTTTCATGTGGCCAGCTGGCAGCAAAAAACTTATCTTGTCACCCACGTGAGAGTCTGCCTTTCTTCCATGCCGAAGCCACGTTTCTACCTGAGGGCCAGGACTCACACAGCAAGAAGGTACCAGAGTTGTACCAATTAATGCGTGTTCGGGACAGAGCTAGCCGTTGCAGCTCCAAACGCCCGCATTAAAAAGCGTTGGTCCAATCAGTGAAAACTATTCCTTTGCAATATTACATCTTACCTCTAAAAATTTAGTCACAGGCACTGTCAAGTAACACGTGCAAAAAAGGTCTACATGGAAGTGATGTAACAAAACGCCATTCCCCTAGTGTCCAATATTTAGGTAGGACACTGGTGAGCTCTCAAAGGAATAGCAGACACAATGCTGCAGTGCCTTCTTCGACAAAAAATTTTATAACTACAAGAACAGATGGGTACGACTCAAGAGACAGAAGGCATGATATGCAAACTTGGAAGAGGGTGCAAAGATGTAATGCAAGGGGAAAAAAAAAACAGGATAAAAAACCCCACCTGAAATTCCTGATTGTAATCAGGTGAAACAAATAACAAAGTAACAGTGAAACAAAACAATGCTGTTTTTCATTAACTCTCAGCTGAACTGGCAGGTGAAACAACTTTTTTGAAACACATTTAATTGAGCACATATTTAGGGTTTAAGGACTCCATTTCTACATATGCATATTCAGAACCTCAGCTTTGATGCAAAGCTAGCATTTGTATGCAAAATCCTGAAAGCATTTCAATGCCTGGTATTACAAGATTTTATGCCTAGTTTTAAAAATCTGAATCTCCGCATATTCAGTTTAAGAAGGATTATAAAATACAACAAAGAGAACCAAGATCTGTTTTTAAACATCCTTTGAAGTGTTTATTTTTAACTTTCTCTCTACTTCAGACATGTAAACATTTTTATTCTATTACTGATCAAACAAGTCTTTTTTCCTCATCTCCTCCCTTCTTTTCTTCCTCCCCTGCCTCCTGTTCTCTTTGACAACCTGACTGAAATCCCAGCTACCAGAGCAAAAAACAATAGCACAATATGCCTTAGAAGATGAGATGACAAATTCCTGCAATGCTCATCTCCATCATGACAACAACATTCCCTGCTCCATTAGTTACGCCAATACAACTGTCATAAGGCAAAAGCTGTAAAGTGAGTATAAGAATGGTTCAGATTAGAAATGCTCTAACACATCATTATTTTACAGTCTGATCTCAGAATCTTCCTTGAAATTATCAGAATTGAAAAATACACCAGGGAATAGACCCCAGATACAACCTCAGAGAAGATGGGAAAATGTAGTATTTAAGAAATGACCACACTTGAACTCACTCATTCTTACCTGAGCAATAACCTGATACTATAAGACTATATTTAAGCCAATTTTTAGATAACTAAAAACCTAAACCCAAATCCACTTCCATGACATGTTAATATAACAGAAAAGTATCCATAAGGCACATCTGCACATCCATGCAGCTCCTTCTGCAGACTCCATGCAGGTTTACAGCCAATATTATGTGTTTTAAAACTACCTCTGCTATTAGCACTTGTCCCTAAGCTGCTGGTTTAGGATTTATGCAACCCATGGGCCTGAAGAACAAGGTTCAGTGATCAATTAATGCAATGTAATCTGGAAACACTGTGCTGGTGTTACTCTCCTCAATCCCGTGGTGTTGCAGAGTTGTTCGGTATACTACACCTGCAACAGTGCTAACAGCTTTTTGCTGGACAAGTACCAGAAGAACGATGCAGGACTGAGAGCTCACAGACTTTTTTCCTTGTATCACATCTCTAGAGAGCAACTTGGACTTAAAATAATCCAAAATTCAATCACAAAGCAAAGGATCCAATTTTACCAGCCACTTGCCGAATGTATTTTTTGCTGACATAGAGTATGGAATCAGATCTAACAATGCATGTGTTTGCTATCCCTTTTCCTCCTGTGCCTTTTCTTAATCCTTTATCCATTTATCTTTAACACAATTCTAGTCAGTGCTGTATTTCAGGAATGATGTAGTTTTTGTTTCTTGCCCTTTTTTTCTTACATCTATTTTGCATAAATCTATTTTGCACCAGCTTTTGCAAACTCAGAAAATTTTAAGTTCTGCAATTTCTGGGACAGCTTGCAAATAGGTAAGGTCTCTACTGATACAAAAACATAAATGAATCTTTATCTCACTCTCCATTTATGGAGCTCCTGGCCCTCCGAAGTCTTCAAGTGTAAACATTATTTTATATAAAAATAAAATAGATTTAAAAACTGTATTAAAATTGTGAAAGTTATTTCAAACCTAAGGATGCCTCTGCCTTTTTCTACTCAACTGTTCCAAAGCTAAGCAGAATGCCAAGAAAGCTCCTGAAAATAGCTGTTTAGTTTTTATGCATGACAGCCAAAACATTTGAACAAAACTCTGTGCATTCCCTCAGACAGCACTATGGATGCAAAACACTTGGCTTCTAAAGGAATAAGTCATACTAGTCACCTGTAGGTGAAATTTAAATTAGCTTTAATGAGCTTTGCAGAAAACTTTCTTCCATGACAGGAGAACAATTGCAACTGAGAAGCTGGAGATGAGCACAGTGTTGCAGATCTGTCATCACCCAAGATGTAACTCATCACATAAGAACTGTTTGCAAGTAATTTCAGCCTGAAGTGAACCACAAATGCATCTGAAATTCTCAAAGACAACCACATGAAAGCCTTACACCAGAGGCCTTAAAGCAAGTTAATACATCCCTGAATGCATGGAAATTGCCTTTATGAAAGTTTCATGTATACTGTCATTCTAAATAATGTTAGGGGGACATTAATCTTTTGTATGCTTAAACCCAGTAGTTGTTTGCTGCATGGCACTGATATTTCTGGTTTGTTTCCTTTTTTCTCATATTCTTAAGAATATTGTAAAGCAATACCAATTGGACCACCTCATTCTATCTTTTCATTCCCTGAAAGAGAGAAAGCTACTTCAAGGACACAGCCCTTCCACAGCCCTTCATGCACTAATTAGGAAAATATGTTAATAGAGAAAAAGAAAACTTCTTCCCATGGATTTAAAAAATAAAATCAATCATGCATATATCTAGAGAAAAGGATAATTCATGAAAATTTTCATTTGGCATCAACATTAAACAAATGTTCAATTACAAAGTTAAGCTCTCCTGATGCTTCCAACAATAGGCAAGTCTTATCCTCAAACCTGTTAAAGGAATTTCAATTGAAAAAAAATATTTCACCACCAGCTTTTTATTTAACTGAGCATACCAAAACAAATTTAGAAATCTGTACTATGAAAACCATTTATCCACTGAAAGGTTTTAGTTTTATCTCAGGGTACTTAACTCAATCAGTACTTGTTCATTTCATGTCATTTGTTTTTCACTTTATTAAAAAAAAAAAAAAAAAAAAAAAAAAAAAAAGAGCGGGAGGAAAAAACAATTACACTAAGACTGATTTTAGGCCAGAGCAACAAATTAAGCAAAGTTGTAGTTCATGCCCTGGGTACCTGAGAGAACCTCAGTTATTCTTAAGAGGCTTAAACTACAAATCTGAGGAACACAGCACACCAGAACAGAGACCTTCTTCCATGCCTCACAGCTACATTATTCACGCATCTCAATATCCCTGTCTTTCACCATGTACATCAGGCACCTTTACTAAAACATCTGTTTTGAAAGAAAGAGAATAATTAAATAAATAAATGAAAGAGCAGCCATTTCCCTCAAGAACACCTAGGACTGCACCATATGGACACTAGCAAGTCATTACTTTCTCAAGAGCCTTCGAAGTAGCAGGGGAAAAACCCAGCAAGACCAGGCTTTTTATCTCAAAAGTATGGAACCTAATGTATGTCATTAAGAATAATATTATGTATATCATTAGGAAGCTGCCTGGCTGAAGAGGCTCCTACCAGATACGACAGCTTGTGCAACCACTTCTGAGCTGACAGTATGGCATTTCTTGCATTATGCTCTCAATTTTTCAGTGAAGCAGAGATGGTGGAAAATACTCCATTATCTGCTTCTCTGTCCCTGAGACAATACATTGTTCCTTGCAGTAATTATCCTCGTAGATTCAATTTATACACGCTTCACATGTAAATGTGTGTTCAGTAAGACACATCATTCCCAGAAGTGACATTTCAAGTAAAATACTCAAAACAAGGGCCTGAGAAAGGAAAGAAAGTTAATAAAGACAATATGGCTGGAAAGTGCATTAGGCTTCAGAGGATCAATATGGAAGATTTCTCAGGTACACAAACACTTCATCAAGAAGGAGTTACAGCAATGTAGAGTTTGTGATACTACTGAAACATAACAGGAAACTGCACTGATCTATAGTGAAAGAGCAATCGAAATTCTCTTGGTAATGTGAAATAGAACAGTCAAGAAAAAAATAATTTCTTCTTGTGGCTATGGTTCTGAAAAGTTTGCCACCAATAGTCCAGTCCAGCCTCCAAACAACAAATCCGTATGTTTTACAGCTTGTTTTAAAACTGGCTCAAGAAGTTCATTAGCAAGTTTACATAATTTAAATTATGTTTAAATTATGTAAATTTAAACATAATTTACATATTTCAACAAATGTACAAAGCCATTTTTAAATCATTTAAAAATTCAGATCAGCTGAAAGTAAAGGTGACAGAAACAAAGACATCAATTCACAAAAAGTGTATCAAAACATGATGAAAATTTTATCAAATTTTAGACATATTTCCATGAGCTGCATAAAATTTACCATGTTTACTATTTCAAAATACAAAGCTGTCGCAAGAGACAAAGTTCTGCAATAATTTTTTTAGATTCTCTTCAAGTTTTTCCTTATATTCAGGGAATGCTATCTCAATACCTTGACTCGTTTCGAAGACAAAGAGCTCCCCCCAGAGCAGTCATCAGTCCTATTCTGTAGGTAAGTCATTTCTTACAAAATGCAACTCCCACATTCAGCCAGTGACTGAAATTATATTCCCCCTGCAATCCTATGATTCACCGATCCAGGCATAAAAATTTGGCCCTGTTTATGAACAAAAGCAAACAGCACTGAAATTGTTACAATAATGATACAATATGCTCCTTACCCCATCCAGAAGAGTGTTTGTTAGATGTGTGCGAAGATCCTTACGAAACGGAAATTCCAGGTTGGATACATGAAAAATGGAATTGTCTCTATCAATCATATAAACTTCATTCTTGCCATCTATCAGCATCATGTACCTGCAAAGGCAGTGTTAAGATATTATAATTACAGGTATATCCTCAAAATCTCTATTATTTTGTTTCGTATTAAGTGTTTAAAAAAGTAATCATGACAGATATCATTTTAAAAAAAAGAATTTTAAAAAGATTTTTTTACATTGAAAAGTTTTAACCTGTAAACTAATCAAAGGGATATCCCAGACCATATGACGTTGTTCTCAGCAATAAAAAATGGGAAAAGGAGAAGAAAGGAGGGGACATTCGGAGTTATGGTGTTTTTCTTCCCAAGTCACCATTGCAAATGATGAAGCCCAGCTTACCTGAAATCGCTAAACACATGCCTGCCAGTGGGAAGGAGTAAAAATTCCTAATTTTTCCTTACATTTATCTCAACCCCTGATCTTTCTCACTTTCACCCTTCTGATTTCTCTCCCTCATCCTGTTAAAGGATGTGTGAGCTTAGCTGCTACAGGAGTTAAACCAGGACACATCTTAGATATTCCTTTCACATGGACAAACAGCTCAGGGCTACAATTCTTCAACTGAGCCCCTGTAATAGGTCTCTAAAAGTCCACCGAGAATTTTCACAGGCATTCTGCATGGAAACAAAGTTTTTGCTAAGCATGCCTCCCAACATGCCATCTTTCCTCATAACTAGATGATCTGGATGGTCCCTTCCAATCCAGATCATTCTATGATCCTGTAATTTCTATGATTCTGTATCTTACCTCCGAGAGATGCTGAGAAACAGCATGTGCTGAGTTTGAAGACAGAAAAACATCTCGTCTCAGGACAGTAAATTACTTTCATGTAGACCCATCTATCTGGGTCTCATGGTAATATACCTGTCTAGCTTAGAATCTGAACAAGTTCTCTGCTTGAGAAAGACATTAAACTGATCCAGATATGTCTCATTTTGAAAGTAGTTTTTTTGAGGTTTTTTCAGCTGAATGGCTGAAAACTCCTCTAGTCTCCCAATTAAATAAACTATTGAAATAAAATTCTGAATGTGGTCCAAACAACAGAATTTATCAAAATTCTAATTACTACCAACATAAGACAAAAAATTTTTCAAGGATAGACCGACAAACAGAACTGTACTATGAGCAGCTAATAATTGAAAATGTGCAAGAAGCAAGAGATAGGCAAGGTTTTGGTGAAACTGAATTTATCAGTTCATGAGGCATTTGAGCTGGTTGGTTGAGGTTTTTTGTTTGCTTGTTTCACTCAAAAAGCTTAAGTTCATGTGCTTAATGTCAGGTTTAAAGTTTTCTCCAGATGACACTTAACAAGCATTCATGCAGAATTCTTGTCGACTGCTGAAAAGCACATTTCTGAATATTATTTTGAGGTACCATGGCCATTTATATTTTAAGAAGTTAATTAAAGTATTAGCAGATAAGCACTTACACCAGAATAGAAAACACGCCTCTGGGCAACACCACAAAGGCAAAGAAAGAAGAGCGATGATTTCTCAAACACATTCACTGGAGACAGAACTCAGGAACTTAACTGTCATGCATTGCACTGCCCACTGTGAACACTACTTGCTATTACAGCTGTACATTTATTACTAATTACCTCTATTGTGTGAGCACCCAAAAGCTCCAATTAGTAACCAGGCCCCATTGTTTTAGATTCTGGGCAAGTACACAAGATGACATGGTCCTACATCAGATGGCTCAATCCGAATGTAAAACCAGACAAGTGAATAAAATAACAAAGCCAGAGCAGCAATAAGAGCAGTAACAGAACTGCTCACTCACCTCTGAAAACTACATATGGAAGTAGAGAATCGTGTTTGATAGCTACAATCATCTCCCAAAACTGTCAGTGCAATCACTATAAACAAGGAAATTCTGACAAATAGAGGGTCACGGCATCCATGCTGATTGATCTCACAAGCAGATAAAATATCTAGTCATAGAAATGGTAAAATCTAAAGTTTCATTAGAAACTACTTTTCATTCACTTCTGATTCTGAGGCAAGACCTGTTAGTAATTCTAACTGGACATTATTATTAACACAATAACTCAGGAAATAGGATGAAAATTTCATTAGCAGAGTGATAGTTCTTGGCATTAGACAAACATATCTCCAAATCACCTACCAGTGATAGGTAGTTTAATAATTTTAATGTTTAAACTTTAAAAAGTGTCAGCCATCGAAGTTTTCTCTTCAGAAATCAATTCTTTTTAGCGTGCCCAAATAAAGGCACCTGTATCAAAGGCTCGTTTGCCTCCACACATATTCTGTATCATGCAGTCCACATCAGTTGGGCCCCAAACACAAGCTAAAATAATTATTTTATTAGACTTCCATTTTCATGTTAAGTTTGTTTTGGTGGTGATGGTGGGTTTTTGGTTTTTTCACAATTTTGAAGCTGACAAGAGCTACACTGAAAATCCTAAGTTAAAAATGGAGGTTTCTCCTTTACGTGGATGTTTAGCATTTTTCATCATTAAATTTGAAAGTATATTTCAGGAAGATATTACTTAATGCATAAAGTAAGGTAAACTACTTGATGTCTGTTAATCTACTGTCATTGAGATTAACAAGCAAGAACAGAACTGCATTTCCCAATCTCCAAATCCAACACTGTACCCACAGGAACATGTGGCCTTTGCCCTCTTTCCCAAATTATTAGGATTCACAAAACTGGATTTGAAAATATTCCCCCAACACAGTACCTCACTGCACATGGTGCAGTGCTTGCCAAAACATATTTACCACAAAATTGATTGCCTATGTATTCACAGAAGCTTTTCCTCCGACTTCAATTTTGTGATGTGCTTTATCTATGTTTAACTTCTTTCTCTCAGCCAAAATGACAGCAACCATCTCAGCAGTAAGCTTACATATGTTAATTCTGTGCATTATAGGAGTTTTAAAACCTTAAGTATAATATAAAACTATAACACAGCTTTCTCAAACTTTAAGATGCTATCTTCTGAGCTTGAGCTCAACACAAGTAATTTTCTGAAAACAAATCTACAAGTGGCAAAGGGATTAGAAATATTGTTTCAAAGGAAGCTTAAAAATTCAGCTCCTCTAGGAGCTTTCTTTGCCCTGCAGTATTTCTTTAGACAGGTTATATCAAAGAAGATTATTTACTTCAACACAGTGCTGCTGTCACTGCTTTTTTTACATTTTCCTTTTTAAATACGCCTGTGTCTGGATTATCACATTAAAGAATGCAAAATATAAGAAATTCCATCACCAACTCTAAGCACAAAATACACAGCAGCTCTCCATTCCAAAGGGAATTCATTACACAGCCTGAAATTCAGTTTTGTGAAAGTGCTGCCCTCCCACACAAATAAGCATTACCCAAATCTGAACAGCAATTAGCATCTCTAATATGCTCACTGACGCAGAGGCAACAACGAAATCCTGCTGCAGATATTTTCAATTTCTTAATTTCCTTTTATGATTGGCAACACTTCAAAACCACAAGTGTGTCACCACTCTGTAGATGGATCACCTAAGACGAGGCCAAGTCACACGGGTGCTTTACTTCGGACCCTACCACTCCCTCCTGGCAAGAAAGCGTCAACTTCTGGCCAGATGCATCACTGAGGAAATGGCCAGAAGAATGAAAATTAACGACTGCCCTTTATCCACTGACAGTAGGAGATCATCTATCTGTGTCACTAAGCTGCTGCAGTTCCATGTCCTGAGCTGAATCCACTGTCTTGGATTTAGAGAAAGTTTAAATTAGAAGAGTTTGAAGCTGGCCTGTGGCACATGGTGCAAAAGACACTAAATGCTGATCAATGGAGAAGGCTCAGCTTGCTTTCTTCTATTAATTGCTGCTGGCAATGGTTGCTGCTTCAGAAGATGTCTCCTCAAAGACGACAAAGCCTGGACACAGGGACACTAACACAGGAACTTACAAGACTTACAACATTATTATCAATGTGTAAACAAAAGGAAACAATGTCTTTTTAATCAGCACACTGACAGTTCCATCACAATCCACCTTCTCCAAAGTTGCACACATGTTGTCATTTGCATGAGTACACAGCACACCAGCCATCAAGAAACACTGCTTGCTACATGAAGAAGCTGCTGTAGAATTATGTATTTAACAGGCCAAATTCCAAATATTTTTTTTAAAAACACATCCACAGACCTTTGGAAGTTAGTCTACTCTGAGTATACCAACACTTTGTATTTCTCTCACTTATTTCTAGGTTAAAGTATGCTATCAACAGTCTCCACAGCACTTTAAACCAAAAAATCCCTTCAATTGTGACTGACAGTCATTTCCAATTAACCACCTCCAGCTCCAAGATTTCTCATTCATGACCTAGCATTTTATACAACTAAATATCTTTCCAGTTTTATTATTCTACTTCTCAGTGAATTCAGTGGCAGATCTCTCTCATTTGTTTACCAGAACATACTTGGATTCTGTTTCAAAATACTTAATGATAAAACAAAAATAATATTCACAGTCCCTACTTGTAGCTTTTTATGCAATTTCTTTCAAAACCATCCACTGCCATTTTCTTTCAATCTATTCTTTACCTACCTTAGAACTCTAGCAATCTTCTTAGCCTCTCTCTCTCTGATAAATAGAAATTTTGTCAAAACCCAGAAGCATGAGTCTTTCTAGGTCAAAACCGCAATTTTTCCCTCATATGAACTCCTACCAAAATGGCTGAACTCAGAGGAAATCACATTCCTCATTTATACTGCAGACTGTACTCCTCAGTCACAGTAATTCTGAATAATTCTATTAACTACTGCCCTTAGGGCAACCAAATCTGTCATTTAATAAAGTGAAAACCTGCATTTTTATACTATTTTTGCCTCTCATAACAATCATAATGATTTAAATTTAAAGCAAAGCCTTAGCATGATTGATCCAAACTTAGCTTCTAAAATCAAGACTTTTTTTCCCCCTCAGTATTAAAATACTGTAACTACGCTCTTGTTTAGTACATAAATGTATCTTGTATATCTCTTGCTACACTCAGAAGCACCTGGGTTTGTCACCTGTTAAAATGCTCCACCAACTCTCCACCCTTGTACGAGGGTAGAGTTCAGCTTCTGGTTAACTTCCACAATTGTAAGGTGTCTCCATGGGGTGAAATGACCAGTCTCCTGTGCTTCAAAACTGCCTTGGTTAAACTCTTACTATGGAGGTCAAGACACTCAGCTTGCATTAGATGTTCCAGTGTGCTCATCATGACAACTCTGACCAGGCATCTGCAAGGGAGACTCAGTAGGAACCCAGAATTTTTTTAACAATCCTGTAGTCATTTTTTAAAATATCTGAACTCTGTAACAATTTTTTATCCTTCAGTTATTAGGAAAAGAAAATGTTAGTCCCCATATTTTATCTTGCATCTTTCCTAAACAAAATTAACACTTTCCAATATTTACGTTACAGTCAAGAAAGTTATCCTAGTTCATCTGCTACACCAACATCTAATTTTGTGAGCAACCAGAAGATTTCCAACATCCAGCCTCATGTTCTGAATCATTAGTTCAAGATACCACTGCCCTGACTCAATGCTAGTACAGAAAAAAAATAACTTTCTTGTCTTATTGATTACCTCATACATCACAATGGAAGGGCTATGCTTGATTTTGATAGTCATAGCATCATTTCAGGTGGAAAAGACCTTTAGGATAATTGAGTCCAAACGTAAGCCTAACACTGCCAAGTCCACCACTAATCCATGTCCCAAAGTGTCACATCTACATCTAAATACCTCCAAGCATTGATGAATTGATTTTCACCAATCACCCTGCTTATTTGAGAACAAAGAATTTCATTTCCACAAGATTTGTTGAGGTGGTATTCCAGATAATGAAGTAACCTGGTCAAGTCACCACTGGAAGGTGAAAGATACCACACAGCTTATACAGCTTTTCAGTCTCCATAATTTTTACTACTCATCAGTCTCCTCCACAGTTATCTCACTCAGCATGAAAATCTTTTTCTTATTCTTGCCTGCCACCACTCTCCTCTAAATTCAAGTTTCCCTTTTCATTTGTTCCCCTTGATAATGCAAGGTCCAGAGGAGTTATTTTGTGACTGTTACGGGCCTGAATATCATCAAAAGTGAGGCAGTAGATCTGATGATAATATTTACTACAGAAATCTTCAATATGCCCAAAACTACAGCAACTAACACTGCAAGTTTTGATATCCAAAGGTTATCCTCCTGACAGCCAGGAGGAGAAGAGATGTGACCACATTTTCCCACCCTACGAGGTTCCAGATTAAGTGTCAGCTGAAAAAGCTCATATAGCAGCTACTTCTTAGGGCTCAGTGAGAGCACAGAACAGCAGCTGCAGCCAAACAAACAAACAAACAAACAAAACAAATCAGCAAACAAATAATTAGGTCAGATAATGAGCAGAGTAGTGAAAAATACAGAAATTATACAACTTAATGGTATCACCTCACCTGGGTAAGTCTTTTAATAAAGGAGACAATAGCAACACTAAGGACCATGGAAAAATGCATAAGAATTGTGGAAACTACTATAATTTCTCCTAATAAAGTATTGCAGTTGAGAACGAGTTCAAACTTTGGCTTTTCCTATTTTATAAATCAAAGATGAAGATGCTTTAATTAATTTAATTGGCAAATTCAGGTGGCAAATTCAAAACCAGTGTAAAACTACATTTTCTATCTAAAGTATTATTAGACTGTGAAACTGCTCGTAAAACGAAGAACTTAGCAAGGTTAAAAAAAAGACTATCCAGTTACAGTGTTTTTCTTGTCTGTCTTCCAGGGTTTTAATTAAGTTAGAGTGCAGTGGGGATTTTGTTTCTTTATTTTCAGAAGGATGTTAAACCTTATGGGTTAAATTTAAAGTTGTCTTGTAATCATTATTTGACTTACAATGAAGGGTAAATTAAACTACTACTACACATTGAGGAGCTCTTATGGTACATTATGACGTGATTTGTCTAATGTAAAACAAAACAATTGTTAACAAGCTAGAAAAGCTATTATCCAGTAACATGTATACTAACAGATTAATTTTAAATACTAGATTCTCTTTGTTTCACTCAAATTTTAATGATGTTAGGTGCATTTCTCAATTAGCGGTAGGAACGCTGTTGAAAAACAACTGCATGGTATAATGTTCTGATTACTTTTTTTCAAAGCTGCAAGCTTAATGAAACAAACTATACCTCGAGCTTGACAACTCCTGACTTGTTTTGTAATTTTTGCGGTTGTTGTTGTTTTTATTATTATTATGTTCATTATTTATTGCAGATAGATTTTCAAGCTTGCTTGAATTTCTTTGGCTCCATTCCTCTCCACAAACCTTTGTCTGAAAATATCTTGGAGGTTTAGGGCAAAATTCATGCCTGAAGCAACAGGCCAAAAAAATATATATAAGAAAGAATAACAAATTAATTTAGCATTAGATGACAAGTAGATACATTGCTTCTTTCCCCAAGCAAGTGTCTCATGGAAGGCCATAACAGAGCAGTCACAAAAAGAGTAACACGGCTTTGAAAAAGGAGATCCCCTTAACCTGGAACTGATTTATGCCAGAGCATATTCTGGGTCAAGTCTGCCTGCATCACCGGCACAAGCCAGAGCAGGAACACAACTGCCATTTGTGCTCACAGAATAGATCAGCTCCAAGAGAAAGGGATGCCCTAGATATCTGTATAGTTCAGCTTCACAAACTGAATGTCATTCTGCCCATAAGCCGTTACGCTTCATGGATGTGTCTGTAATCCCCCCCAGGAGAACCAGCAGCACAGAATGTACTGTTCCACTATTAAAAGTGGTCTGGGAGAAAGGAAAATAAATAAATAAGCCAGTAATCACTGATACCGGTTGCTTGAAAATCAGATATACATGCAGGCACACCCTTTATCTGGATCTTATTAGAACATTTTAGGACTACAGTTGAATATCCTAAGATTAGTATTCATAGCACAAGCTACATAATAAGCATTTTAATGCATTAACTATTTATAAATAAACAAAAGAGCTTGCTTATAAGACAATCTGTTTAAATACTCAGATAGTTACATATGAATAATCAGTTAGGTAGCATTTTTCATAGAGCCCAGAATTGTGACCATAAAAATTTGTGTGCTGTCAAGAGGCTTCAGAACTGTGAAGTATCAGGCCTGCTCCACAGAATATACTTCCTGTATAGCATCTCATCAGCAGTGTTCCTAAAACACTTTGGCAGTGCTCCTAAAACAAGGAAGGGACACAAAACCCTTCTTTCAGAGTCCTGACAGTGCTGCAAGCACATATAAATGAGAAACCACAGCCTAGAGTAAGAATGCTTTCTTTGGCCATTCAAGTCAATTTGGATCCAGGTGAGGGATAACATGCTCTGTCACACCTATTTATTCATCCCTCTGCATTGACTCAATGACTGTAAAAGGAAGATTTCACGAGATGAAGAAGCAACAAAGTGATACAGATGTGCCTTAGTAATAAATACATAAATACACCATCACCAGCCCCCTGCAAAAAAAAAAAAGAAAAAAAAACAACAAAAGCACAAAACCAGGAGTATTTTTATATCTGATGTTTCCATATATTAGTCCAACAGTTCACAACATTCTCTACTGCCTCATTTGACTGACAGTCACCCAATCTAGAGAGACCTCTCCTGGTTCAAAATTAATAGTCAAACAAAATGAATGAGTTATCTGATAGCCACATGTCTGGCTATCAAAACCTGACAGCTCTTTTTCTGCTGTCAAGGTCTGCTAGCCAAAGCCTAGACATGCCCTCACTGCTGGTACAATAGGGAAAACAGGGGAAAAGGACAACACAGAAACAGGTGGAGATAATGAGGCCACCTTGTCCTAGACCCTGCTTGCCCTGAGCTAGAATATCTTTACCTAGAGACAGGGGGCCTGCCAAAAAAACCAGAAGTGCCCTTAATCCAAACTCAATTTATCAGTTTTATTTTTGCGCTCTCAAATGAAAACTCAAGCCCACAATATTTACGGGTTCTAATGCTGTGGAAAACAGGCCAGTATTAGTGTTATAATCCTAAATTTACTGGCCAACACAACTGTACAGAGCAAGCAACAACTCACAGCTCCAGAACCTCCAACTCTCTAGTGTCAAAACACATCATTCCTGCCTCCCCATCCCATCTCCTCTTCCTCTCCTACCTAAATGTACAAAATAAAACCATGAATTAGGCATCTGCTTTTTAGAAAATCAAGAGGAATGCTGTATAGAGTGCTTAATATCTATGAATTGCTCCTTTCAGCCATCATTAGAAAGGCACTTTATACATTTTAATCGTGAACCATTTATGTGATCTTAATATACTTTTGCAGAAGCTTCTGACATTATGTTATCATTAAACATTCAAAGTTAAACTGCAGGTTCCTAGCAACTACTAGTACTGTAGTTTATAAAATCTATTTATTTAGAGCTTTTAATCTTGACTGGAAGAGAGTAAAAGCTTTACTGCAACCATTTCAATAACCTTCACAACTTTAGTTTCCAGAGAAAATATATACTATATCCACTTAGATATATTATTCAAAGTAAAATCAGTGAAATAAATTCTGCATGAATGGCAACCTCATTCTCAACCAAAATTCTCCCATCTACAGAGGCAGATGTACAGAACTAATTTGAAATGGGTGAGCTTGTTTTCCCCTAAAGAATAGATAAAATAATTATGAACAGGGACCGCAAGGGACAATGGCATGTAAACAAAAACTGCATTTTTTTTCTCCCATGACCTTAAAAACTTATCATAGAAACAGTGTGGAGATTAAAAGACTGGACTAAGAACAGTCACTTTAATCTTTAAAGTAAGGTTTTTGTTCCAAACCTCTTCTTTAAGTGTCAACCCATTTTGACAATTTCATGCAAATAATAATAGAAAAACCTTTACAACTACTTCTTTGAGACATTCAATGAAAATAATACAAATGTCTGTAGAATGGCTGTCCTATACACACAAATGATGTATAATTACCAGTTGAGGCTTTGCCCATTGCTGATAGTTATATAAGCACAATTGAATCAAGCTCATTTAACTTGCAATCAAATAGCTTGGGTTAAGCCCAGTTGTTCACAAAACCTGTCACTCCTATAAAAAAATCCATTTGGTCCTGAAAAGCCTATTCAGCACATGCCCAACCCTGGAATATTTCCATCCTTTAAAATTTCCCACCACTGAAACATGCCACAGCCACGGAGAAAGGGATACAGAACACTACCAACTAATGGTGCAAAACTGATTAATATTTAAGCCTATTTCTTAAGATAAGTGAGGAGAAGAAGCAAAAGGAAAGGAAGGTGTGGTTTAAAAGCAGCCAGATGATTCTTGTGTGGGTTCTTCACCCTATCCTATGATTAGGAGGCTAACATCCCTTCCTTACTCAAAGACCACAACCATCTATTAACCCTAAACATGACTCAATGACAAGACACTCAAAACACAATTTATAGTAATTCACTTTCTCAATACCTATCTGGGTCAGAAGGCAAGGTGCCCATGGAGAGAGTATTCATACCTTGAGAAACACGCTTTTACTCATAAATGCTTTGTTGTGATTAACAGCCTTGAACTTTCCTTCTAAAACCATTTCTGAAGATGTCTGAAAATCTCAACACCCTACATTTTTGCCCCCCCTCCTCTAAATTAGGGAATAAAGCACACTATCAATTGTGCAAACCTCTACTTCAGAACTTTCCACTACTGGGCAGAAAATTTCACAACCATGAGAATCTGGTCATATAATTTGTAAAGTCTGAAAATTATTCTATGGCTTCTTTCTCATTCCCAATAGTCTCCTTCAAGTTGAACTCCACATTAGTATCTTTGCTCCCAGGAGACGAGCTTTCCATTGCAAACGCAGGACACTCCAGATCTGCTTTCATGACAATCTGGTCTCTTGTTCTTAATAATGAGTTCTCATGTGTATAGATTTGGGATTTAATTGGATTAGTATTACTCTCCAATCTTCTCTGTCCTTCTTCATGCTCATTATTACCTCAATTTTTTCTCCTCTTCCTCAGGGATAATAGTGTTTCCATGAACCCATTCAAGTATCTTTTCTTTAGGTGTTTGCAGACAGGCAACCATTTTGCTTCCTTGCCACCTAATTTTGGGCTAGTACCTTTTACCTCCTAATTTCTAAAACAAACAAACATCTGTTTCTCAGGTTTCTCTTTTTTTAGGAGTTGTTCTTTAGCAGTGATGATTTTTTCACAGTTTACTCTTGACCAAATGACTTTTGGATAACTTCTCATATTAGGAACTGGCAATTTCTCAGTCATGCATGTAAGCTTCATCCCATCAGGTAAAGGATCAAAGAGTAGGGAAAGAAAAATTATTGAGCCATGGAAATCAGAGAGAAACTTCAACATTGTTTTCATAACATTTATAGAAAAGTTATCCTAAAATATACTAAATAGATTTCCTTCAAGTAAGGGTCACAAATATGTTTCTGAAAAGGCTGCAACTGCCAATAATTTTAAAGTTCTTAAAAAAAAAAAGAAATTTTCTTCAACTTCTACAAAAAGCTGAACTAAAAAAAACCTAGGAAATTATCAGAACTTTGATAATATAGTAACTAAATCAAAATAATTACATTCAATATAAATCGATACTCTCGACACAATATATGTATACACAGATATATAGATGTATTGATTGATACAGTCAAGATAAATCAAACTTACTTGATTAATAATCAAAAAAATGCCCATCAGTTAAGTGTAGATTTACGATTTTTATTTTGTATTCGGATACAACAAAAAGTTAATTACTTAAACAACAGGCCTTTCTTTTAATGTAAATGTAATTTGCTAACCATGAAAGAAAAAACCAGCTACACAGATGTATCGAACTATTTTGTCACAAACACGTTAGACAATTAGCAGCAATTCTCAAAGAGCTGTTTTATTCTGCATCTACTTAATCGCATTTAGATATCTGCAAGCCATCAAAATTTACATTAATATTCTTCAAATTTAATAGCCTTTGGCAAGAACTACCTGTTCGGCATTTTTTAAAACAGCTGCCTTAACATAATTGAACAGCCATAGTATTATGATCATATTTATTATTTTCCACTAAAACTGCATGTGTACAAATGTGAAAAAAAAAAAAGATATTCATAAAAATGTAGGAAAATAACTTACTCCCCCTTAAAAGGTTCCATTTTGTGCAGGTCACATTTTACCACTGAAAAAACCTAATCCTGTTTCATTGTTTTGATTTGAATTATTCCACAGCCATTTTTAAGCTTTTTATTATTCTTGGTGGTAGCAGTCTTTTCTTCAGAACTGGTGTCTGATTACTTTACCCTGCCTGAACATTCAGCTCCACTCATTAGAACAAGCATCTGCTACAAACAGTATTAATGAGATCCATATGAAGGGATACAACAAGCCATTACCCACCTGGGCTAATCATTTTACAGCACAAAGCTGATAATGCAGAGTCATCCAGCAAGGCCTGGAACATACTGTTACAATTACCTTACTCAGACAGTAACTACTATTTCAGAAACACAGCACTGCAAAATTGGATACATTTGTAAAGATGTATCTACCTTGTAGTTACTGTTAACATAAAACATATATTTCATCTCAACAAAGCCAAAAGGCATAATTTTACTAGTGGGAAATTTGCCCTTTGGCTTATTAATAGATTAGCATTAAAATTATTTATAAGACACCAATAGTTCGATTATTGTTCCAAAAAAATATAGAGAATTTACACCAAACCAGTCAGAATAGCTGCAGAACTCAGTGACTTTTATTTAAATAATAATAATTTAAAGCAATATGATTTTAGAGGTGATTTTCTCCAAAACAGCATGAGTTTGCATACAGTATTTACACACAGCCAAGTAGCTGGTACAAAGGAAATATTTCACCAAAGAGTGCCAATACTAAATGAGCTTCACAGATCTTTTAATTAGAAGTTCATTTCTCTAAACCTAAGACACAAATACACACATCTTTATACACTGGCATTTACAAACAGGAGGGGAGAAGTATTTGTTCACACTGCATTTTTCCTTTTGTAACAAACATGCGCCAGAAGGAATGCTGGAGCAGAATCAGAAGGTGTGCCCTGCTGATACTTATGCAACAAGGGCCCTGAAAACCAGGGGAAGAACAAACAAGACCACAGTGAAGGCACAAACTCTTCAAATCGCAACAGACTAGGCTAAGCAAGGCTAAGTCAGAAGATTTTGAACTCAGAGTTCCAAGAGAATGGAGGAGGATCACTTTTGACTCAAATCAGACTCGAAACTCACACACTTAACAAAAATATCTAAGATACTACTCCAGTAAATCTCCCCAAGATATTTTATAGAATCACTATCAAATAATTTAACAAATCAATTGCACATTGTTAGTCAACATTATATGAGAAATTATGCCCTTTTACCTAGGGAAATACTTTTTCTAAAATTATGGGTAGAAAAATAAAACAATGCTAAGAAACAAAGAAAATATGCACAGTTCTACCACTGGGGAAAAAAAAAAAAAAAAAAAAAAAAACAACAGGGAAATGAAAAAAAAGAAAAAAAATCACAACAAAATCAAAACCAACACAGCTCTTAAAAAAGAGGACGAGAGGTTCAGCTCCAATCAGAATCTAGGAGTAGCAAAGGCTTTTGAAGACAAGTAGAAGTCCTTAGTGAAGTTACTGACTCTGCATATCAGTTAAGAGAATGTATTAAAAATGCTTCGGTCATGAAACTTCTAGGAAAAACTACTGCTGCAGAAATAAAATACAGGTAATTTAACAAAAAGTGAAATTCAAGAAGTTTGGCTGAATTGAGCAAATGTCGCTATTAACTAAAATAAAACTGTTTTATTTCAGTGAGAAAGTATAACAGAAAAATATTACTTGTGCATCTGCTTTTCTTTAAGTCCAATAGGGTTGACAAAACAACGGTGCTTTTTAAGCAAAGAGAGAGAACAAAGCAACAACAACAAAAAAAAAGCATGCAAGCCTAATAATATTCTAATAGGCAAGGTCCAGACTGCTGAGTCTAAACTACGTTTAACAGAATAGCTTCAGAGATATTTGACGACAGGGGTTCCATCTCCAGATAATGTTAGCAGGGGATCCATAAAAGGGTCTCCACTAACTGATGTCTTAATATTAAATTCAAGAAGGTCACGCCTGTCAACACCAGCATTCAGAATAACTAATGAAAATCCGTTTAATTGCATATGGAGTCTGGATCACTGGAGAACAACAAAATAATTAGAAACATGTCCAATGTAAAAATAATCATAATAATTTTTCATTGTTGATTAGGATACAAATCATCCAAAGTGTCTAAATGTCCAAATAATAGCTCAGGTTTTCATCTTCAATCTCTCTTTCATATTACTTAAGGTGAATTTCATTAACACCGGATCTCTGTAGCTCCATTTTCTTCTCTGAATATACCTATCAGTCTCTGTATCTTCATAATCTATTAGCAGTTATTATGTTTTGAAAACATTTAAAAGAGCTATTTAGTTCCTTCAGTTTTGTTCTTCATCCATTTTGTTTTCCCACCATTCTAAAACTAAAAACACAGGATGGTATGTTCAAAATACTGAAAATTTCTACAAGAAATTACATGTACACTTTCATTTCTTTCACAAAATACAGTCTTCCAGATACTCTGTTATATTCTCTATAATTGCTTTAGTACTCAGAACGTGGGCATCCCATCCACACATTTGAGTAAGAAAATGAGAATATTACATAAGACATCAATTTTCCAAATTAATAACATAGGATACGACAAAGACCCTTCAGGTCAGTTTAAGCTGGCTGACTTCATTTGTTCAGGGTCAGCAGCTTTGGAATGTCCTATGCCCTGTACTGCTCTGAGAATATGCCTCGACCTCCCAATACCCCATTGCTGTAAATTCCCACCCTGAGAACACCTGCACTGCACTATCCAAGTGCTTGTGCATAAAGCCAGTGTTAGTAAACCAATTATTCCCACATATTTCTTAATGCTTGGATGCCACACTGACTGCAAGCTTACTGTGACTTTTCACGCCATGCTCAGCCCAAGCTAATAAACCTTTGAAGCACAAACTCCACAGAGGAGAGACACTTGAAGGGTCTGGGGGTTTTTTATACAAGACAGCTTAGTTCTGGCTCAATTGTCCTAAATCCTGAATGACTTCAAGTGGAGCCACTTGGCAATTCTCGTAAGACACCCAATTCCCCATATTCTCTAGGATTTTTATTAACTAGGATACTCTATTATTAAAGATAACAAACCTATCAATAAAAAGAACTCAGGAAATCTTTAGAATATGTCCAATCAGTCCAATTAGGTTGCAGTTTGTTAAAGTCTTAAAGAAAAGGCACCCCTGCAATGAATGTAAGAGAACTGGTGAGGGAAGATAAAACTATTGACTCTTTAGCTTACATGAACTATGTGCTTGAACAAAGGATCACAGTATGAACAACAACAAAAAAAAAAAAAAACCCTACAAAACTTCTAATACTACCCAGCTTCTGAATGATCAATTAGAAGTTTTAATTTAGCTTATAAATAAAGTCTTCACCTTAGCAAACTCTCACTGTTATGTAAGATTATTCAGAGACCTTGGTGGCAAGCTGTGGCTGACAGCCAGACAAGGGTTATGGAGAAGAGTAAGGGTACCCCCCCTTTAACAGTCAGTGTATAAAACAGCTGCTAGAAAGAAACTTGGCCACAAACTTCAGCAAATGTTGGGTACCAAGGCAGAATAAAAATTAATCTCTGGAGCCTGTTTTGTTGCTGTGCTTTGTCCTTTGTACAAGCAAATTCACTTTCCTGAGAAAATACAAACTGTCTACCGAATTTACTGGGTTTTGCTTTTTCATTTAAAATGAACTTACCGGGTGCCGTCTGCTTTCCAGCTAACTTTGTATGGCTTCTGCTCCAAAAATTTAATATTTTGCTTGTCCATGGAAACAGGCTGCGCTCCAGGGAATCCAGTCCTAATAAAAAGAATCATGTTTACTAATGGTTCTGCAATAAACAATCACAAAAATAAATACACTCTTTACATCAGACTCAAGTCACACTTCATGCCAAACTTGTTGCAAGGTTAACTCTGAGTTAGAACATCTTCTCCAATAAAGTATTTTTCAATAGAAGTCAAAAGCCTGTCTCATAAGAGCAAGGTTATTTGCTTATGACAAAACACTAAATTATGTGAAACTTCAAAGTTTTAACTTTGCAGAAAGAGATATTTAATTTAAAAATTACAGGCACAATGAGCATCAACAAGTTAGGAAGCAGTGTGGATCACCAGCTTTGGAATGGAAAAGTTCAGAACCATAGACATTAAAACCAACATTTTCATCAGAATTGGACACAAATCCAAGTGGGCTACAAAAATGAGTATTATACCTCTGTACTGAAGTGTAATAGCAGTGGTATAGATAAATCTACTGCTTGAGAAAGAACTAAATTTTACGCAAATAGCTGGACTAGGCTACATCTGGAATTTGAACAGCAACATTTTGTTATCTCAATGGAAAAGTAATTCTAGAATCTTGTTTCTTAACATCAAAAACTGATCATTCCATTTCATAGTACAGCGCAAGACTTTCATTGCCAAGTGTGTTTGAGGCTTTTTTTAACAAAAAATCCATCCAAAAATGGTCACCCTTTTTCTCATTTTACAATGAGCAGTTTGATTCTGCAAAATATAAAACATTTCTAGATAGTATTAATAAGTAAGTTCTAAATATTCTCATACCCTTCCCATCCACAGAACTGCTGACATTTTTGCTGTATTCCTCCTAATTTTGGTTGTGTTGTCACCTGGGTCACACATTTAACTGTTATTCCTTCCATGAAAATTGCACCCTAAACAAAAGAAATTTTTTTTAAAACTTAGTAATAAAGCCTTCATAAAATCAAATCAGAATATGTCAATACAAGATTAAGTCTGTGTTCACAACCGTCTAGAATAGTAGCTTTGCATTCCTTAAGATTTACCCCCAAATGCCAAGATACGTTAGCTGAGCTTTGCCAGAAAACTCACAGGTGAACCATGTTATAAACCCAGGAACTGAAATGAGTTATTTACAAGGAAAAAATATAATTTAAAAAAAAAAAAAAAAAAGGCAATAGGTATACAGGCAAAAGAAAGGGATAGCTAGTACTTAGACACACTACTTAGCCAATACTCTCAAGAAAGTTGATCTGGGACAAACTGAACAGGACAGGAAGTATAAACAGCAGATTTGTAACAAAATATTTGCGTAATATATATTTTTATAATTTATTCTCAATCTAAATCAGGTGATTAAAGTGGAGCTGCTATCCTGAATGCCCCAGAAAAGCCTATGTAGAGATCAAAAAAACCAAAATGGAAATAAAACTCTAAAATAACTTGTACATTCTAGAAAAAGTTTGATGCCAAGAGGAATAAAAACAAATCTTGCATAACAGAACACATGAAAGCCATCAGGTCTACAAAACTACAAAATCAAAGATTTCTATGGAGATCTCAAATCAACTAGACTTAATTCAACAGAATCTCAAATAAATTTTCAGTGCACATGAAGATGATCAAACCATGACTATTGACCTGTTGAATCCTACACGTGAAGATACAAATATCTCAGTTCTGTTCTCTAAAATACTAGAAACTAGTATTAACAAATCCAGCTGCATACTACTGCTGAAAGCAGTAGTTTTTTTCTCCTCTGCATTCCCACACATTGTGGCACTCATCTGTTATACACCTGAGCAAGTCTAGGAAGTAATTTGGAAAAATAACATCATAAATCAGTAATCTTCTGCCAAAATAGTATCCTAAACTAGCTCACCATAGGATAACTCAGTACTAGTGCCAGCACAAGGGAAGCAAAAGGGAAAGCAGGAAAAGCAGGACCACAGTTTTCAATACAGCCTGCAGTTAGTTAAGATTGGTTCAGTCACATCACCAAATCGCATTCTGAGAACAGAACATCCTAAAGATATATACTGGTTCATAACCTTAACTACCTTGAGCTCCACAGACTTTCTGTGTGTCACTCACCCCATCCAATTTTCATGGGCACCAGCCGGTGCACCAGCACACAGGGGAGTGGGCGAGAGAGGCAGACAGCTACTCGTGCCTGGCCAGCACATTGTCTGAATTCTGATAAGTGGTAAAGAGCACCAGGAAACAAAAGAAGATGGTTCTGCCTTGCTTCTGTGAATAATGGCAGAGAGCAATGGCAGTATGACTGCTAAGACTGTAGTAACAGGCAGGGAACAGGAAAGATTTTTCCAGAAAAGAAAAAGTAATAAACACAAAATTCCTACTTGAAATTGTTTCTTGCAGATTATCTGCTTCAAGTATAATCAGTAGCTAAGGCACAGCACTATGAAAACAGTGTGACTCACTTGGGCATTCGTGCTTGGCTAACTTAGCACTCCAGGCTTCATGAGGACATTCCTTGGATAAAGTGCTAAAACTGAGCCAGACCCATGCAGTTTTTACCCTACTGTTCAGCTACCAATGCATTTGAAAACAGGACACTGGAGACCATGGTACAGGACTCCAGCAAACTCAGATCACCAGGAGCACATCAACTCCTCAGCACCTGATAACTAAACCAGAGTCATAAGCCTTAAAGGATCCAAGGAAACTACATGCATTTAGTATCTACACTCCACACAACCTAAACACCATCTGTACTAATTAACCTTGCCCCCCTTGCCATGAATTTCTCCACCCATCACTTCAGCTGAAGGAGAAGTGGTAGTGTGGATCATCTTGTGTTGGTTCATATCCTAAACCATCTGGAGAAGTGGGTGAGTGGGAACAGCCCCAAACACACACCTTCCTGACCCTAGTGGCTATCACCAGGCCTGGGTGAGAGCTATCTTCAGCTACTCAGACTTGACTGTGTGCCAATATGCCCAGAGATTACCTCCCAGAAGAAAATAAACATTTCAAAACATGTTGGGAAGAGACATCTTCTAAAATGAAGGAAGTGAGAGACAGGGAATTGCACTGATCAGCTGAGATTTAATACCTAGAAACAGGTCCAAATCACAGTAACTGCTTCTTGGCATGTACAAGCAAAAAAGAAAACCAAATCATACCAACTCTCACTCAGCAGCAAAGGTGTTCCACTAAACATTTGGTTTTCACAACGAAACAGGCTTCACAGAATTGGCATTGCATGCACTTGCCTTGGTTTCTCTTTTGTTTGCTTATCTTGTCCTCATAGAGGAACTCAGAAAACATGGGGTAGATGTAACTTCCACAAAGAGAAGAGTAACCTGTTTCAAAACCAGGTTCAGAGGAGTCAGGATTTCATTAACAAAAATGGAAGAATCTGCAGGGTCTGGTTTAAGCATAAGATAATTAATTTATTTCCACCAAACTTCCTATTAGCATTGTTATTTTTGTGACATCTCTGACTTTAGTAACAGGGATATAGACTGGGATGGTAGTATAAGACTCAGTGTTATCCTTAATTTTAAAAATGGGCTGGAAATAACACTGTGCAATTCAGTATAAACAAAGTTCTACACTTAATAATGGATAAGAAATTATACAAACACACACTGGTAGATAATTAGAGAAAAAGACATGGAAGCAGCAAGAGACCAAAAGCTGAATTAGTACTGTTCTGCTTTGTGAAAAGCAATTATGTTGAGATATATAAACAGAAATATTAGCCTTAAGACATGTGAAATTAATTTCTCCCTATTAAGCCTTACAAGGATGGCCTCAACTAGAGGCTTGCATTCAATTACAGGCACCACAGCATCAGGAAAACATGAGTCAACATGACAGAATACAAAGAATAACAACAAAGGTCAGTAGTACAAAAAGTATGGACTATAAGGAAAAAGTGAACCAATAAGCATTGAACATGGAGAAGGAAATGATACCCATATTCAAGCACATAAAATGGTGCTGCCAAATCAAAAAATAGTATTTTTCCCATATCTTTCAAGATGCCCACAAGCAGAACAGTAAGTGCAAGGGTTAAACTTTGCAAAAGAGAGTTGGTTAGGCAGAAAAACTTCAAGTCACTAATATTTAAAATCAATGTACTGTAATAGTTAACTAATAAATATCATCAATACGTCAAATCAGTTTAATTGCTTCCTTCTGTCTCACAGATGACCACAAGACACCTGCACTCAAAATCATGAAGAAAATCATTAACAGCCACCATCTCTTCCAGATTGTTTAAGATGTCACCATTCATTTCAGGAGCACTGCATCTCACACCCCATAAAACGCAACTTACGTGGGACTAGAAGAGACAAGCCTCTTCAAAAAACAATGAAAGTTCCATTTGACCCATAAAAGGCTGGTAGGCTCTGGCTCAGAATTACAACTTTTAGTCCAATTTGCAAAATGGAGTACTTTTTTCCTGAAGTGAGATTCTAAATTTCAGTTAATAATGCTGTTTTGATGCTACAATCAATACTGCATGCACTAACAAAGTCAAAGCTTGCTTGGATTTCCTGTGTGGCACCTCAGACTGCAACAAGCAGATTTCCTGGTACCTGTCAACTTCCTTCATGTCATGACAAAGGAAACTGTAATAGCTTTATGTTCTAATGATTTTCTACATTTTCTGTAGTGTAGGAAAGAAAGGCTGCCAAGATTTTTTTGACATCAAAATATGGAAGTTTTAATGAACAATGTTGCAGTAAAGTTTCTCACATCAGAGCTTCTGAAATGGACAGCGTACTAACTTCATTTCACAGGCTAGCTGGCAGTTGTTTCTGACTATTCATTATCCTAGCAAGATGCCTGGGAGCTGTCTCCTCCTCTACTACTAAACTTCTCTTCTGTCTCCACAAAGATTTGGGTCAAAATGAGAAAAATTCACAACACAGCTATCACTACAGCTACCTCTAGTTTTACACTGCCTACCCCTAGGCTTTTAGGAAAGAGACAAATTATAAAGGTGGAAACATCTGCTGCAGGAAACCAACATAATACTGAAAATGTAGCCCTTCAGAGAGTAAAATAAGAATATCTGAGCAAGAGGTATTTACCTGATACTCACTCCCCCTGTAGACAGCATATTTACAAGGAATCACAGATAGACTGTATCCATCTCTACTGAGTTAAGAAGCAGTCCCATCTGCCAGCCAAGAACCATGGTAAAGAATTCTGCCCGCTCCTCTTCTTCGTGTCAAAGAATGTTCCTCCAGAGCTGCAAAACTGAATTATACGAATATGCATATTAACTAGATGATTCTTGCTTTCACAAATTATCTAACTCATCATTAACTTTTAGTTATTAATATGCTTATTCGTATAATTTAGCTTCCAGCTTTCAAAACTATGGTGTCAGACAAGAAAAAGCCTGGGAAGTCAGTATCATTCCTGTTAAATAGACCAGTTGAGTTTTACGCTCGATGAAAAGAGGCTGTCATTGTAATTCATCGTAACACCTCAGTTCCTAATGTACCAGAAGGCACATCAAAAAAACTTCATGGTGTTAGGCCCCCAAAAATATTTAGATATCCGTGTTTTACTGAAAGGTTAATGGAGGCCATACCCCCTAAATATACTTTTACTATGTTTTTATGGTGTGGAAATTTTTTTATTCCAGATGAGGGATAATTTGAAAATTTTCAAAGTTCATCTTGCTTCTTAAGACTAGATTTTGCATTCCTGTCAGGCTAATGTTTTCCATACTCCACCTGTAAACCTTTCTGACCAGCTGCAGTAACAACAAAATGCTTTTTTGCAGCCTATTTCAATATTAAGATTTCCAAGTGTCTGCAAGTAAACACACCTCAGCACACAAGTGAAATAATTCACTATTATGAAAAAAACCCAACCTATTTTGTGCTCAGCAATAGTCTAGCCTACTTCACTTGCAAATAAAAAAGCAAGTCAGGAATTTGAAGAGAACTGTCATTAGTCTTCAGATGATACCAATATAATCTTTGTACTTGAGTATTAGTTCCATATAATGGCAACTACAGTAACCTATTTCATCAGAATGATGCAGGTGTATGTCAGAAATCACAGTAAGTGATCAGCCATATTTCTTATAAAGCTAAAACAGCTTTGAACACAATAAAATTTCAAAGCTGCCTTGGTTTTTTTAAGCTCATATTGCTTTTTGCTAATCCAATTTTCAATCCGACAAAATTTCCCAAAGAAAGACTGTTTACCAAAACAAGCACTGAATTTTAAAAATTTTGAATTTCATCCACATGACTAAAAAAAAACAAGAGCTGTTTCCACCCAACTCTAATATCATTTCATCACTAAAGAGAGACTGAATAATTAAGAAGCACTTTACTGTCTCAAAAAACTGTTATAATAAAAAATTTCTAAGTCATTTTTACAACTGGAATATTTGAGGTGTTGAATATTAAAGTTCAAGGTTCACATAGGAAATACAAAAAAGTTTACAACGGATCTAGGAATTTTTCCAGTTAGAGACTATGTTTCCAGTCCCCATTTGCCCAAGCAGTGACACGTGTACAGCATGTAAAATGAGGTTATGAAATTATGTTTAGCAATTAGAATATTAAGTTCCAAAACAAAATTACCAGTTTTAGGCGTTCTTTTCTCCTCTTGCCAAAGGAAGAGCTTGATGATCCAGGTTCTGATTCTGGGCCTCCAGTTTTACCATTATCTTCATCCTCTTCATCCTCTTCATCAAAGCACCATTCTGGAAGCTCTGGTGGTGCTGGTGCATCATCTTCATCGCCATAACGACGAAATAATTCCTTCAAATAGTCACCTTTATAAATACCTGGAGGTCTGGCCTGAGCAAAAGTAGCCACAGCATCCTCAATACTGTTAAAAAAAAAAAAATCACTGGATGCTTAACTTATATGTCTTAGTCATGTCATGCTTTACCAAGCGTAAGAATTATTGGGACTGCGAATCAATACAAATTCTGAAGTGGTAATTGCAAAAACATTCCTTATATTTGAAAGTCCATGCTTAGATCAGTCTGGCAGCAGTTGCTCTTGCACAAGATTCTGTATCACTCTGTAGGCACTGCAAATGTTCCCAAGTAACTGCAGCTCAGGCTGCTTTGAGTCCTTATTGTAGCTCCTAGTGGTCTGCTGATCACTATTTTATCACACATAAAACTTTTTTATTGCTATAGAGAAGCAATGGGTAGCATACAGGTAAATACCTGAGAATTGCATGAACACAAAAAAAGACCAAAGAAACATATCAACAAACTTAATGAAGAAAAATGCAAATGTTTAAATTCAAATATGGTTACATTTTTCTCCACTAAGAATTGTCTTTCCTCTCATTAGAGGTTTTGCCATCATACTCGGAAAAAAACCACCCTAATCTTTTTAAATTACTTCCAGAAGTTTCTCATAAAAGGGCTGTGGTTCAGGAGCCTTTTAATAAGCAACTAATACTTAATCTTGCTCAAATAAATTGGAGGTTGGACCACAAAAATATCAGAAACCAAAACTAACAGTCATGCATCTTTACCAGCCAACTGGAAAATTCTCCAAAATATACAAGAGTGAACACAACACAAGAGTTTTCCCAGGCGATTCTGGATATAACTCTGTCTTCCATTTATCATGGCTGTGAAGAGCAGTAATGCTCCAAGGATCAACATTTTAAAATCCTACTGTATAGGGGACAGGAGAAATCACAAAAATAGAGATGTCCCTGATAGGCTTCTTGACAAGCACGTGTCTTAAAACTGGAACAAAAGCACATACTCTACCCTCTACATTTTTTTTTTCAGATATTTAATTCAAAATGCTTTCTTTTTTTTTTTGGTCTGATCAGTACAGTATGGAATGGAGCTTGAGAACTTTAAGGTGTAAATTTTTCAGAATAGACAGAAACAGCATCTAAGAACCATTAAGGTTGATTCACCCCTCTCATCTTTGTAAGAGGAGAAAACAAGAGGTTCTCCAGAGTGACACTACGACAGAGTATCATTTCAAAAATGACAG
This sequence comes from Chamaea fasciata, assembly GCF_029207755.1. NCBI lineage: Eukaryota > Metazoa > Chordata > Aves > Passeriformes > Sylviidae > Chamaea > Chamaea fasciata. Next base: position 78,043,468 of record NW_027094088.1, on the reverse strand, counting down.
CTTAAGAGTCTGAATTACTTAGAAGGATCTCTCTTCCCCATTCTGTTTTCTAAGACTCCTAATTTCTTTCTCACAAGACACTTTTTTACTTTGCTATCTTTCTTAAATTGTTTCACATCTTCTGTAATGAATGCCATTGAAAGGACAAAACAAACCAAGAATTACGGGGTCTGAAAAATGCTCAGTTTTTTCTCTGAGGACATCAGAAGAACACTATAGTCTCCTGGAATAGATGGCAATGGAAGCCAAAAGAGGTGGCACAGATTTCAAATACAGAATCCTAGCTGAAAGAAAACAATTTTCCAAGTTTTAGAAACACAGCAGTCTTTAGGAAAAATGAGTTGTTGAAAAGACAATCAAGTAAGGTTTCTGACCTTATTGGTCAGAAAGCTGAAGAGTTTGCAGGCCTTTCTCTAAACTAACTATAAAATATATCCCACTGTAGACAATACAGCAGCAACACTCCTACATCATATGCTTAAGGGATGAACAGGGATGGATTTTTTCCATCAGGATGATCTTATTTCCTCATTAGCAAGAAACAGTGCCTTGTTTTAAGGAATGATACAGCAAATTAGATTTATCTTGATACAATGCTCAGCATTAACTAGCATCGTGCCAAAATTGTTTCTTTTGCTGTGGACATTTTTTCCTACCAGGGGATATCTGGATGTTCTATTAAAATAATCTGACAAGAGGAACAAACTTGATACAAGTAACTACCCAAAGTAAAAAAAAATAAGACATGGCTCTTGAGTTTTAAGGCTTTTCCCACCAAGGTTTGAAAACAGAGAAGCGGCTTAAAAGCAGGAGATCCAAAGAGATTCAAGTGCCTTTCCTCTTCAGAACAAAGGATCAATTCTAAGTCTCATTATTGCATGCTACTTTTAAATTGTTTGATTAAAAGCATACAAATTTTCTAATTCATAGGAACAAGAATCATACTATAAAAATATTTGTGTCTATGTCTACTTCCTATACACGCCTATGATCCTGCAAAGATTCAGTCACCCATCACTACTGGTTTTCCATGTCCATTACTCCAATGTCTTTATTCCAGGTTTACTAGCAGACAGTAATGACCTAGTTCTTTGCAAACAGCCTGTACATGTATGCTACATATAATAACTGTCCAGTCACAAGAAAATCCTGCAATGGGAGTAGAATTTTCTCCACTTTAAGAACTACATATAAGAAATATCATCAGAATGTTTAACAGGTTTGTCAAGAAACATGACTTTCACAGGACTCTGTCAAGAAAGAAATAGAGTTATGCAAATACTATGAAACAAAAGTTATGCAAAAGTTATATCCAGCAGGATGGTACAGGCATTGTTTGGGTTGGGGGTTTCTTTTAAAACTAATGTTATCTAAAAAAGATAATTACTCTGTATGAATGAGTGAACGTTTTTAAAAAATTAAAAAAACAGGCGAGTCTGTGCAGAAGCATGCTGCAGACTTTAGTCAAAAAACAAGCTGGAAACAAGCATTTTGTCTGCCCCCAATCCTTCAGAACTGTATCTGCTGTTGCTCTAGTTAATCTCTTCAGATCTCAAAAAAGCCGAAAAACCAACATGAAAAAGATTAAAAAGTAGGGGAAATAATCTTTCAGGGATCTCGGAACTCTACATTCTTGCTGAAAATGTGGGACACGTCATGGGAAAGAGACACAGTATGATATATACACTGCTAAAGGCCCACACACAGCAGGCACAGCTGACTTTTGACCTACCAGACCTGGAATTCTTGACTGCAACAAGCGAAGCTACCAAGGGGTGATGTGAAAAATGTTAATATGGGCTGTTTACTCAGGATTATTAGGCAGCTATAAAACAAGCAATAGTGAATAAATTAGCACAGCTGTCAGGACAATGAGTGAAACAGGGTGAAGAACCCTTTGGCCACATTCCACAAATCCCCAGGAGCTAACATTCAAAGTTACCTCCAGTCCAACTTCTCGACCAAAAAGGCACAGATCAAAAATCCAGTTCTATTGAAACCATGTGTACAATGGACACCTAGAAAAGACAAGAAAAGGGCATAATCACTTGCAAGTGGTTTTAACAAACATATTTAATATCAAAACTGTGGGTTTGGATCCTTCCACCTTGATCTGTAATATTAAAGGGTTATCTTCCTTCCCATCACAGCAGCACAGACCACTAGGGCACATAAGCCTAAAAGGCAATTTATTACATTCTTTCTGCAAATTAGCAGCAGCAGGGGTAGAGGATACTTCAGTTCATCACAATCAAGAGCACTGTCTTAATGTGATTGAAATATGGCTAATACAGATAAGATTCACAAATCTGCTCAAATGCTTATCAGAAGGCAATATAATCAAATTCATTAATGGCTTTCAGTGGATTCAACAAGCATGACATTCATTTCATACCATCAGGAAAAAAAAATCATATTCATATTACCTTACCTCAAAATTGAAAAGGATGCCAATAGACCACAATTCTAACTCAAATTCCCTATTACCATGCTAAGACCAGACTTAGTAATTTTGAAAAAAACAAGAATCTACAAAAAGAAAACTATTCAACCGTATAATCACCTTGAATTACTTATCTTTTCAATGTGAAAAAAAGAATTAAGTGTTCAGCCTCCGTATTACTGAACTCATCCCCAGGTGAAAGGAGGGATACACTGGCAAATGTATTGCATTTTTTCTCTCAAGGCAACAGCACCATCTAGTGATAAGCAGACCAGCCTCAGTGCTATTAAAAAAGTTATGAAGGATTCAGGAAAGATGTTGCCTCTTCTTCCTATTTAATTTTAAATTTTAAGTATCATTAAAGTTTCCACTTACATCAAGAGCAATCATTTTTAACATGTTTCGGTTGTTACTACAGAATCATAGAATTGTTTAGGTTGGAAAAGGCTCTAAAGAACATTGAATCCAACCATTAACCCAGCACTGCCAAGTCCACCACTAAGCCTTGTCCCCAAGTGCCACGTTTACACAGCTTTTAAATACTCCCAGGGATGGAGACCAAACCATTGCCCTGCGCAGTTTGTTCTTATGCTTGACAACTTCACCTTTTGGTGAAGAAATTTTTCCTAATGTCCTAAACCTCTCTGGTACAACTTAAGACCACTTCCTCTTGTCCTGTCACCGGTTGCCTGAGGAAAGACACTGACCCCCATCTGGCTACCACCTCCTTTCAGGCAGTTGTAGAGAGTGATAAGGTCACCCCTGAGTCTCCTTTTCACCAGGCTATACCATCCCAGCTCCCTCAGCCACCCCTAATAAGACTTGTGTTCCAGACTCTTTACCAGCACTGTTGACCTTCTCTGGACACATTCCAGAACGTCAATGCCTGAGCACCAGTGCCAAGTACCAGGGGACAATCACTTCCTAATCCTGCTGGACATTGGGCTTCTTGGCCACCTGGGCACACTGATGGTTCATGGTCAATAGATCAGCACACCCAGGTCCTTCTCTGCCAGGCAGCTTTTCAGCAGCTCTTCCCCAAGCCTGCAGCATTACCTGGGGTTGTTGTGACCCCAAGTGCAAGACTTGGAACACAACACCATGAAACAAGCCACTTGAGTCTTAATTCATTTCCTCATTTCTCTACCATAGCTAGTAAAGAAAGTTCAGTAACAATTCACTTGACCTGTATTCAAACAAAATGTGAATATCTATCTTTTTTTAAACTCCTCTACACTGAAGTATAAACTTTTTCAACTGGAGAACCAAAAAGTACCTACAAAAAGTAGACTGATAAAAAAAACCAAACCAACTTTAAGTGAGTAAAAAAAGGGTATGTATTAACTGTAACAGGGTCGGGTTTTCTGCCTGCCCCACCAAGGTTCCCTTCTTGATAAAGCAAGGTAAAAATTACTATGAATTTTTTTGGATTCATCATTTCTAACCACTTAAAAATACTAAAAGCGGTGTAATTTCCATCAAATTAAATGAATTTTAGCTTCCTTAAATAATTTATTCCTAACAATCATTTCTCTTTAGTTTTCTGCTGAAGCAAAATTTTTGCACTTCCTTAAGGTTGGCAAGCATACTCGTGTCCTTGATGCTGCAAAAATAAACTTTCATTCCTACATTGCTCTAGATGAATTGAAAATTTTGATCACTTATCATTCACATTTCAGTCTCTTTTCATATATTTTCATATTTCTAATCGTGACACTGAGAACAAAATTGCACACAATTGCTATCACTAAGTCCTGCAGCTGATACTGCTGCCAAGAAAGTTAAGTCAATAATTTAATACGCATGACAAAGATAAGAAGCATCTCAGCATTAGACCAAATGGCTTGGAAGAGAAAGATCACACAGGGTGCAGTACTATCACTGCTGTAGACCACTTTCACTTTTGATAAACATCCTCCAGACCGGTCCGTCTGGTGCTCTGTCAGAGGAAACAAGTGCACAAAATGACAAGTTTCGCTAATTCACAAAAGGGAAGTGGAAAATTCCAGCATTTCTCTTTTACTATGAAAGCCTAAACAATATGCTCTTCAAAAGTTTAATCAACATACTATTTTCTCTTTGGTTCTTTCTATTTGTTTTTCCCCTATAGAGGTGAAATGTCTAAATAATGGAAAAACATTCCACAATTCATCAAAGCCAAAAGGTTAGCGACTTAACACTAAAAATGGCATAAGTTGAAATATCAACTAAATGGGTCTGCTACTTATAGGATATCACCATGCTATCCATGCACTATATAAATTGCTGACCATAACCACTATTTCAAGTTCTAAAATATTATTGGAGGACCAAGTGGAAGAACTGCAAAAGGAGACTGAAAATGAGGAATTGCTATAAGAAAAGTGAGTGGGATCGGTCACCAACAACATCTTGCTTCTAGCATAAGTTTTGAAATACTTTGATGACTGATCCCACTCACTCTCATTTAGCAGTTCCTCATTTTTTTAACCACGTACTCGTATTACTGTTCAGAGAAGAACACGCAGGACTCTGTCCTGGTTTCAACTGAAGCAGAGTTCATTTTCTTCACTCTGGCTGGTGTGGAACTGTGTTTTAGACTTGTGCTGAACACAGGGTTGATGATATAGAGATGATTTTGTTACTGCTGAGCAGGGCTTACACAGAGCCAAGGCCTTTTCTGCTTTTTGTGCTGCCACAGTGGTGAGGGAGTTAGGGGTGCCTGGGAAGCTGGGAGGAGACACAGCCAGAACAGTTGACCCAAACTGACAAAGGAGATTCTCCAGACCACGGAACACTCAGTGCATAGAGTGGGAGGAAGAACGAGGAATGGGGGGACATTCAAAGTGATTGCATTTGTCCTCCCAAATCACCATAAGGTGTGATGGGGCCCTGCTCTCCTGGGGATGGCAGAACACCCACCTGCCCATGGGAAGCAGGGAAATCATTCCTTGCTTTGCTTGTGTGCTCATGAGTTCTCTACCTTCACCCTTACAGTTCTCCCTCCAGTCCCACCAGTGGAGAAGTGAGGGACCAGCTGTGTGGGGCTTGGCTGCTGGCTGGAGTTAAACCACAACAGTCTCGAATTAAACTGCACTCTGTGTGCAAAAAAGAAGCAAGTATCTAAAAGAAAACTAGGTGAAAAAATGGGTGATCAAATTACACCTCTCAAGCACCAAAAAACCCAAAAAACTCAGTGGTACCACATCCTGCAACAGAACAAGAAGCAGTGGCTACAAATGGAAACAAAATAAATTTTGATTCAACATGAGGAAAATACATCTGTATATTTTAAGAACAAACACTGGAAGAGACTGCCAAAAGAAGTTGTGGAGTCTCCAAGCTTGGAGGCTGGTCAACAGCCAAATGGGCATAGTCCTGAGGAAGCTGTTTCAGCTGTTCTAAAGAAGGGCAACTCAGTAGCTGATTTCCACAGGTCCCTTCCAATAACGTCAGCTATACTACCTCGTATCTGGATGAATCCTAAACTTACCTTATCCTAATCCTAAAATCCTTAACATACCAGCTTAGTTTACCAAGCTCTTAGCAATGACACCTGCACAAACAACTGTTCCATATACTCCTACATCACACACTCGCTCAGATTCAAGAAGGCTGCAAAATCATCCTCCAACCCATTCTAACTCTGGAAATTCACCTGAAAGTAATTTCTTGTCTCTGACAGTTTGCAGATAGAGATGAACACTAGTTTGATTGAAAAAAATCAGAGTAAAATAGTTTTAACTAAAACTAGAAATCATGCAAAATAAACTCAGAACTTATTTCCGAGTAAAAAAAAAAAAAACAGTATGCTTAGAACATTCAAATATTTACTGCAAGACAGCATACCACAGAAGAGACACTTAGCCTAGTATCTACTACCAGTTTTTTGAGATTTCTAAAGAATCTCTGATAATTCAGCTACCAAATATGACCTCAAGCAAACCAGACCAACTAATGTCAACACAATACATAACTTGCATTTGTATCAGCAGAAGTTACAAAACCACAGTGCAAGTATCATGTATTTGTAGACAGCTCTTTGGCCTGCATAATTTTCTGCATTAAGTCAACAGCTGTTATCAAACTGATGGAGGCAGAAACATACTCCTCTCTGTAAAAAAATGGAAATACATTAGTTTTGCAGTTAAAGCAATCAAATTTATATATGCATAAACACTACACTGAGGAAATTCTTTAGCTCAGACTTCTAAGAGAGACTGCGGTTACAAGCAAATATGAAACAAACTAAGAATAAAAACTAATGATGGGCACAAGATGGATATAAGACGTACCTATAAGCTCTGAAGGATTCTTATCACTGAAGTGCTCGCATACACGGATAAATGTTTCTGTATTCTCAGGTGTAGGGCACTCACCATGCCTGAAAAACAGAACAACACATGGATTAGGAGATACCAGGGGAAAGGGAAAAAAATAATTAACTTCTTTGGTGTGATCTTTCAAATTTAAAGCCAAAGAAAAAATTTAAATGTGCACACAACTTACCCTTTACATTGGAGCTTTATATATTTAATTCCCTCTTTCTCTATATCATTTCTGTCATAGAATCTAGTGGTGTTGGTCAAGTCTACTAGCAAACCCATTTTAACCTAAAAAACAAAACAACAAAAAAATTAAAAATAAGCATATATGTGGTTCAAATACCAGTGCATAAATATTAAATGTCAAAAAACAAAATAATTAAAAGCAACTACAGGCTACATTTGTAAATTTAAAAATTATTAAATATTGCATTTGCTTGTAAAATCTGTATTTTACCACTATGACAGACATCTGCATTTCTTTGTGAAAGCTGGTGTCTAAATTAGCTCTAGTCATCAATTCAAAAACTTCAGTTTGCTTCAACCAATGATTCTAAATTAGAAAATTCTGCTAACAGCACAAAAGTCTGGTAAAGAATTACTTTAACAGGCTAAAAAGACAAACATGACAGAATCAAGTGCTCTTATGCAAAGCAGAATAATACTAAACACTGGCACAGTGTAAGAAAAAATAATTACTGAGACTTACATATAAGTACACTCTGGGGAAAAAAAAAAAAACATTTTAATTTACCTGTCTATTAGAGTGCAACACAATGAACACTTTTTCAATCAAATTAATTAAATTCTTAAAAAATCTTATTTAAAGCTAAAATGCAAAACAACTTCAGACATTCAAACATGCTGTCAGCAGCTAAGGTGGCAGTGTCAACCACTCAGATGTTAGGACGTACCTGAATCCAGGATGCCTTGCCCACTCTACCCTAATGTGTCCCCTTGTGCATCAACTTAGTTTTTTAGAGTTTGTTTTTATAGCTGGAAAATAGGTCTTTCAAAGAGCCTTGTGGAAGTGACTATGTTTTTAAGAAGGAAAGCAGAAATTCCACTGGGTGGCACAAAACACACAGAGTATTAAATCATATCCTACTGATCCTTGTACCAAACAAAATTTCCAGCAACAAACAGCTCACTAACACACCTGAGCAAAGAAACTATTTCTGTTTTCCTGTCATGTAAGTGCAAGCAATTGCTTTTGGACAAAAAAACTCAATGTCATGCTTTCAGGTAAGACCAACAGAACTGGTAATAATTTAGCAGTGCATTTGGAGGAATTACAAAGTAAAACACCATTTCCACACAATTCAGATAAGGAAAAATCCAATTATAACTAGAATACAGTTCAGAAACATCTGTTTCACATGAATAGGTTGTTTCATAGACCCCTAATGGAAAATTTCCAATTATCTATAGAGATAGCTCTCCATGATATTCAAACTTCTGACGATAAACTTTGTAGTAATACTTTATTTACTCTTACCACTGTGTTTTGCAGAAATACAAACCACCTCACAAGAGGGTCCAGCTGAAAACAATGTTACACCATCTGAAACTTCAAATATAAAGTGTCAATCGAGATGCTAAGCATGGAGATTGACAGCATCCTAGACAGTGATTAATTCTGTAGAAATTATACAAAGGCAATTAATTCAATTATTACTTTCCTTCCTCTCTATTCCTTATAGCATTTTGCAAATGTCTCCAAGACTACTTAATTCAGGTCTGTAGGACTTCTCACTTGCTATTCTTTTGCCATTATTACAGATCATTTCAATCATATGTAACTGAAGCTCATGTGAAGTGACACTCCCTCACACACTTCAGGGAGCAGTAAGGCAAACAGGCACTGAGTGTAATTTATCCAAAGCTACAAAAGCATTTATGGTGTATAGAACATGTAAGACCTAAAAGCAGTTTTCCTGCTTTAAAGAAAGCCTAATCATTTGCATTCTCAGTCCTTGGGATTGACTGCACATATCACATTACAATGTAGAGAGTGCAAAGCAAAAGAAAATTATAAAGAAATTTTTAAAGAGCAGCAGGATTATACAACATATCAAAGGATACAACTATGATTTTCAAAACATCCATGCAAAAAACCCACCGGTACCACTGGAACAAAATAAAAGCCTTCCCCTCACTTCCTCACGTTCCAGATATCCCCAGCTATTAATGCCTTAGGCATGTGCTCTTCTGCTGCTGTGGAATAAAATGGGCTTTGCTAGGTTCTACAGTATGACCCCAGAAGCTTCTCCTTAGACATTGGAGATTGAAAACATCCTCCCCAGGAAGGAGAGAGCATACTACAATACACTCCATTCACTCCAGTCTCAGGAATTTTTTCCTGCATTTCTTATTTGAGGAAAATAGTTTAGATCAGTGATTGAATGTATCTGTAAAAACAATAATGTGGCTGAAAATTAGTAAGTAGTTTTCCTAACAGGAATTCTGTAACTTGACCATACTAATTACCCAAACATTCTTTTGAATTCACTAATTTGAGTCCTAGCTCTTTGTGACAGAAATAAATCCGTATAAAGCATAAATACCTGTATAAAGCATAAACTGTAGTAGCCTACCTACTCAAGAAATAGATTTAAAAAAAATTATTCACGCTGTCACCAATTCCTCCTGCAATTCATTTAAGAAAACATTAAGATACTATGCCAATATTGGTGATGAGAAGAAAAATGGTGCTGCCACGGCTAATCGAAACAGTTTCTAACATTCAGATTTTCAGCAGCCAGCTCCAGGAGAAAAGGAATCACACAGAAGCTTGTTAGAGACAGTTCCTCCCAGACAGATGTTGTCTTAAATGCTAAACCAGTACTTTCAAAAATCTGTGGTAACAGCAGTATCTCTCTATTACAAAAATCCAGATGTAAAAGTTTCTGCTGAAATCTTTTATTTGGGAGCTAAACTATATGGACTTAAGTAATAACCAGTTCTCAGAAGTAATTATTCTGCAAAATATTAGCAGAAAAAAACACACTGCAATAAAATTACAAGAACCATGCACAGTGAGTTACTTTCACCTTGAGTGGGAAAACTCACTCTCACAGGGCTTCTCAATTTCACATTTATTTCATTGCTGGCTTGTTGGTAATCTGCTGATCAACAAATAGAGCACTTTAGCAACCACTATATAACTTGGCAAATAAAAAAGAAATATATAGTTTCAAATAGCAAACATTCATCAACAATGCCAGGGTCCAATACAATGTAATAGATTTGACGAGAACAGAGAGTTTGAGAGAAATTCTGCTTGTTATATCAAAATCACCAAAATAAAAGTGGGGATCCTCATGCTACTAATTTTAATATCAACTTCTAATAATCTGATGTCACTCAAGACATGAACTTGCAGCATTACAACAGAACTGATAGATGTGACTACTGGAAAGGCTACAAAGTCTCACCATGATTTTTTTGGGGTTTTTTTAATGGTTCAAATCACTAAGGAGGCAAGCATTTAGAAATTCTGAGTAAGGCTATCAAGTTCTTTGTAACTTCAAAATATACACAGAATTTTAAATTACTTTAAAACATGAAGAAGATTGGTTTGGGAAAATTTCCAGGTATGCCTATCAAATGCAGCCAGAGTCAAAAATAACATAATACATAAAAGAGGAACTCAAGTAGAATTTAGATGCACATGTCAGAGATTTAAATATTACAGTTTATAGCTTAAACATTTTTATGAAGTGTTTTTGTCCACTAAAACTGTATAATGAAGCTACACCAATAAAAGTTGCATCACCAAAGCCCATCCTGAACGGGCCCTCTGACTGAGGCCCTGGACTATAAGTTGATCTGAGATTAGGTAAGACTGACACTATTCTCAGGTCTGGGCTGGGGGAGAAGAACACTTCCACAGGAGAATTAAGCTCAGCAGCTTTGGAGTGGAGCCATATCCCCAAGCTTATCAGTAGCCAGGTCTGCACAGACTCTGCCCCAGTCTGGGGGGAGGAGGAGAGCTTTTGGATGTGTAGCCTCCGCCCAGAGGCAGTGAACGCCCCGCACAGACAGCACAGCTGTGGGGGCCCCCACACCAGGATCGCCACATCCATGGGACATTCACGTGAGGGACAGCAGAGGGGGTGTCATGATCCATCAAAGGCCCTCTGAATGGTTCCTGAGCCCCTGCACGTGATGCAAAATGATGCAACTGACACAGAGCCTTGCAAGGGGCAGCATCAAACTTTCCCCCGCACAGGGGAGGCACCTGGGCATTTCCACCTGGCCCAAACGTATATTAATCCATTGGATTCTATAGTTTTTGATGGGGGACCCTCCCCACCAAGAAGACCAGAGGGAGGGGAGCAGCAGGATGTCCCTGGGACCCAAGGAAGGGTGTTTCTATTTAATAGACCCTATCACTCTTTCTGTGCCTCACCCACTTCTTTTTTCTATTTCTTTATCTTTCTTTCTCTTTGCTTCTTTTACTGTTAAATAAACTATATCCATTTCTTGATATCAACACTTAACCTCTTTTTGTTTTAATCTTGTTTTAGGAAATATTTTGAACCTCAGTTTTATTCACAGTGAGTTCTGTTTGATCCTCTGTTGATTAGAGCTGATCATAAAAGCACAGATGCAAGAACTCTAACAAGAAAAATCCTACCAGTTCAAGCATTGAGAAGAGGCACATAGACTTCACTGATCGTACTTTCTTACCCCATTACTGCACAGGCACTTCTACCACTGCTACACTGAGTAGCTCACCATCTATTTCATACCTAAGCCTAGAAAAGATTAATAAAATGAGAATTCCCATCTTTTAGTCACCTAACTCTTCTGATGTTTCAGGTCTGATACTGTTAAACAAATACAGAATTAATTTAACTTTGATCAACAGCAAAAAGTAATGAAAAAACCCACAGAAAAAACACCACTTGCATGATTCATCTCAGACACAATCAAAAGAAATTGAACTAAACTTCTATATTAAGTTTAATAACCAATTAAATTAATTAGGTGGTAAGTCTTCCTTTGCCCAGGAGGCTCAAAATCCCATTTCCCACATCACCAGATGCACCAGACTGGCCACAACCTACATGAAAGGCTGAAAAGGTCCTGCTCCCCACCTTTATTGTCACAGTTGTGCTACAACAACATGCAGAACAACATGCAAACTGAAGCACACAGACAGAAATGGGCAAAACAGAGTATGAAGAAGCGAGCCAGAACCACAAGTCTGTAGTGGTGGATGCCACGAGGTTTAATAAGGCAAAGTGCAGGGTCCTGCACTTGGGTCACAGCAGCCCTGGGCAGTGCAACAAGTGGCTTGAGAGGTGCTCAGCAGAAAGGGACATGGGGGTGCTGGATGACAGCTGGCTCAAAATCAGCCAACGCTGTGCTGCCCGAGTGGCCAAGAAAGCCAGTGGCACCAGGGCTGTATCAGCAATGGTGTGGCCAGCAGGACCAGGGCACTGACTGCCCCCTGTACTCGGCACTGGTGAGGCCACACCTCAAGTGCTGTGTCCAGTTCTGGGCCCCTCACTTTAAAAAGGACACTGAGGTGCCGGAGGGTGAATAGAGAAGAGCAACAAGGCTCATGGAGGGTCTCTTATGAGGAACAGCTGAGGGAGTTGGGTTTGTTTAGTCTTGAAAATTCTAACCTGTAAGAAAATGCTTTCAGAAATCCAATAATTGCACAGGAGACCTGGAAATGTAAACTAAAAAAAAAAAAAAAAATCCGTACAGGTGTCCCAAACAAAGCCATCCATCATTTCCTGAGATCTGAAAAGCAACACTTGAGTAAACATTAATAACGAAAGCAATGCTTCAATTATTAGAAAATTTAACTTTACCTTCAGACTCTTTAAGTAGTTGGATAACATACTTGGGTGAAAACGATTTTCTTCAGCAACCTGTTCATCATATCTTGGTCCTAACATTGTCTTCAAGGGTAAAAACTTCCCTATGAAAGATAATAAAATTTTGTAGTATTTTATATATATATGTACAGTAGGACCTTAGCGTTACAAAGCAACATGCTGAGCAGTTTTAGACATTCACCTTCAATAATAAATAATTGCAGAAACAGTATTGTCAACAGTAAATCTGAATATTTTTTAGTTATGAGTTCTCAGAATTCACAAGTTTAGAAGTTTAAAGGAAATACAGGTCAGTTCATCTAAAACAGAATAATTTAACATTTTTAGCTACCTTTTAGTGTGCTTTAAGTTGGGGAGCTACAGCACAATAGAATATAGAAAATTTAAACTCAGTACACATGAAAACATGAAAACAGTGTTTTAAAATGACAGTTTGTCATCCAATCATGTAAACATCAGCTTCGATTACCTGCAAATATAACATACAGTAAAGACCCCTGCAAAAAAAAATTATCAACACTCTATATAGTCTCAAATTAGCTTCTACCTTCCATGAAATAGATATTAGAAACCATAGAAGACAGACATCTGGAAACTATGAAGCTTTATGCAACTGGTTAGCTCAGGTTAAATGTTAGTGAGCAACATGAGAAACAGCTTCACTGTTCACCTGTCTGAGACCATTCCAAAATTTACAGCTAAATGGAGACTTATTTTGTCACGCAATCAACACTCACATTAAATGGTAATAAATTATAGTCACTTCAACTTGTTAGAAAACTTTCACTTTATTGTCCTTTGCCTTTTCATCCCAACAGTTACACACCCTCCATCCACCCTGGTAAAGGCTGTTGGGTTGGATACCTCTCCTCCATTTCCTTATTTCTTCAACTATCTAATTTTCTTGCTTCTTTGTGTTCCTTGTCACCTTCAACACAATCATCCAGCCTCTCTCCATTAGCCCTTCCACTTTAACTCATTATACTCCTCTATACAGACTGATTAGGCAAATCCTAAATTTGCATGATCTAAACACAAAAATCTATCATCACCCTAATTTTTGCAAAACAACATCGTGCTTGAAAGTCTTTTGACTTTGCCATTTGTCACACCCATACTAACACATCTACTCGTTCATTATGGAACATGAATAATGTAACTAAGCTATTTTAACCAAGGCACTCAAGAATACGAGTTGCACTGACAAAAGAGTCAATGGCTGCATAAGAAAACCACCATCCTTTACAAGATGCTGGGAAAAGAGAAGAGTGAGAAAAGTGCCTGGAGGTTACAATTTTTTTCCCATAGCATCTGGTATGAGACTGTACAGTTGCACAGAGGACTCTCCTGTTCTCCATCTTCTGGAACAGAGAATGAACATGCTCATTCTCTTCCTAGCAATAAACCTTGATTTAGTGTCTGATTTGCACTCTGATTTCTTTTTGAGGAACCAAAATACATTCCTGTTCTCTGACAGGAAAAGACAGACAAAGTAGTCTAGTCAGCATCCCCGGCAGCATTTGAATACCTACAGACAGCTGTGGAAGTGATGAATATTTCATAGAGAGCCCATTTACTACGTCTTTCAAAGCTGAAACACAGATGTTTGGAAGTATTTAGGTGCTCAGCTTCTATAAATTCCAGTTTCTTCTTCTCTACCTGGAAAATTTGCAATTTGGTTTCTGTAAAAATCCTCCATCCCTGTGTGCATACTAGCATCTAATTAAGCATCATCAAGCTACTGAAAATCTAACCATTAATTCTAAAAAGATTTCTAAACTGTTTGAGTAATATGGACAAGTATAAAGGAGGCAGTAGCTACTGTCTCTTCTACAGTTTTGCCTTCCATCTTATGCTAAAGAAGTGATGCAGTAACAGCTAACTCCAACTCAACTTAAGCCTCCATGCATAAGCTTTTGAAGATTAAAAAATCATTTGCTGAATGAGGTGATCCAACAGTAACAAAGTGATACTTTACATGGATATCAAGGCATCCCAAGTCGTTTGAGCACCTAAACTACATTATGACACTAATTTTAACTCCTCAATAGAATTTCCACATTAACTTTAAAATGTTACTGGAACCCTGATAACTGATGATAACCTACAATTACGTTTAAATTTGTCAAAGAGTTTTTGGAAAGTGGCTATTAAAAACCATTTTCCAAATTAGTTACTTGTCTTAACAGATGGTATTTCTTTAGGCTGAAAAATAGGTAAAAATTCTAAAAATACGAGCCTAGTATATCAGAGCACAGACATCAAGTGGATAAATCTGAGGGAAATTGAAGTGAAGAATGTAACACACCACATTTTCTACATGTACATGCTCTAACTTTGTCACATTTTTTATCTTCAAATCTAAATTCTACAGCATACCAGTGAAAAAATACTCTTAATTTAGCCTTATTTTCAGTGACATGAAGCTATCAACTCAAAACATGACATACATCATTATGTATGACCATGGTATGTTTAGATTGAGCATTGATTAGGAAGGCTAGACTGGATAGAGTGACTGAGGTTAAGGGAATAAAATTAAACAGTAAAATTCACAATTTTAAAAAAACAGTATCTCTAAAAAGTAACAGTTTTCTGATTCAAGAGAACTATGCTGGATCAAAGCATCCATTTCTCCTAGTATGTCATCACCAGCACAGGCCAATAACAGACAATTCAGAAAGAGAGTAAAACAGTAACAATGACAATCCATCATCAGATTATTCTCCCCAACTACAAGAAGTTATAGGTCAGAAACTTCCTGAATCAGAAGCATTACTCTTATTTAAGGTGCTCTCTCATATGCAATATGGATACTTTCCGTAATATCCCACATTCTGCATGCTACATGTGTGTATACAACAGGATTAATTAATATACATCAATAGAAGGAGGTTGGGAAACACTGCTGAGACACTTCTCATGCCTTTTCTTCTCTATCTTGCTAGCACTTTCCATGGCAAAATCGCCAAGAGAATGGGTTTTCAGTGGTCACGAGAAGCAGATATCTGCTGAGATGGTGATGCCAAGACAGTAATGCTAAGGCAACCTGATCACTTCAGGTCTAAGCATTCAGAGAAAGCTCTTTTCATCTAAATGACTGAAGTTCTACTACGCAATGAATGTGAAAATGTGTGCTCCTGAGGAACTGCTGTACCATAAAACCAGAAAATGGCACAAAACTACCAATATTTAAAGAAGTGAACTGGAAAATAATGAGAGATGCATATGAATTCACCTTGTCCAGGATAAAGAACCCTGTTAACCAGAATGAACCCATTCTCACCAACAGCAGACTTTCAGGCCTCATTAGGACTTGTGTTGAGGTCACCTAGAAATACTAGATGCCACAACCATGGGACAAGAGCATCATGATCAAACACTCGATTAATATGAGTCCACAGAAGCCATATAAACCTTGCTTAGCAACACTATTACTAATACACTGTCAGATGGAAATAAAGTCGCATACAGGTGCTTAGAAATCTGATTTAAACACTAATTAAAACTAGAATGTAACATTCTATTTACATGTATCTCCCAGCTATCTGGGAGATAGTACCAACATCAATTAAACCCTAAAAATTTTCACCCATAAAACTGCTAGATGTCTTTGAATGTAAGAGAGCAAAAAATGGAAGAAGACTGATGGCATACCATTACTTCTGGTCAGTTGTTCACATTAAAAAATCAAAAATTAGGTGAATGAGAACGCATCCTGAAAAAGCACCCAAAGAAATGAGCCAAGCACTTTCAGTTTTTTTACTGTGCATTAACTTCCTGTGCATGATGGCGTGGAATGGAAAAGAATTACCTTGCAGTTCCTGAATAAACAAACACACAAGCAGTGATGGCACAGCAGATGACACACCGATGACCCTCATTCAGGCTTACTCTAGGTTGCTATTTCTGAGAAACCATGGCTCAAAAGACAGACAAACAAAAGGCACAACTAACAGAGATCAAGAACTTGCTGAGAAGAAAAACACAAAATAAAGAATCACTAGTCCATTTTTGTCATGGTCAAAGGTTCGCGCTATCAAACCTCTCTCATTAGATACAAAGTAATGCATGAGGCCATGATCAGGAGAAAAATATAATGGACATGAGCAATCCAACAATGCTATTATTTAACTGAGCCAAGTTCAGAGAAGTGTAAGGAACTTGAGGGAAACCAGTAACCCACAAAATGAACAACTGATGTTAAATACTGATAAATGCCAAATAATGCACATTGATGATTATTGAGGATTAAACCAACTGAGATGTCTCACCAGGTTCGAAATATAGTCATCAATGTCTTCCATTCCACAACCAAATGCCATCAAAAACATGTAAGATGATGTGGAAATGTGGGATAGAAAACACAGGAGTTGTAACTATTAAGCAAATCATGGCACATTGCCAGCTTAAATAACACACTGAGTAGCACATGTTGTGTTTTGAAAATATACCTTTACATCATCACAGAGAAGGTGTGAAAACTAGAAAATATTGTAGAAAAAAGCAACAACAACAACAACTGGGGGCTGGAATTCCTTGCATTATAAAGAAAAGAACTTGGGAAAACTGAAGAGAGACGTTTGCTTACTTTATCTCATCCCAGGCAGCAGAGGAAACACTCACCTGAAGTCAGTATGACAGTTAATACACTATCAAAATTGTGTGTCTAGATGATACTGAATTCACTGCCACTACATACCAGAAGACTAGATACCAAGTAACAACCGAGCCAGTGCCTTATGGGCAAGACTATCCAAGAAGACAGCAACCACAGACAAACCCTGAAATACAAGTGTAGCACCTGAGTACAAGACTTTAACTCATTTTCCAGCTGAAGAACTCAGGAACACATTGGTGACTGGAAGGGCACTGTCAGTCGGCAGAGTAACAAACTGACACAGATTAAGACTTCAGAGCATTCAGGAAAAAGAACCAAACATGGAAGAGGCTGCACAGAGGAGTGGTATCACAGAATTGGTCAGGGTGGAGGGGACCACAGAGGGTCATCTGGTCTAACCTCCCTGCTCAGAGAGTCATTCTACTGCACATTGCATAGGAATGCATCCAGATGGCTCTTGAGTATCTCCAGTAAGGGAGACTCAGCAATGTCTCAGGGCAATCTGTTCCAGCTCAGTCACTTGCACAGTAAAGAAGTTCTTTCTCAGGTTCAGGTGGAACTTCCTGTGCATCAGTTTCTGCCCATTGCCTCTAGTCCTATTGCTCGGCACCACTGAGAGCCTGGTTCCATCTTCCTGACACCCCCCCCCCCCTTAGATATTTATACACATCAATGAAAACCCCTCTCAGTCATCTCTCCTCGAGGCTGAACAAGCTCAGCTCTCTTAGCTTTTCCTCCTACGAAAAATGCTCCAAGCCTCTGATCAACTTAGTAGCTCCAGTATGGCACCTTCTGCATGCCTGGCTGTCACCACTCCCAACAGATGTGACAGACAGGAAAAGTTTCAGCCCGAAACTGAAATAGTGCGAGGCGAGAGCCCAGCACTAAGGCTCCGGGGGGCAGGAGAGGGCCCGTACCCCTGCACCTCTGGGGGAGGCCGGGGCGAGTCCGTGTCAGAGGGGGGCACAGGCCGAAGGGAGGGCGAGCCCGGCGCTGAAGGCAAAGCGCTGCTGCGGGCCGGGCTTTAAGAAGAACAGCCGCCCAACGGGAGTCGGGTCCGGGACAAACACCGGCCAGGAGCTCGGGGGGAAACACTGCACAGCCACAGCCCCAGGACAAAGAGCTCCGGCCGGGACAGAGGGGGAGAAGCCGCGGCGGCCCCCGGCGATGAAGAGGAGCGAGACCGGCGGGCAGGGGAGGGGGCCGCGCCCGCTGCCGCCCCGCGGCCGGGCAGGGCCGGACTGGGCCGGGCGCTCACCTGCCACGGGCTGTCCCCTCCTGGGGCAGTGGAGCCAGCGCGGCGGGATCTTGTTGTAGGACATGGCGGGGCCCAGGCGGCCCCGGGGGGAGGGAGGGAGGCAGGGAGGGGGCGCGGGGTGCGGGCGGCCCCGGGGCGCTCAGCGGCCCCTCGCCCGCGGCGCTTCCATTCACACCCGGCTCCGCCTCGGCCGCCGCCGCACACAGAGCGCCGGGAGCCGCTTCCGCTTCCGGGGCTCCGGGACCAGGGGTGGTGCCCGGCCGGGAAGAGGGCAGCGTAAACTGGGGTTCCTCAGCCTGGAAAGGAGGGTGGGCTGGGAAAGGAGGTGGTCACGAACTGCTACAACCTCCTCCTCTTTGTCCAGAGGAGGGCCGCGACGGGAGCACAAATTCCGCAAGAAGGGCCCGAGGGAGCTGGGGGTGTTTAGCCTGGAGAAAAGGAGGCTCAGGGGGAACTTTATCGCTCTCTAGAACTGGCTGAGAGGAGGCTGCAGCCAGCTGGGGTTCGGCCTCTTTTCTCAGGCAACCAGAAATAGAACAAGGGAATATAGTCATAAACTGCACCAGGGGAGGTTTAGGCTGGACATCAGAAGGAATTTCTTCCCAAGGATGATTAGGCATTAGAATGGGCTGCCCAGGGAGGTGGTGAAGTCACCATCCCTGGAGGTGCTTAAGGAAAGACTGGACGTGGCACTTGGTGCCGTGCTCTGGTTGAAGTAGTGGTGTTTGGTCATAGGTTGGACTCGATCTCTGAGGACCTTTACTGTCTAATTGATTCTGTGATTCGTGGTGGCACCTTCAAGCCACTACAGGAAAGTAACAGGACCTCAGTCAGAAGCAGCTGGGGGGATCATTTGTCCAGCCACAGGAGCAGTCGGCAAAGGCTGCTGCAAATGCAGTTTACACAGGTCTCAGGGAAGACTGAGCAGGTGCTTCAAAGAGAATGTAATCCACGGCTACTGAAGGAGCAAGCTCTTATCAGGTTTGGGAAACGGCCTGAGCTGAAAATAGCTGGAGACTTGGACAGACATAATTCCTCAGCTTTTACTTTTTGCCAGATGTTCCTTTATAGCCAGAAGTGGATGTAGAAATAGGTGGATCCTTCTAGTAGTGCAGCTTATTCTAATCTCGGTGCAACAGGCTTGCTAGTGTAGCAGAGATACCTCTGTCCTGGGCTTTCTGTTTCTTTTGTGAAAAAGCACACCCAGAAAGATGGCATGCAAAGACAAACAAAAACTTTGTTTCCATACAGAACTCCAGTGAAAATTCTCTGTGGGCTTTAAGAGGTCTATTGCATGGACTCAGTTGAAGAATTGTAGCCCTGAGCTGTTTGTCCATGTGAAAGGAATATCTAAGGTGTTTCCTGGTTTAACTCCTGTAGCAACTGAGCCCACACAGCCACTTACTCTCTCCTGCGTGTAGCAGAATGGGGTAGAGAATCAGAGGGGTGGAAGTGAGAAAGATCAGGGGTTGAAATAAATACAAGGAAAAATAAGGAATCGATTTACTATTTTCCATTGGCAGGCATGCGTTTGGCCATTTCCAGGAAAGCTGAGCTTCATCATTCACAATGGTGACTTGGGAAGAAAAACACCATAACTCCAAATGTCCTCTCCTTCTCCCATTTTTTTATTGCTGGAAACAACATCATACGGTCTGGGATATCCCTTTGGTCAGTTGGGGTTTTCTGTACCAGCTGTTCCAGCTGTGTCCCCTGACAAATTCCTGCCCACCCCCAGCCTGCTCACTGTCAGGGCTGCAAGAGAATCAGAAAAGGTCCTAATGCTGTGCAAGACCTATTCAGTGTTAGCTAAAATGCCCCAATGTTCCCAGTACTGTTTTGGTCACAAATGCAAAATGCAGCACCCTAAAAGCTACTTCTATGAAAATTAACTATCTCGGCCAAAACCAGTAGAGGTGGCTTCAGTGAAGCATTAGGAAATGACAGCAATAGGTTATTTTTGTACCGAATTTTCCAGTTACTTACATTTCAGTACTGTTCTGTCTGTACTTTCTGTTTTGCCATAAGCCACGTGTGCTGCCTTTGCAAGTCAGTAGGTGCCACAGCTTGCAGAACTAGCCAGAGTTGTATGTACACATATAATAGAAAGCCCTTAGGTTCTGTGAATACATTAAAACAATGAAATTAATTTCATCTGTCTAGAATTTATTACAAACTTCATTGTAGATTTTCCTCCTGCGTTTTATAACTGGATTTTATTAGACATAGTTTCTTCCCCAGAATATCATCTCATAGTAATTGAGGTATTCAGTTAGGTAGTTTGCATAACTGAGTCATTAGGTTCTCATACTATGTTGGAAGTTTCTGAATTTTGTCTTTTGTCAGATACTAATCTTCTCATCCTATCTAAAATTGAAGGTCTTGCTACAGCACAAGACTAATCATATTATTTTCCCTGACTGCTAAATGCACTTCTATTATAATGTTGCTTTATTCTGTTTGAAATAAGATGCTGATTTTCCTTTACAGAACAAGCAAGCAAGAAGTCAGACACCAGGTGGTGCCGAAGACCAGCCAGAAAAGAAAGTGGACCGAGTGCAAGGCACGTTCAGAAAGCGTGAGAAGCAAAGAGCAACAGCAAGATACTCAGTATCTGATTTCAGTAAATTGGGAGCAACGTGCAGTAAAGTCAGCAAGATGGCAAAATTAGGAACAAAACTATTTGGAGAGGGGAAGATTAGTAGAAAATGATACCATGAATGAGCAGTAATCTGTTCTCATCACCTAGATTTAAGATTCTCATATGCTTTCAAACAAGTGTAAGAGCTGCAGATCAGAAATATCATGTTTTATATATATATATATGGGAGAGTATATTTTATTTAGCAATGCACAAGGCAAGTAATTGTTTACAGCTGGTGTTATGTGTTATATGCATATACATGGACTTTGCCATATTAGATACTTTGAAACTATTTACGCAGGCACCTGGTGATGTTTGCATGTAACATCAAACACTCTTTGTGAACAGGCATGTCCTGCTTGCCTTTATACCAACAGTTAGTCTGACTCTTCTGGTGTATCAGCAGAGGAATCCAAGTCCCTCATGTCTTCCTGTGACTTTCCAAACCTGACATGGCTGTGTTTGAACAAGGACTGTGGCTGTAGCGGTCATTTCAAGGATTGCTTTGAGAAAACAACTGCAAGGTGTTAATAGTCTATGATATAATATTCCTCTTTACTGTATATCAATTTTCTTTTACCTTAGAGGTACATAGATTCTTGTACACTTAACTCTGGTTTCTGCTTACCAATTTTAATCCTTTTCCTGGTAGGGCAGACACTACAATCAAGAAGTCATTTTCCCAGGATGCAGGACATCCTCTGTGTCATGGATATAACTGCTTTGGTTTCAGCTGAGCCATGTTGGTTTAGGTAGAGGGGAGCTGAGTTTTTGTTCTTCCTTGACTTTAAACCATTTAAAAAATACCACACAGGAACCACACACACACAGATTTTAACTCTTTTTCCCAACTACATACTGAACATTTACCCAAATTGCTGCTGATTAATAATTTTACACTTCTAATTTCATAAATTATGTAGCTACTTATAATATTAATATAAGTTACCTGTTCTACAGAAAATTAATGAATTAGGTACTACTTGTGACAGAAGAACACGTGGTGTTGCCTTCTTCTATAGTGATACTGGTCAATGACCCTATTACTGTTCTGCTTCAGTATAGCATTATTTTCCATGTGTTCATAAAGTAATAAAGAATGTAATACAAAAAACATCCCTTGGGATGCTCTATGAAACAGACATTTCTGACTCTATTTAGTAAATACATTCCTTAAAAACAAAAACAAGCACAAACCCCCCAGCAAACAGATTATTTGCTAAACAGAGATTGCAAAAGGATGTAGTTAAGGGGAAGTATTTGTGAAAGAAGCTAACTGTATGCAAATGATTCATATAATATTATTTTTCCACTTTGTGGTGTAGGTGTTCACTTGGAAAGAGACTTGGTACATGGAACATAGAAAAATATAGTTTTTATTTACTGATTCAATTGATTTATTCCTTGCTTATTGGTTTTAACATTCATGGCAAACTGACTTAGGAGTACAGTGTTCCTTTATGACTAATTTCAGCATGCATGAATCTTTTGTGGGAAGTACTGATGAATAAATATTTTAACTTTGTTACTGTAGTTGTGTTTTATTCCAATAGTACTTACATTCTAATGGGTACCACAGGAAAAAAAAATTTTAAAAAAAACTGTCTTGGTTTGAAAGACAGATATCTGCTAGGGAGGGGCAGGGCCTCCCTTTGGAATGGAGAATTCAAATCTCCTCCCTCCAAATTACTATAATTTAGAAAATTAAAGGGACTTTCAGGCAGAGGTATGGAGATAGGAATAACAGTTCTTTACTAGTATGTATAAGAAGGCAAACAAACAACAACTACAGCATTAATAATAACAGAACCAGGAACCACGATGGGCTTTGTGTCACACAGCCCGGGGCAGTCCAATCTCTTGGGACTTCGAGAGCATCAGGTTGGAAAGGTGGAAAATCCCACGGCTGGTGGATGAGATCAGAAGCTCCGCGGTGATAGCTGTGTTATAAATGTATATTATATAGTTGGCTTTTCACATAACTATTATAATTGTACTGTATTATGTTTTTATTAATAAGAATTTAGAAGGGTAATGAATGTGTATTTTTTGATCATACCAGAGGGGTAAGACTGGTTTGGTTTGGTTTTTTTTTAACGCTTAAGCCACCAAGCCCGAAGCTATGGGAAGGGGGTCACCTTGTGACCCTTTTAAGAAAAAAAAACTGTTAACTTTGTGTTTTCTTATCCAACTGAAAAGAACCAGAAAACCTCAAAAGAAAATTTATACCCAAGTTACCGGACTACGTGGAGACACCCACAAAATAAATCTACTAGATAAGATTATCGGGGATACTTAAAACAGATCAAAAAGGAATGTTTGATTACCCTCTACTGAATATTCAACACGGCGCTCCTTAAAGATAGATGTCCTAAAAGGGTGAAGGGAGCGACGGGCAGACCTGGTGCCAAGTCCCCCCTGACTCTTAAAATCAAAGAAAATTCTAGGAATGCAACATTTTAAATTAATTCTTATTTGGTGTCAACAAGTATTTAAGAACCTAACTTCTGAAACGAATCTTGTTTTCAGGTTTGAAAATGAAAGTAAGATTTAAAAAGAAAGTGATTTTATTCCTTATGTGTATACAATATAAAAAAGGAATGTTGAAACAAAGTTTTGAATGCCGCAATATATTTGAGAAAATAAATTGTCCTTTACAGTGTTGTTTCTACAGAGAGCTTTGAGAGAAAGTCAGCAACAAAATTACCAGTTTTTAGTCTTTGTGACATTAGGGGGCACAACAACCTCACAGACTTGGAATGATGTAAGTTAAAGTATGGTTACTTTTCCTGTCCAAAGTAAATAGGGAACAGCATAAAATAGCAAAATCAACTCCTGGAATCATTCCATAGTGCGAGGTTACGATACAGTTCTTAACAAAATTTCAAACAGAAGACAACCCCGACATTCAGCAGAATATATACTACACCCTCCTTTTTCTAAGAGTAATAACATTAACAGACTAATGGATGCTATATATACAGCCTCCTTTCAAGTCTATTTAAATCTTGAAGTTTCCTTTCAGCTCAAGCCTCTAAGGAATCACAGTGTTAGTCGAATCAGTGGAGTGAATCTCTGTGTGGGCAGGGACCACAGAGTGAGCTTGGGACAGAGCTGCTTTAAATCCAGGCCCCTGGACTGGGTATCATACTTGGGGTAATCACCACAAGCTATCAGTCTACACAACCAAACACCTGTGTGCTGCACTGATGATGTGTAAATCTCACAGTGCAAGGGGGGACATTACCAGTCTGAGACCAAGACATGCAGACATGGCACATGATTTACTTAGTCAGTGATTTACCCAGCAGATCTACCTGGGAAGAAGTTGTCTGTCCAGAGGGTTGGTGTGCTTGAAGAAGGACAACAGCTGTGATTTCAACCACTGATTTACAGGCCTGAAAAACAAGATGTCTCGCTATTGATCCTCTACAGCTGAAATAATGGTGTGTTTGATGTATCAGAGATAAGAAGCTGGACAACAAGCTTATAAGCAAGATGCCTGTCATTCCTGGAAGACTAACACTGGTCTCCCTAGTGTTCTTACAGCTTGACCTAGACAACTGAGGCCTTACTTGCATCAGCTCTGAAGGATGATTTTCAATGGAAATCCACACTGTAAAAAATATCCACATGTAACATTGAAGAGTATATGTTCTACTGCATAAAATGAATCATATGATAGTAGTGTGCTTTGAGTATGGATGAAGTAATCAAACAATTAAAATGTCACGATGGGAGATGACTAGCAGTAAGGCAAAGTATGACATGATATATGAGAAACTCATCTAATTTAATTAAGTGGAAAGTATGACTCATAGTCTTTGGTGCTGAACTGGGGAGTGACTGGATTCCACAAAGTAGAGCAGTGTTCTGATACTACACTTTCTAGTTTCTCTGCTGCCTGAATATGGACACCTTAGTAAAAAGCTTGCCCTGACTGGAGGCTGTGGTTAAAACTAATCGAGTAACTGAGGTCCTGGTTACTGTAGGAGGCAGACTGGGGCAGAAATAGCTGTTAGAGAGTTATTACTTCTCTACAGCCTAAAATAGCAAAGAGTGGCAGTGTTTCAGCCTATAAACCTGCATGCACGATGATTAAGATCTGGGTTACTATACTGGCAGAAATCTTTCTCATGTGATCAGTCACACAAAGAAAAGATTATTACCCACAGGCACTCTCCAGACTTTCTGCATCATAATTTTGTACCTATAGATATATATGCTATGATTCTGTATGTGAATATATATCCTGTGAAAAATAATTCATGTAGGAGCTATAATAAAGTACCTGAGAAAATACATACAGACCTGATTTTATTCTAACACCTTACTATACAAAATATGTGTAACATACTGTAGAAAAGTAAATGAAGACCAGTCTCTTTTGAGATGCTTTAAGTCCTGAAAATACCCCAAGAAAATGACCAAAGGCAAAGGAAGGGAATACAGACTAAAGCAGAGGGATCAGCCTGGCAGCCCCACAAGCCTTTTAAAAATCAAATCTGAATATATATATGCTACACAAATTAAGCTATGGTAATATATATGTATGGTTATAAATATAATCAGATGCTCAAACGTTGCTCTTGTGAGGTTAGTTTCGCTTTCTGTTGGTATGCACTGTGGAACAAGCTGTACAAGAACACATGCTACTCTTTCCCAAAAAAGCCTCACTCCAAAGTAGAGAGAGGGAGGCATATCCTACATCTGCAGTACCACTGATTTAGAGAACTTTAAGAATAAACTGATAAATGTCATTTTAAATAATGATGTTGAATAGGTTGTAAATTCTTGTCATCCAATCATTTCTTAGAGAAAGGAAAAAAATTAATTTTCGCTTGGAAAAGGTCTGTAACTTCCTATGCTCCTTTCACATTCTCACCACTTCAGGCTTCACAGAACAATGATATTTTATGATGGACATGATGGAATAGACTTGGCCTCACAGAACATAGTGCCTGTGGTCCATTGCTTTTCATACAGCTACGACTGGAGTCAATGCTATGTCTTTCCACTGCTGGTTTTACCTACTGCAACTAGGTTAAGAGTAATGAAAAAACCCCTTATCATCCTTATACTCCAACCTCCACTCGGTGTGGAAAATGTCCTTGTCCAGATGGACTTTTAGGGAATTACTCAGAGAGATTAAGTTCCTCCAGAAAGGGAAGGAGGTAATAAAATTACTCTGTTCTTGCCTGAAATTAATTTCCCAGGTCTCTGAGTAAAGTTTTGGGTTTGCAATCTGTACACTCTGAAAGAGTGCAGGCTGTTGCTGGAAAATGCTAACACTTCTTCAGAAAAGCCACTTTGTGAAGTCCTTATCTAGCTCCGCCCTGCAGAAACAGCTTCTCAAAAATCCCCTTTGGGAGAAAAATCTTCACATGTCCTTCTACTTTCTGGGAGTTAGATCTGGCAAAATGATTTTAACATTGTATTTTTTTTAAATATAATTGGATGTTTTGTCAGAGACTCGCTGTGTCACACATTCTAGGCTTTCTAACCCTCAGTGAAAGACTTATCAGTCTCAGTGAATTTAGACCTGACCTATACATGTTCTGTAACACGGAGAATTAAAAAAACATGCCAGCATGTGTTGCTACACAACAGCAAAGACTAGTGAACAAAACTAAAAATGATTTATTAAACATAAATTATTGAATAATGACACAGAGATAAAGATGCCCAAGTGAGTGTAAACAGCATGTACACAATGCTGGTCATACGCAAGGTTATGCTGTTTTAAAATAGGAAGCCTGCTTTGATTATTTGTCTCAGATGCAAAGTTTGATTACCACAGAGGGAACAGGGAGAACAAAAAGACAAGACATTTTGTCCTGAAAAACAGCCCACTTCATTGTTTTCTATTCTTCTCTGTACTGCAGTTATATCAGCTTTGAAATGGGTAGAGCTGTTGCTAGGTGATCTTTTTTATCCACTTTGTAGCTGAAATTTCAGCCAGGCTGAAAACAGTTTTCATATCTCTAACAGCATAAAATTAAATTCTAAGGCATTAATAAGTGTTTTCACACAACCCTGCTTCTAACTAAGGGCCTCTTTCCTGGGGCTAACCCAACCACCAGCACAAGCAACACACTTTCATAGGCTGCAGGTCAACATGATTTAAGTGGTAGCAGCTGCAAACCCTCCCTGAGTATTTCCCTTATCTTAGCTGTGTGCATCTGGCTGGAGCACCCTTTCGTCTCCACAAGGATTCCTCCTTTGTGCTGAGCAACTGTCTGTGCCGTGGGACAAGGCTGGGAATCAATGCAGCCAAAAAACAAGTCTTCCACTCCCTCCGTGCTTGGCTCAGCTGAGTGGAGTTCTTAACTCTGGTTTGTTTTGTGGCTGCACACGGAGTCTGGATAAACTCGGAGGGAAATGCACTGGGCGAAAAGGAAGAAGTAGGCATGGCTTGGGTAGGAAAAGAGATGTTTATGCTGCTTTAACACACGCCTGTCATTGCAGCCAAATATCAAAACAGAGCCTCAGATTTTTTTAAGTTTGTGATCTACCAAGGAAATCTAGGTTAGCTTTATGTGTAAAGCTGAACAAATTCAAGTTAGAGTTGATATTATTCATCCAGATCTTGAAACAAACATGTCATTTATATTTTAACTGAAGAATGTGGGGGGCGGGGGGTTATTATTGTGTCTCTTCAGATTTGCAATATAGAAAAGACAAAGTTAAACTCAGGACAGTTCTCACACAACCACAGTCAGCAAACTAGGGTTATATCTGCTGTTGTTCCTGATCTAGCTATGTTTTGTTCCATCTGTTACTGACACCCACTGTCACCATAATTTTTTTTTTTTTTTTTAACTTTTGGGTGGCAAAACCACATGTACAAAAATTGGCAATTGCTTCCTTTTTTTTTTTTTTTTTTTAATGGGGTGAGGGCTATAAAGGATGGTTCAATCACATTCATTGTCCGTTTAATGTCAAATATTATTTTCTTCTATATGACCCGTAACATCCAAACCTCTGATAAGTAACTGTGTATCCGGTTTCAACAGCATTAGTCACCTTGGAGATACAGTAATTTCTGCCACCGAAGGAGAGGGTGGCCTGCAGTGAGTACTTGCCAGCCCCGCAGATCCACCCCAGCCAATCTGTGGTGGTACAAGCAATCTACCACCTGGCCTATTTATCCTTTACTCTGCCTTCAAGAGAAGCAACCTGCAGCCAAGCTTGCAGAGCTCCCCGTGAGATCGCTGATCTCTTTGTCCTAAGGGCGTGCCACTTCCTCAGCAACTCGCAAAAACTCTTCTGCAGTGAGAACTCACTTTCAATCTCACCTGCTATTGAATAGGTTGCCAAAATACAAGTATGTCAGCCTACTAGCACACTGGCTGAGCCAACATGATGTATACACAAAGTACATTTGTTAACTGACGTTCTTAGAAGTTGTTTAGAACAACAGTGTAACCTAGAAAAAAAGAATCCACTAACCAGGAAGGAAAGCTGTGTATGGAAAACAGGGCTCAGTAGTAGCATTCCCTGAGGGAACTGTTAAGAACAGGGATCGAAAAAAAAAAAAAAAAAAAAAAAAGCCTAGCACATAAAACAGTGTAACAGAGAAACATTTTGATAGGACTCCCCAGTGTTTCCATCATCCAGCTGCCTTCTCACAGAAGTAACACATCCTGTTAAAGATAGGTTATCTAGCAGGCAGCAGTGACAAGTCGTGCAGTTGTATGTGTTTCATGCATGTGTAACACGGTTTTATGTTCAACTCAGGAAACCTTTGTTTCCCAGGTATTGTGCAAATGGATGTCAGCAGGGTACTTAATTCAAAGTCTCATTTACAGATCGGTAGAGAAACAAACATAGTTTTGCCCCAGTCTTGTTTTGTCTGTTAGCCAAGCTGAACTACTTCTGAGACAAAGCGCTGACCCTTATCTTGAAGCATAGCTTATAAATAATCAAGGACAAAGAGCATGCACAAGTGATTTCACAACTGTACGTGCTGATGAATGAATGCCGCAACCAAAAATTCCTACAGTGCTACGTCAATTCCCGTAGTCATCAACAAGTTACACAAATTTTCTGGCTTAAATTAACACGTAGGGGTAACATGTTCCATGACTCCTACTTTGCTGAATGTCCCAATCAGTTACCTCACTGTGCAGTTACAGTGCAAGAAACAGACTGTAGCATTAGGTTGGACTGAAGTCTTTGCAATCATTGCTGATAGGTATTTTAATAAAAAAGATTGTACATGCTTATTAAGACCATTATTAAAAGCTCAATTTAAACAACTTTTAAGCTTGACTTTTTACAGCTATTCTACCCAGTATAGCCCAACATTAATTTTTGTTTTGAAACAGATGTTTTATCACTTATGTGGAATTAGTGTTTTGGTCATGACTTGCATTTTTTCTATTGTCTGTGCAGCACAAAGTATGAATAATCTTGTTAAAAAGGAATTGCTTTGCCACACTAAAGTATGTACACATGATTCTTGGTGAACAAAAGAAAGGAACTGCTTTGGCATATCCTGTACTCCAAACATTCCATCCCCTCCTTTTCTACCACGATTTCTTTCCAAGGTCTGTTGCAAGTAATAAATGTAATACATCCCATTAAGTTTCATAACTTCCACAAAAATACATCCAGCTCTTTACAAAGTCAGCAAGAGCCCTGTGTGAATGCATGCCAAAATGAAGGCAGGGAGACCAGAATTTCATTTGGCAGTAGCCTTACTACAGTATTTACTTAATAATCTTTCTATGACTAAAAAGAAAAACAATACAGTTTGCTTTGGGGGCTTGCACATACTGCATCACCTCACCATATCACATACTATTTGGTGTTCTATAAGCCCAGCCTTGGGAGCCTACGTAAGCAGCAGCTGATTGATTTGCACCTCTCTTACCAGAAACATCACAGCACTCACAGTTATACTAGTCTTATTTTGCAAGTAGTTTGTAATTTTTATTTGCATTTGTTGGCCTATTATTAAAATAGATCAGAACCAAATAATAAGACCTAGCTCCCTCCAATTACAGATGTTTAATTTTTCAATAATGTCTCCTGTTTAGTATAATTATCTGCTATATATGTAGTTTCTGACTTGCCAGTGCCTGAGGTTTGATTTTAAAGCAAGACAATTGTCGGTGGCTATTCTGGATACAAGAAGCATTGCAGAAGACAGCAGCATGGAATTATAAAAAGTGTAACGTAATTTACTATGACATTTTAATGACATCAAAAAGGAATAGGTCAGGTAGGCAGAAGAAGCCTCGGCTAGGACCTGCAGATAGCCGTTTGAAATTTGAGACAAACAGGAATGAAAAACAAGGACAGCTAGAAGAGGACATAACTGAGCTAATAAGGCTGGTGCCTTGCCAGTACGCTAACAAAGATGTAGTAAGTCGTGCAATTGCAGGCAGAAGATAAGCGGGATCAAAGAACAGCACCGAGAACTTATGAGGTCCAGAACGAGGTTTTGCCAGGAGAAATGGGGTACAGCTGGTGGCTGTCGAAAATGGTGAACGGAGCGGGAAAGGAGGGGGTGGGGACACACTTGTAACTTTCCAGTTCCTCTCAGCAGACAAAAGAAAGCTGATGGCAGCGGAGCAGGAGAGATGAAAGGCTTGTAGTTGCACATCTCTTTTCTTTAAAGAGGGAAACAAAACCAAACTAGATCGGTATCATCAACTATAAATGGCATGCGGGAAGAGTTTTGGAAAATGGAAAATCACAATGTTGCTCAGTGATGAGAAACTCCCTCCCCCTCCAGCTTAGGACACGTCACTGGAAAAGTCCCAGCCTAGGAAAAAAAAAATCCACTGAGTAAACAAATTGCATAGGCAGTGAAAACAGAAAGTGGAACAAAGTCAAATGATACTTTGGCTTTAAAGGAGTTTATTTTCAGGAAAGCATTTCCTTGAGTGGCATCAGCTCAAGTTCAAACAAGAAAAATCTCATTAGAGTAAAAATGGCTGGTAAACTTCACTGCTGATATTAGGCCATTAAAAGAAAGCTCACTTATTAAAAATCTAAGATTTCAACCTGGGAATTTTTGAATTTTCAGCTACTGAGTGTAGTAAAATGATCCCACTGACAAACCAGATACCCAGGATTGGGCAAGTTTGTGGAATTTTTTTTCCCCTTAATTTACATGTATTTGTAGACAAAGAAATCCTTAACTGAACCCTTCTGAACAACTCCCTGGGCATGGCTCTTTGTCTTGCAGGCAAGTTCAGTGGTGAGAATTTTTCCAGCCAGTCTATAAAGAAAACAAAGAAAAAACTTCCTTGGTGACAATGAGACAAGAAATACAGGGTTGGATAAAATTCTAGGATTCTTACCTCTCTAACTAGCAGTCATTAAAAAAAAAAATACTGACATAAATTATTACCCTTCCCTGATAAAAATCTACTTTCAACAAGGGTACTTCATAGTAATTAATCACAGCAACATTAACTCAAATTCTGGAAACAATTACAGTGGCAGCACTTTGTAGTTGTAATTTAGGAAAAGAAAGATAGTTTTACCTTTGCTTTTCTGCTCCCACACTTAATGAGTGCTGCTTCATCCTGGCCAATGCACATAACAGTCCAACCCTGCTAGCAAACCTATTCACATTCTCTCAGACTTGGGAAGAGGATCAATTAAGAGGTTTTGGGTGAAGAAGTTACGAGTTTTTTGTTTGTTGTATGGCTTCTAATGTGTATAAATAGTAGAAGGGAACCAGAACTGCAGGAAGGTTTCAAATTTTGATTATCATTTTTCCTGTTACAAGATAAGGGTAATGTTACTGCTGTCACAACAGAGGGCACAAGGATCTTGTCTGCTAAAGGGGAAGCTCAGGACTCAAGTCCATTGATCACATCTCTAATTTTGGAGCTTCAAACAACAGAGAACAACAGTGACAAAAGCTTTCCCAAGGCACTAAGCTGAAGGGGCAAACATGAAATTCAGTTGTGTTTCAATTCCTGCATCTGATGCCGTTATTGCGTTAAGCTTTCGAAAAGAGAAGTGTCATGAATTTTCCATGTGTGCTCTTACATGCGTGGCAGGAGGTTCCAAGATGGGGCCAGGGTGGGGACAATGCCAGAAGTACAGACAATGTTTGCAAATATGTACTAATTGGATTGATTTATAATTTTTATAGGAATGTTCTTTTCTCAAAGTAATTTTTGGGCAATAAAACCAGGTTGTGACAATATCCTAAATATAATCTGTTGTTCTTTAAAAGTTGTTTTTCTTTCATGAGTACAGACTACGGTTGATCAGGACTAAGGTAGTCCTAGGTTGATCATACTAAGGTAGTATGGCATCTGACAGCCAGAACCTGTCTTATGCTGGATGACACCTATTGCAAGAGGTCTCTGTCTTAACACTCTTTTCAGTTTTGTCTAACACAGTTTGCTAGAATTGATCTTACTCCTCTGGAGAGCTGTTTATAATTTGGAAGCTTCGCAATTTTTTGTCTTCTGGCAGTGCAACCATGCTGTTTGAAACCATTTCAAAATAGTTGCATCTGTAATGCTAAGAGGTTTGCTCTTGGATTCAACTCACACGCTGTTCCTCACACTGGTAACTCAGTTGAGACCTTACTCACGGGAGTAAGTACCACCAAAAAGCTGCACATTGCAGCCAAAAATTTTGTGCATTTTAGATACAAGACACACACAAAGTTGATGTATTTAGTTATTGAACATTTGATGCAGTTAAGCAACAGTGGAAAAAAAGCCTTAAAAGTGAAGTGTTGGTGAAGTTCATTCTTGCTTGTGTGACCAGGTTTTTTCTCAGCTATAGTAAGGTTTTATCTGGTAAAGCTTTAAATAGCATGGATATGGAACTGGGTCAGAGTCAAGGAATAGAAAACCTCACAAAGAAGGGAAGATTAAATACGCACTGAATGAAGCAAAACCAACCATACCTTAATCAGAAAAAGGATTTCCAAAGTCAGACCTTACACTTGAACGAAAAATTATCAGACTAAGCCAATTCCTAATGGAGTCACTGGTGGCTCTCAGAGTAGAGAAGTCATTCCTAGTCCACAGCTAATTTTGCATCTGGCTTTGCTTAGTGCTACACACATCATTGTATTTTGTTGACTTTCTTCCCTGACCTTGCCCGTATTGTTACAAGGAAAGTTCACTTGACAGCTGATAAGGAAAGCAACCAATTGTAAAGCTGAGTGACTATGTAAAAAAATATATGCAAGCCATTTGAAGGTCTTGGAAAACCATGGTTTTACACTGCTCACCCACAGACTAAGCAAAAAAGTCTAAAAGAACTTGAAAGTTTTCACTCTCAACACCCAAAAGCTGGAAGGTGCTAGAATTAACACAAGATTTGCACAAGAAAACCTGCACTAGGGTCAAAAGAGCAGTGCAGAAGTGTATGGCTGCAGAAGGACCGCCTTCACCAGAAGATACCGAGCTGCACGTAGCTCACAGGCAGTTCACACGGGATTTCAAGGGCAGGGCTGGCACCAGAGCTGCGCTGAAAGAGATGCTGGCAAGTGTCACCGTTCCTGCAGCAATGGAGGCTGATCTGGACAGGGACGCTGGAAACCACAGCAGCCATGCAGTTACCAATCGATACCGATTGAGGGGGCACACAACAGGCTGACATCAATTGGGCTGTGGCTGCCCCAGGGATGGCAAAGGCACAAGGCAGACACCGGGGAGCAAGTGAAGGAGTCACTTCAACAAGTTCAGTTAAATCTGCTCTTCAAAAAAGCTGATGTGTTCAGAAAAATATTAAAAATCCAAACTCAAGCAGCATAATTACTGCTTTCTTCATGCTTGCAATTCACTAGTCAGTCATTACTCTTTCATCACATAAATGACATCACTGTCAGAAATTATTGCCGGAGGACCTAGACTGAAACCAGCTCTGCAATCACATAAAAAGGTCTCTGCAGATGCAAGAGCAGAGTTTAAATTAGCTTTCAAATTATTTTCCCAAACAGAAACACAGTAAGTGAAACACCTCAACAACTAATCACTAACAATTAAAAACATAAAAGTAATAACTTTATTCTACAGATTCAACAATTTTAGTAGGGAATTAGCACTGAATGAAGATGATTGCAAATGAAACCCAAGAGCGTACTGAAACACTTTAAAGGCTTCAGCTTAGGTTGTGTGAGTGAAGAGTAGCTGTACATATGAAGCTACACAAATAAGCTTGCAGGTCTTTCCTGTACATTTCAACAGTACTCACAAATTGCGCAAGATCAACCTTTGGTGTTCACTCTTGGCGTATACCAAACACACTTAGCAAAACTACTGCATCTGCATAACAGACAAGTTCAAACTTTCCCAGGAATAACAAAACTATTAAAAGTACACCTGTTACTGTGGTGTTGAGCAATCTTTAGTGTCTTCTAGGCCCATGGGATGGGATGCAGCAGCAGTTAAGTTCTTTTTCTCCCCCCTGACTTCCCTTAGGGCTCTGGTCACCTCCTGGAGCCACAGCTACACCCCAGCTGACAATACCAGAGAGAGCTCTACCTTGGCACAGCCCAGTTCCAGTCTTGTCCCATGGCTAGGGCTACAAGGCCACACATGAAACACACCCGTGCTGAGAGAAAGACATGGACATGCCAAGGGGCTCAAAACAGGCCAGAGACTGGCATCATGCAAACCAGGGTGGCATTAACATGAATTATTTTGTTATAATTCAGTATTGTCTGCATGCAAAAGCACAGGGTATCACAGTGTCCATCCCTCACTCAGTGTTTTTAACAAGATTACAGTGGGGTAGCAGCTCTGCCCATCATAAACCCATCTGCTCTTCAACCACAGGTACAGGACTTGAGCAGTATTTCTGGCTACCTTCATTCCACCGTTTTTAGGAGCCGCTGGTCACCAAAAGCACTATTACACTTACATAAGAACACATTGATCATTTTCCTGCTGAAATCTTGTTACAGGGACATTTGTGACCTAAATTGATTGCTACAAGCATTACCTAAGAGGCTTTTTGCATAGGAACATTAGAGAGTAGAGAATTCAGCTACTGTCAGGTCTCAGAGGAAACACTCACTGATACAGCAAAATCACTTCTGCACACTGTGATGCATATACAAAAGCTTTAAGTTATACAAATAAATTATTCCAAAGCAGTCATTTTATGTCAGTCATACACCCACGTATTGTCATCGTGTATTTGAATTCCTCATGTAATTAGATCTTTTCCCAACTGGAAAGAAAAAAAAAATAAACCAACAACAAAAAAGTAAACTACAAAATAACAGGATCATTTCACAGTGATGCCATTTAAACTTTTACACCGTGAAAATTGTAAAGATTAATAGAGGCAAAGCACATTTAATCTGAAAGCTTTTATTTTAAACTTTGCTCATGGATTTGTCCTTATCTGAATCTCAATTATCTTCCATGGACTTTATATTCTCCTCAGAAAACAAGTAACTTTGCTATATGTATTAGACTTACTCTCATCTTAAAACTGTGTCCTGTAAGAAACAGTGGTGTTCTGTGAGTTTCTTTGCTGTAACAGCACAGGTGAGAATTACTCTTCAGGCACCAAATCAACTACAAATAAGCACACATGCCTGTAAGCATCAAGCAGGTACTCACAAGAATTTTGAATTTGATTTAGAAAAAAAATTAACAGCTACTTTAAATTAATACTCGTTAGTTTCTCTTAGCCCTCAATAAATAGAAAGCGTAAGGCATGTGGAATCCAAATTCTTTAATGGAGCTGAAGCTAAAAAGCATCATCTGCCATTTACCCCGCGGTTTTCAACCGGGACCTTTTCCTTCGTCGGTCGCAAAAATTTCCCTTCGTCCAGACCAATACGGGCGATCTGGCCACTGACGCCGGCAAGTCACGAATGGGGGAGAGCTAGCGAGGATGTGCAGGTGGGAGCTGCGGACGCCGTGAGCGGTGGGGCCGCCAATGCGAGAGAGCAGCAGCCCCAGGACCCCGCTGCCGGCACGGGAGGGGCGGCGGCGGGAGCAGCTACTTGCAGAGCCCCTCCAGCCGCTCCAGCGTGCCCTTCATGTCACGGATGCGCTTGGCCAGGGCGGGCACGGGCTGCATGGCGCGGTCCAGCTCCTCGCAGCGCGCCACCAGCGCGTACATGGCGCGGATGCTGAGGTCGGCCGCCTCGCCCAGGCTCTCCACGCCGTCGCGGTAGGTCTGGATGCAGCCGACGCTGAGCGCCGTCAGCGCCTGCAGCCCGCAGTGCACGTTCCGCAGCAGCTCGTCCACCTGCGCCGCCACCTGCCCGGCCAGGGCCACCACGTCCTGCAGCGCCCCGGGGTCGATGGCGGGGATGGAGGACCCGCCGCCCCCCGCCGGAGGCTCGCCCCGCGGGGCGCCGCTCAGCCGGATCCGCCGCTCCAGGTTGTTGGCTACGAACTGGGTGAGGCGGCCCTCGCGCAGCACCGTCCCCTCCAGTTCCAGGGCGCTAGCCAGCGTCGCTCGCCGCCCCTCCGGCAGCTGCCGCCCCGCTGCCGCTGCCGCCGCCGCCCCTCCGCCGCCAGCCAGGCTGAGCGCCTCCAGGCTTCGCTCGTCCCGCCCCCGCCCCTCTGGCGGCTCGGCGGCCGGGCCCGGCTCCTCCATGGCGAGCGACGCGTGCCCGCCCGCCGCCACCGCCCACCGGGGGGCGCGCCGACGCCTGTTTACGTCTCCCGCGATTGGTTGCGGCGCCTGCGGGGGTGTGGCCTGGGCTGCTCGTGCGGATTCCGATTGGCCGGTGGAACACCGCCCGCCCGCCGCGCACTGCGAGCCCGTGACTCGGAGGCCGGGGGCGTGCCCGCCCGGATTGGGCGGCCCCAAGAGGAGGCGTGGCCCCGAGTGTTTGTGTCGCTTCCGATTGGCTGGAGCGAGGGCAGAGAGGACGCCGCTCCGCCGCGACTGGCGGGGCGCGACGAGGAGGGGCGGGGCTGGCGCCGTCAGCGCGCGGCGGTTGGCGCGGGGGCGGAAGTGGGCGGGTCGCGCCCGGGTAACAACACCGGGGAGCTGCTGGCGGCTTTCCTCACTCCCCCGCCATGTTCTCCTAGCGGCGGCTCCGGTTGCGCCACCACTTCCTCAGCCCGTCACAAAGCCCGGGCAAACCCTCCCCAGCAACCCGACCCGCTCGTCCCCGCTTGGGCTCGACCCCTTTCCCCGGCATAACTCTGGGTACCCACGTCCGACCATGGTTACCACTACGGCGCCGCCGCCCTTCCTGGCTCGGATCTCGGCGGGCACCGAAGACCCGCGGCGGCTGCCGCCCTCTGCCCTGCTCCAGCGCCTCCGGCGCGGGGACAGCAACTGCGAGAACCAGCCCAGCTGCTGCCTGGCGGGCCCGGGGGGCAGCGCCCGCCCCGCGCTGAAGAGGGTGCGGCGGAGGAAAGGAAAGATCCGGCCCGGCCCCGCGGGGCTCCTGCCTAGCCGCTACCAGCAGTACCAGCAGCACCGCGCCGGGCTGGGGAGAAGGACGCCGCTGGGAACCGACCTGGTGACGGACGCCCCCCCGGAGGAGCTCCCTGCGCCTGCCCCCTCGAGACCCGCGCCCGGAAAACCCCTCAGGAAGGAGGTAGAGACAAGGCTGCGCTACTTTTTCTCACTTCGGCCCCCTCCCGGAGCCGGGCGACCGTTTTTCCTTTCCCTCGGGGTGGTCGCGGTGGTGGGGGAGCGGCGAGCGGGGCGCCCCCTCAGAGCGGTGAGGGGGGGACCGGGCGGGGGGGCGGCAGAGTTTCCGTTACGCTCGGACAGGGCGGGGAGGGGCTGAAAGGCGAACCGCGGTCGGCGATTGGCTACCCGGAGCCCACCAATGGGCGCCCGGCGCTGCGCCCCAGCAACAAGCCAGATTTAGCCCTGCCGCTGGCCGCGCGCCAGCCCCGCCCCTCGCTCGCCGAAGGCGGGACGTGCGTGGCGCGCAGCGCCCCATGGCGGCCGGGGGGAGCTCCGCGCCCTCAGGCCGCCCGTGCCAGCCGAGCGGTGGGATGAGCGGTGGGATAAGTGAGAAATAGCGGGGAGAAGGCTTCTCGGTACCGGTCTCCCTGCCGAAGTGATCCCCGGCGCCTCACTAAGTGTCGAGGGCGGTGAGGGAGCGCGGAGGAGAGGGGTCGTGGTTGACGTGACTCTTCTTTGTCTCCGCAGTTCTTAAAAAACAAGATGGGAAAGACGGAGAAGGCGGCCGTCCCCTACGGCCAGCCCGTTCACAGCTTACACCTGTGTGAACAACCAAAGATTAACAGGCAGAAGAATAAGTGTAATACGCCAGTGACGAAAATCGCCTCGGCGAAAAAGATAGAGAACTTTTGGCAGGATTCTGTGTCGCCGGAAATAGTTCAGAAGCAGGAGAAAAAGCCACTTAAAAACACAGAGAACTTCAGAAATGCCAAGTCCAAGAAACCTATCG
Source organism: Chamaea fasciata (assembly GCF_029207755.1). NCBI lineage: Eukaryota > Metazoa > Chordata > Aves > Passeriformes > Sylviidae > Chamaea > Chamaea fasciata. The sequence goes on along the minus strand of NW_027094088.1, from coordinate 78,004,996 downwards.
CCCTAAATGAAGTGAGCCAAAAAGAAAATTACGCTGGGGCGAAGTTTAGTGACCCACCATCTCCCAGTGTCCTTCCAAAGCCTCCCAGCCACTGGGTGGGTGGCACAACTGAACTGTCTGACCAAAACAGGGAGTTGATGGCAGTCCATTTGAAAACTCTCCTAAAAGTTCAAGCGTAGTTTCCAAGATCTCTTGAGTAATTGGCAAAGAAAACTCCATCCAGGAAACTTAAACATGCCTTGTTGCAAAAAAAAAAAAAATGCAAAAGACTGTCAAGTCTTATAATCACATAAAAAAAAATCCTTGTATTATATTTTTTATGGTTGTGTAAATAGTGTACATCTTGTATTATGTGTATATTCTTGTTCATACTTTGAGAGGTACATTTTAGTTTTGTTATGAAAGGATGTATTTTGCACTGCCTGATTGGTAGATGTCTTGTACATAAAATATGGACAATTTTACGTGTGTGCTTGACACATGAAGACTTGACTTGCTTTGCACAAGGTAATGAAAATTTTGGAAGGAGAGTACAACTTTCTCATTAAGGTTCCAGATCAAATGTGAATGTTTTATTTGTGCACTACTGACAATAGTTTTACATTCTGCCTCCCAATCAAGTATAAACATGGAATTTTCATACAAATGTGAAGTTTTGCCCTCTGCTCTGGAAACTATCTGGAATTCTTGTTCATCTGTTCGTTTTTAAAATTAACTGGAATTTGACTAAAATTCCTAGCCACCAATTTGAGCACTGCTGATTTCTTTAAAGAAGTTTAAAAAAAAAAAAACAACAAAAAAAAAAAACAACCAAGAATAAAAACCAGAAAGAGCAGAGCTTTCTGCCAAGAATTCAATTGGTCACTAAAAAAATTAAATAAAACAATTTGGCCTCCCCTTATACATGTCTCTGTTTTTCTTTGAGTGTGTGTCTGTTAATTCAAGTATGTGAATTTAAATTACTTGATTGCCTTTTAGTGCATTAGTATAAATAGTTTGTCTTCTAACTGTCTCAGGCAAAATTAAGAGATTAAATAGCTCACCAAGAATTCCTTTTGTTTAAAAACAAAGTCACCTTTGTGACAAGTCATTCTAGGATTGTATGGTTTGTTGGTAATGTGTTTCAAGCAAGTTGGGCAGTTGGACATTGAAATTCATGCAGTAATGCTCCTTAAATGTTTTCATAGTTAGGGGCTATTAAACAAGTCAATACTGAAAAGTAGCAGTGACAGAAAATGAATGGAGCAAGTCGAATTTTGTATTTTTCAGCAGGTTTGTCTCTTATAGCTCTGCTGGAAAATACTTTAGGAACACTTAAAATTCTTAAGGAATTGGACTGTGGATTAGTCTGACAGGCATATTGAGGAGGTAACAGATTTGGAGTTATTTTCCTAATCTAGTGTTTAAATAAGATTAATACTAGGAAGTATGCGAAATTTACGTAAGCTAGAAAAGCATTTTTTGAGTATTTTTAAGTTTTTGGATCCACCAAAAAATAATACACTCTCGGTGCTCCAGTGTCCTAGGAGAGGTACTTAGGAGGAAAACGGCTGCTTGTCTGGCTGAAGTGGCTCTGCAGTGTGAGCAGCGTTTGCGGAGAGAGGTTAAGCAGCGTTAGGTGTGTTGACGGTGCCTGTGCTGCAGCTTTGGTCCAGAGCATCGCTTCCTTCTGCACAGGGCAATTGGCACGATACATTAGTACAGCCCTGGCATGAGCTTGGTCAAAAGCTCAAAACTAAGAGTTTTTTGGCTTGTTTATAGCCAAAATTGGTTGGTAGTTCTAAAATTAGTTTATTGGTTGTGTAGTTCTAAAATTAGGCTATTTAGCTATAGATGTTGTAAACTAAGGGTTGATACAAAATTTCTAGTGTACCCCAAAGAATTAGAGGTTCATTGTCTTGCAAAAGAGAGTCGTATTGGTCTACTCGAGGTCAGTGTGTGGCTTCAACAACCCAGTTTCCTACCTAATCTGAATACTCCATAATTTAGTGTCCCCTATCTTGTATTCTAAAAATGAACGAAACCCCTCCTGGTTTTCTGCTTGTGGCATTTTTTTCTTTTCTTTTTTCTTTTTTTTTTTAATAATTTCCACTGGAATCTTGCTGAGCATGACTCAAGGACACTCTTAAGTCCCAGTTTGCTATATTTGGTAAATGCTGTATTGATCTGCCGTGGTGCCTTTTTTTTCCCCCCCACTTTTTTTCTTTTGCCGGAGTGCCACTGAAGTGCAAAGCAAAATGCCTTAACAATTGCTCATAGCTTTAGGCAATGGTTTTGTCTGGTCACCGTGAATCTTACCTAACTAACTTGAAAAGGGAGTTTTCCATCAGCCAGTGGGTTGGCATTTTTTAGAAGGATGTGTCCTTTTTTCCCCCCTGATTATTATCTCATTACCATCAGCCTCTTCCTTATCCTTCAGGGCTGACAGTGGGAATGTCCTGGGTAAAATTTATCCATGTCCCATACCTCTTTGTTCCTGCCCTGATCTGCCAACGCATCCCTCAGGGTAAAAGAATTCATTAAATGTTAATTGCCAATAGTTCTCAGCTCCTCAGTCAATTCTTTGAGAGCTGGTGGTTGAGTTCTGAATATGTGGGCTTAAAACTTCAAGTACCTTGTTGGACCCTAAAGGGTAAGAGAACAATCTGGTCTTTCTAAACAGTAGCAAAAAACCCAAAGCATATTTAGCACACGCTGTGTCAATGATCCGGCAGAAGTATTGGAGCACTGTGTGTTTCTGTCTTCCTGAGGTATTTTGAGTTGAGCCCCTTTCTGCACAATGGACTGGTTTGTATGTTAGGCTTAAGTGCAACATACACTTCAACGTGACCAGCTGAAAATCAGAACGTGGTCATCTTTTCGGACCATATTCTGCACTTAACTTGTCCCTTGCCTGGTTTATGTTTCTACAATATCATCTTACAGGGATTTTCACTCTCAAGATTTCCTTCACTTTGACAGATTCCTTATCCCAGTTCCCTGAACAGGAGGCACTGTATTACATGAACATACTCTCTTTTGAGTTTAGAGCCAGCAAAATGTTAGTGTCTTATTTGGAGGGCTTGTTTGCAGTGTAATATAAAATTATGGAGTGACCAGTCTTTTAAGGAAGAAAATTAACAAAATTAGTGGATGTGTTATCACTTAGTCATGTGTCTGCTGTAAAGGAATTAAATAAATTGCTTATTAAATCTTCTGAGGTCATTAAGGAAACTGAACATTAGCACTTCAGTTAGATAATGCAAATGCTTTCTGTTTAAAAGTCTAGTGCAATGCGGTGCAGAGCTGCAGGGGTATCAACTACCACCTTTCTTCTAAACAGTTAAATGTTACGCATTGATGGTCCTGAAAAATTAACTCTCCTGGAGCACAGAAGTATCTGTTGTTGGGTTCTCATGCGTGGCTAAGGCTCAGCCCATTACACAGCTTCATTAATAATGGCTGGCTTGGTGCTCTACTAAGGCTAAAATATTTCCGCCTCCTAATGCAGCAGGAGCTAGAAATCCTATGTGCATTTGAACTCTTACACCACAATCTCTTCAGAGATTTTGCTGAATTCTGCTGAATATTTAAGCAATCTGCATACGAGACTGTGAATTTAATTTCATCTGATTAATATTTTATCCAAGGCATGTCACTTTAGGCAGTACTTAAATTATTTTCAGATATTTTTTTAAGCTTTTGCATTATAAAACATTTGATAACTGTCACACTTAAGGATTTTTTTTTCTTTTTTACACAGTTTTGAAATCAAGTACAAAGCTCTATAGATTATATGAAGCCTGAAGATTATAGATGATGTTTCATTGTCATTTTGAAAATAAGTTTACCTTTATTTTCTGAATAGAGTCATAGAATCATAGAATGGCTTGGGTTGGAAGGAGTCTTAAAGATCATCTATTTCCAACCTCCTCGCCATAGACAGGGACACTCCTCTAGACCAGGTTGCTCAAGGCCCCATCTGTACTGGCCTGGAACACCTCCAGGGATGGGGCATCCCCAACTTTCTCTGGATAATATGTTCCAGTGCCTCACCACCTTTATAGCAAAGAACTTCATCATAATATCTAATCTAAACCTACTCTCCTTCAGTTTGAAGCCATTCCCCCTTATCTTGTCCCTATATGCTCTTTTTAAAAGTCCCTCTCCATCTTTCTTGTAGGTTCCCTTCTGTTCTGGAAGGAAAGTCTTGACGCTTCCATTATGCAGTTAAACACATTCCTTATTTTCTTCTACAACTTCTTGGGCTCTTTGAATTTTGATTTTACAATGTGTTCTTTAAATATTTCTTTTCATACTATATGTTTGACTGAACTTTTTAAGGGGATTTATTTTCTATTGTAGTTTCTAAGATGGTTTTCTTGTAGGAGTAGGCTGATTCTAACCCGAAGGAGGCTGTGATGTAAATAAGAGGTAAAATTGCAAAATGTAAACGTTTACTGTGACAAACTGATGCTACCTTATTGAACAGGAACCACCATGTTAAATATTTTTGATAGTGAGAAATATTTAGTTGCTGTTTCACTGGAAGAGATTGATGAAGGGCATATCCATCAATTAAGGAGAAATACATTATCCAGTAAAAGGATCTAAGTGCTGAAGTTGAGCAATAGAATGTTACCAGCAATTTTGAGGCTATAAACTTTCTGGCTTGATTTGAGAGTGTAGGAGAATGTTATCAGAGCTAAGACAGGAAAGTAAACAATTCAGCTGAATTTGAAAAAGTTTCCTGAGGAATTAACTTGTGCAACAAACATGTCCTAGCAGAGTGTCCCCCTGTGTTGAAGTCAGCATTCTTCTCTGACTTTTTTTCCCATGGGGCAAGAAAATCTCATTTGTTCAACTCCTGTGAAAAACAGGCCGCAGATTTTGCAAAGCCCTGACTCTCTTGGAAGGCTGCATTGGTACATTTATTTAATCTTAGCCTAGTGACATTACAGGTGTGTGGCAGATGCATCACTTAATCTGAGTGTTTAATAAACCCTTCAGTTGGAGAACTAGGCTGCTTATGTGCACTTACAGTGTAGGTTGCCAGTGGTGAGTAAATTGGTGTGATTTCCCTAAATTACACCTGGAAGAGGAAGTGTTTGGGGATCCAGGACTTTGCTCATACAATCAGACTTTGCTGACTCTCTTGCTGTTGTTTAGTAAGTGGCTGTATGTATTTCAAGAAGTGGTGTAATCATCATGGCCCTTGTGCCATTCTTAAGGTCGTAAAGCAAAACGTTTTGAGGAGATTGCTGTTTGTATTAAAGATGCCATTTGCTCCTTTAATGAAGCAGTGTGCTCTCGCCAAGTAGGCCTTTGAACCCTTTAATTTGCCAATGTCCTTGTAGGTGGTGATGGCAATGGCCATCAAAATAAAATTTACTTTGTTGTTCATTTCCTGAAACACAACCTAGAGCTACATTTAATAAAGGGCTTAATATAGAGGGTCAGGCTTTCCTCTAGTTTCTCTCATCACCTGATTCTTGTGTTCTTTACTGCCTAGTGACATAGCTGCAAGACAAAGAATAAGGTGTGCCCTTACTTAAAATGATGTGTAATTTGAGATCTGTAATTTGCTTTTATGTGTATATAGCATGAAGTTTTTGTAAGTTTCATTCCTAGCATCAGGATATTCAGGAATGGCATGTTATCATATTTAGAATAGCAATAGGTCATTTTAGGAGTAGCAATGGAGTAGTAAATTGATAGACCTTGTCCAAATTTTAGACATTCTTTGTATGCAAGTAATAAAAAAGGGATGATGTATTTTTGTGCCCCTTCACCTGTGTACTAGGAATGAAATGTGAAAAAAAATGGTGAGACAGGTAGAAAAAAATACCCTGAAAAACAAGGTCAACTAAGAGATGAGAGAAGCAGTGTAAATGTCACCATTATTTAATTTTGGAAGGAAAGATACTATAAGAAAAAATTATCTCCTGAGGAAGCTGATGTTACTGCAAATTTAAGGAATTTTAATGGTTAGTTGAAACTCAGTTTGCTTCTATTCCTTGACTGGGACCATCTGGAGAATTGAGAGCGTGAGATGACAGACCTTGTAACTAACTTTTTCTCTGACTGGTCAGTACCTACTGTCCATCACTAGAAATTGCACCTTGGTGTAGCATTCTTAATGGTTAGCACTGCTTCAAGTGTCACAAAATGCTGCATGAGTGCTTACTGCTCTCAGGTTTTCATGGTTTTTTAGAAGTAGCCAGGTAAAATATGTACATTACTGTATGTCAGAAGCCTTCATGTTTTACAGCTGGGAAGACAGGCATGCAGAAGGGAACTAGGTGGCTTGAGATCCCTCAGTAGGCTGTTCATTCACCCAGAAAGTGAACCATAGTGTCTGGAGGTCCAGCCACGTTTTGCCTTTGCCAGTACATATGGGTTGTTGTGTATGTGATCTGCAAGTCTTCCTTGTCTCACTGTGTAGTATGTAAAATGCAGTTAATACAAGGTTCTGCTTAGAAATGTTTGTAGTTTGATAGGACTGGTGAGATAAATCAGGATACACCTAGGTTTTGTGTTGTATACAGTTTTATTGCACAACAATTTTAGTAATTTGCACGATGAAGATGACTTGCACTTTTCTCAATGCTTTTTTTGGACTCCTTGATACAATGTATAATCTAGACATACCATTGTCTAGATTATACCATGACCAGCAGTGGAGAGGCTGATGATAAGTCAACAGTTTCTGCTCATTAGCTGCTGTTCTCCACTGCTGTACAAACATGCTGCAGCCAGCAGCTGGCTGAGAGGGCCATGGACATGTGCAGTATCCTCATAGTTCCTTGAGTTTACATTTGCTTTATCTTTAGCCTTTAATTAGATCCTGGAAGAAAGAGAGAGGCCCAGTCTTTCCCAAGGGAGAGCATCTTCCTCCAGGAGGACAGAATATGCAATTTGTGAGTGATCCAGTTTCTCTCTACCACCAGCCAATCCTTAACACTTCAAGCCTTCCCATCACTGTCCAAAACTGTTTTCTTTACTTTTCACTGCAGCAGTTTCTTTTTTCTTGTATTTCCTCCTAAATGCATCTAATTATTCTCGGTTTCCCTCACTTCCAGGCAAATGTTCATACACATAGGTTTTTTCACTTGAAAAATCAAATTGAGTGTGCCATATTTATTCTGCTGTGTTCTGGGTACAATTCCTCCAAGACAGTATGTACTTTTTCCTAGAAGACAGTTAGATTTTTACGAGAGGCATTGATTCTGTTGAGATTTCTCCTGTCAACCTGATATGAATTGACCTGTCAAGCCTTGATAAACATACCTCACTTGATATCCTGGAGGACTAGAAACAACTGATGTACTGGTCCACACAGATACCATAAAATTAATATGTCAAGCACAACTCAAAACTGCAAACAATTAGAGTTTAAGAATTGTTTCCTCAGAGATCAGGAAGTCTGAGGGGTCTGATCTGGACTGGTCACTGGAAGGAGGACATGTCAGGAAGATGAAAATGCAGTCTGCAGCTCTGACACTCATGAACCTAGGCTTTTTATCTAATTTTCTAGGCTGAGTCTGCTGTTTGAGAGCCTGTCACACATACAGCTTGCTTGCTGCAAGTGTCCAAAACTCCTTAGCCTCCTGCTGCAGGACAGTGGCTGTCTGAGTGTTCAGTGGTAGTTCCATGGTTAGCCAAACATTTCTGACCTGGTTGTGTTGTAGGCAATTTAAGGTAAGAGTTTACACTGCTCCTTTGTGTTTTCTCTCATTTTGTTCAAGAGTAATCTTTCAAATTTATAACCATTGGGACTGAATTCAACAGCAGCCATGTGACTTCTTGCTGCACGTAAGTTAATTTTAATAAAGAGAAGCTGGTAACGCAGGTGCCATTACTTTGTCCACAGAGATATTACTCTGATCAACTAACTGTGTCTGTGCACTGTTAGTTCAACTGAACTCCTATTTTCAACACTTTTCATTTTCACTCCTTATTTTTCAGTTATGAAATTTTATTTCTTTTATTTTTCTGACTACAGTGCTGTTGGGAATACATGCTGAAGCTCTGGAGAGCCATAACTGGGTACATAAAAATGAACAAACAACATACACATTGCATTTTCTGTCTTTAGGAAGCGTTGGGGTAAAAGGAGGGGTCAGGTTGGGACCCCCAGTTCTGGCGAGCCCCCATCTGGATCACATAGCCACAAGACTCAGTAAAGTTCTGAAACATGCCAGCTTTGATGGCTGTATCTGTGTGTATTTCAGAGTGTTTAAAGAAGGCAGCCTTCCAGAAAAACCCAGGTTTTCCAGTTTTCCCTTCACAGCCTCAGAAGTGTCACTCAGTGAGAGGGCAGTCCGCACCCCGAAATAGTCTTGAGATGAAACAGAAACTTCTGTACAGGCAACAGAGCCTGATTTTATCCTCTCCCCTGTGGCAATGCTGAAGAGTTAACCTGTATTGCTGTCATAAGTGATTATTTCCAGTCCTTCAAACTGTTGCATGTTTATAGGATTTTTAGCACATACATGCCCTACTTTTCAAACACTATGGGAAAACAATGTGAAGGTGTGGGGGAAGCTTAAAAGTAATCTTGATCAATTCTTGCAGCCTTGATCCAAATGCCATCTTAGTCACAATATTCTTAGGAAAGGCTTTGCTCACTTTTAACACTGCTGAGAAGGTGACATCGGCAGTGCTCTTTGGACTGGGAAGGACGTGCTTTCCCTCTGGGCTTCAGTGAGATACTGAAAAAGATGAAGGAGCAGCCAATACCTGATGACCAGAGGAAGGAGCTCTGCTGACACAGAAACCTTTCTCCCCATTGTCTTCCTCAGCTGCTGCCAGACATTGCTTTTTAAGGACCTCTAGCACACCTCCACCCTTCCTTAATTTCCCTGCCAAAAATGTAAGGAATGCATTTTACACACAAAGTAACCACGGACACATTCAGTAACTTTTTGGTTCAGTTCCAGGGAGCATTGACACCAGGTAGACACAGAGATGAGGAGGAAAGAGAAGCAAAAGGTTAGAAAACCACATTACTACTGACAGAAAATATGAAATGCTCCATGTGCATATGCGATGCAAAAGAACACTGGTACATTTGCTTCAGCAAATGGAGTTACTGCCGCAGGTGTCTCTAAAGCACGTGAATACAGCTTTATGTATGCTATGCTTAAGGGTCCAAGGAAATGAGTAGTAGGGAAAATGCAGAGTCAAGGCCTCATAGGGCATAGGCTGAGTTCCCTTTAGTGGCTTACTTTGGCATTCCACAGGGGAGGCCCCGAAAGGACCCATTTGGGGAGCAGCAACTCATCCCTCCTCATTGCAGCCTTGCCCAAAACCCATGCCTGTATTAGGCAGCTGAAGGGTGTAATCACTGAGTAATTCTTGGTGAGGGCCTAATTGCAAGTTAATTTTAAGTCAGTTATGTAAACAGATTAAATCAATCCTTCCCTGTATTTATTTTTCATCACATGCAGACTCAACCACTCTTAAAAATTCTCTATCTGCTTTATTCTGCTGCTTCATTGAGTTGATGTCCATTGCTAATATTTGCTGCTGCTAATACCTGCGTTAGGCAGAGGTTTTGTGAGATCCCAGTGAGTTAGAATAATCCATGTGATGTCGTCAGGCAGTTTGGGGAAAGGCTCTGCAGATGGCAAACTCAGCCAGCAGCAGCTCAATCTGTATTTGTGGCTCAGGGTAATGTATTTATTTGTAGAGAATAGCGGGCAGTAATTTATTAGGCAAAAATATTTTTGAATTATTGTGGTACTGGTGTGTCAGAACAATGAAAGAATAGCAACCAAAAAGGAATAGAAGAAAAGAAACAAAAAAGTTAATGTTTTTGTTTTTCTTCAGATCATGTTTTACCAAAAAGGCAGCTGGAGATTAAAACAAGTGGATTAGGCAGGAAACCTTCATTTCTAAAAGAAAACGTCTGGTGCACTTTTGGCACCATATACAAAATACACTATTTTTAGTGTATTTTGTACAACACAAGCTCATGACATATTAATGACTGCATCCCTGGGGTTTTAAAAATTTAGAAAAATCACATTTCCTTCTGCAAACTTATGAACTTTGGAGGAAATTTCAATAAATAAAATGGTATGTTGTTGCTCTCTATTGTGTCCTTTTATCACAGGATAAACAGTGTAGAATATGTCATAAATCAAAAAAGTTAGTTACCTATGTCTAACCCTGGCTTCAGCTCAACAGTCAGCAAACAGAAAGGGACATGTATATCTCTGGCAACTATTTTTACAGGTTTGGAGGAAATTATAAATTATTCTGGTTTTCGGAACTTCACTAGTTTATCTAGGCCGGTACATATTGCCAGTACTAACCTAGTCAGAACATAGGATAGGCATCAAGTCATATATTTCCAAAGAAATCTTCTGTAAGCTCTTAGAGAGTAGTATAAAATACAATGCTTTTTCATTTCTTCTTCAAACTTTCCTTTTTTTAAAATATTTGTAATTATTTTGGTTAATTATGGTATTCATAAATGTAAATAAGTTACAATACTTTCCAGGCCTGATGGATTTTAACTTTAGCAGTATTTTTCAGCAGTGACAAATTAAAGTTACAAAAGTGACATTAAGTGACAAATTAAAGATTCACTGCTACATGAATGTACAGGCAACCTCATGGCTAATAACAGCTATTATTCAATTGGCAAAAATATTTAAGAAAAAAGAAGGAGGCCTTTTAAAGTTCATTGTTCATTAAAAGCATCCTAATTGTTGAAAACAAGTTGTTTATAATATGCCATCTCACTCTGAAGTTAGAACCAATCAAATTGTATGCTCGGACTGTGCTCATACTTTATAACTAACACCGGTTAAAGTGTTTAACATTTCAGTTAAAAGCCTAAAAGCCATACGCTATCACAACTGAAAATCCTTCTCCACACAGGATAAAACAAAAAACAAAACAAAAAAAAAATTACAGCTTATCAAAATGTCCCTAATACTTTTAACTGAATACACTTAATTTTGACTTTTAAAATAGAATTCCTATATGAGATACCAGATGATTACTTGTCTAATTTACCTGTGCATCACCTTTCATTGTGATTAACCTAAGCCTTTTAACAATGTCCTATGAAACTAACCCAGCTGTTCACCTGACCCAAATGAGCTAATTGCACTTTAGAGCATGGATCCTGTTTTATACTCACTCACTCAGCCTCAGCCTCAGCCTGGCCTTTTCTTGAGTTAGCTTTTTTGGTTTGGTTTGGTTTGGTTTGGTTTTGGTTTTTGGGGTGGGTTTTTTTGTTGTTGTTTTTTGGGTTTTTTTTTTTTTTTATTAGCAAATCTTTCGACGGGTATTGCAAGTCTTGACAGTTTAGCCTCAGCTCTGTTCTGGAGGTGCTCATGACATGGAGATCTTGGAGTGCCACTGTGCCAGGACAGATTTTCTCTTGACAATGGAAACACCAGTTCCTGAACCTGAGGACCTTTTCTGGGAGCTTGACACAGATTTTTCCACTTTCTTTGACCTTTCCCACAGCGACTCACACTGTGACTTTGTCTTTGATTACCCCATTAATCTACAGTATCTTGGAAATGATTTGGAGTGGAACTGAGACTGTCATCTCAGTTCTCAAATCTCAGCTGTGGAAGTGTCACAGTGTCACCTATACTCTGACAGGCAAACCCAACACACTACTATTACAGCACTTCTTCAGGAAAACTAAAGCATTTTTTATAGCAGAAATTACATCTTAGTCATGCATCCTTGATCTGTCTTGTCAATTCTGTAAACAGTGTTCATATATATTGGTCTTATATCTAGATACCTCACAACACTGTTTTTCATATTTAAGAAGTTTCTTTGCTTTCATATGTCTGACAGCTCTGGATTTGTGTTACCAAATTAGTCATGTGAAGAATAAAAAAATTGCTGTGAATTGAATGATATCATCATCAGAATAAATATCAGAAAACATTTAAAACACGGCATTATCCCTACCATCTCCTCAAAAGAAAATGATACTGACAGGTTTTTGCGAATCTAGGGCTTTGTTCAAAGTAATTTCATAAAAACTTTTCTATGTTATACGTGTAAACTGAGTGTTCCTGTCTAAGCCTAGAATCTGGAGGAGATAAAAGCAAATGAGATATGTAACAGATGAAAATTTAGGGACATCCTGGCCAGGAAGCTAAATAAAACTTCATTAATGATTTAGTCCGGCATAATAATGGGATAAAGTGCACCTCACCCTGGGACATTTACCACATGTCTGGACAGTTCCCATTCTTTGGCTTTTTAACTAAGTGTGGGTGTCCTGTCCAGACAGCAGGACTTCTGCATTACTAAGGAGAGGACATTCAAAGTGCTGGGAGAGATATTTCTGAGAAAAAGCAAGTACAAACATTCATACCAAATGAAATCAGTCACAGAAAATGTCACCATGTGTCTAAGACCTGACTCTACAGACGCTTACACATGTGTATTTTTCCTGTTAGTAAGCGGACTTAGTGATGTGATTTAGAACAAAATTCAGAACAAAACTGAGCATGTTTGTTCCTGTGTTCCTGCTCAGGGCCTTACCAAAGGTCTATGTTTGCACACTAAGTTGAAAGGTACTAATAATTTCCCCACAAACTCTATATACACCTTCATAATTTTCATTCCCCTTACATAATGTGTATCCCACAAAGGGCACAAGGGAAGCAAACGTGATAGATGGTGGTCACCCCATGGACTAGGGTGAGACCTGCCTTGTAAGAAGGATGTGTTGTTCCTACACCATTACCTCAATGATGTACTCATCCAAAGGGCTGTTTGGGCATCCTTTTGAGGCAGGAAAAACCATGTTGTGTGCTGCAGGCCATCGATTTGATGATCTCTAACCCTCCCCAGCCAAGGAGGTGACATCAGATCTGCTGCCATGGGAGGGCAGCAAGGATTTGTGCCTGCTTGATGGGAAGGTCTGTGCACAGCATGATGTGGTTGCAGTGCCAGTGTGCCTCCCTGGGACCTCCGGTCCACGGCCGTGCCTCATGGTTTGTATCAAGTGAAGGAGCAGAAAGAGATGTCGCAGCTGTTATAGGAAGTGAGATGTATATTTTGAGGATATCAATGAGTTATAATAATTTCTCCTTCTCTTTCAAGACAGCTGTGTGGCTCCAAGATGGGGTATCTGAGATGTTTCTCATGTAAGCTGAATACCTACACCATGGAGAGAGTTGCAGGTCTATCTGTACATTTGGAGGTTTGGAAAGTTCCTCTGGCAGTCCAGAAAAATTGCTTTTCTAAGGCTCATGGTATTAAAGTATAATGCAAACAGTAGCTCCTGATACATGACCATAAGGTAGTTGAGGCTGGAAGGGACCTCAGGAGCCCTCTGGGCCTGCCTCCTGCTCACAGCAGGGGTGGCTGCTAGGTCAGGCCAGGTTACTCAAGGCCAATTCTGATCATCTGAAATGGAGCCTGGCAGGGGGTTGGATGGCTGAATGCCTTCGCCCTTTCCCTGTCATACGGGATTTTCCTTGTCAGAGAGTATAAATATATCTCCATAATGCTAGCAGGTTGGGAAAGCTTTAAAGTCAATCTGTCCCTGTTACCTGTATATTGAGTTAAAAGAGCTGAAAGATATAAAATGTTTAAGAATGAACAGGATTATAAGAATAAGCGGATTTAAAAAATCACAACGGGTCTTGTGTAAAGTGTTTTGATTCATCAATTGTCATCTAAAATCAAATGGTTATTTGCTCTAGTGTCCCTTGAGAGGATTTGTCCCAGATTGGTGGAAAGCACATCCTTATGTTACAAACAGGATGCCAAGTGCACACACTGTATTCATAACTGAACTGAATGTTTATGTAGATTTAAATTTAAAAGTTTGAACAGATTAGAAAAACCTAAATTATCCATACTGCATAATTAATTGATTATACTATTCTACAAACAGGATGCTCAGCAGGCTTAAGATAACTCATTCTCTTTGCCAAGTAGCAAATAGCAGTTTTGCATTAACTGTCCATAAAATCAAGTGAATACATGCTGGAACCGTGAGCTTCACATCCATGTTACTCCACAAGCAGAGCTCAGTAGAGCATCTGACCTATCTGCACATTGTGTCTCACAATAGGCAATGTTATCCAATTTTTCTTTTTCTTTATACTTTTAGAAGGATTTATATGCTATTTTTAAAAGGGACATTCTGGAAAAGGCTGAATACAGTAATGAAGATAGGTGAAATTTACAAAGTAGCTGATGAGGAGAGTGAGGACACTTGATGCTATAGAAATAACACAATTCAGAGATTTTCCCATTAAAATTAGCAGTAGTAGTAATAGATGGTGTATACCTTAAAGCAAATATAAGACAAGACTTGAAAAATCTGACAGTTACTTTTGTGTGTGTGATGATGATTGAAAGTATTGGGCTGTATTATATTCTCTGGAGAATGAAGTCTTCTTTTCATAAGTATCCTTTAAAAGTAAAAGGTGATACCACAGAATCAATATCCAGCCTGCCTCCAGAAGAGACATTGCTAGGGCTAGAAATTTAATTTTGCTATTATGAATCACTCAAACCTTGGACTTTTCTGCCAATCTGCAAAGTAATCAGGCTAGAAAATCTTATGATACAGGCACCTGCTGCTAGGAAACCCAGATTAATATTACCAGCACATATTGAGTAGGCTACTGAACAGCCAACACATACTAATGATGCCTGGGCTGCGAAGTCAGCTGGCAGCCTCGAGACACCCCATTGTTGGTCCCCTGAGCTCTGCAGTTCCACAGCTTCCCACTACCAGCACAGACACTTCTTGACAGAGCAACTTTACCCTTTTTTTTTGAAATTTATTTATTCCAAAGTAGGTCATGCCGTGCCATCTGTTGACACTTAAAACCCACAGAGGTTTACAGATTCCCTGTGGTCTCCTGCAGTTTGACATGTATTTTTAATACCCCGTTGCTCTACCTAGCTGCTATATGTACTGAGACTACTAATCACAACAGCTTGTTCAATCACATAATGCAAATGAATGCAGGTCTTGAAGTAACATACTAGGGGTGAGTATGGCTGAGAGGGGAAGGCCTGATTTTTTTGCTGATGGTGAATCCTGGGCAATACTGCTTTCAACAAAGACGTGCTCATGTCCACCTGCTTTCTACTTCTCCAGTAGCCTTGTTGAAAGCTTAGGAAAGCAATCAGTCCCCAGATAGGTACATAGTGACTCTTTTCAGGCTGCAGTTAAATTTGCTTCTCTGCTTCTCTAACAGTGAGCATGTCAATTGAAGAGTATTTCACATCCACAGCTGTCTTTACGTTCCTTGCACAGCACTCTCAGCTCTCTGCCATGTGCCTGTTCATTGTGAATTACCCACACACTGTGAGGATGATTTTAAAAAAAGACCAAAAAAACAGTGCTCCTGATTTTAAGTAACGACATTCACGGGAAGATTTCTGGAGAGGCACATGTCCACATGGGTGCAACCCTGGCATTGCACACAACTACTAACAAATATCCCTGGTACATGGCACAGTAAGCAGCATTGGTAAGGAGAGGAGAGCTCACATACATGTGATATACATAAAACATAGTACAGCATAAAACATAGTACACAGACATTGGTACAGGAACTTTGTGCCTGAGGTGCTGTGGTCTTTTAATTAAAGGAACTAGCCCTGACCACATTGCTACTAACTGGATGTTAGTAACAGTAACAAGGTTATGAAGCACCCCAACAAACTGCAGCTCAGGGTCTCTAAAATGTGCTTTAAAAACAAACAGCTTAACTTTAGGCAACAACAAATAGGCTGAGGTAACTAAAGATCTTGGGCTAGAAACAACTAGAACACGTCACCCAAGTCTGCCAGGTATCATTGGGCAATGTATGACTTCACCACAAAATCATCTTAACCATTAGTGGAAACCAAATGGATTGGACTAGCTTGTTCAGTAATACCGTTTGACCTCCACTGTTTGCAATTGTCAGTTCTTGATCACAGGTTTCTGGATATACTGGATGCCTTTGTTTTCTTGAATTTTAAAAACATATTTGTTTCATTTCACATTGATGACTGCACAAGTTCAAAATGACCCTGAAATTCTAGCAAAGTTCTGCACGTGTGTTAGTTACATTGATTTGAAGAAATCCAACTGCACTCTCATGAGTTATCTGTACAAAATTAGCAAAGTTCATAGTATTGTAAATTAGAAATATGATTATTTTGAGTAGCCCTGTAGACAAATACATTTTTCTTCTTTTTCACATATCTGCTTATTTCTTTCCCAGAAAACTGATACCAATTCCCACAAACCTGCAAATTCACTATACCCATAAACCTCTTTTTGTCAGCAGTAAACCCAGAAATATAAGTGAGTGCAAGCATACTCTGTGTTTACTTATGTTTGTGATACTACAAATTAAACTTTTAAAAAGATGAAAAAATCATTGTGTGCTATAGTAGTCATAGCTACTGTGTTATTCCCACTGTGACTAGATAAAGGATGGGTTTGAACGTATTTTTTTGAAATTAATATCTTAAACAAATAATTATTAATGAACATCCTTAAGGCTTGTTGTGTTTGTATTTGCATAATTGGTACAAATCAAGAACAAAAATAATTACTCTTTTTAATGTAATTTCCCAGGGTATTATGGAAAATGTCAACCCTTAATACAAGTGTTTTTGTTATTATACAATATATCATACTTCCTATTTTAAAAAAATAATAACATAAAAGCTTTGAGGGTAAAATGATTTTCAATTAGACACAGTAAGCTGCTGGTTTTCTGTCTTAATAGCTCCTCAGTACCACTAAATCCACAACAAAGGATTTAATAGTAATTTGTGATGTCTAACAGATGTAATCCATTTAAGATTCCTGTGGATTGCAAATCTATAATAAATTTACTGTCCGTCTGCAAAATAGTATATTCATATGAAACGAACTAGAGACTTTCACATAAATTTTGTGAGAGGAAAATGTTCATCTATATTTAAATATAAAATTAAAAATAGAAAATTTTATATTGAATTGTTTGAGTTGAGTAGTCATATTTTGTCTGTTTAACTCAGAAAAAATACTGTCTATGAACAAACAGCTGTAATATTTCAAAGGCTCGATGTATTAAAAATAAAGAACTTTAAGAGCTGAAAAGTACTTTCTTCCTCCAAGGGAATAAAAGAGCTAGGACCTAACTGTGATTCTGTTTGAATCAATAGCAAAATTAAACTATTTCTAGCAGCATAGGATGTAAATAACTAGTGGCATTACTGAAGGGTCATTTAACATCAGAAAAATAAGATTTTTTTCATTACTTTGAAAAGTTTAACACAGTCTAGATTACATTTTTCACTTACATTTGCAGATATGAAAAATGTTATTAACCATTTTTAAACTGGGAGCTGAGAGAAGCAATTAAATGTGTCAAGGTTTGTGTAACAATTTTTTGACTTTGTTTCAGCTCTTTTAGGATTTAACAGAGAAAACATTTGGTCTTGTGTGCACAGGGATAAATTAACAGTCTTTTAGAGGTGGGGGCGTGGGGGGAGGCAGTTTACACTGATGGACAGAGTGGCTGCCGTTTGTGTCCATAACACACCGACCTGTTTTCTGTGTGTTTGTTTTCTGTGCTGTGGTCTATGAGTCAGCCAGCACAGGTGCAGTGAGAAAGCTGTAGTCCCTGCTCATTGCTGTGCTCCTTTCCGGCCCAAAGGTGAGGTTCCTCAGCTTTCAAGAGGAGTTGGCAGCCATAGAGACTTAAGCTTTTCACATCTCATCAGTTTTTCCTTCCACTCTGGGCTGTTTGTGTTTGTTGCCCAGTTAGAAAGTCATGCTGATGCCAGAATGATTTTTGCTTTCATATTTCTTTCATATATGTTTGGAGCTGTGTAGACTATTGTTGTATAGTTATATAGTTCCTGGATAGCTCCAGTACTTTTCCCTATCCTGATAGGCAGAAAGACAAAACACATTCCAGAGGCTCCAAGACCCCGATCCTCTTGATTCTTCCTGGGAGCCAAGGTTGAAACCAGCTCTTTGAGACACATTTTCATAAACAAAGTTCAGTTCCTGTCTAAAGGAGGGCTACAGAAGAGGTGGAAGTATAGGGGGCAATTATTTCATCACTTGTGCTTCTTACTGGGGATTCTTGTCAATTATGCTAATTTGCTAAACTTATAAAACTGTATTCACCCTGTGCAGGGTGGGCATTTTTCCATATCTGTCCCTTGGAAGCCTCCAATAAAGACCAGTCTTTATATTACCTCCTATACTACTATTGTCTTGAAAGTATGTTGTTTTATTTCTAGGTCTTCAAGGTGTCAATGCTATGAAATGAACCATTGAATTTTTCTGACTGCCTCTTAGAGGAAGAAAGGAATAAAGTACCTAAGCTACAACCAAATAAAATATAACTAATACTACAATGCAAAAACAAACAAAGGCTCGTATTGTCAGTAACGGAGCTGTTTTATGAAGAGACATATGTGATCAGGCTGCTTTCATCACAAACCTTTTCAAACTGGGATAGCAATATGACTGTAATGATACTGCTACTACAGAAATTATACAAATATAACAACTGACCTATAGTATAACGTGAAATAATGACCATATCACAGATTAAAATACATATGAAAATGTAGCAGTGTAAGAAACAAAAGAGCATAGTTGAGACACGATTTTTTTATTGGTGGAGTGAGAAGGATTCAAAGATATTTTCTGCTGAGGTAAGATCTCTGATATTTGACACTTTTCTTGCTGTTACAAAAGTAAAATTTGAGTATGAAAGACAGAGAAAGCAGTCAGTAAGTTTTGTATGTTAAGAGTCTTGGATATCAGTAATTTAATTCTCTGTTTACACTATGCTGTGCATACTTCTAAGACCCCCCTACTAGATGGTGAGTTTTATGTAAGTCTTCAGAGAGACAAACCAAAGAAAGAAATCTAAGTTTATCTAGCCCTGTCTTTTTTACTAGAGCTATCTGCTCTAATTGGCAATGTTTAAGGCAGGCAATTTTTGAGCTTTTCTTGGAGTTAACTGATGTTCCTTGTTAAAACAATCTCACCCCAGTTGGGAAAAAAAAATCAAAAATAGCTACAGCTAAGCCCTTGCTGCATTCTTGCAGCTTTCAGAGTACAAATGAAAATCTGCATCAGAGAGAAAAGTACTGTTTGTTAAACCAGTCTAAAGCTGGCAAAGCTTATACCAGCCTTTGTGGCTAATGGTGCATGAAAGTGATTGTTTTGAAAATAACTGTGTCGGTTTAAAATATTATTGCCTGTCTCCCAGAGGATACCACCCACATAGTGGAGTCAGCAGACTGAGAACACAGATAACTCTAAGCTGCTTCAGGATAAAACCCAGCGTTTAAAGCATAAAATGCCAAGGGGGGTGGGGGCAGCTTGAATTAAGCTTTTGGACTTTGCACTGAAACAGCTCAGAGGCAATTGTGTCTCATTCTGCCACCAGAGCTGGGGCAGGCATCTTTGGCAGGCACAAAGAGCTGGGGCCAGCAGCAAACAGCCAGAGCTGCCTTCTCAGTGAGGGTGTCTGAGCTCTAAGCACATCTTTTACCTTACAGGTTCACAGCATTTGGGCAAATGGTGAAGCCTTAACCACTTAACTGCTAGCTAATAAAACATGCTGTGTGAGGGATTTCAGATTTAATTCTGAGTATTGTACATGATGTAAACAGACATTAAGAGGGAACAATGAGCTCATGTTTTCTGTCTCAGTTTGCTCTGAATTTTTGACCTCACTCCAATTAACTCTTCAGTGATGGGAATATGTCTAAAAGGAGAAGATTTCACTTTTCTGAAGCCACCTACCCTGCATTCTTTGCCCTTAAAAAGAAATGTATAAGACGTGAAGTGGCATCCTTGATCCAGTAATGATTAAAAGAGACAGTATGCTTCATTGACTCAAGCCATTTCTCTTCCCTGAGTTCCTTAAAATTCTTTGGCTCTGTGTTGATACTGATACTGTGATCTGACCAAGGAAGCCCTTACCATGCTTTCTTTTTAAACATAGGACTCACTGTTGTAACATTGTATGTCTTGATACAAACTTCCTAATATTAAGCTGTTTGTAAACCAGACTGGAATGTTGTCTTAGGCAGCCCAGTGTATAGCTCCTACACACAACAGCCTACTTTTGTTTAGAATACTCACTGTGCTATTGTTTTTAAAGCTTTGGATTTTGGCTTGAAATCCAGGCCACCCGGAATTTAACAGCAAAACTTTCACAGAGTTCAGTCTGATCTGGATTTCAACTTCAATGCCTAATGTTGCTAATGTGGGATGTGGTAAACTTGATCATCCAGTTTTTTATGCCCACAACAGATGCTCCTTCTTTTAGACCAATGGAAAGCTACTGAACTTCATCCACCCTCCAAAACAAAAATACAAGCATTTGTTTACAGCCTGATTCCAGGAATATGAATTTAATTAGCAGCTGTGAGGTTTGTTCTTGTTTATTTATGAATAAATATATGCACAATTTTTGCTTTTCCCAAAGAAATGTTGCCTGGGTTGTATTTCCTCTATATAGTAACAGTATTTTAAACAGTCTAACGCTCCATTATACTTTGTTTAGTGCAATCAAAATATCGTCATAGTATTTTTTACCTTGTTTTTTAAAAATGGACCAATATATTTCCTCTGTCTTAGAAAACAACATGTTATGGTTGTATGTTTTTCATTTTGCAGACTTGTAATTTAGATTGACTATAATACATTTTTGTAATCATGACCCAAGGCAAAACCTATAGAATATGAAGGTACTGAATAAAAATCTTTTCTCCCTCTGGAAGATATTCAATAAATTTTCAAATCAGCATAAAAGGTTAAAAGACTGATGGCTTCTCCTAAATTAGAAGAAAAACCTTGACAGTGCAATAACCTAGACCTGGAAATTTCTAATATAAGGAGGAAGAAAATTACTGCTAATTTGAAAGATACCATCCCATCTCTGGGATAAATATCCTGTGGTTCTTCCACACAAACAACACACACTGACGAGGAGACAGAATAGGAACAGGAATAGGAGTGCAAAGGCTCTTTATTAAAGAAATGAAAGCCTCATTAACATGCATCTGTTTCTTATTAATAAAATAACTTTACACCTTTTCCTTTGTCTTTTCTGAATTTATCTGATTTCAGGAGTCACAGCACTGTTTATATTGTGCCAGATTAAAATTTCTTGTCACCTTGCTTAGTCTTCAGCTTATGTGAAGATGTTTCTTTGCTTTGCTCACAACCAAGCCCCCCAGTTTGCTTTAATACATGCTGCAGCTGTGTTTATTTTTAGTTCTGTGGGCTGTCCTTGACAGTGATGCTCCCAGCAGCTCTGTCAGGGTAGGATTTATCAGAGTGGGTGAGCAGCTCATGCTTCCACATACCTAGTCTCACTACAGCTTCCTTGTCCTGGTTCTTTGTGGATCTTTGCCCAATTTAACTCACTGAACCAACAGGAAATTATCTAACTTCTTGAATAAGCTATTTTTGTGCCATTTTAGTGAATCGCATCAGCTCAGGTAAAGGTCCCACAAATACCAAAGGCAGCCTAGCGAGTGGCATGAATTCTTGGCTGTATGAGGGAAAATCATGGTGGAGCTGTGAACTTTTGGAAGCAGAGACCTATTGTGTATCTTGCAAAACTGTTTCCAGATGAAAAATATCAATTTTTCTTTTCTAAGAGGATTTTTACTGACTGAACTAGCTCATTGAAGACAACAAAGTCGCTGGATGAGAAGAGAAGCAGCAGCAGGAGCCCATTCCAGGTGGTATGCAGGGAAACTCTCCTAGCCAGCAAGTCCCTCTCAAGGAACCACCCTTGCAGGCTGTACATAGAGTTTGCGAATTATCTGGGATTGTGAAGTGGAACATAGCAAAATAACATACCCATTATTATGTAAACTGATGCTCACACTAATTATCATTACCAGTTTTCAAACAAGCAAATTGGAACTCTCAAGCTGGCAAAACCTCTCTAATGCTTAAATTTATAAAATTATTGGCTATCTTAGTGCTGCATGCTTCACAAATCCTCAGCAGACAAAGAGGGCTCCAACTATATTCTAAAGGTTAATTTCAAGCAAATGAGACAGTGGTCACATTAGTACCCTGATTATCTGAGATATCTCAGTTGGAAAGAACACCGCAAGTTGTGAGCAGATAACATAATCTCTAAAGGTAGTTTAGCTGTTCCCCATGAGTGGTAAATTTTCCTGGAGGAGCCAGTACTAACTTTGTCCCACTTTCAGATGCTGGCATTCCTGTGCTCTCTCTACTCCTTCTTCAGCCCTCCAAACAAGCAGCCAGTTTGTTTGGAGGCAGCTGCCGAGTTTGTTTGGGAGCTGCAGTGCAATTTGCTCCGTGGCCAAGCCTCACCACTCCTGTTAGCTGTGGTTCTGAGGCTCAGCATCCTCAGCTGCAATGCCACACTACTGAACGGGTATGTAAAGCTATAGAATGTCCTGAATGAATCTGTGCAGCTTCAACAGGAGCCTGTGTTTATATTGAAGAAATATAAAACTATATAGGGAACAGTGGTGCCTCAAGGAATCAGGTAGAAAAAAACATGAGGTGGTTTTTTTTTTCCCCTCCTCACTAAAACTTAAAGTGGAGCCAGCTTTTTCCACGAGTGCAAAAATGATTGAGTTTGATGTATGCCTAGAGTGATTGCTCCTAAAGAATGCTGGCACTATCTTCAGGAATATTCTACCTGCTCCAAAGGGCTTCCAGCCCTAAAAAATCCCTTGGCAAACAGATCTGAATTATGTGACCCTTTGCTGAGTATGTGCCCCCTCAGCTGTTGACAAATACTTACTGCATGCATCCATAAGAATAATTCAACATGGATCCAGAGTTCAAACTAAGTTCAGCACGTTTTGGGGATTGATGGCTTTCTTTCACTTGGAAGAATGTGGGGGTGGAGGGAAAGAACTGACCATAACATAATACTTGTAGTATGTTGCAATGCTAAAAATAGCTCGTGACAAATGTAAGGCATGGGAGCCTGAGCTCTTCTTGGAGTGACTGAGAGTCCTGTAGGGTTTGGTGTCACTAAGAAAAGAACCTCCCCCATCTTCTGTGGAGAGGGGAAACTTGCAGTTCAGCACACCAAAGCACCTCTCCGGTTGACAGAAAAGTTGTGGAAAAAGAATCCAGTGGATAAATGAATAAAAAGGGAATTTCTGGTAATTGAATGATTAAAGGAAAAAAAACAACAACAATAACAAAAAAACCCACAACAACAAAAACTAACAAAAAGCAAAACCAGAATTTGTCTCTCACAGGTCTGGACTGCAGAAATCCCAGAGAAATATAAAGATGAAACCCAAATCCAGTCAGACAAGGCTCCTGGCTGGAAGAAAAATGAAGATGTCAAAGAAGACAGGGTGTTTCCAAGCCCAGAAGAGCCACAGCACACCTTGCACGTGAATGCAATCTCTGGGCGTTGTGATGTTAACTCACGTACGTGTTAACAAGGCATGTGTTCCATCAGTATGTTGTGCCAAATTAGGTTTTTTGGCCTAGCGTGCAAGAGGCTAATCCACACTTAGTGTCAGGTATTTGATTTATTTACAGTTCTGAACAGAAAGGGGTGCTGGGTAGCAAATCCACTATCAAAATATTTCACTACTTACACATTTTAACAAAAGCATGATTGTTCTTTAGCTACAAGTTACATAGTTCTCCTATTACTTAGTGTTCTGTTTTTTATTGGTTTAGTGAGTCCCCCTCTTCTTGTGCTAATTAGTCTACATACTCAGTCTTTCCCTTCTTTTGAGTCAGGGGGCCATGAGTTGGTGGTTACCATCTCCCTCTGACAGAGGATTACCTTTCACCCAGTTGGAGCTGATTTCAGCACAGTTGCTGAATTGGCCTTTTTAGTTTCTTCTTTATCATGGGAGCTCTGCCAAATGTCCTTGTGACCTGTAAATTCTGCATTCTTTTCACCCACTATCAGTGGGGTGTCCTTCTTCCCAAGCTTTTTTAACACCACCCTCTCCCCACCAGGTCTGAGATCACTGAAGCACACCAAGCCCTTAAGTTTAACAGGACAATTCTTCCAGCATAAAATTTATCTTTCTAGTATTTTATGCTGGTTTTGGCTGGTGTGGAGTGAATTTTCTTCACAATGGCTGGCATGGGACTGTGTTTTGGATTCGTGCTGAACACAGCATTGATAATGTAGAGTTGGTTTTGTTATTGCTGGGCAGGACACTTTTTAGGCCCAAAGTCTTTTCTGATTTTTGTACTGCCAGGCTGGTGGGGAGGCTGGGGGGAGCTTGGGAGGAGACACAGGCGGGACAGGTGACCCCAACTGACCAAAGGGACATTCCAGACCATAGAACATCATGCTCAGTATATAAAGTTGGGGAAGAAGGAGAAAGGGGAGGACGTTTGCAGTGATGCCATTTGTCTTCCCAAATCACCGTTAGGTGTGACGGGGCCCTGCTCTCCTGGGGATGGCGAAACACCCGCCTGCCCATGGGAAAGCAGGGAATTCATTCCTTGCTTTGCTTCTTGTGCGCGGCTTTTGCTTTCCCTATGGCACTGTCTTTATCTCAACTCGTGAGTTTCTAACCTTCACCCTTCCGATTCCCCCCGCGATCCCGCGGAGGGCGGGGTGGGCAGGCGGCGCCCGGCAGCACACCCGGCACGGGCTACGGCCGGGCCCGCGAAACTCCGCCGGCCGGCCGGGGACGCCGCGCCCGGCACGCTAGGGCGGAGAGTTCCGGCTGGGCGCCGCCTGTAAGCCAGGCCGTGATTACGAACTACATTTCCCAGCGTGCCTCGCGGCGAAGAGAGGCGATAAAAGAGGGGTGGCAGCGCAGGTGTCGCGCCGGAGGGCAGGTGCTGGCGGCAGGTTCGGGTCAGCTGGGGACCGGTGCTCCCGGGGCCTCATGAAGCCGCAGGAGCCGCCGGAGAGCGGCCCCGCCACCGCCGCCGCGCTGGAGGCGCTGAAGCAGCGGGCGTGCGAGAGCGTGGATCTGAACGCTGCGCGTCTGGGCGCGCTGAGCCGCGACATCTGGAGCCGTCCCGAGCTGGCGTACGCGGAGCACCAGGCGCATGACGCCCTGACCCGCTTCTTCTCCGGCGGGGACCTGCCCGGCGCCGCCTGGGCCGTGCAGCCCCGCTACAAGCTGGGCACAGCTTTCCGCGCCGACTGGGGCACGGCGGCCCCGCAGGACCCGCTCCGCCTCGCCTTTCTCTGCGAGTACGACGCGCTGCCCGGGCTCGGGCACGCTTGCGGCCACAACCTCATCGCCGAGGTGGGAGCCGCCGCCGCGCTGGCGCTGAAGGCCGCCCTGGAGAGCCTGGCGGAGCCCGTGGCCGTGCAGGTGGGAACCCTCCCGGGGGAGCGGTGGTGAGCGCTCCCTGACAGCCCCTGACTCTCTGTGCGGTTGTGCTGCAGATCTCGGTGCTGGGGACGCCCGCGGAAGAGCAAGGAGGAGGCAAAATAGACCTGATCAAGGCTGGAGCGTTCGATGGTGTGGATGTGGTTTTCATGGCGCACCCCTCGCAAGAAAACGCTGCTTACCTGCCCGACGTGGCCGAGCATGAGTGAGTGGGTGGGTTCAGGTGGAAGGAGGTGGTTTGTTGTTAGCCTTTTGTCCCCTTCTAAGTTAGCAGTGGCTGAACCCGGAGCCTTGCAGGTGCCCTTCAGACGAAGGTATTTGCACTCAGCTAAGGAGCCAGATTAGTGTTAGGGAACGCCACTCTGTGCCGTTCGTCGGAAGTGGTGTGTTCAGCCTAGTGCTCAAATCTCTGCCTGATCTGAGATAATCTTCCATGCATCCCAAAAATCAGTTTTTTGTTCTAATGTTTCTAGACGTTTCTTTTAAACAGTCATATGATTATGCCATGTGTTGAAGTAGAATTTAAAGATCCAACTGCAGGGTCTCAAGGCTCATAGTTCTGTGCTTTCCTGGATGCCAGTTGTGTGGTCCTCTATGCATTTTAATCAGTTTGGAAGATGGTTCACGTTTGCCTTCCTCCTTTTGAAAAGAACTGGCCAGCTAAGCCTGACTGAAGTTTGGATCTGTAGTAACTTCCGCACTAAATTTAGCCATGGCCATGTTGTGTGTATTAACTCTCACATCAACTTGTAGGTTTTGATCCAGAGTAGTACCTGTCTTTCCTTCATGTTTGCCCCCAGTGTAAGGATGGACAAAAATCCTACCCTCACACAGCTGCCTTTTTTGCCAGCCATATAACTCTTTGAAAATTATGCTATTGTTTTCTTATTGGCCCTGATGTTCAGAGACAGGACTGGCTCACTTATGCCTTGAGTCGCTTGACTTGTCTCAAAGTACACCTTGCTGGCTGTGCATCCCCAGAAGTATATACAGTAGGTGAGGTGCCGTTGCCTTAGATCTTACTCAGCTGATGCAGGGACCGTAGTGTTTCCTAATAATTTTGGAGACAGCTGGCATGTTTGGGGCTTCCTCTTCAGTCATTTTCAAGCAATCAGCTCTTAGGCAAATGCTGGGTCTTTTAAGTACATGATTTTTAAAAAATACTTTGGGGCCTCATTCTTTTCTTTCTCTGCCAGTCTGCAAGGCCATGCTGTTTTTCCTTTGGTGTTATAAACAACTGTTTCCACAGTCTCCCACAGTAGTCTACCAGCAGGTTTTGTTCTTATGTTTTATGTCATGTTTTATGTGTTATGTGATTCCTCATCCCAGGGTCTGACCTTGCAGGGACCCCACTTGTAAATGCCCTGCAATGCAACAGTTTTTACAAGTATTACATTTGACGGTCTCAGGCTAAATTCTGAATTATTTAAATAACTAGTTTTCCAGTCATTTATGACTTGATGCACTGGGAACTGTTTTCAGATTGGTTGTGCGACTGTCCAGCTCTGCTATGCTTGATTTTACTGGCCATTTTGCTTTTACCAGGGCTGTTTCCAATGGATAATTTGCTTCTGTTACTGCCAAGTTTCATGGTAAAACAGACAAGGGTTAGTCTTCATCACCTGGCCAGTTCTCTGCTATATTGCTTCCTCTAAAGAGTCTTAACTGGTTATTGTAACCTCCTTCAAGACTTAGCCCAACTTGCCTTTGCTTTGCCTTAAGACTATATTTAAAATCTTCAAGATCTAGTTTTCAGTGGTAGTTTTGTCTTTCTGCCCTCAATAATCTTTTGAGTTTGATACTGGAAGATTTGGAAATCTCTCTTCAGAGGTCAAGGTCTGAAGTAGGATACAAGTCCGAGATAGCCTTTAAACCTTTGGACATGGAGGATGCATGGAATTACGGTGCTGAGTGAAACAACTTTTTACCTCCAAAAGCTTGATATACTGAGTTTGTCATGTTTTATGTAATTATGAGGTTTCAAAGACAGTTTTTCTAATTTTACTTGATCTTTGGCTGTTTGCAGGGAGTTTAAGGACTGGTGATCACTAAGTTGCTAGTGTTGCTATGTCTGCAATTCTGAAAGCTGTCTTGTTCCTGAAATAAGATTAATGTATTGGGATAACTGGTGAATACATGCCAAAGCTTGCTGGTTCTTATTCACTTACCCTTCACTTAATCAGCTCATTTATTGTTGGTCAGGATCCACATTCTTCTGCTGGTATTCTTAAACTGGCTTAGGGTGTTACTATTCTGCAGAGTCTATTGGGTTTTTCTGAATGTTCTGACATTTGTGTAGCAAAAGAAGTACAAGTAAAGGAGTGCTGAAAGAACATTTTTTTAAAATAAGAAACACATGTTTCTTGTGGAAAAGAATACTGCAGCATGACTTTTTGCTGTACTTTGCCTTCTTTCTATTTTTTTGAGAATGTCCAGGGGTCTTTGTGAGTTGATTTGAGGAGTTGCAGTTTAATATTTGGGATATTAATGGACAAGCTTCTTACATTTCTTAGTGATAATAATTTTTAAATAAAACTCATAGTCTAGAGAATGAGTTCTATGATTGTCTTGGAAGATTAGTAGGGATAGAAAAAGGCATGCCTAATTTGGATTGCAGCAGTAGTAAGAGATATTTCCTGTTGCAACAGTACACTGCATTGTGTCCCTCTTTGCCGTCCAGAGTTTAAGTGCTGGTGTTAACTTGCAACTGTGGCAGGGTTCTGAGCACAAGGGGCCACTTCAGGATAACTGGTTAAGTTGGCATTTGTGCAAGACAGAGGGACAAGCAAGTTAGGCTGGTCGTGGCTGGATAAGAGACAGGTTGTGTGTCTTAGCGTGGGAGGAGCGCTTGAAGATTGAGTTTTTTCTGTGATGGAGTGGGTACGGAGTACAAATAGATTTAGTTTTGTGTATTTTATAAACAGTGAGACCTTACATGTAGATGTCAGTATTTAATATTTTCCTCTTTTGTAAAGAGTTCTCATATAGTCTGAAATACTAAGTTATTTTATAAGGCTAATATTTATGTCCCTCAGATGAAGCAAAGCGTGACTTTTTACTGGATATGTTGAGGTGCAATATTTTATGATTTCTGTGAGGTTCGAGGACAGACTTTGCATTAGATTTCCTCCTTGCTGCAAGCCTTTCTATCCTTGCTGTAGCATAATAATGTGCATTTTACAGTAGGCTGTGCTTTTCCATTCTTGCAAAACTTGACTTTTGTTATTTAGACACGGGTTATGTGTGATCTTACGTGCTTTTGCCATCTTGCTTACCATACACATTTTATTTGGCAAGAATTAGGACACTCAACTTCCAGTTTTGAATCAGAGAAAAGGGTTTGTTATCCTCTGAGAAGAGTGTTAGTAACTTTAAGTCTCAGAAGAGTTAGGCAGTATAAAAAAAGCAGTGGAGAAATTTAATTAATATGTGAAACATGTACTTTTCAGGAAAAGGCTATATAATGGTATGTTCCCAGTAGCTCCCTTGCCTGACTGCCTCTTGGTATCGTTCCATTTTACTGGTTTTCTAGAAATATTTCAGTGTTTTTCTGCACTCAAAGACAGTTTAACTGCAACAGTCTAGGGCCAGGTAAATTGTTTGGTGTTATGCTGCACAAAATTTAAATAACATACATTTGTGGGAACAAAAGGAACTTTTTCATTTCAAAGTTTTTTTTTTTTCAGTGAATGAGAAACAAATAAGCAATGCCTTTTATTTCCTAGTGTGACTGTGAAATACTATGGAAAAGCTTCTCATGCTGCTGCTTATCCTTGGGAAGGAGTTAATGCATTAGATGCTGCTGTTCTTGCCTACAACAATCTGTCTGTTTTAAGACAGCAAATGAAACCGACCTGGAGAGTTCATGGTGAGATCTTCATTAAACCTAATGTCCAGCAAGTAAGAGTTTAGGCTGTTGAAGTACTAACACAGAATATCACACATTCCAAAGTATTGCACTAAAGCACTAAATTAGTATAGTCACTTCAAATATTATCAAACAGCACCATTTCATTTAAATGGTGTGTCTGCAATCTTTAAAATCGTGTCAGTGCCCAGAACTAACTGCTCAAAATAGGCTGAGAGGTCAGATTTGTAAGGGGTCTCTAATGCCCAGGGAAGGGCTAATCCAATTTTAAGTCTTGAAGTTGCAGTTCAGAAAAAAAGGGTGCAGAGTTTATTTGGGTACGTGGCCTTGAACTCCTTAGTATATGTGGATTTGCAAAGGTGTAAGATTAAATGCTTCCAAAAAGTGAAGTATTACTTACTGCATCAATTTTTTAGTAGACATTCCATTAATTTGGTGGCATTTATTGGAAGAGTCTAGTGGTCTGGAATAAAATTTATTTGGTGAAGTAAAAAAAAACAAGTGATGGCAGAAGATTATAGTCCTGGTTAGTACCCCAATCAATAAATGTTCACTGGATTCTAATATTTAATATCTAGTAGGTTTTGGATTAGAAAGGCCATTCTGCAGTAAGATGTGTTATTCATTAAGCCTGACTTGTGCTCCTTCAACATTGTGCATTTCTACCTCTAAAGTGAGAAAGGTTCGAAAGGTGAGGTGAAGCTGCCCTTTGGCTAAAAACCCAGGGTTCCTTATTGTAACCAACATAACTTTTTCCAAGTTGAATTATAAGAAACTTAATCAGTTCTACAGGACTTTTGAATGTAGAGCTGTTTATTTGGAATACTTACTATGAGCTGAAAATCCTTCCAGAAGTTCTGAGCTGATCACCATGTATCTTGGCTGCTTGTGCTGTATATAATACAAGTGTGCATTTCTTTCCAGGAGATCTGGGTGGAGTCCTAATCCTTTTGACTGTAGATGAAGCTGTTAGCAGTTCTGTTGTGCAGCATGCCCAAATAAATTCCAGACAGTGGGCACAGCCTTCTCTATCCTATTTCTCTGTAGAAAACAAGGCTCGGAATTACAAGTTTTGGTGTGTGCAACCCATGTGTTGCAGGTTTAAGGCTGAAGATGCCTGAGTCTTCTATTGAATCTAAGCCTTAACCCCTAAATATTACTTTCTTTGTAATTTCTAAAGGCTCCATGGGTAATGTTGGCAAAAAAAATCTAAGTATCTAAACAAGCCGCCTAGAAGTAATGCTTCCTGAACAGCAGCAAAACTGAAATTACTGTGTTGATACAACTGCTGTCATAAACCTGGTTTTTCAAAGTAGAAATATTTAAATTACTTCTGGGAAAGGACAAGCAGCCAGAATGAGATTTAATTTTAGGCATACTTTCTTAACAATATTGTGTAGGAGATCTCCTGTTGACTTGCAGTATTATCAGTGGCTGAGTAAAGTGATCCTAAAAACAGTAGTGTTAACCCACTAACAAAAGCTGAAATAATTTCCATGACTTGATGTCTAGAATTTCTAACCAATGTTTCATGTACTGAAATATTGTTGTGTTGAGTTCATCTGAGATTTTGATGTTATCTTTCTTCTGTGCTTATGAATGGAGCATATGTTGCCCCCTTGAAAAACAGGAATGCAGATTTTTTTTTTTCCTGCTCAAAAAGTTGTATTAAACAGGTTGTAAAAAAGTTTCCATCCAGAAGGGCAAATCAGGTACTACTAATAGTGTGCAGGCAGCCTACTTTTAAGTCCAGTCCATATTGCAGTTGTATTGAAATTTAACTGTAGGCCTACTCAGGCTCTCTCCAGTTCCATTTACAATTGTGCTGGACAAGACAAGTGAAAGCTGTTTACTCATGAAGCTCCTTGTTCTGAGAAAGCTTGTTATGGGTATGTGTCATGCAAATTTGCATGAATACTTACTGCTTCCTTCCCTGTGATGTCTGTCCCTCTCATCTGAGCTGTTCCTATTGTTATTGACAAATACTGATACTGAATTAATTCAACACTTTGGTTTTTATTTTGACTGTATTTGAGACTGGAAGTGAAGTTCTTAATCTTAATAGGTTTTCTGCACCAAAAAAAATGTTTTGTTGCCTATTTGCAACCCATTAGTGCTGTCTCTTCAGGCCTCAGTGACACACATCGGTAGCTTCTGCAATATTTCCAGTTAAGGTAGAAGTTTCTCAGGTTCTACAGAAAACAAATCTATTTCCACATACAAGAAATTGAGAGTAGGAGGCCAGGGAAATGGCCTGTTGGAAGCAAATAGCTGTTAGTGCAATGAAATCTAATGTGGAACTGGGATCTACAATGTGTTCTTGTCAAAATATATAAATATTGCTGTCTTTTATGGTAATGCCTTTGATACCATAATGGTAAAAGATGCAGTTAATCACACATTTCCTCGAGGGAACACTTTCAACTCAAACGGCACTTGTGAATAAAGCTACATGTATTATACATTCCAACAGTTCTGAAGAATTAATATGAGCAAGCTAATGAACTTTCTGTGCACTGCAATACACAGGTTATTGCAGTATTGCTGAGAAATGCAACTTAATCAGTTTTTCTTCAAGCTCACAAAGCAAGTTGGAAACATTCAAGTTGAGGAAACATTCAAAAGTTGAAATCCAAGTTAGCCCTTACAGCATTTTTTTTCTTGTTGGCAGACAGATTGGTTTATGACTCCAGTGCATTGAATTTTACAGGATTAATTAGAAATGCTAGTTTGGCTTGACTCTGGGATGTAAAACAGATGTCTAACCAAAGAATGCTGTGAAATTGTGCTGAAAGACATGTACATGTTCCACTTAATCTGACATGATTAAGAAACTTTGTCCATATACTGCATTTTTTATGTTGTTTGTATTTCATGCCCAGAAGATGTTTTGTTGTTTTTGTTTATATATTTACAGTTCTTGACCCAGGAATTTCATGGCAGGGCTGAAGATCAAGCAATTGCGTTTAACATTGACAACACAACTTTTCTCTTTCTGCAGGTGTAATAAAAAATGGTGGTGTGAAACCTAACATCATTCCTTCTTACACTGAGCTAGAGTTTTACTTGCGTGCTCCTTCAAGGAAAGAACTTTCTGTCCTGACAGAGAAGGTTGAGAACTGCTTCAAATCTGCAGCAGTGGCCACAGGATGCAAGGTAAGAATATGTTCATTGTCATGTGTTTCTGTTACACAGATCAGAGCAGGAAATCAAAGTTTATTTGTCTGCATAGTATTTAGCCGAAGTAAATCTAAATTAAATTACTGTTACACTTCTTGCTGTTCGTTGCTTTGTGTCCTGAAAGAAAGCTTTAGTTTATAAATAGAATGCTGCAGAATCCTAGAAGAATCTGTGTTGGGAGAGACCTCTGCAGGTCATCTGGTCTAATCCTCTGTTCAGAGCAGGACTGGTTAGAGCAGGTTGCTGAGTGCCATGTGGACTTTCGAGTACTTCCAAGGATGAAATTCTACCACCTCTCAACAAGTGCTCTACCTACCTCATTGTGAACAAGGGTTTTCCTAATGTTTATGCTGCAATGACTTGAGGTGGAAAACTAGAACAGGTTTCCTGCAGAGATTGCAGTGTTTCCATCTTTGGAGATACTCAAAAGCTGCCTCAATATGGTTCTGGGCAACCAGCTCTAGGTGACCCTGATTGAGCAGAACTGGACAAGATGACCTCAGCACGTACTTTCCCACATCAACCCTCTGTGATTCTGTTGTATCCAATGGGAATTTCCTTTGCTGCTTCTTGTTGCATCCCTTTGACATCTGAGAAGTCTGGTTCTGCTTTCTCTGTACCCTTCACATCTGTAACTCTAGACAGCAGCAAGATGCCCCACTAACCTTCTGTTCTGTGAAGGCTCAGCAGATCAAGTTCTTTCAGCCTGTCCTTGTACAGCGTGTTCTCCACCTGATCATCTTGGTGGCCTTTCCCTGGCCTAGCTCCAGTCTTGGTTTGAAGAGGAACCAAACAAACACAGCACCAGATGTCTCACAGGGGTTGTCTCTATCAGTAAT
This sequence comes from Chamaea fasciata, assembly GCF_029207755.1. Taxonomy (NCBI): domain Eukaryota; kingdom Metazoa; phylum Chordata; class Aves; order Passeriformes; family Sylviidae; genus Chamaea; species Chamaea fasciata. The sequence goes on along the minus strand of NW_027094088.1, from coordinate 77,971,810 downwards.
AAAAATACTAAAACACTAATGGCACCAGTCTCAGTTGCAGATGAGTGCTACAAGTAACAGGCAGCAATGTGGTATTTTGTGCTACTGATAATAAAACACTTGGAGCTTGCATGTCTTGTGTCATCTGAGCCAGACATGTTGTCATGCAAAGCTAGGCTTGGTCATGCACTATCTGCTCATAAATGAATTCCATCTTGTATGCTGGATATTCACAATCACCTTGTGATTCATGAGCCTGGGCATGAGTCCTAGGAGCATTTATTTGCTCAATAATCCCTCTGGGAACTTGAGGATAGGATGGTCTGAGGAGTGTGTAGTTTTCAAGGACCTCCTCTTGGCCATTCCAGAGGATGTGACCTTTAGCTCTTGTTCAGTGAGCTAGAACTCCCTCTGTTTCAGTGACACTTAAAAAATGAGAGCTCCCAGACCAGACTGCATATCTGCTTCTCTTACTCTGCGTCCTTGGATGCATCCTGCCTGATCCCATGTACATTCAATTTCTTTAAGTGCCCTGTAATTTCTTTTTGTTTTGCTGTGGGTGTTTGTTTTTGTCCTCTAGATAGTGCTGCTAGGTCCAGAGACCTGGGAGGTTTGGTGGCAAACCTCATTTGTAGAAACAAGCAAAACAGGTATTGGATCTTCTGTCTGTTTTTTTCCCATAATCTTGGTCATTAGGTCCATTGCCCCATTAAACAGCAGGCTCATACAGCAACTGAGTGATTTTTCAATTAGTATTCTCATTTCTTTTGCTTTTAGTAAATGGAAGTGTGTCTCATCTAGCTGGTTCAAACAATATGATTACCTTTTTTGTGTTGCTAAGATAGATGGTTCTTCTTGCTCCGTTAATTACAAGCTTGTGACTAATTCAATTCAGCTGTAAAAAGAATCTATGTGATCATCAACAAGTAGGTGTGGGGTATGTGAATGTCAGCATGTCACTTTTATAGCCTATTTGAGGCAGTAGGTGATGTTTTCCTACCATGTCCCCTTCACTATATCTAGAAAAGAGTTTCAGAAAGTGCACTTTATGCAGAATGAAATTTATGATCTCTTTTGAAATTTGACATTGATAGTTTAAATTGATAGGTTTTTTTCCATTTGTTTTCAAATTTCTTACCTGTGTGAAGCTATTTCATGAATGGGGCTGTAGTTATTGGAAGCATTCTAAAAAAAGGTAACATAGAGTTTGATAAAATCCTATGTTTATTTCTATGTAGTTTAGTAGTACCTGCCAGTGAAATCATTAGATACTGTTACAGGAAATATTTTTTTCCTATTTTTAGAGAAAATTTTGAAATCCTTGCTTCTGGAATTTGGCTGAACTGAACAGAACACCAGCTGTGTTTTGATCAAGGGTGATATTTGGCAGAATGTTGTATTTTTGAAAGAAACCTAGCACTTACATCTGTTTTGCCTTGGGCTTGAAGTCTGGATATGTAGGGGGGGTTTTTTGCCTTCAGATTGTTTGTATTTAACTGGCTTACACTCGAGAAAAACTTAAAATAATTTGGGTTTTTTTGTCTAGGTGGAAATAAAAGGTGGTGAAAATGATTACTACAATGTGCTTCCAAATAAGAGCCTGCAGAAAATTTACAAGGAGAATGGAAAGAAACTTGGAATTGATTTTATATCAGAAGATGCTATTTTGAATGGTTTGTCAGGTAACTCCAACTGCATTTTTCATTGTGACTTAAGCTTAGGTTGATCGACCCTTAAGTGTACAAAATAACAAAATAGAGCTGAGTTAAACACAGTTTGGTCAGAAGAAAAAGCCAAATTACAAGGCTGAAGCTCTGTAGAAGGTTTATATCTCTGGCCTATATTTCTGTATTTGTTGTAGAAGCTAAGAACAGGTAAGAAAAGCAGTAAACACCTTCTGATAATAGTTCTGAAAATATTTCAAGTAATAAACAGTTTGGTTGGGGGAAAGGATGGAAAGCTAAGAGCAGTTTTTCTGAGAACATGAGGATGTGTCATGAATTGTGTCTCATTCTGTGGCTTTAAAATACAGAATCCTGGTTTGCTATAAATGGGGATGAGACTTTGTTTTTAGGGACATTGTTTAATAATATTTTCCAAGCTTACATATAAACAAATCTACTAGAATCTAACAATTATTTTAGAGGGAGTTTTTGGAGAGATTTATAAATGGAAGTTTAAGTGTCTCACTAACCCTAATTTAATCTTTTCATTAACAGGTAATTATATGCCTCTAATTTTAGTTCATGAGTTCAACAGATTAGTTTTCCAAAGGGTGCTCTTCAAGTAGGTGTTTACTTTTGGGTGTTGACTGTGTCTCAAACAATTTAACTTTTTTGGTCTCTAAGCTCTAACAGAAATGGGAATTCTTGAATGCTTAGGTGGGATTATTGTTGTCCTTAACACTTCTTTTTTTCAGAATCTTCCTACAGGAGCTCTGTTCAAGTCTCAGCTTCTGCTCATACTTTTAGCTTTCACTACTGATCTTAACTGTATTTATGAACACTTTTACTCCATTCATGCTGAAGATTTTTCTCTTTAAAGGAAAATACTGTTATTTTAATTAGTTTGATTGTGTTACTTGTATTCTCTATATTAAATGCAGATTATCTTTGGAGTTTGGACAGATTTGGAGTTTTAAGAACAGCTTTCCAAACTTCTTTTTGTGGGCAGGGGGATATCTATTGTATCTAATTATATTCTTGGTAGCTAACGGTAATAGGTTGTTTTCTGTTTCTTACTTCCCTTCCAAATTAAACACTGGTTCATTGTCTTGTGTTTAAAAACAAATTATAACTTAAGGCAGATTTCTTCCTTCTTTCTTCAATGTAATCCAAATAAGATTTACTACTTTGCTTTTTAGCCAAAGAAAGGGGCTGAGGAACCTTAAAATGTTTACTGTAGTGCAACTTTCTGCAGCTCTGCTAGTTGATTCCTCCAAACCATTGTAGTAAGGATGATCATGAATATCACTGATCTTGCTTTTGTTCAGAGGTCTTGAAGTGAGCTTTTCACAGACACCCAGCTGCAATAGGGTTTTCATATGTAAGTTATATGATATGCTCAATGTTAACCATTTACTTCCTTAAACCAAAGCTCCCTGTATGGCTGTCCTGTCCTTGGATTGCATGTCAAATGTCAAAATGTGCTTGAGCATTTGCTTTTTTTATCTCACACTGCAGTAGGCTTTACTGAATTTTCTTTCCACAGCTTCTCCTCTGAATTTTTGCAGTGGGAATTCAGGAGAGATAACAAAGCACAGTCTCCAGACCCATAGGAGTGGAACTTTGTATGCTACCCTTTTCTGGGGGCGGTTGAGTATTTTGTGTCGTCTTTTTCAAGGCCTCTATTTCTGTTTAGTTTTCACGTCATTTTCAATGTTTTCTTTTAGGATATCAGTTTCTTCTGTTGAAAGGGAAGGAAGATAGCTCAGTTGCTTCTCCATGTCTGTGCAGCAGGACAGTCGTTAAGAGCTGAGCGTACTCGTTGCCACCTCTGCATGGGCATTAGTGTCGCTCTGTTCCCAGGTATCGCTTTAGGCAGATAAGCCTCACCAAGGCTTCCTCGAGTGCCTCAGGTCACAGACTCCTGCTGTGCCCCCTGCAGCTCTGCTCGCAGGGCACACAGCCAGGGCGATGTGACATCATGTGAGACTCAGCCAGCTTGGAACAGGTGCCAGGACCTGTGTCTCCTTCTCCTAGGCAGGGTAGCTTTACTGCAGGATATCTGTAACCTCCTAAAGCAGATGGCTTAGTTAAACATGTCTTAGTTGAGGCACCTGTGATATCTTAATCTGTTCAAAATGTAGTATTCATGGGGTTCATTTGCTTCCTGTGCACAAAACTGATAAAGAAAATCTTAAGAAGGTCTAGTATATTTGAAAATTCCACTTTTGAAGCTTGGGACTTTATATAAATGTTTCTTGGAATCTTTTGTGTTTTCCCCTCTGTTTATCTTTGTGGTAATACTGACTCCATTAAATATGCAGTGACTTGAAGAGGCTTCAGGATATATTTCTGAGAGACTGGAACTCGAGTATCTCTCTGTTGAAGATAGCACAGGATTATGTATATTGCATTGATATCTGCCATTACTTATGCTTCCAATCTGTATGTGTCTAGCAAGCTTACAATTTCAGATGTTTGTATGGAAATTTGGAACACCTGGTGTTCTAAACATACCTCTGTGTTATTCCCATAAAGGGTGTGTAACATTTTGTCTGATAGAGGGGAAGATTTAGCTGTCACATTTTTATTAAAAGCTGCCTGGATTTTGCTTCTCCATATTACTAGAAAATACCCAATTTAAATCTCTTCTATTCAGCAAAAATAACATGTCATCTGGTAGTACACTGAATATGGATACATATTTAGGAGGAATGACATGACTCAGCTATAATGCAGTGAAATTTCTCATGTTTCATTCACTAAGTGAGAGTAGGGAAAAGGGCAGCACAGTCTTTGCAGCAGTTTGTGTACTGGGACTTAGTAAGGCAGGTCTAGAACCTTTGGTTAAGTCTGGAGTATGCAGAACTTCTGGTTTGTCTGTCCAGATTGACCAAAGAATGAATCAGTAGTGGAGACTACTGGAAATTAAAATAATTTATTGCTGTGCCAGGAGTTGGATTTTCTTCAAATGCATCCTGAATTTATGGGACGAGATGTTTTTGAACAAGCTTGGCTGTTTCCATTATCTGTCAGCAGAGTAAATAGCAAACTCTTGTCCTAATAATGTAGGCTCTGTGGACTCACTTTTAATAACTATAGGCTTCCAAGTAAAATCTGTATTCTTCAGTCATTTAATTACTAAATCTTAAGGCATTAGCAATATCTTCTCTTCATAAAGTATCATGATGTAGAGGCTACCTGATGTGTTAAAATTAAATTTTATACACCATTGCTAAAGAAACAAATTCTTGTATCTCTGGCCCCAAAAAAGTTAATTGAGATCTTAGCTGGTCATCCCCATTTTTCCCTGCTACAAAACAATGCTTCCTCTGCTACCTGGATATCACAATAAACTGGTATGTTGATTTCTTCAGCTTTGAAATGTCATTTTAACAGATAATGAGAGGATTGCTCTTTTGGGTAAAAAAAAAAAAAAAAAAAACCAACAACAACAAAAAAAACCCCAAACCAAACCAAAACCACTTGGGATGTAGTTGTAGACTCTTGGGTGATTTACTGTGAAGAATCTTCTACTTTGGGATGATACCATTCAGTAGATTAGGCTGTGAGATAGGTGCTAGATAACATACTGAAAGTGATAGGCATGAAAGAATCATCATTAAAATTTGCAGCATTGCTATCAGGTGTTTATCTACAAAGTCCTAGCATTTTGTGTGGAGTTTAGTTCTGGTTTTATTTCAAGGGTGCTTGTGCCTTTGAGATTTCCATAACTGAGAATAATCAAAACACATGGGGCAAAAAACAGTTACCCTCAATCTGTTTTTGTTTAAGGATGAATAGTTTCTACTTTAGTCCCCTACAGAATGCTGAATATTTGCATGTTGGTGAGAAGCGGGAATTGTCGGGCCTAGTTCTAAAGGGCTCTGACAGGAAAATAGCTGAAATGCCTGACATTCCCAAGGTTTGCAGCTTTCCAGTTTCTGAATTAACAGCTCACTATCAGGGGATGCTTGATAAAAATGAGCAGTGAAAGGAGTAGGAGAATGCTGATACGACTTCCTTGCAGTCCAGTAACTGATCGTTGATCAGAAGCACACTGGAGAGCAGCACCTGAAGATGGCTAGTTAGGGAAAACACCCTGGTGACAGGAGACATTTGTATGAATAATGACTCATTAGAAATGTTTTTATTTTAGTATTTGGGGCAAAGGATACTCTATTTTAGATATGGGCTGGAGAGAATGTCTATCATGCATTTTCTTACAGCATTCAAAACTGCCCAACGCTTTCATTAACAAAATCTCTATGCTGCTTCTAGGTTCCACGGACTTTGGAAATGTTACATTTGTAGTTCCTGGGATTCATCCTTATTTTTATATTGGCTCTGATGCATTGAATCATACTGAGCAGTACACAGAAGCTGCAGGTGAGTGGAAGTCAAAAGAGTTAGAGGTTTATATCTGGAATCCTTAAGCATTGTATAGTCTGCTTGCTGACTGCTCACTACAGCAAATCTAGAAATTAGAAATACTTCAAATTACACACATGGCTTTCCCATGTTTCACTGGAATTCAAAGCTACTGTGTTGTAAATGTTTAGAAGTGTAAGTACTGGATCTGAAATTGGCTGCATGTGAATACCTTTGTCCAGCAGGATGTGGTCTGAGCTGAATAAGGATCCTGTGAAACAATTAAAATTAATAGTAGAGTTGCAGAACAAGCTGACAAATGTAGAATTTCTTGGTTCATGTTTGAGGTTACATGTATATGGGTAGGATAACCACTCCTCGTACTAACAGCCTGATTTGATAATGCCATCTGGACAAAAGAAATGAGAAGGATTATCCATAACAGCATATTCAGAAGAATTTCTAAACATGAGCCAAAAGATAAAAGTCATTTTTACTTCTAAAACACAGTACTTAGGAAATGTAACAGGCTAGCTTATAAAACTCCACATTTTCTAAAGAGCATGATGTGAACACTCACTTTCCTGTTCTCAGTCTTAGTTGTTTGTATCAGTAGCAGAAAATTATGTAGTTGCAAAAGAAAAAATTGTTTTGAGGCATGGGAAAATAGGTTTATTTCATGCAAGTAGATTTTTAAGAAAATGTTCTTGCAGCTGAAACTTAGGATCCTATTTTATGAAATATCCCTTTATGCAGTAAGCAAGTGGTTTAATATTGGTAATCTCACCTGAAATTCCTCTTACTTTTTTTTTTTGCAGGCTCACACACTGCTCAGTTCTACGCCTTGCGCACAGCAAAGGCTTTGGCAATGACTGCACTGGATGTCATTTTCAAGCCAGGTCTGTTAGAAGAAGTCAGGGAAGACTTTAGAGAAGTGAAGCTGAAAGAAGAGGAGCAAATAAATGCAGCAGAACCTAAAAAAGAATCTGGTGTTGGTGTAGGAGCGTGTGCATCACACTAAACTTGATTAAACTTGATTAAAACATTCTCAGTAGGATTGACGAGATGCTGTATTTAAATCCTAGTAGGGGCTGGATAAATACATAGCTGAAGAAATGATGATCTTATTTTATTTGGACTTTAGGAGAAGTAAATAGTATCATTGCTTTCAAAAATGTGAAATTTCATCTAGCTGTAATGTTTGTGTTCACTATGGTGATGATTTTCATACAGAGATTTCAAATATGTTCTCTTTAATTTGCAGTGTTGAATAAATTACAGTGTTTAGATCCCTTGTCAGTGATTTTCTGTGTAGTGCTATAGTAGTATTCCTTATAAAGGAAGTATGGCAGTTTTCTCTTTTAAAATAAGCACTTTTCATTCAGTGATCATATGCTGAATCTGATCTGTGAAGTTTTTATAAAATTTCTGGTCAGTCACTTTTCTTGGGTCAAGATGGAGACTTAAAACATGAGCTGGTTTCACTGGAGAGAAGGGGCTATGTTTGGAAATATACCTGGTTTTGATAATAGTAGCTCCTAGCAATGGAAGAGGACTGTTTGTATGGGAATGCAGTCTATAAAGCTTGATTGTCCTGAAACACATTGATTTTCCTCCTAATAAATTTTGCAAGTGTTGTGGAGAAGTCACAGATCACAAAATTGGAAAGCAGCTAAATGTTTAATAGATTAAATAAACACATTTAAATGACTGCAGGAAAAATTCTGCTCTGAGGCAATACAGGTGTCCACACAAGGCGTTACATTAGCTTAACTGATCTGAAGGAGGTGTATAAATTTAGCTGAACCAGTGGAGATTTTTGTCACAAAGCTACAAATGTGGTGCCATGAAGTAATAAATAGTTGTGTGCAAGGCCCTCTAGGAAGCTCAGAGGAGCTTGCAGTGAGGACCGCTGGTGCAGTAGCTGGCTTCTTTAACCTGTTTGTTCCCATGTCCTAAGCAGCAGATCTGTTAAGTCTTGCCAGTTGTCCTTTCTGTGTCTTGCATAGTCAATCCTCGTAGAGACATTAATACTGCAGTTTTATTTAGGTGGTGGTCTGTGTGCCCAAACATGTTAGGATGTCTTTTAATTCACTGGTTAAAGGATCTCATGAGTACACAGAAAAGAAGTCAGTGGACAGATGGAGTGAGAAAGCAACTTACTAATTAACATTTTCCTAAGCACAGGTATTTCTGTAAGCTTCAGAAAGGAAGGCAGGCAAGCTGTATTCCTTAGGAAGTCAGAATAACTGACTTTCAGGAACCTTTTTTTTTTTTCCTTAACAGTGTCTAAATAAGTGGTAAACTCTAAAATTCTGTTCAGCATTTATAGTTTATTGATTTCTGTATTGACTTTAATTTTACGCCAGTAGCCTTGCTTTCATTAGCAAGTGGTTTTCACGGATGTGTGAAACAGATGAAGGTGGGACTGAGCTATAGATGTGTCCAGGATAGTAAGTTGAATACTAAATCCAACTGAAATTTGTTGTAAGGTTTGTCAAAGAACTTTGTCCTTTTAATTTACAGTCTGCCTTGCCAGCTCTCAGATGCAATTGCAATTCATTAAGATCTACAGGGTTAACAGGCTAGTACATTGATTTCCTTGGCATGTGTGACTTCTTATCTCCTCCTGCAAGAACTGCTTATCTCATTGCTTTGCTGTTTTTAAGATGGAGTGTTTGGATCCCACATAGGTACCACATGCCTTGTTGTGTTTCCTACAAGCTGATATGCGTTAAAGCTTTCTCAGTTCTCTTTGTCCAGACTTCTTGGCTGCATCGTATCCAAGATCAGTTAATTAAACTTCTCTGAACTAAAAGTGTGTCTTCATTTTGTTGTAATCATTGCTGTACTGAATTGAAGTACTGATTAAAGATGAGTTCATATTAATAAAGGAGCTTAATTGATTGACTTTTCTTGTCCTTTTCTTAATATTGAGACGCTGCATGGTTGTGAGTAGCATTTTTAGTTTTTTCTTTTTCCCCCCTAGTTATGATTATGTGAGATTAAGGGTGTTTTAAGTTTTCCCTTTTGGTCTGTGTTTGTGAGGGTAAATGCTTTTCAAATGCAGTATTTAATGTTAATCCTTATAATCCTATGGCTGTTTTAACTGTTAAAACATGTTGGAATTGATAGAATAAGTTGAAATGTGAGCTTGTGAGTCATCACTGAAGGATCTCTGTTAGGCTAAAGCTGGTGTAGCCTCCAGTTTGAAGTGGGATTAGCACCAACACTAGGTCAGGTGATACTGGCTTCATTTGCCGAATCCTTGAATCCTCTTTCAACCTTCTTTCTCAACTCCCCATGTGAGCTAATTCCAGTTTGTCTCAGAATGTTAATTCTTGAGATCCAGAATTAAAGCAGTTTGGAATTTAACCTTGCAATTGTACTATCACAGTGATACTATGTATGGGAGAATTTTAGTTCCTGTGGGAATAAAGCTTTAGTTTTCAGTCATTTATGCTCATAAATCACACATACATGAAAACATCTCTAGTGGTTTGAAAGCAAAACAAATGAGTGGCTCCAAGTCAGAGATACAATTTAATAGGAAAAAAGGAGAGAAAGTAAAATAAAATAGCTGCAATAATACAAAAGACCACTGACAGAGTCAGAATACAACCTGAGCAGAGTGATGGAAGCAGTCCAGATGAGGTGGTCTTCCTGAAGCAGTGATCCTGTAGAAAGGTCTGGTAGCTCTGTTCCTCTGGGAATCCAGTGGGTAAGGACCCCCTGTACTGTCTCAAACCTCAGATTATATCCAGATGAGAATGCTTGGTTCCTCCCCCTGGGCGGAGCATCTCACAATGGGATGATGGGTCATGCAGGGGGTCCTTGATGGCCCATTAAAGAGAGATAGCTCCAGGAGGGAGTTATCTATGAGTCATGGGCAAGGCATCTGATGGGCCATTAACAGAAGATAATGGCCCAGAGGGAGGGGGTCTGGGAAAACACTGCCCCACCTGGATTCAACAGTTCATGAAGATGGTGATATAATACTTTGTGCACATCGTATACTACAACCCAGGACAACATCCAACATGCTTTTTAAGTTGCCCTAACTGCAGTCTTCCCCAAGCAGTTTGTAATTTAAAAATATTGGAATATTTGTCAGGAATAGTATTCTCAGTAATGAATCAAAATGTGTAGGAAATGAACTGTAATGGCTGAAATTATTCTTAACTGCTGATGGCAAATCACAGCTGTAAAAGGATGAGGTGATGATGTCCAGATGTTGTGAAGAACTGAAAGCCTCTGCCAGCCAACCAAACTACAGTATTTCCTTATTTAGTATCTGTCTTAGAACCTGAGTAAAAGATACACCTGGTTTAAAGCAAAACAAAAAATAAAACATGAAATGTGATGAGTTGATTTTTTATGAAAAGATTTGGAGGAGACAACTTGCAACCTGGTGTAGAAGAGCCCAGCAGTCTTTCTTCAACCCATAAATGGGAAACAGTTTTTAACGTTCTTGTGAATCTTGTTTCTGTCATTGTTTCCCCCCACTATGAGTGCTCTGTACCTGCTCCCATTGCAGTCACAAGGAGCAGGACTGTGTTCTTATGAGGAAGAGTCACGACCCATTAGCTGCTGAAGTCTCTCTAGTATTCATTGGGTGATCTCAAACTTGCTAACAGCATTCCTGAAAACAGACTTTTATTTAGGGCAAAATGTTTAGGAATAAATAACTTGAAAATAACAAAGAAAAAGTCAGTCTACATTATTTCCTTTTTACCCCTGAGGTTTGAAATTTCCTTGTCCTGCAGGTAGCAGCCCTCTAGAGAGCCTCTGTCCACCAGACTGTTTCATTGGCTGCTGCTGCCCACATTTTGTTCTTACTAGGGAGCACAAGTGCATCCTGTATAAGTATTCATACCCAAACTATACTAAGCCAAGGTTGCATAAGATGTCTGCTGGTTTAGATTCCTCTAGGCATTAATGGAAGCCAAAAGTATCTGACAAACTCACTGAGGATTTTTCTCAAGCTCCAACTGCATCTAATGTCCTTATTTAAAAATAAAGTGAGAAGCCAAATGCTTTAGTCCTAATGAAGTCCACAGAGTTGAGGATAGTGTAAAAATATGGTGCTATTGTGTATGATAGCTCTACAGTTTCAGAGAATCACAGAATGGTTTGGGTTGGAAGAGAGATTAAAAGACCATCTAGTTCTTCATGCCTTCTCATTACTCCTAGAACCATTCAATTTCTTTTCCTACTCCAGCCTGGCCTTAAGCACTCCCAGGGATGGGGTATCTGCAGCTTCTCAGTGGCAGACTGAAGTGTGCTTCCTTGCTGCTTCACCCTATCATCATCACCATCCTTAAAGACTACCAAAGGCTTCAGCCTCCAAAGCTAGAACCGAGCTGGATGTGCTCACAGGCAGAACCTGTGTCTATCCACAATACACACAGACCTGCCTTCTGTCCATAGCCTCATTGCAGGTTGGGTTTTGGGTTAATCTCCAAGAAGTTGCGGATTGTCACCCAAAGCGAGAAGAAAGAGGACTGTAACACACACAGTCTGAGATGGAAAGCTGAGTGTCATCAGCATGGTGATCTGGACTTTGCATGCAGGCTTCTAATCAGAGCTCTGCTTGTGAAACTCTGGAAATCTGCAGCTCCACCAACATAACCAGATTTAAGGATGCATTTGGTATTCATCTGGATCAGGTCCTGAGCTCTCCATGTATAAACTCATGGAGATCACGCTTTTGAAGGTAGAAAACACACAATGCTGTACAAATGTGAAGTTTTATTGTGATTTTGAGTGTTTCTAGAAATTAACAAAATCAAACAAACCTCTCTGATTTATTGTAGAAGTGGAAAGGAGCAGAGTGTTAATGATTAGATACAAAAGCTATACAGTGAAAGATTAAAAGCCAAAAAAGTGCATATGTAAATATGTTTAATGAGTACAGTTGCTGATAGCAAACACTGACTGTATATGACATATCCTGTAGTTATAGAATATATGTATATACACATTTATATGAGACTGAAAAGGCACTGAAGTTTCCCAAATAAAACACAAGTAAATTAACAGTGTAAATCCAAACACTGAGGTTGGGGAATCAATTTAGGGAGTTGTGCTGGAAGGGAAATTTTGAAAAATCACATGGGAAGTTAGAAACTAGGTTCCCACTGAAAGCCAGGGAATTCAAAAGTCCAGCTCCCATTTGCATCTTCAAAATCTCCTTTAATATACTGATCAGATGCCAAATAATGTATGTAGTATGAGATTAATGAGTCTATAAAGGAATGTAGTGTACTGCAGCAAACTACAGAACATTAAGCTTCTTATGGAGCTGAAGAGCTTACTATAAAATCTGGCACTCCTGTTCATGCTATTCTTAAATTGTAGAAATAAATGGGTTCTTGCAATACTGAGAATCTAAATACATTCCTGTGCAAGTTTGCCCAAGAAATCTTTGAGCTATTTGTGGGGAAAGTTGTCATCAAAATAAGGAATAAAGTAGGGTGGGCAAACCTGGTAGTCAACCGTCTATCTGCTTTTGCCAGAGTGACCTTTCCACTTTCATTTGACTGCAAGGTTTAAACAAACAAACAACAAACAAACAAACAAAAACCAACAAAAACCCCCCAAAAGCCCCAACCCAAACCAAACCAGAAAAAAAAAGGCATTTTTTAATCTCTTGAAAAAACTTACAGGAGAATAATATGATATGAAGGGTACTTGATGAAACAAAGGTATGATAGTATCTGTGCATGCGGAAAAAAACCCTGTAGAAATAAGTAGTACAACTATCTTATGGATGGGTGTGTCTCTCTGATTTTTTTAGTTTTTGTGATTTAACTGCCTTAGCTATGGAGTGTAGGCTGTAAGTGTGAGATAAGTGTAGGTAGTTTTTCAGGTCACAATTTTACCAGTTTTAAGAAATGCTGAGTATGTTTACGTAACGTTTATTTACACAGGAAATAAAAACAACAACCAGCAGTGTTTAAACAACTGCAATGACTGTGTCACACACCTGATGGTAAAGTGACAGAACAGGCAGGCCAGGGCAGGTGTCACGTAAGAAGATTTACTCTCCTTGTGGAGTCACAGCTGCTTTGGTCTGATGCTCAGAGAAGCTCCACCAGTAAAACTCAAGAGTATCTGCTCTTGTAGTGTGTTGAATGGCAGTAATGAATTCTGCAGCTGTGTGCAAAACCATGTGTGTGTTTAACGTCCTGTGAATGCAAACCCTCAGGCAGCTTTGTGAACACAGGTGTGTGTATATCATGTAGCAGCGGAACAACTGAATGCTCACAATTCTGAGACACCTTTGGTGCTGCTGGTGTTGTAAAGGCCCCTGATTCCATTCAACTGATTCTTGTTTTTCTGAACTATTTTATCACTTCTGTATTACAGATTCTGCCTTTTTCATATGTATTCACACTGACTGCCTGCTCTCCAGACACTGTGTTGGAGAGCTGGGACTTAAGTCAGTGCCAACTGCCCCCAGCTCCAGCTGTGTCCCCTTGCTCTGCCTCAGAACGTGCTGAGCCTTCTCTGAGGGCATGGTGGGCTGCAGGATGCTGGGGGACAATGCAGTATGAAAGCAGATTCTGTTAGTCGTACCTGTGTCTGCAGTGGACCTGCTGTCTTATGGTGAAAGCTGTTTTCTTCATTCCAAAGGTTTTGGCATGGTATCTCTTGTAAAGTCCTTACTACTGCTTTGTCAGCTGTCGAGCACCTTTCTATTTTGCTTTTACTACAAACAGATGAACCTGGATTTTCCTGGAAGCGAGTACAGTCACTGCTGGCATTGCAGGCTGCAACAGGTTTTCAGGCTTACACAGGCTGGTAATGCCCAGACTATATCAGAGGAAAGAGGGTTCTCCTGAAGTAGTTTGGGGATTTTTTCACAGACAACAGATTGTCTCCACTGGATCATTTTGTAGAGAAACCCATTCACAGGAAACTCAAGAGCAAAACTACCAGTGACCCAAATAAGCAGATCCAAGGAGAGCTCCTGTATTTCCCAGAAGATTTGGTTAGCATTACAGGAAGTCTGGCTTTTGTTCATACCTTATTAAATATACATTGCAACTCATATTTTAAAAACTTAGTCAAGACAGTTTGGAAATATTTCCATGTTTTAAATACTATTAAGATAGAGCACAAGTCTGAAAGTATTGCTACGTGGACCTGTCAATGCAGTACTGCTAATGAGTCATGCATTAAGCTGTGAAAGACGTAGCCATCAATAACCTTGCCAGAGCGTTTCCCAGTACTGGATATTTTGTGCTTGTAATTACCATTTCTGACCTCATCCTGCAAACATGCAAGTATTTGCATATTCTTGTATTTATTGCTATTGAATGTGGTCAGTCTGCTGAGCTGAGAGATGTATGCATGCACTCAGGTACTCAGAGAATTAGGATTTCGGGGGTACAAAATGGAGGATGCACCATATATAACCAACTGGCAATTATAGTCACTTGTTAAAATAGTTTACAGTGGCCTGTGAGGCACAAGAAGGAACATAGCACAACTTTAAATAAGTATAAAATTTTAGATTGTATATCCTATATTTTGCTGACATGTGAAACTTCCACAATTATTTATGCCACAGATGAGTTGCCTCTAATTAAAAAAAAAAAAAAAAAAAAAAAATTTCCTGGAAAAAAAATCAGTCTTCCTTCCAATTAAAACAATTCTTGATTTGCGTTGTTAGCCTGTGAGACTGTACTTTCATTTAATGCCATAATGCTCTGTGACTACAGAAGCCCTGAATTTTTATGAAAAAATGGACCAGTATATCAAATTAAATAGAATGTATGCCCCAGGGAATATTATCCTGGAGTACTTGTCGATGGCATGGGTGTCGATCCGCATGCTGACGTATCTCTGGTTTTTCCTCCTGGCCGAGCCCCTCTCGGAGCCCAGCGCCAGCTGCACCATCATCCGGTCCTGCTTGTCCCCGTCCTCGGACATGAAGTGCCCCAGCTCATTCACGTCCCCGTCGTTGTAGCTGCCGTCCACCATCATGGGCCGGGGCTGAGGTAGGCTGCATGCACAGGCAGGCTGTGGGCACAGACAAGGGCAGTAAAGGTTTGAGCTGTGTCCACAAGGTCACAGACATCCCTTTGCTCCTTCCATCCCACAGAGGTGGGGAAAGGCCTGGGGGACTCAGGCTGCTGAGATGCAAAAGGGAGAGCAAAACGGTGGAGCTGGGCAGGAGCTTCTTCCATCTGCACTTCCATGCCTGCAAGGCACAGGTGCAGTCAGGGAGAGAGCAGGACTGTCTGTGGAAAAGTTCCTTTGGCTTAGACACAGGTATCAGGGTGTAAACGAAGGTTGGACCTGCACTTTGCAGCTGAGAAAATCAGAGCAAGACAGAGGGAAACCACAAGAAGGAATGTACGATGCCTGCCCCATTTGGAGAGATCTTAGGCTGAAATTTTAGTTAAAATTTAATGTAACAAGGGCGGAACAGGAAAACTGAGACCATTGTGTAAGTTTAGACTGTGCACAGACAAAAGTGGGGGATTATCTGTCACGTCATCTGAAACCCAAAATGCAGAATTCAACTGATTCTATCCACAGGTTTTAATCTACAGTATAAAAAAAAAATAAATACTGAAATGTAAAATCCTAAGACCCATCCCATCTATATAGGCAGTGGAGGACTATACCTAGAGGGAGTTAGCCTGTGCACACTCCAAAGAAAGAAGAGTGAGCTTGGATGTGGGAAATCTTTGTAACCCACAATGCCTCACTGCTGGTGTCTTTTTGCACGCACTGCATTTTCCCCAGGCAGCTGAGAGCAGCACTCTGCAGTTGCAAAGCTTTGAACACTTCCAGACTTTTGCCACACCTTTTACCAGGGCCAATAAAATGACATTGGAAACAGAAAACCCCACCTTGTCCCGCAGTTTCCTCTCCTTCCGCTCTTGCACCGTTGTCAGGTAATTCACTGCTGCGTATTCCAACACTGAGAGGAAGACAAACACAAAACTGACCCACAGGTAAATGTCCACTGCTTTGATGTAGGAAACACGAGGCATGGAGGCATTCACCCCAGTGATGATCGTGGACATGGTCAGCACGGTGGTTATCCCTGGGGAAAACACCAGCAGAAGAGACCATTAGATGCCTTCAAACCAGACTCTTCATCACAAATACAGCATCTGTTACAATTTCCTGACACCTTGCAATAATTTTTTTCACACCTGGGTAATGAGTTTCACTGCCTGAGGAGGGTCCAGGCAGCCCTGACTTGTAACTGGGGTTTTCTTGTCTCTGGTGAGCACAGCTCTAATTCTGGTCTCAGGTGTTGCTAGTCTGCCTCCTCACCACACCATTAGCTTCCCACCCTACGGCCAGGCAGCAGCACTTTGCCTGCACCCTGTTCCAGGCTCAGGACAGTCCCTGGAGAGGTACAAGTACATGGATTTGAACTCAATTATCCTTATGGGTCCCTTCCAACTCAAGATATTCTATGACTCTACGATTCTGAGTATCTCAGCTTCTAGTTCAACCCCTCCACAGCATGGACACAAGCGAAGCTGCTACTTTTACCTGTATCCCCTGTGTTTTCTGTATGCTGGACTTCTCCTGGGAAGTCCTGCTTCATGAGAAGTCACAGAAGTCCCCAGCTGACTCTCACACCTGGTCTGTGCCTTCACTGGAGCAAAAGCAGGGAATATGGTGCCCCACAAGGCAGTGCTGCCCCACATTACATCCTGGGTAAGCACAATGAGCACATGAGCAAGGGCAGGAGCCCATGCAGTTCAGCATTACCCTGACTCTGAGAGAACCTCTCCATGGCCCTCTCATTTCAGGGGCTAATTATGTCACATTAGTGAGTACTTTGGAAGTTGAAATTATGTATATAAGCACAAAGGACTGAATTCACAGGAGTATCTAGGTGCTAAAAATGCTGCTAAGGCAGTGCCTACATCCTCTGAAAAGCCATGGCCCATACCCTTATGCTTCTTTTAATGATGTCTCGAGGCAATGGGTGCTGTTTCTATATTCAGACGTGGAAAAACTGCCCTATTGCCATCTCTATTTTGTCTCTCTATATTCTCTCCACTGAGGAATATGATTTTAAGAATAAATAAAATCCTGAGGCATGTTGCCTGGAATAAGAGGAAGCAAGCTTGAGCTCATAATCTGCAAAAAACCAAACAGCACTTTGCTGAGGGCAAAGCATCCACTTTAGAAGAAGATTTATGTCCACATACAGTTCTGCTCCTATGGTGACTCCTGTGACATATGGCTTCATCTCTCTGAAAGATGCTGCAAAAGGGGAAGCTGAATGCCTCACTCTGCAGTGCCAAGTCATTTAACAAGTTAAATTGCACGGCACAGTTCAGCTGTGTTACCTCCACCCTCTCTCCTCTAGCAAAACTCAATAAGCTGAAATTTTGTCAGGGCTGCTGATACTGATTTTCACCTTCTTGCTCACTGAAGTCTCTGACGGATACTGACACCTTGGCTGTACACGTGCCCTGTCTCTGTTTAGAGCAATAAAAGCAGAGCGGGACGTTTTTTCTCCGATTCATTCCAGGTGCATCTTGTGCAAACAGGGAAAGCAACTCTCTCGGCACTGCAGGGCACGAGAGTTTGCACCATGAGGGGACACATGCCCTGTCCCTGGGACATGCATGTGTGGCACAGATGATTTCCATGCCTCAAGGCAACACGGGGGCAGTGCACGGCACCGGGGATTTCACCTTGATGGTCAAGGCTGTGGTTGTAGCATTTGTAGCATTTGTCTCTTTGGTCTGCTGACTGCAAGACTGCTTTTACCTAATGGGACTCTGGCAGGAACTGCTCGTCGGTCAATCCAGAAGGACACCCAGGACAACATGACCATGAGAGTGGCAGGGAAGTAGGTTTGGAGCAGGAAGAAGAAGATGTGTCGGCGTAATGTGAAATTTATATAGAGGCGATTGTACCACCCTGCGAAAGAGAAAGAAGGGAAAAGAGAAGTTACACCGTCAGACTACTTTCAGACAGAGTGATGTTGCACCAGGGGAAAAGTGACTAACTTTCTTTTATTAAAACACAGTTAATGGTTGCAGATCATTACAACTTACAGAAAAAATTCCTTACTGAACCAACAATCAAAGTCAAAGCATCTCTCAGGCTGACATCTTCCAGAAAATATAACCTATGCAATCAGAGAGTTAATCAGAGAATCTTAATTCAACTTAAGATTTGGTGTGACCTTGAAGATTATCCTTCCAGACTGCATGACCATTAAGATGAAAGTGTGTGGCAGGGACAGCAAACTTGGTATAGAGGAGTGGCACGTCTGATGGGACACAGAGAGAACCCCCAGTGGACAATCCCCCATGGCCAAGGTCAAGAGAGACAGTTTTCACCTCTTCTTCCCCCAGCTCTGGCAGGTGCTCTGGTTGCCCACCTGTGCTGCTGTAAAAGGCAAGCTTTGTAGTGGTGTGAAATTCCTGAATCAGGAACTGGGACAGCGATATCCTCTCATCTGTTTTAAGGGAATCATTCCCATTCTTCCAGTAGAGCATAAGGTCATCTTCAGTGTAGGCATCTATGGAAGCAGAGCAAACTCAGGACAGTGCACTAAGACAGCTGCTACCACCCCCACAACCCAGGGCATGCCCACACAGCCCTCCTGGCTCCCTCAGAGCTCCCAGCTGAAAAGCTCAAATTCCCGAATGCCCCCCACCTAGGTGGTGGGTATGGCTGTGGCAAGGAGGGGACTAGCTCAGTGTCACAGCCCTCAGGCCTGATGCCTGGCACATTTTGTTAATCCTCCTGTTTCTCTAATCATAGTTTCACACAAATAATATGTGTGTCAAGCAACCCACTGCATCAGAACTTGAAAAATCCTTTATTGTAAACCTCGTAAAATTGATGCAAAGAGAGGGAGCCTTAGCAGAAAGAGCCCATTTGGGGTGACAAAAGGAGCAATCTATCCATGGTGTGAGGCACACAGGAGGAAAAACTCCTGGGTAAATTTTCTGCCTATGATATACATGAACATTACTTTGTTTTTTAATACATGTGGAAGTAACAGTAATGTTAACCCTGTCAGATGGGTTTAGTAGCAGCTCTTTTCACACAGGGAGAAAAAAAATCACATATAAATGTATTAAAACAGAATTAAAATTGTCATTTCTTATTGCAAGCTTAAGAAGGAGAAGAAAATAACTCAAAAAAAGCCGAAAGTTTAAAATGTTATATGAAATCTGGCCAATTCATTTGTGCATCATACTTGGGACAAAGGGCATAAGCTGGGTTTATCTCAAATAGGACTAAGAAGCGTAAGAGGAAGGCAATTAATGTCACCACCCCATCGTGGTTTCTACATCACAGATGAGCAGATGGTGCCTGTGAAGGGCATACGGCCATTTATCCATGTGTTTGAGGGCACCTGGGCAAACAGGTGCTGTTGGAGACTGCTGACCTGCAGGCCCCAGGGGGTGTGTGGCAGTGGGGCAGCCTGGCTGGCATTCAGGGCCACTGCTGAGACAGTGCTCTCAGCTGGTTTTTAAAAACACTCGTTGCAAACACCGTCTAATTTTAGGGAAAAAATACAGGCAGGGAGCTTTTCTTGGCGTTGAAGTCTGATGACTTTGGTTAGAGCTCCCATGAATGTAGCAGCAGTTCAATTAGTGGTATAATTAATTATTGATATAATTAAATTATGGTATAACACAGTTTGGGTGCCCATGGGGTGCCCTTGACTTCCCTATACCTCCACTTTACTTACAGCTTTCAATCTCCAGGGAACATGTCTGTGTGTCCAGGGGAAAACGACTAAAATCCATGTTGCACATTGCTGTTACTGTAACTCTGGGAATAATAAAAATCACTCCATTAAAATTTTGTCTCCTTATGTGACTGAAAAATAGTAAAGCTGTGAGTTTGGTCTTTTATTAAACAACTACAGCCAGTACCCCTCAACTGAAAATAAATTCCTTCCACTCAGCTAAAGCCATTCCACTTTAGTTAGAGCCATTTCTTCCTTTCAGCAAACTACTGTTGAAGAAGGTGACTAGAAAGTTAGGCCATTACAAGTTGCAACTAGTTGACAAAAGTATTGGAGAAGAAAATAAGAAAGGGCAAAAAGGACACCTCCCCCCTGACAATCAGTGGACATATCTCTGCAGACATCTGTCCTTTAAACAGATGCTTTGTATGATAAAATAATTTGCATTTATGAAAGCCATCGAAGTGCCATGAGGGATGCAGGTAATTTCCTTGCTCATAGAGGATTTCCAGCTGCTCAGGGGAAACCCAGTGACCACACATGGGAATCAGCCACCAGAGGGCATAGGGCTGGAGCTGGAATGCAACAGTGACCCCCGAAATGCTCTGGCCCATCAGTCAAAACTTGCTATAGTCTGATTATCACATTTTTAATAGCATAATTTAGTGTTTGAACCAGAAGCAACCATAAATCTTGACTTGGTTGGTTTGGACTCTAGAGAGGTAAATGAAAATAAAAGTATAAATCATATTGGGGAAAGAATTAATAAGTTGTAGAAGGGTTAGTGGTAGAGAGACATCTGTCACATAGTGATAAAACCACAATGCAATCCCTTATGTTAGTAGTCTTTTTGCACTAGTGGGTTATGTCTGATGTTGCTTCCCTGTCTGGATTTAGCCTCTGAGTGAAAGTGCTTGGCTCAAATGTAAGTTTAGGTGCCAGTGAGGTCTATGGTGGTTTCCAAGATGAGGAAACAATGTCTGGCAAAGAACCCTAAAAAGGTAGACACCAAGGGAAAATACAATCTGCAGGCAAAGGCTTTTAACAAAGCAGACAGGCAGTAACGACCTGTTTGTTCTTAAAGGGATCCTTTGTCCTTTCCCAGCATTCACACAGGTTTGCAACCTCTGCTGCTGAATAAAACGGAATCTCAGCCAATTTGCTATTGAAAACATTTGCCACCCCTTTGTACCGGGCAATTGTTTAAGCACAAGGCTGTGCAGCATCTGAGTAGTCTGATGTCCTCTTGTTCCCGTCTTCTTTAGATAACCATAAATGCTTGCAATGTAGATGATTGGCAGAGTGTGTAGGCATGCATGCTTTAGCTGAACAATATGTCATATTCTTTTCCTTTTTTATGGTACTCAGGACCTGACTAAACTTTGCAAAGGCCTAAAGAATACCTGAACCTTGTCTAATCTACTGAGTGAAGAAAAAGCTCTGATAATAAGAAGGTAGGCAATGTTCAGGCTACGAATTCAAATGAACGGTAGGATAAAAATATTAAAGAACAAAAGAATTCTTGTCAAACTGATGCCCCCTAGGGAATCAAGAATTTCTTTGCTTGACTTTTTTTTGTAGAATCATAAAACACTTTGGCAGGCTGAGAAATTACCCCCTCACCTTGTGGCAGGCTCAGCTTCACTTCTGCCACTACCAACATTCCCTAAAAACTTCCACAGCCATCACAAGCAGTGCATTCTGCAACTTTCCACTCGTTAAATCTGGGAGTCTTGCTGATACTGACCTCCTATCAGTCACGTTTTCCTTCTTTTTGTCCTTCAGAATATATTATCTATCATCTGATGCTTTCTCTATTTATCAGGTATTTTGTTACTTCATTTCTGTGGAGGTGATGTTGACATTCTTGCATCAGAATATTGTAGAGAAATTTCCTTTCTAATATGTTTTTACGGGTCCTTTGGCAATACTTGTTTTCTAACTGGAGGGAACTGCCGCCAAGTAAAACAGAAGCACAGATTTTATTTTCTTTTAGAGATTGACAAAGTGATTGTCTGGGATAGAGTTAATTTTTTTTTTCACAGTAGCTAGTGTGGGAATACATCTTGGATTTGTCCAAAAAACAGTGTTAATGACACAGGGATCTTCTCATCAATGCTGAGTAGGGCTTCCACAGTATCAAGGCCTTTTCTGCTTCTCACCCCACCCCAAAAGGGGGGAGGCTGAGGGTGCACAGGGAGTTTGGAGGGGACAGCTGATCCCAGCTGACCAAAAGGACATTCCACAGCATATGGCATCATGCTTAGCATATGAAGTGGGGGAAGAAGAAGGAAGGGGTGGAATTTTGGAATAAAGGCATTCATGTTCCCAAAGTGACTGTTACATGTGATGGAGCCCTGCTTTTCTGGGGTGGCTGAACACCTGCCTGCCCTCGGGAAGTGGTGAATGGATTTCTTGATTTGCTTTGCCTGTATACGGGGCTTTTGCTTTACCTAATTATCTGCCTTTATCTCAACCCACGAGGGTTTTTTTGCCTTTTACTGTTCCAATTCTCTTCTCCCTCCCACCAGGAGGGAGTGAGCCAGCAGCTACGTGGGGCTTAGTGGCCAGCTGGGGTTAAATCATGACACAGATGCTTCTCACTTAGCATCTCCAAGCACGAAAGTGTTACTTATCAGAAATTAAAAAAACTCAGTTTAATAACATTCAGACTTACGTCAACTGATGAACTATCTGGAAAATAAGGGAGAAAGCCAGGGCTCAGAAGACCCCTCAAGCCAGAGGACAAAGCAATGATTACCAAAAATGTCTCCTGCAAGAAGCTTTCATGGATTTCACATGAAAAGTGAGTAAAAAGCAGGAAGAGCCAAACTAAGTGTTTGGGTTGCTCTAACCATACATGGGAGTCACCCGGAGCTATACGCCCTTGCTCTGAAGCTTGTCACTTCATGTGCTGAAGGACGTTCCCTCTGGTTTTTTGCTTATCATAAAGTGGCACTCAGTATAACTTACACTTCTTTATTACTGCTGTTAAGAATAGAAACTGAACATTTTGCTGAGCCCAAAGACTTTGATGTGTAGAGAAGTGGATAACTATAGCTGCCCTGGACTTCTCTTTATTACCAGACACTGCCCTTTTATTTAGAATGTGCCCTGCCTCTTCAGCAGTGCCCCGTGAAGATTGCAGCCTGCTAGCCCCCCACAGAGCTGCTCCCAGGGACTGCCATGTCTGACTGCAGCTTCCCAACAGGAACAGGGGCTCGCCATGCTCACAAGGTGAAGGGACAGTGGTGGAACCAATAAT
Source organism: Chamaea fasciata (assembly GCF_029207755.1). NCBI lineage: Eukaryota > Metazoa > Chordata > Aves > Passeriformes > Sylviidae > Chamaea > Chamaea fasciata. The sequence continues at coordinate 77,948,823 of NW_027094088.1, read as the reverse complement.
GCTGGCATAGAAACTGGCTTTCTGCAGCAGGCACTTAAATGTACTCATACAGGCACTCAGATGTCTGTGGATAGCCAGCACATTCATTCTTTTTAATGCCTTTTTTTTTTGTATGAAGTCATGCAAAAACACAATACAGGAATCAATTTAACCACTTTCTCTTTCCACTAATAGCTTGCATTGACCAAATGCAGTTTTACCTGAGGCTATAAAGTACCTTCCCATCTGGCTGGACCCGCAGCATGACATTGTCTGTGGTGGTGTCATGGATGAAGGAACGCTTGGAGTGGACGAAGAACATGTCGGGGACCCAGATCTTCTTCACCAGTCTGCCATCAAAGGTCATGCTTTGGTTGTTGGTGCTGGGGAAGGACAGCCTCTCATCTTTCCAGTAGTGCCTCAGATAAAGTGTCATGGTGAAGTCCTGCAGCAAACAGGCTTCTGTCAGAACTTACACCTTATCAGTACAGTAGTGATTGCTCCTCTCTGGGACAAACCATGAACTGTAAAGCACCTCTCCTGAGGGCACATCCACTCGCCGGGCTGCAAGGGGCATCACCAGCTGCAGCTTATTCATTCATCAGGTCAGATAGATTTACTGGGTTCAGACACAACTCACTTCTCAAGCTTAAACATAGTACAGAATGAATAGCTGTAAATGATGTGTCTTCATTTAAAAAGCAAGTAATGATCTTGCTAAGCACCACGGCATTTTTCTACAAAGCTGCACGAGTTAAAACGTATTGATTCTGAAAATATAAAATCTTCTCCATTATCATTTTACTAACAGCCAAAATCTACTCTTAATTTTTTTTTTTTTAAGCCAAGTCCATCTCAGTGGTTTTCTCATGTTGATGCATGTTGCAACATGACATTAGAGGAGGAACAGGGGCAATATTCAAACACCATGGGAACTAACTCAAAATCATAATGTTTGATAAAAAAAAAAAAAAAAAAAAAAAGATCAGGTTTGTTGTTTGGGTTTTGTTTTGGGGGGTTGGGTTTTTTCTTTAAATTCTAACTCCTCGGTGTTAGTTCTTCTGCTTTGCTTTCAAGTCCCAAAGCTTTTTAGGGGCCCTCTGGCCACCTTCACAAGCTTTCTCCTCAAGGAGAGCAGGTGAAAGCTCAGGATGGCCATGGCTAGCTGTAAGGGTGCCAAGAGCACTGGAGTCAGGGAATCAGCTGGAGGGGTCCCCAGTTCTGGGGAAAATGCTCTCCCCTGAGGTCAGATGACTGCAGATATCTCAGCCCACACAAGAGCTGAAATAGCTGCAGTGAGAGGAGCCTGACATGCCACCAGTGTGTCCGCCAACCACCAGCTGGGCTGCCACAGCCCTGTTCCTGGCTCAGGCATGGGAGGAGGTCCAGTGAAGCCTCTTTATCCCTCTGTCTGTTAATTAGGAGCACAGAGAATCTGGGACTTCCTGTGAAACCTTCAGAGCTGTTTGATAATTTCGTTGAAAAATCAAAACATTTTGAAAAATATTCTGTAGTGGGGAGGGATCTTTTTCTCTTCCAAAGCAAAACCTGAGTTATTGAGAGACTCTGTGGGTCATAGAATGTTTGGATTGGAAAAGTGCCCTTGAAGACGATCTTGTTCCAACCTCCCTGACATTGGCAGGCTATCTTCCACTAAACTTTGTTCAAAGCCCTCTCCAGCCTGACCTTGAATGGAATGGGGCAGCCACAGCTTCTCTGGGCAGTCTGTTTCAGTGCCTCATCACACTCCAAGTAAAGAATTTCTTCCTTACATCTGATCCAAACCTACCCTCTTTCAGTTTAAAACCATTCCCCCTTTTCCTTGGGAGCTCTCTGGCCCCTGACTGCCTCAGAAATTGTCCAAAGTGACACTATGTCTGCAGCATGTAAGTGCCTTAAAACAAACACATTCATTGGTCTCCTCAGAGTTTTTAAGTGTGTTATCACTATTTAAGAAAATATAGAAACCCAAATCCTTTGAGACACTCTTGGCAATGTTTTATCATTTTGTCCTAGAGAAAAGAAAATGTCAGATTTCTTCCTTCTACCTCAAGGGCCGTGAAATGGTAGCATGAGGTCAATAGAAGTAATTGTTGGCAGGTTCAGATCAAACCTGAGTCTGCCTTTAGAGGCTGTGGAGTGTTTGTCCTTGGCACTCAAATCCCATGAACATAAACCCAGGTAGCCCGCAGAATTTTGGTCTCCAGAGGTCCCATCTGTGGCTCTTACCATGTCTACCTCAGAAATGCTGTCCAGACTTTCAACTTGGACATCCACCCCAACAGGAATTGCAGGGCCTAGGGGAAAAAAAAAAAAAAAAAAATTAGGAGTTGACAAAGTACAAACCTATTGAGACAAAGCAATCCTCTGACTTTATGATCTTACAGATAGAAATAGATGCTCAGTCTGAAATGAAAACAACAGTAAACCTATAGAAAGTATAAATCACTGGAATTCAGAAGAAAAATCTCCTAATAACGATTAAAGTCAGTAATAAGACTGACCCACTACTAACTTTCTCTTTTTATTGTGTCATCCTACATGTGTCCCTTCAAAATTTAAAAGCAACTTTAATTGTTTTTAGCTCTACTGCTTGGATCCAGGACTGGCAAGACAGATTACTGGAAGAGGATCCATTCACAGAGAGACCAATGGTGGTACAACAAAGGGAATGTGGGAGATTTTCCCTCACTTTTGCTCCCCTTGCAGGCTAATAACATCCATGAGAGCTACTATGTGTGTTTGACTTTCACAAGACTCAGTGCTCAGCTGTGGAAAAGAAAGGGTGAAAGGAGGGGATACATTGCAGGACACAGGCATGTGTCACTGAGCCTGAGGCTCCTGAGGGGAAGGATCCAACTGTGACCCCATGTAATAGGGATTCTGAACTTTTTCCTTCCTCCAGGCTAGTCCCTCATATTACCTTTGGCAATTACAGTCCAGGAGAGCTGTCAAGTAAAATAATGCTCACATTTGCGAACTGCTGTAAAACTGAAATGTTTTTAAATTAATTGAACATGCTGGTATTTGGTATATTGAGCATTTAGTGATAAAATCTTCTTTCATCAGAGTATATAATGGTATCCTGGATTTGAATGACCATCTGTCAGCCAGAAAGGGTAGATAAATTACAACATTCTCTAATCCGATGGGCTGAAAGAAAGCGTGTTCTCCTTCATCCATTTCCCTGAAAGCTTCAGTTGCTCTAGCACACAGCCACAAAACTGTGAGCAAGCATTAACACAGGCAGTCAAAATATTTTCTTTTGGGTTATAAAAGAAGTAAGTGTGGTATGTCATTTGATTATGCACACATATGGCCTTACTAAGACAAAAACTTAGAATTTCCCCCATCATCCAGGAATAAATATAAGGTGTATTTGCAGATTTTTATCAGAAAAAGTATCACTGAGCACCAGGAATAATACGTTGCCTGTTAATCACATTTCCATGCCTTTGACTATGCTTTTTTCTCATCCAGAAGGTTATTTCACTGCATCTCTATTCCCCTGAGAGAACTCAGGAATCTGAGTTCTTTTGAGTTGTGAATTCTTTTGAATTCACAACTCAAAAGAGATTAGAGAAAGAAAAGCCAATATGCTTCTTCACTGCTATAGATGTTAGAGCATAAAGAAGTGACAGTGTAAAACAGAACAGTGACAAATGTGCATGTTTCATACCTCCAAAACCTGGTCTCATGCTGAAGTCATGGTCATCTATTCGCAGCAGCTGCTCTGACTTCGTCAGGGGAGATTTGGTGATGTCAGGGCTTCGTTTTAAGATTGGGCTACCAGGGGGAGAGAAGCACAGCTATGAGCTCTGAGCAGTGCCATTTACTCCCCAGAACATCCACCCCTTAGACCATGAGCCTGTGCTTGCGGCAGTGGTTGGCAGCACGTCATTAAAAACTGATTCCTGCACTGAGCATACAGTTTAGGCACCTGTGATAATTTTAGCACTGAGAAAACATTTGTTTGGTGGCTTTTTGGCCCTGTAAAATTCTCTCTGCACACAACAGTTTGGGGACAGTCATTCAAACGTGTGGGCTAGAGGAATAGTATGTGCAGATAAGTGGAGAGGGGGAGGCATTCCTGACATTGAGTTATGATGGAGTGTGAGGCTAGGAATTAGGAAAAAAATATATCAAATAAGCTACTGGCTGTTGCCCAGGAACAAAATGGAGACAGTCTGGGAACCAGGCCAGGAGGCAGGCCATTCCCTAACTTGGGATAAAATTATTAGCATCTGCCCTAGATTTTCATCAAGGATAAAAAGCAGCATTACAGGCCTGTGAGGTCTCTGAACATTAAAGAGCCTGGGAGGGTAATTCCAGAAGCTGTTGGAGTTGCACTGAATGCTGGACAGAGCAGGCTCTGATCCCCTTCCAGATCCAAAACGCAAAGCGCTGTTCAGTGTCCCAGTGCTTTGACTGGGATGGTGATGGCAGCAACTCCGTGGTTACTCCCTTGTGTAGGGGAAGCCTTTGCTGCCCTCAGAGCCAGCTGCACACCAGCCACTTGGGTGGCAGGAGGGCTCAAAAGAAGGAGGAAAGGTTTTGCTGGCTCTTGATTTTAGAAAAGATGGGACACTCACAGAGGCACTTGTCTGAATATACACAAGACAAGTAAGAAGTAGATTAAAGGAAAACAGGCTGACAAAGCAACTGAATGAGGAAAAAGTTCCTGACATAAAGTTTCTCATAAATTAGAACAGCTTAGCCAGGCTGCACTTCTCAAAGTCTTGTTGAAAGTTGAACAACAAGCCAATACAACAATCTCCTAACAGAGGCAAATGGTGTTTTCAGCCACTCCTCTCTCAAATCCTTTATCTGGACAACAAAGTATCTTAGAAAGATGCCTAGTCTGAATTCAATAATTTCTAGGAGGGTTGAGTTGTCCGTCTACTTCCATCAGTGAGTTCTAGTCATGAATTATCTCCCAGGCATTTTAAAAGGTGACTGCTTTAGGTTTAAGTCAACCTTTGAAAGACCTGTGAGTGTACATTAGGGAAGGCTTACGCCCGTCCAAGGCAGAGGAGCAGTATTAGCAGGCCAGTGGCAAAGCAAACATTTGTGAGCAGGTTTGACTGTGCTCAGAAAGGCGCTTTCTCCCTGCCAGAGGCAGTGGGAGGAACAAGTGCCATGACAGAGAGCTCATGGAAGGGGCTCAGGTCTGCAGGAGCGATTCTTGGAGGGAAGGCGCCCACGGCCACGGCACGGCAACACAAACTGCGCATCAGCAGCACAGGAAGCCTGAGGGGGTGCGGCAAATGGCCACGGCCTCCCCCCCATGAGGGTGTCAGGCAGTGGGGCTTCCTCTGGGGCCTGCTGGATCCTGCTAATGGCACGGCTAGTGCCTAAAGACAGCTGGCTTGGGTGAGTGCTGCCCCTTTCCCCTGGCAGGCCGGGGCCAGCAGCCACCTCTCGAGGATTTGGCTTACCTGCCTTGTTTGTGCACGTCGCCGTGGGCTTCGCGCCTCTGCCGCTGCGGCCGGCTGCATGGAAACAAGGGGGAAAGAGAGAGCTCAGACAGGTGGACACGGGCAGACGGGCGAGGATCTCAGGAGGGAGGCACCGGATCTCTGCAGCATTGCCTGCTGTCGCATGAGAGAAATGTGCTTGCCTTCTTTTTTTTTACCCTTCCACCAAAGGCGGGTGTCAGGCTGGGCATGGCAGAGGGTGGGGAGGGGGGATGCTCAGGCTCACAGTGGGGACAGGGCAAAAAGAGGGGAGCCACGATTTTTGTAAGGTGGGGTGCCTCTGTTTTTGACTGTCTGGCAAAGTACCCGGGCAGGCAGCTCATGTCCCACCTGGCCAGTTTTGGCTGGCAACACCAGGGGCTTTGGAGACAGGAGCTGCCAGGGGGCCTCTGCCATGGTGGTGGGGGCTCAGCTGTTACACCTGCAGACCAGAGTCAGCCAGGTGTGTTCATGAGAAGAAAATATTTTCAAATTATTTCGGGGTGGGGAAAAAGGAAAAAACTCTGAAAATTGTTTCTGGCTTCATACCATCACCCAGCTGGCTGTCAAGAAAGGTCTTCTCAGGTCTAGGGCCAATATTTTATTTAATCATTAAAAGCAAGACTATTGCCTTTGGCTATGTAAGTGCTAGTATGAGCAAAAGTAACATTTTAAGCATTTAAGAATTCTAAGTCATCTTTAACTAAAAAAAAAAAATTAGCTTCTCTCTGTAATAAATGCTAACTCTAATCAACTCTACTAATTAGGTATTTTGCCCATTAGCATACATTTCAAATCCCTCCGTAGAGATTTACAGTGGCAAAACTCCTTTTGCAGTAATGGTTGTGAGCACCTGAGCACCATCACCCTTTGGTGTGTGGTGGAGGGACCCCAGGCCTTGTGGGACAGTCCTTTCTGGCCTGGGAACATTCCGCAAGCCAGTAGTATCAGAGGGAAATTCCTCTTGCTGCTGCCACAGAGAAGCAGACAACCAGGACAGGAATGGGCACATGGGGCTGTAGCATTGACTCACCCTGAAGTGAAGCACTGGATGAGTAGGATTTTTTTTCCAGAATCTGCTCTGTATGTCCCAGAGGAATTCTAGGAATAAGTGCACAGGCAGACCAGTGTTTGGGGGAGCCTTTGGGCCATGCAGCACCATTGCCATTACAAGAAACAGCTTCTGTGGCACTGGTTGGACCTGGCCATCACACAGCAAAACATTTGCAAGGTGCACTTTCTGGAGCTGTCTGCCTTGTTCTACCCCCTTGCTGATACGTCTCACTGCTGCCTGCTTCTCATCTGCTGGCTGTCAGGAAGTAATTTCCCGTGTTTTGGGGATAAGCAGATTCTGGCAACAAGCTGACCGATTTACATGACTTTAAAGTGCCCTAGTAAACTCTTGGCTGTTCAGGAATAATGCTGGTCTTGGAACAGGGATGAAGCAGGCCATGTTCTAGAAATTCCTAATTTTCATTACCTTTGTAGGTTTTATCTAATTCTTCATGGTGGCTCTGTCTCTATTCTCCTTTGTCAAGGGAGACTTCAAGGCATGGCCATCAAGGATTTGTGGCCAAATCATCCCCATCCTCTGCACTCAGCAACCCCAGGTGCTTCCTTTTATTTCCTCCAGGTGTTTCTCCATCCCCTCTAAAATGAACTTTATTTCCTTGTAACAAACAAGCATAAAATGTCCTCCGTTCTCCACCCACTGCAGGGTACTGTGTTCATTTAAGCTTTGGTTCGGGTATTTAGCTTTTTTTGCCAGCCCTGTTCCCCTTGTCACAGCTCTGTAGCAGCAAAACATTTTTACCTGTTACCCAGTTACTTCAGTTTGAAGCCCCATTTCTTTCTACTCAATAAATATCTTTTCTGCTCTGGTTCCTGGGGAGTCCTCTGCTGGCTCAGTGATCAATGGCAGCTCCATCATGGGACCCCATTACCCTGCTTGTCTGGGCTGTGAATCGATGGAAAGCTGCTGTGGCTTCCGCTGTTTCTGGGTGTTTGCTGTCGACAGCCTCAGCCAAGAGATTCGGCCCAGACGTTGTGCACAGATTGCTCAGCGTAACTGGCTGTGAGTGTCCCTCCTGCCTTCACTGGGGTGACAGGCTGTCTTCAAAACTCAACAATCATTCCTGAGGTAAAATACCCTGAATAATGAACAACCCTTTCCTGCCCCCCGCCCCCACAATGCCAATATTTATCTCCAGCAGTTACAATGCCAAAAGGCATTTCATGTCTCATGAAGCTCACAGAGATGCTTTGTGAAAAAGCAACAACTGGTGCAGAGTGGCATTTATTCACAGTGCTCCCTGTGCATTACTAGAGTAGCTCTTGGGCCCCTGATGGCAGCTGGGGTCATGCAAGATCTTCAAAGGCATTGTTATTGCCCCAGACCTACCCACTGCTTCAGGGGATCTTGAGATGCTTCTGCCTCAAAGTCTGAGGCTTGCTGGGGCTGGGAGGCAATGATGTGGCTGAAGCGTAGGATAGCTGGGGAAGAAAATCAGCCAACCCAGATTTTGATCACTACCGCTACAGACAAAAGGCAAAAAGCAGTTACTCTTCTTGTATTTTAAAGCATGATATTCCCTCTTGCTCTAATAGTCACTCCAACACAGCAAAAAGGGTTGCAGGGTTAGAGTTAACAGTGTCTGATTTTCAGAAGAAACCGTACAGCCGTGACATCTGAAGGTCCCAGCAGGCATTTCCAAATACCCAATTTCACAGGACATGTGCCAGAGGAATGTCAGGTCCATGCTTACAGTGTGCACTGGAAACCCCATGTTATTCTTCATCTTGGAAATAAGAGCTTTTGGAAGCAACCAAAACAAATGTGCAAGAGGTCATTACCCATCATAGCATTTTAGCTTGCAATTACTTCTGCAACATACATTTCCCATCTATAATCTCACAGATCTTTACAGTATCAATACACCTTTGTCAATCCTGTGTCCATACTGCCAAGACTTTGCTCCCTGCAGGGACTTGTGCTGCCTCCGCTGCCCTCTCCTTTCTTGCCCAGATGTAATGTGATGGGAAGACCAAGCAGAGCACAGGTGCATTCTCCTGCCCATCAGGGCATGAGGTCTGTGCAGCACAGCAGGTGCAGGATGGGAGGCACAGCACAACCTATCCACCCCTGCTCACACAGGGATCGGGGCCCAGCGCTGGGTGCCATGGCACAGCTGGCAGGCATGATGGACTTTCATCACTTTCTTTACTTTCCAATTAGAAGTCCTGCTGAAAACTGGTTCAACAAGCTCAGTATCCCCTGCTGCCTTGCATCAGTGGTGAGGAAGTCTGTGGATCAGCCACACTGCAGCGCAGCATGTGCTGCAGAGCTCATATCTGCCAAAGTTAAGCAGAAGAGGGCAGCGGAGGCAGCACAAGTCCCTGCAGGGAACAGTCTTGGCAGGATGGACATGTAATTGGAATAGATGTATTGGTACTATAGAAATCTGTGAGAAATGTAAAAATCTTATTAAATACCTATTAAATGCCTATATATTTGACTAGGCTTTGATTCTACCTATTTTATGACCAGTTAGTGACTGGGGTTCATACCACATCAGCATCCTGTTAAAGGCCAAAACCAGGTTAGGGAATGGGAGAGAAGCAAAAAGGAACTGGGGATTGTATGCATACACATACAGGAGGTTCCTGCAGGGAAAAAGTAGGGCAGAGACAAAGGGAGCTGGGATCTGCAGCAGTGCTTGTGCTTTGGGTGAGACTGAGGTGAAAAGAGGCTCGATGGGCAGAGGTGGGGAGGGAGGGAAACATTGGATAATGCCAGAAGATATCAGAGGGAGCAGAGAGGAGACATCAGACTCAAACAGTGCCTCATCATTTTGTGCAATGACTCCTGGAGCACAGAGAGCCTCTGCTGTCCTTCATGAGTAGTGGTGTCCCCTCACACAGAGTGATGCTGGACAGAGATAAGGTCCAGCTCCTGGAGACATGTGAGCCTTGCTGGGTTAAAGGACTTTTCAGCCTGTGTCCCAAAGGAAGAAAACAGTGTTTGGAGTGGGGAGTTCACAGAAAGTTCCTCCACAGCATGCCTTATAGCATGCAAATGAATTAGGAAGGCCTTCTCAGCAAGCAGGAGACATGGTGCAGCAGGTCTAGGTGAAGACTGAGAAGTCGTCTAGAGTTCAGAGAAGAGCTTTGCAGGCAGAGGAAAAGTGAGCTAGCTAAATGGAAAGAAAATCCGCCCAGCACCTGAGGGAGGAAAGAGCAAGCCTGAAATGAGAGTAAGCTGCTTTAACCTGGTGACATGCACTTCACCAGACATGATCCGCTGTGTAACATATTAATTCCCCAGAAATAATGTAGGATAAAACCTCACTAATTTGTACTCAAATTGAGAGACTTGCAAAGCCATGAGCTGTAAATAAGACTCTAAAAACTGAGGAAAAATTTTCGTGAAATGTGTTTTAGGTTTGGGTTTTTTGTTTGTTTGGTTTTTGGGGGTTTTTTTGTTTTGTTTTGTTTTGTTTTGTTTTTTGCATTTGTCAAGCCCTTTTGTGTTTGTAATTATTTTGGACCATGTGTCCTTATGATTAGTAGGTTTAAAGATTGTGAAGAAATGTCATACGGTTCTATTATATATTGTTAAATATTTGAAAAGAAAGGGGGAAATGGCAATTTTTGATGCTTACATCATGAAGTCTGAGAAACTGTGGGATTCAGAGCTCTTCTACCATCTTTTTTTTTGGGGGGGTGATACAGAAAATTCAATGAGAATCCCATTTTAATCCATTATTACTTGAGTACAGGTGAGTCTCAGAAGCCAAAATATGCAGGAGACATATATACACCCTTCAAAAGTTGCACTTCTTTTGCTATTTGCCTGGACATAAACACTGACTAAAGAAAAAAAGGGAACATACGTACACATATTGATTATTCACAGATAAGTTGTGCCACCTGAGGTATTGACACTATACCTAGTATTGCAAAAATGGAAGTGCCCCTATGTTGCAGGAATTGCATCCAGTGCATGCATGGGTGTTCACTGAGTTTTGTGTTACATATGTTGAAAGGAAGAGTTGGAGGAAGCAGAAGGTCCATCCTGACAGCTAGAAGGAGGCAGGCATGGTACCAGGACTCAGCCAAGTAAAAAGGAGAAACAAATGAAGGGAAGGGGAGAAATAACCGGGCAATGCAGAACGTGCTGAAAGGCTTCATATCTGACCCAGTCTCAGAAGAAAAATTGACTTGCAAGCAGACATCAGCACAGTGTAGATCAGGGAAGAACATTTAAAGGAGTGTTTAGATAGTTGGAGGTATTTAAATCAGCAGAGGCTGATGGCACTTCCCCAGGAGCACCAGGAGTAGAGTACCAGTCACTGTAGACTCTGAGCAGTAAGCCATCACCTTCAAGGACTCCTCAGAGATGGGTGATGCCCCTGGGAAAGCATGAGGGTGAAAATAATACCTGGTTTTAAGAAGGGTACAAAAGAAGGAAGCTGGGGGTTCGAGATCTGAAAATAAATTGTGACAAACTCAAGTGATCCACTGGTTTGCCTCTCCCCCAGGGAATAATGAGATTATAAAGATCAGTCAATGTGAATAATTGACGTCAAACCAGTCTAATGTCCTGTCTGATGGTGTAACTGGCTGCCTTAGTGTAAGCAGGAGGAAAAGTAGATTTGAATGAGGTTTTTAATATTTCATTACTAAACAAGGGGAATAGGGTTGAGATGAAACTGTGACTTTGAACATGGCTGAAGTACCATGGTTAATGTAATGCCATTAATTTGCTGCTGAGAGACACTGAACAACATTTCACAGATTTCATCCTGGAAATAGCTGGTCAATATTTTCAATAATAAGACAGATGACAGAACTATAAAACTCAGGCATGAGGGCATGCTTGAAAGAGAAACAGGCATTTGGGGATCTGGGGTCACAATTCAAAGCAGCCGCAACATGTTGGAGAAAAGGTCTGATGGCAATACAACGAATTGCAGTAAAAGATAATACTAAGAACTGCATGGAATATGGAGAAATAATTGTATAAATGATGAATGGGGAATAACTAGCTTTAAAAAAATAGAATTGTAACAGAATAGAACAGAAGAAGCAGAATTGTAACAATTCTGGTGTTGGGGCAGAAATATTAAGAAATATTAATATTGGCACAGGATGAGAGATAGATTCAAAGTGAATGGATTGAACAGTAACAAGTCAACAGGCTTTTACCCAGAAGAATGCCAAGTAAGAAACTGTTGAATCAATTGTCATTGGTGACACAGGATTGGAAGGCAACAGCTTTCCACTTCATTGGAACTCTAAAAATCTGACTGTTCCATTGGACTAATTAGCTACAAAGATAGTAAAACCCACAAAAAGTTGATACCAGATAAATACAGTATGTATTGAAGAAGAGCAAGAGGCAGTTTGACATTTCTTGAAGGATATTATGCCCTTCAGAATTATGGAAACATTAAGTTTGGAAAAGACCTTTAAAATCATCAAGTCCAACCATCAACCTGGGACCACCACCATGCTGACCATTAAATCATATCCTCAAATCTATATCCACATGTTTACTGAACATTTCCAGGGATGGCGACTCCACCACTTCCCTGGGAAGCCTGGTTTAATGGTTCACAATCCTTCATATGAAAATACTTTTCCTAACATCTAGTCGAAACCTCTCATGGTGCAACGTGAGGCCATTTCCTCTTGTCCTGTCATTTGTTACCTAGGATAAGAGAGGTGCCCATCTCACTACAACCTCCTTTCAGGCAGTTGTAGTAAAATAATGGCCTTCTCTAAAAAGTTAGTGACCTTGTAGACAAGAGTGATCAAGATGACACATTGTACCTCAAATTCCAAAAGAGTGTTGACAGGTTCTTCTCCCAAAGAAATCAGTCAGAAAGAAGCTCCCCACATGTGCATGGTTACAAAACAAGAAACACAGGAATTATGGAGAATTTTTACCATGCAGAAAGTTTATTGGTGTAGTCACATTACACCTATAGGATCACTGTTGTTCAATATCTTTATAAATTATTTTGGATAAAAGAGTAATTACTGGAAACAATATTTACTGAGGATATGTAACTGTTCAAAGTAGTTAATTAAAAACAGAACTATGAGTGGAGAATTGCAGCAGAATCTCATGACTTCAGAAAAATTCAGTGCTAACAAATTCAGAAAAGTGTACATTGATTTTCTACTTTGTATTTTTAATTTTTTCCATTTTGCTTTCAGAAACGGCGTTAAAATAGTGATGGCCTCCAAACCAGTTGTTACTGCTAAGTGTCATTGTGATATTTGTTGATAAACTTCAGCTTAATGATGCACAGTGCTCAAGAGGACAAACAGTGGCTCAGGACTACTGGGAACAGAGCAGCAAACCAGACAGAAGGCATTTCAGTGCTGTTAGCAACACCAAGGCATGTCCACATCTCTCACATCTAATGTGCATAGCTAGAAAAAATAGCTGAGTAAGAGAAGAGATCTTGGAGGTGGAGAAGCTTTCCAGGCAGCCTGAACAGGGCTCTCAGAGTGGGAAAGGAGAAAAAGTATATGAATTCAGGAGTAGCTTGGTGCAAGTGGACAAGAATCTGTCACTCAAGATTTTCCACAATGTATAGCAAGGAGAAGAAATTGGAAGAAAGTTCATAAAAATGGCATGTCATCAACTGTGAAATTCACTCTGAAATCTGTGAGTGCTTTCATAAAGTGAGTTTGGAAGGTGACTGAGCATTTTTTAGAAGAAAAACCATCACCATTTCAGATGTGAACTCAACCCTGCAATGAGAAAATCAATCTATATGCACTCAGGAGGGAAGAAATTACCTTGCAGCATCTTTGAATTGGGCTGGGGTTGGGGTTTTTTTTGGCTAGGCTGCACACAGTCTGCTATCTCTCCTCACACCAGCTCATAAAACATATTGCAGCAATGGTGGGCCAGAAGAAAACATGAAGCTGCTGATCCTGAGCAAGTTGCAGTATTGCCTGGACCTTCTATCACTGGGGGACAACTAAAGTTGCAGAGTACTTGGGTGTATCAATATAGCTACAGAAATGCCAGTAGAGACTGTTCTGCCACAGTTGAAACTGATAAAGTTAGGAAGCTGTGTGGTGCAAAGACCCAAAGTAAATTCTAGAAGGGATGAAAGGAGGCTGGTGATAATGATGAAAGTAGAAATTTAAGTTTTCAAAGCATTATCACTAGCTATGAGAAGCAGAAGGGGGACACTTCTGGCTGGTCTGAGAAAAGATGCCATGCACAATTGAAATTTCTTAAAAGAACAACAAGGGTGAAAATGCAAATGAGAGAAATAGCGAAGCAATATCAAAAAATAAGCTAATGTATAACAAGATAAAGAAGAGGAGCAGTGTTGGAGGAAAGACAAGGGTTTGAAGTAAGCCACAAAGTAATATGAAGTTAAAAGCAACAGGGTAAATCTTGGCAGAGCTGTGCGACAAGGGCAAGAAATGTGGTTAGGGATAAAAAAAATAAGGCAGGTGAAGCAGAGGGCAGAGAAAGGGATAAAAGAAAAAGAAAGGAACAGCTTATCGAAGAAGAGAAGAAACCTTGAAAGAGGGCAAGAAAAGAAGTGAAGGAGATGAAGATAAAAGGAGGAAAGGGAAAGGCAAGTTACTAACTGGGGAGATGGAGAGATGCCACTTGCACTGGCCTGAAGTCTACACTGGGCCTCTTGCTGTCCTGAGACCAAGCACTCTGGAGGAAATGGTGTCCAAATACAACTCAAACTGATTCTGGAAAGCAATGCAGTGGGAGCTGCAGGCTCACTTGATCTTGCTTGCCGCTGATAATGTGGCAATGCCTTCACCAGGCATTTTACAGTCTTACCATGCACTCCAGAAGTCTGGTCTAAAGACAGCTTGCATTAGCAAGATTTGTTTATGCAAATGGGTTACTATTTGGAGATAAGAGTGAGGCAAAATTATTACAGCATGGTCAGGGAATGGTAGGGACATGACTAACAACATGAAGTGGGTCTCTTAGGTAAGATTAAACAGACATGATCCGTAGAACTTTTACAGTGAAATCTTTTCTGTTGAGAGCTGATTGTCTGAAAGGTGGTTTTAATGTTGTCCAGGCAGATTTTAGTGTTAAAAGAGATTTTTCCCCCAGCAGTTAGCTCTGGCAGAACTACATGGCTCAGCTCCAGGACATCCTCTCTAGTAGATTCTGCCAGTTTAATTAGCAGCACAGGCCTTGGCCCTTTTGTTGGCACAATGATGTTGTGACTTTTAGTGAGCCTTTGCATCATTCTAGTGACACCCCCCCACCTCCCGAAGCCTGGTGGCTTTTCAAGAGCCTGAACAGTTGGGAAAACAGCAGACAGCTCTCTTGCCAGTGCTCCGGAACTCAGCTCCTTCCTGTAGGAGTTTTGGCACTCTGAATCTGACAGGCATAAAAAAGCCTTGCAATCCCTGCAGGTTTTGCACACGTCTGACTGCAAGCTGTGAACAGGTCTGCAAGGTGAGAAAGCTTTTTTTTTCATATTGCTGCTCTGTGAAGTGAAATTCCTTTGAGGTGATTTGTCCTGGAGATTAGCAAAAATAAGTAGTTGAGTCTTTGACTGGCACACAGACATTTTTACAGTGAATTACAATATTTGAGGGCTCTGTAGTAAAACCCATGGAATAAAGCTATCTACTGTGCTACTTTCACTGTGACTGTCTGCATACTTTGACCTAGACAAAGTGCCATTGTCTTGTCACACTATGTGACAAAGCCTCAACAGTTTTATTTAAGGAATTATTTGGGACCTTTTTTGAAATTCCTGTCATGCAAACCCAGTCCTCATCAAACTGTGGTGCATGAATGAACTCTTGTGGGCAAAACCTCACCTGTCTGCTCACTCTTCTTCACAGCTCTTGTGTCTCATGCTAGAATGGGGTACCTGTAGTGACAAAAATTGTGACAGAGAAGGTGTCTGACCCATATCCTCCATTCACCATATCTCTAGAATGTGAAGGCTGTGGATGTGAGCTCCGCTGGATCTGGGCAGGTGAAAAGACAAGCCCTGGAGCTGAAAACTGCAGATCCAGTGGTGAGTTTTAACTTGAAAGCAGAGTTCGGAGCAAGTGAGTCTCCTTGGAAGAAACTAACACACCATCCAAAGAAACAAGCTAAAAGCCTATGTATTCCTCCATCAGCTGCACCATGAGAATCAGGAGCAAAGCTGGACACATCTGTCAGGAACAGCAGGATGCTGGCAACCCACCCAATGTGGCAGATCTTTACAGCAGGGCCTCTGCCATGTGCCAACACCGGTGGCTGGTGCTGAGCTCTGGCTCTAGGGCAAGAGGATGATCTTGTTGTCCTGTAGGGGTTCTGGGTGTTAGGGAGGTCATGGGTGCAAATCAAGACATCTTGAGCATCCTGTGATGGTGTGGAGACAGCCTTTTCCACTTCAAATGGATTTTTCCCATCAATCTCCACTGAGGTCTGTGTCTTTCTTCAGAAAGAAAAAGTTACAGTGAAAGGATGGATTTCAGTCCTGGTCCTTACCACAAGCCTTATGGAGCAAGAGATAAGAGTGTTCAGAGAGGAGTAAAAAGGTCAGTTACTCCTCCTCCTGCGTAAAGGCTGTTCAGAGCTAGGTGTTGAGGGGGAAACAGAGTCAAAACCAAAATGTTCAGGAGCAATGTTCTCTGCAAGTTTTTCTGATGTAATATAGCATCTTCCATTGCTCTGATTTGAATCCAGGATCTAACTCTGTGATGGAAAAAGACATGGACTTTGACTGAAGTGCTAAGGAATCATGCCTACTTCAAAACTGTTTTAAATAACCAGCATCTTAACATGTAAGAGACTACCCCATGAGAGCAAATAGGCTTGGCTGTATGTCTGAGATGAGGTGTTCTGCCATACACAAATGCCTGGTAGTGTTGGGAAGGCATGATTTCCCACTGGGAGATCCTGACTGCAGTCCTAGAAGGTCAGGGGGATTACCTCTGTGTACAGCACCTGCAGGAGGGCTGTACAAATACTGCACCAAGTCCTGATGTCAATCCTCAAACAGCAGTGATGGGACAGGGGAAAACAAGCAAATGGCTGGGTCAAAGCTTGGGACAGGGGAAAACAAGCAAATGGCTGGGTCAAAGCTTGGGAAACATCCTGCACTGAGAAATGTAAGAAGCTTAATCTCCCAAATGTATGTAAGCAGAGATGAATGGAGGCTTGATCCACCTGCAAACACCTCAATGGAGAAGAGACAAGATAGCATAGAACAGGATGGAAGCCAGAGTTTAAAAATACTTGCAATCCCATTCTGAGTTTAACATTGAAGGTCAGGGGTTTGGTACAGAAGGTTTGTTGTTCATGCTTAGGAGGAAATCCTAAGGTCCTGTGGTCATCCTATGGATGGCCATAATCATCTTTTTTTACCTTACATGGGTGTCTCACAGGCTGTCCCATCACAAGGCAAAGTGGGCACTTTACTGGGCACCACACTTCTGATGGACAACCCTACAGCCACAGGCCAGCTTTGTTCCTCTCTTCCCATCAGCTCTCCTCAACATCATTGTGCCCTACTGAGGAAGACATAGGTCAAAAATGACCTCCCAGGCCAGGGAGGCCATGCTGGGAGGGCAGTGGAGCCAATTCTCCAGAGCCACACCACCTCAGGGTTTTCTGATGGGCTTACCCTGGAGCAATTACACCTTATATAGGAAGTATGGGTGAAGAGGCAGCTCCTGCATTTACTGAATAGGTGTTTCTTTTCCATTTCACACATTTTTAACACTTTTCTGCTTTGATTTGTTATATTGTCACTTCATTGCACTGACACTCTTAAGCATTTAGTGCAGTGTAGAGCTTTCCTTAAAGATGATAAAAAATAAAATGGCTGTGTGTGCACATTCCTGTCATCTGGATGCTTCCCAGCTCACACGGTGGTACTTTACTTCTCACCCCTTTAATTTGCTACAGCCAACACATCACCTCTGCTGTCACTGTCATGAAGCCTCAACAAAAAACGGGATTTTGTGCCTGTCTTGCACCCATACTGCCTCTGGTAATGTATCCCCTGGGGGCTGGTCATGAAGAGAGCACTGCATCCATTTTGCCAGTTTTACCTCCATGGAGGTGGTGTCACTGCTAAAGCCACTTCCTAGGTATAAAATGGTTCATGGATCCCCAAGTACCAACCGGGACACTGCAGTCACTCTGGAAAGTACCCCTCACCTGCAACAAGGGGCTGTAGGAAAATAAAAAGGCACAACATTTTCCATCCCTTCCACCTTCTAGTTGTTTTTTCTGAAGGCTAATAGGAGTGGTTTGAATTCCTTAGGACTGTGACATTCCTGCATTTCCATGCCTAAACACTTTACAGTACCGATGATGATGATACAGAGTCTTTACAGAACAGCACTGTAGTAAGGCAAGACAACCCAGGTTCAGTCTGTCACAAGCAGAAGTACACAGCATTTAAACAAAATTAAATGTGTCAGCTATATTCTTCCATTTAAAAAAAAAGGTTTTTTTCCTTCAGGTGTAACTTGTTTTGAGCATAAAAATCCTCACACAAAGTTACAAACATTTCCCAAATAGAATATAAATAATCAGAACTCAGTTGTAGAAAAAACCCTTCCTCAACTCAAATCCTCCCAAAATGGCTGTCTATAAGATAGTGAGAGCAAAATATCAGTCTTTTTGTAAGAGAGAGATAGAGAGACAAAGAGTAGACAACGTTTTAAATAATTTTAGCTTATTAATACAATACAATACAATACACTGAATGCTCTTTCTGTTTCTTTTGATAACTGACCATTGCCTTGCTGAGAGGCTTTATTTTTTTCCTTTTAAAAGGTCTATAAAACAAATTACATGGAAACAATAAAACAAATTCTGAATGTTTTCATCTGAGATCTCAAGTCCATCTAATCTTCAGTGAATGCAACAATTCTCATGGATTTAAATTTCACTTTCATGTAAATATTCTATCACATTTTAACCACTAGAAATAGAAATATTTCTCCTTTTTTGTACCGTTTCAAACTTTGAGACACTTCAGAAACCTATTTTTTGAAAGAAGCAGTGATTTTCACTGTAGAAAATGCATTAAAACTTACTCATTGGCAAAAGAAACAACAGAAAATATTTTTGCCTGAGAGATCACAGTCTGCAAATGCAAGCTCAAATTATCTTTCAGTCATTTTATCATCACCTAAAACATTACATTTATCCAAACTGTAGCTACTTGAATGTTAAAAAATGAGACTCACCTGCCTTTTTTGTATGCCTCATGTATTTCTTTTCCTTGTCGGTGGGTTCTGCATTCAGTGGATAAAATCCATCCCCACAGCAGGAGGAAGATGCTAAAATGCATTTTATGGACAGTCAACATGTTACCTGAAGGTCTTGTATCCAGAAATAGTCCATACAAGAAAAAGAAAACCTAAATGTAGATCCTGTTTCTCTTTTTAAGACATTATCGGTCTGATCGTTATTGGAAGGATGTTTACTCATACAAAAAATCATCCTGCAGTATTTAATCTGGACAGTGGGGAAAGCAATTTCCACTAAACCTATAAATCCTTCTACGTCAGATGGCCGGGATTTTCTAGCAGTGTTGAATTCACGTATTCTAAGACAACAATTATTTTTAGTCCAAACAGGCTATTTTATTAATTGGTTTAAATTGAACCCTATTCAAATACCTGTGGCACATATACATGTATTTCTGCCTTGTTAAGTGAAGTAGTGCATTTCATCAGGTAGGTGTCATTGGTAATTCTTTAATCACCAAACTTATCTCTGTAGCAGTAATGTTTGTTACAAGGATTGCAATAAATTGAAAAGTATTAATAAACATATACCAGTTTCCTGAAAAAAATATTTATTTAGCTCCACAAGCAGCATTTGATCCTGTATATTCTTCCACATTACTTTAGTATACAGTGGTGCTGTGGCCAGAGTGGTTGGTGCTTTCACAACTTGTGCTCTGCTGAGCACCATGTCTGGAAAGTATCCAGTGTTCCAAGGAACAGGGAAGGGCAGAATGGAGGAGATGGCTCCTGCCCTCTGCACAGGGGCGTTTGGAGACATCCTGCCGAAATCGAGCAGCAAACACCCACCAGAGCTGCAGGAGAACTTGGGGGCCTGGTGTGTCAGGTCTCACGTGGCTGGCATGATCCTCAAGATCTTAATCTGTAGTAAAGAAAAGAAAACGGCGTGGGCAGAAATAGGGCTGGTCGAGCCAGCCCCACTGCCCATCGGTTTGGAGCTCACACCCTTCCTGCACAACCCACAGCTCCGTCTTTACTCTCCTTCTCCTCTGTGCCTCCCCCCAAGGCCTCACGGCTCTGGTTCCGACTTGTGCCTTCTCCTGGCGACCTCGCCTGTGCCCTGCTGACACCACCAGCCTTGTCCCGCCCCGTTGCTGACAAGACTCCTCTTCCTCGGCCTGGTACCCATGGGTTTCTATTTCAGCGCAGTTTGTCAGCTCACCCATCTCTTTCTACAGTCCCTGGGAAGCAGGTCTTTCCCTGGCCTGGGCTGCCGTGGCCTTACTGACTTTGGTGAGCATTTACGCTACCTTGGGATCCACGGGAATGACGCGCTGAAGGGCACTAACATTTCATTCAGTCAACAAAGATTCAGCTCCGTGATTTGCGGGGGTAAAACATTTCCTACACAAACTCACTAAGGCTTCAGGAGATGGGCAATCAGTCACCAGCAGTTCGTTCTGATGACTGATCAATGCTTTTGTTCAAAGAAGTTGTACTCGTTTAACTTTGAAAATCACCTGCATTCCATTCACACTGATTCATGCGTCCTTCTCAAGGAGAATAAAAAGCACCTTAAAACCTGTTATTTTCACCTGTGGAGATATTCTATATACTCCTCTCAGTCTCAATAACCTATGTAAATATATTTTGATTTATACATAATTAAAAAAATACTAGTCCCTTTCTTGTGCAACAGAGGAGCAGTGCGAATTGACAAACAATGGATAGCTATGAACTCACTTGGCTGCCCTAAAACAGCTGGAGGTGCCTTGGTACACATGAGAGGAGGGAAACAATTATCCTCTCACTAACAGAGGGAATTTACCCAAGGAATATATCAAGAAGGCCAAAAAATGTGTTCAATTGCCTTTTTTTTTTTTTGGATTGTTGTTGATAGAAAAGGTCAAATATGAGCAATTCATAGAAAAATCCTAGAACAAATCATCAGACAACTTCTAAATTCCTTAATGAAAACGTCTAGATGAAGAATAGACGTGGGCTCCTGAAGGATAAATATGTGTGAGAAACTTCTTCCCCTGACAGGCCAACAGGCTTCAGAGCTGGGGAAGAAGCAGTAGATTTAGATAAGCTTTAAACACCATCTCATACAGCACTCTCATAAGCAAGACAGAGAAGCATGGTCTTGCTGAAGCGTCTGTAGGACTGATGCAAAACATTGCAAGCTTTAGCTCAGTTTATCTTGCTGTACCTGGAGAGCAGCCATCCATGACTATCTCCTAGCCTCCAAGGTGTAACACGTTTTGCAAATGACCTGCAAGGAAGCTGCGAACCACCTGGGTGGCAACCCAAAGGGAGGGCTGGAAAGGGTAGGACCAGCACAGTGTGTATGTAAAGTCACTTCAAACAGAAAAATACTCTGCTCCAAATGGCCATGAGATACAGAACAAAAAGGTAACAGAGAGATTAGTAAAGGGGAAATGAGGCAAAAATTAGGTTAGATACTTAATTAGATACTAGGGATATTTTCTGACAATAGGGACAGGGAAGCATTGCAGCAGATTACATGGAAAGAGTTTACAATTGTCATCATTAGAAATAGTTAAGACAGGTATAAGCGGATCTTGTCTTAGGACCAAAAGTTAGACTACGTTACTTCCCAAGATCACCTCCAGCACTAATTCTTTCTGATTTTCCCAGAGGAAAAATGATGGAAAGTTTCCATATTAGAATTAGAAAATATGTAAAAATTCAAACATACAGGAATAAGAAGAGAGATGGACAGGTGCCTTGTATATGAAAAATAAAACAGAAAAATTAGACAAAACAGCTTTCAAAAAGTTTGTCCTCCCGTTTTGCTTAATATTGATCTTGAGCAGATTGACAATTAATTTTTCCTGCCTTCTCCATGAGAATGTCTAGAGATTAAAGATATAGCACTATTCAGTAGGTTAAACACTCTGGATACCAGCTATGAAAAGAATGAGCAATTTGCAATGAACAGTATTTTAAACAAGTTCATCTGTTTCTACATTTTGTGGGCTAGCTGTGAGCTGACTGCAGTCTCCTCAAATGATTTTACTATTTATCTTATCGGCTGTTAGATTTGGTGGGAAAATTCCAGAGATACATGTCAAAATATTTGCATTTTTATTTATTATTTAGTTTTATTCGATTTCGTAATCCTTTGGCAGTTTTTTTTCTTGTTGACTCATCAAATGAGTGTTCACAAATATAAAATTTAACATACATTCTGCCTTCCTGATATCCAGCTAGTATAATATAAGTACTAACTTTCCACCTGCATCTGATACTCACCAGATCTCAAAGCAAATTTTAAAATGGAAAAGCTACAATACTGTTGACTTTCCTAACTTTTAACAAGTTCTATGGATAGGAGACAGCCATTCGAATGCAGAACGATTGCATCAAATCCCTCAAAGCCAGCTTGCAGCTGATCCAGGAACAGACAAAGAGGTAGGGATGGACTGTAGCCATGAAGTCAACAGAGCAATGTTGAGTTTTGCAGTAGGGAAGGCCAGCTATTCCCATTTCATAGCAGAACCCATATTTTCTGGAATGCTTTTGTGCTTGAAGCCAGACACCAGGCTTATTTGGGTTAGAGCAGGAGCTGAATGCAGTTGATAATCCATAAGAATAATATAAAAGTGTCTCAGACAGACGATCTTGAACAGGGAAGGTAAATGAAATCAGAGTTCTTGAGTACGTAGCAATGAATAAAGTTTGAAGTTGTGTTGGAGGGCAGTGCCCAGCAGCTGCCCTCACTTACAGCAGCTTGATCTCCCCTCAGAAATGCCACTCCCAGCTCCTGCTCAGCTCAGTGCCTGCTCAGCTCCTGCCAGCTGGTGATGCTTTCCTGGCTCGAGAATTTTATCACTTTGATCACTATGCTCCTCAGAGGAGTTCAACAGGGTCTTGGGTTTTTACTTAGTTACTGAGGCATAGAAATGCAGGTTTCCCAGACTGTTCAGAACTTTAATCCTCGATTTCCTGGATTTTCATTAACAAAGCATGATAAGAAGTGTCACAAAAATAAAATTTTCATTCAATTTGGCTCAACCAAATTATTATAATTTGTTAAATATACACTTTTCCCATTTGATTCCAGTAAACTATTTATCCAGTTTGATTTATAACCTATCCATCTCCAAAATAACATAGTCAGAAGAATAAATTGAGACCCTTTTTTTTTTTTTTTTTTTTTTTTTTTGCCTTTGAGTTAACAATAGACTGAGATACTGAACTGATCAGAAGCAGAAATGCAGTCTGGAGAGCAATCACACCAACCACCAGACACACCACAGGAACCCAGGAGTACTTTCAGTGCCTTCAGGGCAAGGCACAGTGCAGTTAGAGTGTCTGACACAACGATAACTCCAGTCAAATCATGAGCCTTCTCTTGTTTCACTAGCTAGCCAAAGCTTCAAAAAGTGCACCAATACACAGCACACTCCTTGTAAATACTCTTGGAGCTATAATCAAGCTATAGCAGACACACATAAAAGAGTATTTAGATGTTCTAACCTATCCCCAGCAGGTGTCTGCTTTTAAAGGCTATTGATGCAAGCATGGACAACTGTGTCACTGTATCTGTTGTGATTTACCTTTGCGGGAGCTGGAGGAGCACAAGAATTCCTGTGAAACAGATCGGGTGCTGCATGACTTCTGGAAAGTTATTTCCCCTCTGCAGCTCTGTTTCTTTCAGAAATGGTACTTTGTGCTCCAGGACACAATGGTCAGAGAATAGTTTTTTACTTCTTTAGTGTCTTCTATCATGGGTGTTGTCAGAGACTTTAAAAATCTGTCTTAATATGAAGTTAGTGAGGTTTCCGCATCCATTATTGGCGTCCTTTTTAAGAAGTGTATTTCCATTCTTTGGGACATTCACAGGAGATCCATGCTCTGTGTAAGGTGAAATATGTCAGCTGGATCCCTCATGTTTGTTGGATTACAGGACCATATCCAAGGAGGATGTTAGTACAGATGAGGAATAGAATTTGATCAACCTAGGGATAAGTGGCATTTCCACTGAGTTTCACTGTGGTGGCGTCAGGAGAGCTGGTGGCTATTCCTAGCATTTCTAGCTCTTGCTGGCTCTGCTCTTTTGTATGACTCGAAATCAAACTCCCCAGGAAGTTGAGAGAATGAGAGAAGTGTGAAGATACGTATTTATACTGTAATGGTTAAAACTAACGAAACCCACACAGAAAGGAAAATACGACAGTATTTCCTCTGCGGGCACAAGAGGCAAATACACCCTTTTCCAGGCTGTAGCTAGATGTGCTGTGATTGTGGAGAGCAGAGGACAGGATCTACTGGCCAGAGTTGGGCAGAAACAATGTCCCAACAGGAAGATTTTACTTTTCAGTGTTGAAGTTCATTATACGATCTGGCATAAAGGTGCACCAGGATGGGAATCACATCACTTTATGCTGGCTGAGATTTTCACCACAAATAGTCTTTGCACTTTGTTATCACATTTGTTTTCATGCCCCTGCTCCCCTCTGGTGTCTCTTGCACCCCTTGCTTATAACATCGTATCAGAGGAGATTCAGATGCTTTTTCTGGCAAACCAAGCACTGATGAGGACATCGGTGAAGCTCAAGAAATCATAAACACTAATGAATAATTAGATTTCCGTGCAGCTTGAATGGCAAGGAGGAGCAAGTGCCCATGAACCCGTGACCCCGAGCCTTCTTATCACAGAATAAAAATCAGATAGAGACAAGGCAGTGTACATGGGCCTCTAAGCCGCTATAAATCCCTAAATGGATTGTGCCCTGCCTGAAAGAAAAGGGAAATAGGCCAAGCCCGCACTGAGCAGAAACCTGAATGGCTACAGCAAACAATGTGCCTGAGTGAATTGCGCTGCTTGGGGACTAATGCACTGAGCTGCTGTTCCTCGCTGCCAGAATGAATAACAATGCCACAACACCCCAGTCTTTAATGCCACTCTCCTTTCATTAGAGCCCTTCCCGCAGGGATGTCTTTCTCCACCAAATGTGTCTTTGCTCCCCCCACGATGTGTCTCTGTGCCCGTGGAGGCATATTTGAGTTTGCAAGTGCCTCTCCGTGGCCCTGCACTCTGTCTGAGAGATTATGCGCTTTGTTGCGTGCTGAGCTGTGTCCTTTTGTTTCAGCCCCTCCTGCAATTCCCCGGAGCTGCCTTAGCTGGATTAGGCGGCTTTGTGGGTACTTGGCCATGGGGCACCTGACCTTTTGCGTGGAGGTTCTGTTGCTAAAACTAAAGAAAATATACCAAAAAAAGAGTAAAAGATAAATGAGCGATTAAAAGACACTTTTACAAGTATACTTTGCTGTTAGCCGTTTACCAGGGTTGAATTAAAATATTGAAACTACATCCCAGTGCCTAGTGCAGCCTGGTGGAAAAGATTTTTGTCTGCTACTAGCAGATATACCAGGGGAGGCAGATTTGGGATACTACAGATGTCAAGAATGCTCCCCAGTATGTCCTAATCCCCACAGTACACAGCACTCATTTACTAGGAGAGACTGATCTCTTAAACGGAGTTCTGCTGGGAGATCCAGAGCTAAAAGATTTGAAAGCATTCAGACTGGATTGAAGTTGTACCCTGGACATTGTAGAAAGGGACTAATTTCACTCCAGCTACTAGATTCTGGTCCTTAGTCTCCCTATCCAGCCCATGCTATTCTGCTTTTTTTGCAATAAGTACATTTCTTACAATACAACCCTGGCTTTAAAAAGGTTTCCCAGCTTCCTCTGCTGTTCTTACAGTTCATCTGCAGCACCCCATGGGGAATTTTATCAGCAATATGCTAAGGACCTCTGCCTGTCGACCAAGAAAGTCCAAATGTTTTTCAAAAATGTTCCAAATGTTTTTCAAAAAAACAGCAACAAAATGGAAGAAAAAAGAAAGGTGATGAGTCTGAAATTCTTACACACAAACACTGAGATTCCAGCAGGGCCATCTCAAGGCAAAAGCTGACACGGATATGAATAACATCTACAGAACTGTCAATAGCAATTCAGCCAAGGCAGTAGTGCTTAATGAGAGAGTTGTTCTGCCAATATTCAGAGGGGATTAAAGGAACAACTGGACTAATTACAGCCCTCAGCCTGACAAAATATTGGAAAGGCTGATATGGCACTCAATAAATGAAGAGTTAGTGAGTAATTTGATTAATGTCAATTAGCATGGCTTTAAAGAAAAATAGATCTTTCCAAGTTAATCCTTTTTTGATTAATTTAAAATGTGTTTGCCAGAGGAAATGGAGCTCTGTGATGTGCTTCTGTAAGGCGTTTAATGTTGCACCACATGGCATTTTTATTAAAGAACTGCTACAATACAGTACTGAGATAAAATAAGGAAAATATTAAAATATTTTAAAACTGGATAAACTCCCCCATATTGAATATTACTGTAAATAGCAAATCTTCATCAGGTAATGCAATTAGCTCCCCAAAGAGGCTGGTTCTTTATCCTATGCTGTTCTTGACAAAATGTGGGAATAAGGAGCACTGACAAGGAATAAATGGAATATCATAGGCCCAGAAACTACTACTGTCATTTGACCACAGCTTACTAAAAAACTGTCCTCTCTGTAGATACTAGACTGTATCTAACAGTCAAGAATATGGCTCATAATTTTAGGATAAGGAGGAGAAAATCTGGACACCAATGGAATGTTAAAAAAAGTAAATAAAAAAGAAAATAGAGACGAAATTTGCTCGCTTTTGTGCTTAAAAAAGGAATGGTGTTAGAGTATGAAGCATGACGGTTATATTTCCTCTTTATGGTTGATGAAAACTGGACAAGTCTTGAAAGTGAGTTTTCCTCTATCCATCAAGCTAAAGATTTATTAACATAGCTTTATTAATTTTGTTACAAGATTCAGTGCCTGGAAGACCACAAAACACAAATTTGTAATAGATTTTTTTTGACAATAGTAATGAAGTTAGTTTCATTATGCATGTATTTATTGACTGAAGATAGCATGATTTTCTGAAGGATTTGGATTAGTTCTCAGACAGGGATAAATCTGGAGAAGTCTAATACTAGGGCCATAACAAAGAGATGATTAGATGATTAAATACTCACTGAGCCAGGCTGAGAACCATCAACTGTTGGCACCAGATAAGTGATAAATTTGAACAGTGCTTTTGAAACTCAAATTTGTTTGGATGTGACAACCTTTGCTGAATTTGGCGGTGAATTAACTTCAGAGGGCAGGATGTTACAACAGTTAAGTTTTACAAAATGATAAGCCAAAAAGAGTTTCTTAAATAATAGACTATAACAGTTTGTGTTTTTAAAAAATAGGTGTAACCCGAGGCACATGTTGGTTGTCTTTTAGCTCCTTCTTGGAGTCACTCCCTTTCATGCGTGTCCATCTGGTGGACTCACCTGCCAGTCCCAAATGGTGTCTGGCCATTGCACACAGGACTCACAGAGTTCGTACATGGCTGCAGAGTCAATGACATGATCAACGTCAGCAGGTCTCACCTTTCCAGTCTTGTTTCATAATGATGGAGACTTGTATGTGGAATGCCCATGGGCAACCCTTCCCAACGGCTTCCTACATATTTCCCCTCACTGGAGTCACTGCAACCTTTTAGTTTTGGCACAAAGAAATCCAGTAGGTTTTGTTTTTCTCTGGGAATATGCTGCAGAATCTTCAGCTCTGTCAATTTGGCGACGTTTCAGTTTTGCACTAGCACTGGATCATGACTGCAGATTGGGTCAACTCTAACGACAACATTCATTGAATTTCTGTGTGGAAAAAATATTAGCTGGCTTCTGGATATATGAAGCTCTGTGAATTATACATGGTCATTTGGAAAATTACTGGTTGGGTCCTTTTCTACTGCTACTGATCTTCATCACTGTAACAATGATGCCTCAAAGCAGCAGTAAAAACCAAACTGAACATGTATTATGAGCCTCACTGACATGTATTATGAGCTTCACTGAAACACACCAGGAAGAGGACAACAAACAGGAGCCACAAATCTGTCACATGAAATTCTGGCTTCAGCAGCCACCTCTAAAAGCTGCTAGCTGGTTATCACAAATTAACCTGCCTGACACAGCTTCACCAGCACGGCCCATGCTGTTCACTGTCTCTGGATCTCAAACTCCTGCAGTCCTTCCAGGTCTTCAGACCTGTGATGAAACAGAAATGCCACAGCAGACATTTCTCACAGTGTCTCCCTTTAGCCTGTTACCCAGAAGCATAACCCCACTGGTGCTCAGTCACTCTGTCCTCCATATTTACAGAGATGAACTGGAGTTATTTTAGACCATTTTCTCAATGAGTGAATTCCCTGTCAAAAATTTTGGTACAGGATACAGCTAGTTTTTTGCATATGTTTTAAAAATTTTATCATAATTGAAACAATTGACTTTTTTATTGTCTCCCAGGATCTCAATTTAGCAAAATATTGATTTGCTCAGTTTGTCTTACTGCTGTTGTCAGTGTCTTTTTAGAAGTAGTGGGCTGAATACAGTGAAATGCTTTGTGTTTCTCCACCAGATTAGCTTCTGCCTCTTGTCTGCAGATACCATATGGTGTAATATGGGAAGGGGCAAGACTATAATTAGTAGACCATTAGTCTGATTGCAATATTTAACCAAAATAAAATGCTAATAAGAGGTCTTGTTCTGCAGACATTGACTGCAAGTGTACAGGAATCAACAGATGATTGTATAGCATAGAAATCACTTCCATTGGCAAATGACCAAGTTTAGTATGTAAAGATCCTTTAGTGTCAGAGCACCCTGCTTTATCCCTCTGCAGAATGAGGGAGTTCATGACTTTTAATCCTGTCATTTTTCAGGCTGCATGGTCAGTAACAACTATTATTTGTCAAGTCTTAGTGACAGAATAGATTTGTTTTTGGAATAGAGCTTCTATTAATTTTGGTCTTCATTTAATTTAAAATATTTTATTGGCATCCTTTTGATGTTCCTTTTGCAGCACAAATTATCATTGATCTCTTGAGATGTAGTTGAAGGTTTTGATAGGTTCTTTTCACATCAAAGTCGTAAAGCAATTTTGGTTCATTGGATGTGAAACCATTAGCCTTGGTTTCTGGTTTCTTGCAATAGCAAGAAATAGTGTGGGATTCAGATTTATTATTAATACAGCCACTGTCTGGAGATTATGTATTTATCCCATGCCATGGATTTAATTTTTCCCTTTGGTTTGCAAGAATATTTGAATTTAGTATTTATTGTTCAGTACGAACTGAGCCTTGAGAGGAAGTCATGATGTTAGTGTTTCTTTTCTGGTGACCGTACACTAGTGAACAGGTCTGTTTTCCTATACAGTCTACTAAAACGTTTTGGTGGTACTTTCTGGTCTTCAGCCTGAGAGATCCAATTAGACCAGGCTTCTCAGGACCCTGTACAGTTGAATTTTTCATACCTCCAAGGGTGAAGTTTTCACAGCCTCTCTAAACAGCTTTCTCCTTCTACCTTGCTGCAGCTTGTCACTGTTGCCACTCGCCTTCCGCCGAGCACTGCTGAGAACAGGTCTACACCTCAGAGAAAGCTGATCAGCCAGATCAGCCCCCAGCCTGTACCCGTGCTCAGGGTTATCCTTCCCTAGGTGCAGGACCCTGCATTTACCTTTGATGAATTTCAGAAGGTTCCTCTCTGCTCATCCCTCTAAACTGCTGAGGTCCTTCTGAAGAGCTGCACAGCCCTTTGGGGTTTCGGCCACTCTTCCAGCTTTGTGTCATCTGTGAACTTGCTGAGGAGGCATCCACATCATTGATGAACAAGCTAACTCAGCAGGGTCAGAGATGCCTTGACCTGCTGTGAAGCAGAAGTTGCATAGGAAAAACAGAGTGCCAGATATTGAAAATGAAGGTGTGCAGTGGTGGGCTTGTGACATGTTGGGTGAGCTGTGTTACAGAAGAAGCCAGCCCTTGTATTTTTTAACCTTTTCCGTGTCATTTCACCATGGTTTCTTCTTTCCCCCTTCCAAACCAGGTCAATGCCAATTGTATGAATCCATGCATGTACTTCTAAGGACATCATGTGTGGAGGCCATTGAGAAGAGTCACTGAAGTATATGAGCAAGCACAAGGTGCATCACCAGAGGGACTGAGGCACAAAAGATGTTCAGAAAGGTCTCAGCAGCTCACTGAGGTGGAATAGATAGAGGAGGCAGTCTTTACCTTACATGATTTATTTCCAGATAAAATAGAGAAAACTGTATGTTCACTTTGTTGCCAGCACACTAGCAGATGGCAGACTTTAAAAAGTATTAGATAGACCACAGAAGTGGAAAGCCTTGTCAAAACCACAAACACAATTAATACAGGTTTTGCTATGACCATTTTGGTTTCTCACATCATTGATTTATGCACATATTTCTTCTTCCACACATTTATCCTCTTCAGCCTCTCATAGTTAGCACATTCCCTTTCTAGTTCAACCTCCTGCTCTCATTCCATGGCACATCCAAGCCAGGGTAAGTGAACAAGCTGCAGCAGTGGCAGGACAGCACGGCCCTGAACAACTGCCTGTCCACAGGACTTGTGTCCACATCAAGACTGCCCCACTTCTGCCACCAGTGCCATTTGCTTGTGTCCCACCTGGGGGCTGACCTCGGGGATGAGCCAGGATGGGGGTGGGCCCCACACCCAGCACTGTGCAGACAGGTCAAGTCCTGTAATGGCAGTCAGGGGAACAGAATCACCTGCAATTTTTCTTTCCATTGGAGTATAGAGACATGGAGGTTAAGAAAAAGAAAGGAGGATATTTTGCTGCCATTCGTTCTATTTTTTTCACGTGCTTTTCCATCTGGAATACCAACTTGGTATTTTTTCTTTTCCAGAATCTCAAACACTGCAATGGGTAGCTGCATTAGGAAGCGACACCGACCAAGGCTGGGTCTCTGCCTCTTGGAGCGTAACGTGGGCAGCGGAACTGGCGGGGACATGGGGAGCAGTGGGGACAGGGTGACAGTCAGGCAGGCGGTGGTTGAGGCTGTGGTGCTGAGTGCTGGAGGCAGCCACCCAGGCAGGCAGCAGTACAAGAACAGGCAGCATCGGTGCAGGCAGGCTTCCACCTGCTGGCCACAAGCAGTTCCTCAGTTACTTTTCCGAGCTGCCTGATCCCGTCCCAGCAGATGGGGCCTCGCAGGAATGACCACACTGTGAAGCCCCGGCATCATAGCCCCCGGGCCAGGGTGGGTCATCGAGAGGTCTTTGTCCTGCAGTTTGGTGTATCAGGGGAGTTTATCTCAGCATGAAAGAGACTATAAACGGATGTGGTTTTGTATCTGGAGGGAAATGACATCTTCCTGATAGCCTTTGGGGAAGGCAGAGGGTTGGAAAGGATGCTCACTGCCTAGGGTGGGGGAAGTGTGAAAAAAAAATCCAGATTGCCATAGTCTACAGCCGCTCCAATGTGTGGTTAACTGGAGGATTCAGGAGAGCCAGCTGAGCGGTTTCCATGGGTGGTAAAACTCACCCAAAGATACAAAAATCCCAAAATGAAAGATATCTATCCCTCCTTCCTCACTCCCTCGTCAAAAGACATCACTCTAGCTATGGAAAGCTGCCTAGCATTAGTAGGTTTGTTTATGGCTCTGGTTTGAATGACCATTTATCTTTCCTTCACTGAACTCTCAGGCACCAGAAAATGGGCTCTGATTTCTTAGGCTAAATCCTTCCCACTCCCTCTCTGGCAACAGTGAATTTGTTGTCAGAGGTTTGATACTAATAGCATTTGAATGGTTTATGTTTAAAGGAAAATAATGCCATTATTTCAGAGAGAAATCCAGAGCTAATAGAAGGGGAGATAGTGGTTTGAGATGCTCTGGGCAAGGACCCAAAAAACAGACTATTATCATGTGTAGTAGCAAGTTTATGGCTTTGCAGCACAGCCTGCTGATGTCAGCCCAGAAACAGTCCAGGAAAACCAGAAATTTCGAGAAATTCAGTCTGTGGTATGTAGGAACACAATGGATGAGGTTTGTGTTGAACATATAAAGCGTGACATGTATGGGAAGACATCATGCCCTCTCCATGGTTGTCATCAGTGGTCAGTGCAGGGTGTCCTATGCTACCACCCAGAGTTGAGCTCTGAGAATGCTGCTTCTCCAACATTTGAATTAAAAAAAAAAAAAAAAAAAAAAGGAGAAACAGTCTTCACCTCTACAATAAAATATATCTTTTCAAGTTTTTTCCTTGAAAGCTTTTCATACTTTTTCCTTCTGTTGACTTCCTTCATTTCCCCAGCTTCTGAGCAAAGGCTGAGCAAAGAAATTAAATAAACCCCAAAAAATACAGAGCAGACATATCAAAGCAGCATGTTTTGAGACAGAAAATGTTGGTGAACTTTTCTTTAAGACTTGGTTTTTTTTAAAGTGCAAAACTCAAGATTATATTGAGATTTCTAAAAATGGTTGTCTAGTTGTTTTGTCTTTTTCTAGTGCTGGAGGTTGTTATTAATCTGTACATGCTTTTTGCACATGGTTTCTGTAGTTCCTTATGAGACTTTATCTCTCCATTTGACATTGAAGACATTGTCTACTGTGCCAGAGCCAAAAAAGCTATTAACAATCTTCAGACTGGCATCCCTTTAACAGTAACTTCTTTCATAGCCCAGACACAGTATTAGAAAATATTCAGCATTTTTGAGAGATGATTAAGATGATCTAATGGGGCTGTTTCATCTCTGATGTCAATAATTGGATGTTTTCATCTTGTTGCACACTTTGTATTGGTCTCAAAAATTTTCTCTTGGCTATTAATGTGGCCTGTAATTTCCACTACATCATATGTAGAGTTGTCCATGAGTAAAACGTAGTTGGATTTTGCTTTGTGCTGAGAAGCAGAAAGCTGCTCAGGGACTTTAGTGGTAAAAAGCAGCCTCAGAGAGGGGCTGTTGACCATCTTCTCTGCCCACTTTAGTGCCCAACCCGTATTGCTTGCATGGCAGCCTGCAGGGAAGCCTCCTTTGCACACCCAGGTACTATCAGCTGACAGACCTTTGGTTGTTAGGGACTTCTGGACATATATTCCCCGGGCAGCAGCCCTGTGGTGTTTCTTTCCACCCCTCTCATTAGCCACAGTGTGTAGTTTAATCTGCAGAGAGCAGTCTGGGGGTGCTGCTGGCCGGGCTGTTGCGTTGGCAGTCCCTCAATGGTGGTGCCCCTGTCCTTCCATCCTCAGGAGTTGGAGAGATGGCCTCAGGGGCAACATCATGCTCCTAGACATGAGAACAGGGCTCTTCCAGGTCCCCTTAACACGGGTGTACAGAAATGGCAAAATCTCTAAGAATGCGTATAAATAGAAATCTGCAGAGTTCAGCCTCGCTCACGTGTACCTCGCTCTGGCCACGCTGATCAGCTGCAAATTCAATCACCTGCTGCGCCTCTTTTGAAGTCTCTGCCTATGATGGTATCTCTGCCACCAGCCTTTCTCCCTCTTTGAAGTCCTTTGCCTGCACAGAACTGACTTTGTTCTCACACTTCTTACAGATTTAATCTGCTTTCTGCAGCTTGGCATCACTGCAGAAACGCAAGGTGAAACGGAAAAGAGATTAAAGAAATCCCCAGGATCTGAGAGATCCAATTTTACCTGCTGAGCATCCATGCTGCTCAGGAGATATGGGTCTCCTTTGCCTTCTCCTGTTCACATGTCACAAGTTCTGGAGCTTCTCCTGCTTTATGTACATTTATTTTGTGTAAGTCGGTGTTCCGTAAAAGATAAGATGCTCAAGTAAAATGGAATAATTCTTGCTTTAAGACATTGTTGTAAAATTCCTCAGATCATCAGTAAATTAGTAGGAAGATTCTTATCAGATAATTAATAAAACTACATGTAGTAAAATACAGACCTCACAAGTACAAATTACTCTCCTGCATGTGAAGCAGTTTTATTGTGTCCATTTCCTTAGGTCACAGGGTAAACGATAGTGATTTTGCTTTTTAACTGGTAATTATTGACACTATTTATTGGTACTTCAGGAGATTTAGTTTTTCAGTGAGTTTGGCTTTTGGTCCCATGACTTTGGCAGAATATCTCAGACCCTCTGCTGGGGTGGGTGCCAGCATCTCTGCAAGCTCCCTCTGCAAGGGTGACACTGGCATAGCCTGGAGAGAAGGTGACACCTGTGGAGTAGCCCAGGAGCCAGCACCTAAGGCCTCATCTCAGGGAATGTCTTAAGGGAGAGAGAGGAAAAATCAGTGAGTCAGTGGAATGCCTTGCTTCCTTGCAAGTGGAGATAAAGGTCCCGGTAGGCTCCTGATGGCTACGAGGGTGAAAGTCTCTGTGTGTGCATCCACCACAGCATCCACTGCCTGGATCTGGGCAGCTGCACAGTCCCCTGCCAAAACCCCTGCTGCTTAAGCTGCCTTTGACCTCCTGCTTTTCACAGCCCATCTCACAGCCCGGTACAGCTGCATCCCTCCTCCTCGCACCTTCCCAGGGCAACTCCTTTGACACAAACACCCATCAGACAGCCCCAAACCCCATGGCTGAGATCAGGGAGTCGGCAGTATCCCTCCAGCTGTGAGAGCCCTGGTGTGCCCCCACAAGGCCGTCTTTTGCATCCCTGGGGCACAGGGTCCACACAATGCCCTTCTCCTGCCTCACACCACCCCCTCTGCCACATCTGCATCACCAGGCCATGGTGTAACATATTGTACTCTTTAGGAAACAAGCTCAGCGCTCCTGGAATTAGAATCTGAGTGACGCTGGCTGAATCATAACCTTTAAAAAATAGCAGGGTTTGGGTTTTTTTGTCTGTTTTTCCCACAGAGGAACAAAGCCGGATTTAAAGGTCTGCTGTGGGTGGATGATTGCAACCCTTGATCCCCAGCCAGAAGCATTACATTACATAAAGAGTTTTTTTCTTCATTAGGAATTAATCTGTGCTAACCAACTGTCAGCTGCTGGTAACGACCATTTATTAACATGCTGCCCTCCCCGGACTAGGGGCATTTAACTGACTTATTACATTAGATGTAATATGAAAATGCACTTATCCATATCCCAGGCATTCACGTGGCCCAGCTTCCCGTCTGCCCATACGTGTGCCGGTGCAGGGGAGTGAGGGCAGCCGGGCAGGGCAGGGCAGGGCAGGGCCTCAGCCATCCTCCTGCCTCCTGCTGCCTGGCTGCAGGGTGTAACCTCAGCTCACCAGCAGTCGAGCTGATAAAAGAGACCTGTCTGTAAAAAGTGTCCTGCTTTGCATTATACTGGGGGGCATTATTTGCCTCCATGGTGGGAACCAAAATTTCCAGCAATGCCATAGGCATGGAAAAGCCCTTCTATGCATTCATGGATTGCATGAGTTCATTGATGGTTAAATCATTGGTTTATTCTGCCTGGTGGGACTTTTTAGATGTGCAAGTTGAGTCACTTCTGGGGTACCAGGTAATCTTCATAGGTATTATGGAAAAGCTGGAGCTGTTGTTCATGAAAGAGTTACCACCTCTCTGCAATATAATGAAACATTTAATGAAATAGACGAAAAACATATACACAAAAAAGCCCATAACCTAACCAAAAGAAAGAGCCAAGAAAAAAATCACATTCCAATCTCAAATCATGCCACTTCTGCAGAAGGAAATGGTGGATGCAAGCAGGGCTTGTATAGCTTGATAGCAATAGGACAAGGGGAAACAGTTTTCAGATGGAGAGATGGTAAGTTTAGATTAGACATTAGGAAGAAATTTTTTACTGTGAGGGTGGTGAAGCACTGGAGCAAGTTGCCCAGAGAAATCGTGGATGCCCCAACCCCGTAGACATTCAAAGCCAGGTTGGATGGGACTTTGAGTGGCCGAGTCTAGTGGAAAGTGTCTCTGCCCATGGCAGGGGAGTTGGAACAGGATGGTCTTTAAGGCCCCTTCCAACCTAACCCATTCTGTGACTGAAGTAAGGCTGTTACGAGATTTTTTCCATGAACAAACTGGGGAACTCTGAGGAGGATCTCAGATGAGAAGAGGTCACTTAGTCCAGGGAAGTGCAGAGGAAACAAAAGATATACCTGCAGAAATTTAGGTACATAAACTGTACATAAACTTTACTTCATTCCTACAGAGTTTGACAGACCCAGAAAGGGAGATTCAGCTGGGCTACTGGTGAACATTTCTTAATTTTAAGGCTGGTTAATCACTGGTAGAAGCTCTCTGGGGAGGCTGTGGCATTGCAGGTTTTTAAGAGCAGTCTGCACAAGCACCTGCTAGAAATGGTTTAAATGTGGCCAATGATGCCTTCAGGTGCAGGAGCCTCAGCTGCCTGGTCCCCCCCTCCAGCCCTGTTTGGCCTGACTGTTGTGGCAGCACTTGGCATGGCAGCCTTGTCCTGGTGGTGATGACATGCCCCTAGATTATCATTCCTTGGCCGAAAAGGTGTTGGTGCTGTAGCTGTGTTGAGCCTTGCTCTGCTGTGCCTGAGACCTGGCACACACTGAGCCCTAATGCCAAGTGTGTGTGCTCCAAGCACTCAGAGAACCCAGCTCAGCAGCTTCACCCTCCTTATTCTTCCTGATCATCGACAAACATTTTTCAGCCTTTCTTCACCTTGTTTCTGAGTGACTCCTGATCTCCTGTCACAGCCTTATGGGGAGCAGGAACAAGGATTGGGGTAGACACCAGGAGACAGTTGGAGGGGTGTCTGTTTGGCTGCAAGTGCATCTGAAGCCTTTGACTCCATGAGCTGCTCTACTGCCAGCATAAGGTGGGGAAGCTGGGATGGGAGATGGGCGAGGTGCTTGAGGGCTTGATGGGTGAGGTGCTTGAGGGCTTGAGGGACTACCAGGTTCAGGGAGGCAGCTAGGAAGTGACACCAGTGGCAGTTTAACACCAGAGTACTGAACCTGGACGGGCAGCTGAGGCTGGAGGCTCATGAGATATTACCGTTGAGGCATTCTGCTCCATACAGGCTGAGCCAGGGCCCAGAAACATGCCTTGGAGTGGCCATGAAGCATTGGGGCAGCCTCCATACTGGAAATGGATGCACCTGGAAGCAACTGTGAACATTTTATAGTTTAGGAGGCAGCTTAGCAGCATGGGATAGAGTGATTGAGGAATGAAACTCTGGGTCTAAGGTTCATCCTGGGTGCACTGGTGGTCCTCCTGTGGGCTGCCTCTTGGATCCACACCCACCAACTGACCAGGCCATGACTCCTCTCACCACTGTGTGTTGTGCATCCACACAGCCTTGACTGAGACCTAAAGCGTGGGTAAGCCTAGGACTTCTTTTTGAGGTTGCTTCCTCCTCTGTGAAGTCAAACAAATTTTAATTTTTATTATTTTTTTTAAGGCTGTTTTACCTCTTCCCAATTAAATTGCGTCAACTAATTGGATTCACATAGTAAGGAAACCTTACAGAGTTTGTATATGTGAAGCAGCCTCAATGGTCCCTTCCCTTGGCAGAGCACCAGAACAAAGGTTTTGCACTGGAGTTGTTAGTCACTTATTTTCATGGCTTTTGTCAACAGCTGAGACATGGGAAGAATAGTGACGTTCTGTAATATTTACGTCAGCTGCCAGAGAACTGCGGAGGAGAAAGCACAAACAGCTGTGATTAAAGAAAAGCTGGAGAACTGAGGAGCAGCTAATGGCTTGGCAAAATACTGCCTTTGGCAGAGTCACAAAAGTAGTTACTTCCATTGAGGGGGCAGGGGGGACTTTTTTCCTCTTCTTACCTCTTTCCCTACTTTTTCCTCTTTTTAAAGGAAGCCATGTCCTGCTAAGCACTGCATAGCTGCATCTGCAGGAGAGTGGGTAAGAGATGGGGAAAGCCCTTCTGTGGGAGGATGAGCATGGGGAAGGGGAAGCTGATGGGCAGCATTGTTCCTGGGCAGTATCACTGCTGGGTATCATCACTACCCGACAGCTCCAGATGTTCCTGGACAAATTAATGAGGTACACAACCACACACACAGAGTTCCTACCCTAGCCTTACTCTGCGTGAGTGGCAGTGAAGGCTTATGGCAGCTCAGCAAGTGCCATTTCCATTTAGCAGCTCAGTTCAAAATTGAATTGCTTCTCCTCTGTCATTTAGGGCACAGAGTGCCCAAGAGCCTGGAAGATCATTTGACCCCAAATAATCAGCAGGACCTCCCATTTCAATCCTTTCATTTGCTTTCTGTGTCACACACCAGCCCCTCTCCAAACAAAGGAGCCCTTCAAAGCAAAAGGTCCTCCTCCTCTTCCTCTCCTAGGTCACCACTAGGATGAAAGGAAGGTCTGATGTGGCAGGAATTTGACAGGAAGATCCTGCAGACACCACCTTTTCAACTGAGCACCAGCCTCCCTCATGGATGGAACACACAGGGAGAGCCCCCACCTCAGCCTCAGAATCAAAGAAACACCTCTTTCAGTGTGCCACCCTGGGAGCGCCTCAGAGACCTGTGGGGCAAGGGGACACTGACCCCTAAAGAAAGTATATCACAGAGGCACAGAACATGGACCAAGCTCTGAGGAAATATCCTTTGTCACCTTCCCCAGGGTGGCAGCTTGCATCCATGGTGCTATTCATGGATGGGGGCTGATGACCACCTAGATGGTGGGTGTCTCCAGGTCTGGCCAAGCAGGAGTTTCCTTTCTTCTTCGGAGAGTCTTACAAAGTCCCCTCCAGCACCACACCTGAGCACCCAGCAATATGTGTTAGATGTCAAGGCCTCTATCTGGTGCAAATGATAGGATCTTTCTCCTGTGCAGCTCCTTGGAGAGCATCTTGTGTCTCTGCCCAACAGGTAAATAACTGCCTTTCCTGTTTTGTGGAATAGCAGCTCTCTGGAAACTCTAGATGCAAAATGAGCAGTATTTTTTCTTGGAGGCTGCTGCAATTACAATCTGTGCAGGGCACTGAAGGTCTCCTCCCATCTGTACCAATGAAAATGTGGTCATTATGCACCTTAATAAGAAAGGTTTAAAATTTCATGGTTGAAATGAATTTGGACCCTAATAAAAATCCAGATAAAATGGAAAGAGCCAGGAGGCTAGAGAGTTTTACAGCTCTAATGTTCTGTTCCGTTTCCCAAAATATATTTGTTCAAGTAATTCAAACTGTCGTTACAATTAACTTGTCCTTTCATTTCCCTCTCTGAATTCCCTCTAAGCTAAACACACAATTTTCTTCTATAAATCTGCATGACAAGTAGAGCAGTAAAATCTTTCCTTCCTTTTTTCCACATCATTTATATGCATTTTGCACTGGTTGAGTTGCCAGGCATTTCTCCCAAGCTAATTTCTATGGTTGCTAGTGCACATATACACACTCAGAGACCTCTCAAAGACTTGTGGAAGAAGTCCAGTTTGGACAACTGGCCAAAAGGAGTCTTCAGCAGTTTCTCACGGGGAGGAAATATTTAAAATCAGGTGTCAAATTATCTGCTAAGGGCTTTGCTGCTTGCTCTGGGGAGTGGGAAATGCAGGACTGTCCTGATTCTTGGCTGCCTTGCTTGCAGAGGGAGGGCTGACATGTTCTGTGCCATTCCCATGATGTAGCTCCCAACTCTTCAGTGCTGTAGGATGGGCTGTGAGGTGGGGGTACACCTGGGAGCTGGGCACGTCTCTCTGTGTTGGTAAGGAGGGGACTCTGACTGTGGCTGCCACAAGCACGTGGCTCCTGTGTGAAACCCTGACCAAGGACCAGCTAAGGACACACATGGCCAGAACTGAACCCAAACCTCTGGCCAAAATGGGCTACACCACCTGCACCGCACCACCTCTCATGACTATCCTATGGCTGGTGGGGATCCCACCCCTTCTGGCAGAGGATAACATTTTGTGCCCAAATCAAGGAGTGCCACATGGTGATGAGTGATTTCCAGACCCGAATACCTTGGGAAAGTTGTTTCCCCTCACCCTTGCCTCCATAGCAGGCCCTGCTCAGCCTGGTGGTCGCTCCTGTCCTTCCATAAGAGCTGGATACCAAGAGCGGCACCTTTTCCATGCTTGTGTGCAATTTCCCTTCTCTCTTCATCTGGAATGATAGCTCCTCTGACCAGGAGAGTAATGACCCTGATACATTATTTCAAATGTCATTTGTGCAAAGTAATTAATCAGCTTAATGTGAGACTGGATTACATTTTAATTTAATAGTGCTAAATGCTTGCTGTTTTTTAAATGATTTTTTCTGCTCTTTACATTTCAGCAGGGCAGAATCTCACTTAGTTGGGCTGTACCTTGCTGTAATCTCTCCACTGTGGAAATGTGACTGACAACAACCATTATTCAGTGGTTCGAGCATCAGCCTCACCGATGCACATTTATTTTAGTTCCATAAGTCTGCATTAGGGATAATAGCTGAGATCAGGCAGCTGGGACCTTGGAGCAGTTTCATCTTCCATTGGGAAGTGTGAAGACAATGTTTTCAAAGGCACAAAGCAGGAATTAAATGACAAGTTCTCATTTGTAGTCAGACGGAGATTGAGCTGCATACCTGCCACCTGATCTTTTGAAAATGTGCCATTAACTGGAAAGCAATTATTAAAATTTCTTTGGTTGTGGGTTGCAGTTTTCACAAAAGGTCTCCATAGCTTATAACTGTAATTAACAGCTCTCTTTTCCCAAAGGGCTTCGCATACTTCAAAGTACTTGCATACTTCCACCTTTTGAATTTTTTTTTTTTTTAACTTGGAATCAATTACAAATGAGGTGTTTATTCAAATCCTTTGCCCCTGGGTATCATCTTATAGGTAACAGATTTCCAAACAGAATTAAAATCACATTTTAAAGTTCACACCATGAAATTGACTCTTTTCCACCCTTTCCATCTGTTATTTTATTACCAGGTTGGATTACAGCAATCAGCACAGTGGATTGTACCCACTGCACAAGTTTAGCATCAGCATTGCTTGTATCCTATCAACACCTCCTTTTTCAGAAAAAAAAAAAAAAGTAAGAGAACCCGTATTTTTTGCCAATATCTCATTTCTTGGCCCTTGACTGACAATAAGAGCCTTTTTTC
Organism: Chamaea fasciata; assembly: GCF_029207755.1. Classification (NCBI taxonomy): domain Eukaryota; kingdom Metazoa; phylum Chordata; class Aves; order Passeriformes; family Sylviidae; genus Chamaea; species Chamaea fasciata. Next base: position 77,908,251 of record NW_027094088.1, on the reverse strand, counting down.
CATTCAACATAGTACGTTTTCTGGGCATAATAAATGGTAATTTACATACAAAATATTGCAATTTCACACATGGACACTACTTAACATAGGTACACATTCCTGTGTCTTCATTTGTTATACATTATGCTTGCATTCACACAATACATATGCAGACTTATCTATATAGTTACTTTTTCTCAAAGACATGATTTGGTTAGAAGTAAAATTACAATGGCGCCAGACCTAGAATGAGCAGAGCTGACATTTTTCTCTCTCTGCAATTGGACCAGGTTGTCAAGAGAAGGCATTTTCATCAGTGGCCTCAATTTGCCCACATCTCCTGTGCACTTCTGAAAATCCTTTCCTTCAGTAGGTTTGTTGTCCATCTGCTTAGTGCTTCACAGAATTGGGTTGTATCCATCCATACAGCATTCAGAGCCCAGCTTCAGGCACTCTCTCTCAAAACATTGGTTTTGGGATCTGGCAACTGGAAGTTAGACAATGCTCATGGAATCTCTTGTAATCCAGGGGAAATCAAAGGTGAAATGTATTGTCAATACCACACTTCAAATATTTGTTCTAGCTTCATGCCTAGCCACTCTCCTCTGAATAAACAGAAAAATAATTCATAATGATGACTGAAGTAGAAGTCTTGGCTTTATTTGCATCTATACTTTTAATTTACTGTTTCAATTAATAATGAGCTTAAGTAATGCCTAAGATAGAGGAGTTGTTTTTTTTTTTTAAGTGGAAAAATACCCTCTTGATGGTTTTATAGGCTGGCAAAAGCAGACATCAATTTCTATCAGTTATGTATACATTCAAATAAAATAACAGTAAGGTATCCTCTCCAAAAGATGCCTATTAGACATTAAAACTACTGGGAATGCTAGTACAAAGATGATAGGACCTAAAGGACATCTTTGCTACCACATAACTTCCAAGGGAACGGGAAGTGTAATAAAAAGAAATGGCAAAGTAAAGCACTAGAACATCCTGGGTTTTGTATTCCAGGAGGCATTATTCATTGACAGTGCTCATTTTTTGGCTGTTTGTCTACATTTATCCCTGGTTTAATATCATAGTTATTCAGGGGAGTTATAATGGCATCATAAGGCAAGAGAGATACCTGCTTTCTTCCAGCTGGACTGGTTCAGAGGATGCATTTGAAGAACTCGCTGGTAACTAATACAAAATTGGATTCCCACTGGGTGACCTGCTCAGAAATCATAGCCATGCCCCACACAAGTGCTATCTATGCCTGTTGAGCCCCTCAGCACCTTATGAGGTAGGCAAATCCTAGTGCTCCTGACTTTATAGATGGAGGAGCTGAGGCACTGCAAAGTTCAATGGCATGTGTCATGGGTAATGCCGAAAGACTGGCAAAACAGGGGGGCACAGGAATCAAGCTTCTCACTCCGTGAACCCTCTGGTGGCTTCATGGTGTAGTTCTGCTGCCTTTCCCCAGCAAAGGGGAAATGAGCAGTTGTCATGCTGTCAATGTCCCTGCTGCCAGCTGGGACATTGTCTCCTGTTTTACACTCAAAACTGCTAATGTTGAAGAATGCACTGTTATGCTCAGGCTTTTATCTCTCAAAAGATGAGTGGTCTATTTCTTTAATATCTTTTGTGTCTTCCTTGTAGTAATCTCCACCTGTCAATGTGAGGAGTATCCAGGTTTCAGCTCCATGAGCAATGAATGGTAAATGCACTGACCTGGTGACTCAGGAGACAAGTGGCAGGCTGGGCAATCCTACCCCTCAGACACTGTCCTTCCTCTTCTTGCCAGCAATTTCAGGGCTGTGGTTTCTTACTTTCATGACCAAAGACAAAAGTCCATTCATTTTAGTTATTAACATGTGTGATTAAAAGAGAACATGGTTGTTTATTTTAGCTTCTATCATCAATTTTGTTTCTACTAAATCAATGCCATCATCAGCTTGACTTAGGCAGCAATATTTGAAGCACAAGGGAAAACCTGGGTATTGTTGACAGCAAAGAGTTGACATTTGTCTGCTACTTTCTACATCCCCTGAGGTTTAGGATGTATGAATTCCTGCTGTGGTAAGCAGAAAATTTCAGCTGCTGACAAATAATTACGGTTAAGTAAATTTTTTTTTTGATGGTTAAGTTTTTTTGTTTGCTTTTTTCTTTATTCTAACCTCAGTCCTGGCTCCTCACTTCAAGCTCTGCCCCCACTGCTCAGCTTCAGCTTGGTAACAAGCGTTTTGATGTACATAATCTTCACAGCAGCCGAAAAGCCATGGTATTTTCTTAAAATAAGGAGCACATAAACCTGAGCATGGCTGTCTTGTTGTTATCACATTTCTGCATTTGGGTCTTGCTGTCAGTGTTAGAAAAGGAAAGGGAGACATCCCGGGATAGGAAAAGAACTGCCAAGCACATAAGCTTGTTACAATGTTGTGCAGCAGCTTCAAAGGACTTAGGTCGACCTTGGACCCACAGTATTATTCTTGGCTATTTAATCTCTGACATGCCTCTGTTTCTGCAGAGAGGTTCTGGCAGACATGTATCCCTTTTGATCCCAAATGCCTGAACATTTGATTGGGAGAGGCACATTGGGATATGCAGTTTGTCTGTGGGCTACACTTTGTAATTTAGTAAAAAACCCCACTGACTCAGACATACCGCCTGTGCTCTGTAACCAGCCCAGCTGATCCTGGGCAGCCAGCTGTCCTAATGGACCTGATGAAGGTCTTATCCAGACAGAAAGCAGAATCTGTACCATTAAAGGTGGTGTTCTTCACAAAACAATGGGGAAAAGTTATGTTTATATGCCTAGGAAAAAACAAAAGAATTTTCTCAAAAGTAGAGGAAAGTGCTCATTCAGTTTCCTTACAGGAGAAGCACTGTCCAGGCCTCCCTGCACAAATTGCATTTATTTAATTCCTTAGAGCTCACATGAGCACTGTCTTTGGTTGTCCATTGCACAGCAGGCACCACCAGCATGGCCAGCCCCAAACGAGCATCCAGCACCTTTTGGGTGTATGGTGGACACGTATTTTCAAGTATGAGAAATGGCATGTGTCATAAAGCAAATGGTAGCAAGAGGGTGGGCTGGAAACCAACCAGCACAGCAAGTTCCTCCATGAGGCCTGCACATGGAATTGCCTCCTGGAGGATGTGTCCTCCCATTTATCCTTCAAAGAAGCAATAAAATAATCAGGTTGCTAGCTTTGTGTCCAGATTAGACAAAAAAAAAGTACCAACAAAAGAGTGTTTCATAGACGTCCTCTGATTCAGTTACTGCTGTGCCAGCATGCTTAGCTAAAGACAGACCAATATATCAAATTAAAAAATATATAGGTGCCTGGAAATATTAATCTTGAATATTTGTCTATTGCATGAGTGTTCTGGATGATGCGCAAGCCCACATGGCCCTTCAGGCCTCTCTTCCTTGATGAATTAGATTCATTGCTCATAGCTAAATGCACAACCATCTTTTCTGGTTTTTCTTCTTCTGGTACCATCTGGTTTCTCGTATACCCTGCCAGGCTGTTGGCATCAGATTCACTGTAGTTTCCATCCAGCATCATGGTTTTCGAGTGAGGTATTCCACATGAACACGAAAACTAAGGACATAAACAAGAAATACATTTGAATGTTGGAAAAACATGTAAGCAATGGAAATTATGCCTTTCTATTAACAGACGGCTTGTAAACAGTTGAGTTCAAAATTTTGCCTGAGATATTTTAAGTTTCTGTTTGAACAAAAAAGTTTGTGGGTTTTTTGTTTGTTTGTTTGTTTGTTTGTTTGTTTTGGGGTTTTTGTTTGGTTTTTTGGGTTTTTTTGTTTTGATTTGTTTTTTGGTTGTGGTTTGTTTTGGGGGTTTTTTTTGCTTGTTTTCAAAAGGAAGAAACAGGGTTTATCTCCACTGCTTGAAAAAGCAGCTTCAGAAAAGATTAGAAAAATGCTTTAGCAGACATATAGTGTAAGCAAAAGGTTTTCTTAGGTAGCTGTTGTTTAGCCTTACTGTCTTGAGATTCCTTATTAGTCCTTCTTTGTGTTTATAAATGTTCATGGACAAGATGCAGTTTAATCTGTGGAAATGGCTTATGCAGTACATGTTATGGGAAGAAAAGGGCCAAGTTCTGGTTTTACCAATACACATGCTTTCTTCATAAATCTGATTTTAAACCAAGCAGAGGAGGAGCTAAAAGCATAATGTAAAATCCCAGCTCTGTTGGAGCTAACAGCAAAGCTTATATTGACTTCAGCAGCACCAGCATGCATCCCTCAAGTCTAAAAGAATCCTATGCATGCAGATAGAATTTTGAATAGGAAATGCAGTCTTCGATCATTCAAGACCTTCAGTTTTCCTGCCTCAGCAATATGGATTATGTATTTGCATGCAATGAAAATGGACTCCAAAACATCCTTTCTGCTAGGTGTTCCTGTCTCTGATTTTCCACAGACCAATTTCCTTGCCCAATAATACTCCACCAACTTTGATGCATGGGTTTTCCAAGAACTTGTTTCCAAGGATATGTTCAGCTAAAACAAATGTATATATCTGAATACATATATATGTAAAAATGTATATAACATCAATATGTAATATTCAGGATGCCATTGGAAAACCCTGCAGTCAAGGCCTTTCCTTCAAATTATTTAAACAGATCACATTTCTTATTGACAACCTTAAAATCAACTTAAGGATTGTGTTCTGTGTTCTTGGCATAACCAAAAGATTTGGTATCAGCAGGTTATGTTCAGGAAAACATGACAAGTTAGTAGCCTGCCTAGTTCACTTTTTTTTGAGCACTCCACGAGTACAACTGAACATCAATTGGGTTTTAAGACATACTTTATTCTAAGCAGGCACACTTTGAAAAACCCACACCCCAAAATTAACAAAACCAAACCAAAACAGAACAAAACTGGAGTGCACCTCCCCAGAAAGAACTGCTGTGATTTAACCCCAGCTGACAAATAACTATCATGCAGTCACTCACTCAGCCCACTTTCCCCTCTGAACTCCAGAGGGTTGTGGAGAAGAATCAGATTTAAAACTTGTAGAGTGAGATAAGAACAATTTAATAATTGAAATGTGTTCTATGGTGTGGAATATCCCTTTGACTCATTTGGGCCACCTGTCCTGGTCATGTTCCCTCCCAGCTTTTTTTTGTTTACCTCCTCACTGGCAGGGCATGAGACAAAAAAACATCCTTGACTCAGGATAAACACAATTTATCAACAACATCAGTGTGTTACAACATTATTCTCACATTGAATAGAAAAAACACAGCACAGTACCAGCCACTGAAAAGAAACTAACTCTATGCCAGCCAAAATCAGAATAATACCAAACAACGAAAAAAAACACAGGGGAGAATTGCACATCAGGCTCTTTATCATGAACTGACAAGTCCAAGAGATGGTGGCTGGGTGTGAAGGACAGCAGTTACAATAACAAGTTAATTGCTGCAGGACTCAGCAGAAAAAGCAATTCTGCAGATTTACTGTCAGGCCCCAGGTCAAATTACAGTTCCCATGGCTTCACGCACGTATGATGACAGCCACCTCTATGGACAAGAGAGCCTGACGTGCTAGAAATCCACCTCCACAGAACCTAAAATTACACTCATCCTCACACAGGCACGTACACGCAGAGGTGCAGTACATAATTTCACCCTGCAGGACTTTCAGCCTATGACTACAATAATAATTCGAAGACTGCCAAAGAGCCTCCTTGGACATGGGAATGCAGCTGACAATACTATTAAAGTGTCAGAAAGGTCTCTGGCCTCTCTCAGACCAGCAAGCACTGAAAAGTTCCCAGGTGGGAACTGGGAGTAAGCATGGGGCCACAGACCTTTTGCCGCAGGCATTTCACAGCAGCTCCTGTGATCTTGAGGGGGAGAAGGTTTAGTTTTCAATACTGCGTGTCTTTGTCCCTGGCACATTTAATTTCTTAATGTAGGCATAACATAGAGCTCTCTTTTGAGTACCTTACATGTTTGTACTGGAACTTTTGGAGTCTTTCATAGGGGAGCAGCACTGGCTGACAAGATCTACATTTACTATGAGAAATGTCTCTTCTCCTTCTTCAAGTGCTTCTTCCTCAAATAATGCTATTTATTGTCTCTGTTCCCATTTCCCCTACTGAAGAATAATATTGTCACATACTGAAGACTGGGTACAATATTTTCCCTTGTGTAGTAAAAAGGCATTTGCTGAATATAGAATTCAATGTACAAGACTCAATAAAGAGCAGATTTATGATATAAATAACAAGCTACACCATCACTGGATGTGGCAAAATGTTCCAGAAAACTTAGCAGAAAATTAACAAACCTTCTTAAGTTCATTTTATCCCCCCAGTACAGTTAAAAATAAAGGAGAAGTGTTTTCATCTTAAAAAAATACTGGTTTGTTCTAGGCAAGTCAAACATGGCAAGGATGTTTCTTGTTATTTCCCATGACCTGCCAAGACACCATATTCTTTGGACATGAGATGCCTGAGCAGGGCTGGCTAAAATCCCACAGACCACTGCTCACGTGCAGCAAGTCAGACACACTGGAGTCACTGTGCTTGCACAGAGCATCTCTACCTTTTGTTGCAGAGAACTGCTGGGCCCCAGGTGGGGACTGGAAGGGGCATAGATAAATTAAGATACTCAGAACCTGTTCGAGCAACTTTCCAGAATCATAATGCTGTTGAGAAGGCCTTGAAGAGAGGTAAAATTTCATCACAGGAGTCTGGTAAATGTATCCAACTGGGGTTTTTTACTGTATCTAATTACATTTTTTTTACAGTACGTCAACTGAGAAAGGTGCTATGCTGCTATGGGGCTTGTGCTGTTCAAGAAAGTCATAGGAAGAAAAGGAAGGGGAAGAGAAGGATGTGCAAAACCAAAAGAGTAGTTCATAGAGGGAAATAGCATGCTTAAATTGTATGAAAGATGATGTCTGCATTGGCATTTCCAACAAGCTTATACTAATTTCTCCAGGAGTCAAAGACAGTAGGTTACCAGTATTACGAGTAGAGTACTAATGCAGTGAGTTCCTGCTGGGAAGAAAGAAATTAAAACATGGTGATGTCCTGGGTATATGGGCAGTGGAAAAAAATTTAGTCCCAAGCCTTAGCGTTCAAAAGGCAATGGTGCTTTGTTTAATCACAAAGATGAGCCTAGAGGTCTGTAGGATTCCTCAGGCTGGAAAGGACTTCAGGGCATCTCTAGTCCTATATTCTACTTATAGCAGGGCCAAGATGCTCAGGATGTATCAGGTCTTGAACCACTCCAGGGATGTAGGATAAGACCTTTCATAGCACATTAAGAAGTACAAGCATGAACTTGGCTGACTGTTGTTTGTACTTGGTGCACCTCCACCATTACATCCATTAAATCCAGTTTCCAGAGTAAAGTTGCCTATAGAGGGAGGAAACTAATTTGTGCCAAATAACACCTTTAGCTTACTAAACAAGAATTGTGGCAGCTGCAGCAAAGTATCAGATTTTTTACTTTCCCCTTTTGCCATTCCCTCACATTTCCAGGCTGAGCTCTTTCCCAGTTCAGATCACACTCTCTTCTCTGATGTTTCTATGAAGATCCATAAGATCAAATCCTGTTTTTCTGGGTTAGCAATTCAGCCTGAGGTGGAGTGGTCTAAACAGACCCAATTACACACACGGTTGTCAATGTTTTCCCATTAACAGACAGTCAATATAAAGACCAGATCAGCTGTAAGGGAAAAAAAAAGGAATAAGTGCATGACAAAAGTGTTTCTTCTCACCCTCTCCCGCAGTTTCCTCTCCTTCCGCTCTTGCACCGTTGTCAGGTAATTCACGGCTGCGTATTCCAACACTGAGAGGAAGACAAACACAAAACTGACCCACAGGTAAATGTCCACTGCTTTGATGTAGGAAACACGAGGCATGGAGGCATTCACCCCAGTGATGATCGTGGACATGGTCAGCACGGTGGTTATCCCTGGAAAGAACCAAGAGAAAGAAATGTTATTGACTGATACAGTCCATAAGGGTTTTTGTCTCTAGAAGAACAGAAATTATGGTCTACATGATGCTCTAAAAGATGTTCAGTATGAAATAAATGTGTGTAAAGTATCTCTTCTGCTACTGTAGAATTGTTCCCCTGCCTACATTTTTTGCTCATGATGGGTTGAGTTTTGAAGAGCAATGGAGCAGTCAACATTTTGCATTTAACAAACAGAATTTAACTCCCTCCTTGAACTCCAGGGTTTAAACACAATGTTGTTATAACATATTTTTACACACCTAATCCTAAGATCAGGTCTGCTAAGGCCAGTAGTCACAAGGACTCCTGTTTCCTAGCTGTACCATTCTGTGTTACAGCTTCATTTTAAAGACCACAACACTTTCTGTCCTGAGCTACATATAAGTGAGGAAGACTAAGTGATGAAGGACTTAAGACAAAGTGCAAGTTATACATTATAGCAATCATCAGATAAAACCACCATTTGCTCCACAATATCTTTAACTGTCAAAATGAACAGTTCCCTTTCCTGCCAAAACATTCACATGCAAAGCTTTCCACACAGCCATGGCTTGTTGCAGTTGCTCTCACCCAAAGAGACTCTGGCAGGAACTGCTCGTCGGTCGATCCAGAAGGACACCCAGGACAACATGACCATGAGAGTGGCAGGGAAGTAAGTTTGGAGCAAGAAGAAAAAGATGTGGCGACGTAAAGTGAAATTTATGTAGAGTCGATTGTACCAACCTTTGAGAAAGGAGGAAAGCCAGAATCAGTGAGAACAGCCGGGATAGTGGGTGCAGAGAGACAAGAGCTTTCTTTGGTTCTTTTTTTTCTAAGATTAGTAAAACAAGAAAATGAGCTTTCAAACAGACTGACTGTTAATGTGTGGAGACTACACTTCAGTGACATAATCCCAAGAGCCCCCTCAAAAGCACTTAATACATTATTAGATTTAAAAAATAGTATGATATCAGGAAAAGTCAATACCTGTGCTACTGTAGAAAGCCAGTCTTGATGTGGTGTGGAATTTTTGTATCAAAAACTGAGACAAAGAAATTTTTTCATCAGTTTTCAGAGATTCATTCCCATTTTTCCAATACAGCATCAAATCTTCATCAGTGTAAGCATCTTAGGGAAAAAAGAAATACAATGTCATGCGACTTTGGTTTAGAGGTTCAACAAACGTTAATAGATCCAGTCTTTGGCATGAACTAATGCCACAAGTAAGTTTGCCAACAGCAAGGGAGTTCAAAAGATCTTGCCATATAATATATGTCATATAATATATATTATATACTGTGACAACAACAAAAATCCAGATTCAAGATTCAAGAAAACAAATCCTCTTTTTACTTCTCATTGAAATGACAGTTATAATGGCACTCTTCTGAACCTCACAGACTAAAAATAGATAATAGCTCAGGAAATAGTCATGGGTAAAACACTTTAATTTAGAGAAAGGAGAAAACATGGACACTTCAAACTATCTTAGAATGATAAAAGCAAAAGGGACAGGTGAGAAGCAAAATTCCACAAATATGTTAAAAGTGTAAATGAAAAACATATAAAATTTGTGCACTAAGTAACAGGAATGGGGAATGAGAAGAGGGTTATCAAGATCATCAGGGACAGGAGCACATGGCTTAGGGACAAGAGGCTGGGGGATCAGGGCTTGTTCAGCTGGAGAAGAGCAGTCTGTGGTGGGGTCCAGCTGCTGCCCTGCTGACCTTCATGGAGAAGGTGGCAGCAGCCTTTTCCCAGATGCTTTGACAAAATGGAGAAAGAAAGGACAAGAGGCAAGGGATTCTAGTGTCAGCAAAGGATTATTCCCAAGCAGGTAAAAGGAAACATTTTCAGCATCAGGGCTGTCAGATATTTGAGCATGTTGCAGAGAACAGTTGTGGAGCCTGAATTACCTTGCTCAACTGGACACAGCCCCAAGCAACCCATCACTAAGAGCTCCCTGCTCTCAGCAGGGTACTGGAGTAGCTGACCTCAAGGTTAGTGAAAATTACCCTCTGATTCTGATTCTGTTTTTTTTGCAGAGGAACATTCAGTTAAATAGCTGGGAGGACCTCAAAACAAGCAGATGTTAATCCTGCTGTATACTGGAGAAAGTCTGCAAAAATCTTGCTGTTCACATTACTTTCTCCACCAAAGAAGCTGAGCCCAGATCACAGTGTTTGCAGGATCAGGATTATGTCATAGGATATTTTCCTTGCAAATTCCGGTCTTGCAGCCCAAGGACTAGATACACAATACTGCTGCATCAATAGGACTCCCAGTTACGCTGATGAACTATTTTTTCAGGCTCTAAAATAGACAGTATTCTGAAACATGTCCAGTGAAATGTTTGTACAGCCAGCCACAGAGCGCATCTATCTAGAAACACAGATACAACATACAGCTTTCCAGCTCCAGAGAACATGTCTGAGAGTCCAGGGGGAAGTGGCTGAAGTCCATGTTGCACATTGCTGTCACTGTGACCCTAGAAATTGAAAACAGGAAAAGCTCGTTTCTATGAGGAGCAATCAAGAAAGAATGTCACTGCAGATAATTATTTAGCAGCTTTTAAGCCAGAAATATTTCATGATGTTGGCAAAAAATCCACAGGAAAATGCCTACCAATTCTCCATGTTCAAGCTAGATGGATTATACACAGAAACTCCAAAGAAAATTGTAAATTCAATAGCTATCAAGGAACTCAAGCATTATCTTGGACATTACATTAATGTTGGTACAGATATTTCCACTGTGTTTTATATCCAGCTACTTGCCTACAAGACTACAATGTAAAGTAACTTTACCATTTACATTTGACTATTCCCTTATGTGCAGTTTAATTAAGGTTTCCACATTTCCCCCATTGCTCAGTTCCCTCCACAGTCACCCCCAGAATCACCCAAACCTGAGGACTATGATCATCCTTTTCACAAGCCACAAAATTCCTTCAGTACATATATTATTAGGGCAAAAGCAGTTTCTTACAGCTCTCAATAAACTCTTTTAATCTGAGAGGTGTTTTTCTGGGGCAGGTGTTGTAAAATGGGTGCAGCTGGTTTTCAGCAAGTGAGATTTGCTTCTGTTAAGTTTTTGACTTGGCTAAAATGCTGCAGCAATCATAGCTCCCGTTTTCAAACTAGTCCAGTTGTGCACAATGTTACATAAGAAATTTTCCAGTGGGTCAGTGAACTTTCTCTTGCAGATGGATTTGCAGTGGAGCTTCCGATTTAGGAGGGGCAAATCAGCTGTGACTCATCATTTCAGAGGCCAACTTACGCGGGCTATGACCATTTTCTAGATTCGTTGCAGACGTCGATAAAGAACTTTTCCTCTGTTCCAGGGATTATGATCCAAATCCTACCCTGACCTACGTACTTGTCACCCCTGAAAGGCACATGCTGTTCATTTTGACTATAAACTGGAGCAAAATGTTGACGTTTGAGCAAAATTTAAAGAACGTTTTTGGGGATATGCTCCTGAAGGTATCCTGCAACAATGACATCCCCTAACTGTACACTTTGTCAAAGTGCAGCATTAAGCATTGGATAACTCAGTCTCACAAAGTGTGTTACTTTCTTTTCTCAGCATCACCTGAACTGTGGCACAGCCTGTGGTCAATAACAGTTTGTTAGTCAGGGGCAAAACAGAAACTGGGCACATCAATATGATATTCCTCAGTTAGAATGCGGGGTCCAGGTGACTTTGAAGGCCCAAGGCCCAAAACAGGAATGGAATGTTCCCCAGTCCAGCGTCAATCCCATGCAGACATCTCAAGATATCTGAGGATATCTGAGGACCAGCACCACTGGACACCCATGCTTTTTCAGCTGGATATTGGTCTGAGTGTTCTAAACACCACCAGGCCCAAATGCCATAGAGATTTTCTTTCTCCCTGGCTTTTATGTATCAAATTATCAATTTAGCTCTTGTGCAATCAGCTGTGGTTAACTCACAGACTCCTCTCTTGAGGTTTACATTAAAAAGTCACATCACCTCCTCAACAGATCACAGAAGTAAACTTAATAGAAAACCTTTCCCAGTTTTTGAAAATCATTTTACCATAGATGAAGTCAGTAAGTTCCAGAAAGATCCTAGAACAGAAATCTTTGGCTACAAAATATTCAAAGGTCACTGTAAACTGAGAGCATGTTTTCTGTCCTGGGGAAATATCCGTTCTTTTGGGCTCATAAGCTTTTCTCCTCTGGCAGTGTGTTTTTCTCCGCTTCTCTTTTTTTCATTCTTCTGAAAGTAATTAAATCTGCTGGGATGCTGATGTGAGCAGCCATAAAGGTGGTTTGGTTAGAAGGGGAAACTACTGAGCAAAAAACCTGTCTGATGAAAAATATGGACAGAGAAAGGCTTGCCAACCTGGGAACAAGACAAATCCTTGAGAAGCACAGCTGGCCTCTTTGACATGCAGATAGGGTACCTAGAAACTGGAGACATCCTGAAATACCATCAATAACTGCCAAAAAAAAAGGTGATTTAACAGGCATTTTATTGTCAGAAAAGGTATCTTGAAAATAAAAAAGGGTCTGAGAGAACAGAAAACATCATTATCTATTGGCTGTCACAGGTGAAAAATAAAAATTACCAGCATGTATTGCCTGTTCAAAGTGGTGGCATCCTACACTCTCTTATCTCTCTGGATATAAGGAGGCCATAATTTTTATCCAAAAATGAAGACTTCCCCTGAGACCTTTCCATGCTGCACATACTTTTCTGTTCCCTAGAAGGCTGAATTCAGTGCATGAACTTTCTACCAGCTCTTGGACACCTGCCAAGGACACCTGGCTGACTCCACACCCTATGACTCAGAGCATCTCTGAAACGAGACTCTGCTGTCTCACTGGTCCCCTCTGAGCCCACTTTGGAGGCTGTTTCAGTTTGTCCTTCCATGGGTTGGATGATTTGGGTCACTTGATGGTGGTATCACTTGATATCAGTACTGTGCGCCCACACAAGAAACCTGTCCTAAGTGTACCTGAGGGTATACTGTGGATGAGTTGCTCCACCAATGTAACCTATAACAGTAAATATCCTGGTTAGTTATTGGCTGTTGCCACATGATTGATGGATGCTAAATTATTGATTGCTGGTAGTAACTTGCAATAATGTGATATGGATATATAGTCACTTTATTAATCACGGGTGTAGTTGCCAGTGGTGATTTTGTGGTAGTTTACATGCTAGTGGTGATTTTTGTGGTATTTTTGATAATCTGTAATAAGGTAGAGAAGTTTAGAGGATTAAGCCTCCATGTCCTTGTGTATTACAGAATGCTGCAAACCCACAGTCACTATCTGTGTACACCCACAGGATGGATAACCCTTCAGGTCACGACAGGCATCCCTCAGGATTCTTCCAGCCAACAAATCTACTAGAAAACCAGGATGTCTTTAATACTGCCATTTCAGCTTCAATAAACATAAACATTAACATCAACAGGAAAGCACCACAACTAAAAAAAAATCTAGGCAAACAAGAGGGAAAATAGGATAATTGTAGAGGTCACCATCTGGTATATCAGCTGCTTCCAGTTTAATCACACACTGACCCTGGGATGTACATTCCTGCTTGACTAAGCCCTCCACTGACTGCAAAGAGTTGGGGGCATGCTTCCCCCAGGAGGAGATTATCCTGTTACTGCCCACAGCATGGTTTCTCAGAGTTTCCTGCAAAGCATTTTGTACTGGATATTCTGGAAACAGGGCTCTGCATCAGCAGCGGGAGTAGCAGGATTGGCAGTAGCAATCCTGGCGATCATGAAAGTCAAGCCCAGAGCAAACCTGGCAGCAAAGGCCCAGGGGATGCTCAGGGGAAGCAGGGCTGCTCTGTTACCTCATGCTGTAGAGGACGTGCCCATCGGGGAACACCCGCAGCATGATGTTGTCCGTGGTGGTATCATGGATGAAAGACCTCTTGGAATGCACGAAGAAGACATCAGGGACCCAGATCTTCTTCACCAGCCTGCCATCAAAGGTCATGCTCTTGTTGTTGGTGCTGGGAAACGAGAGACGCTCATCCTTCCAGTAGTGCCTTAAGTACAAGGTCATAGTGAAATCCTTCAAAAAAGGGAAGAGAGGTCTGTCAGTGCTGCACTCCACAACTAGGACACACCAGAAAGAACACTCACTCCCACCAGATAGATGAGATGTCTTCACTCCTGATTCTTTCCTAGGTAAATGCTCTCTATCAGCAGATTTTCCTGACAAAATAATTTCAGCCAAAACAAAGCATAGCCAACTAATGAATTCATTACAGTACCCACTAATGTTCAGTCCCAAACGGGATATAAATATGCCCCAAGAGAAGCAACGCCCTGCAGAAATGATTCTTCAATTCTGGCAAAAATTATCTTACAGGACTATGGCAGCAACAGGATGATAAAGAGGAAAATCTGAAAGTTAGCTTAAGGGTCAAGCTAAACATTAGGCAATTTATCCCCAAAAGGACTAAATTGTTGCAAACAGCAACCAAGTGAGGGAACTGTGTTTCCTACCATATAAGTGTGTAAAGAATGGTCCCTTTAAGGCTTATTTATGGGCAGGATCTTCAGTCACACAAAGGAAAACGTGTTTGTTGATCCCAACCTGCTGCTGCTTTTAGAGCTGAATCTACTCTCACACTGAGAGATCAAATACACTTTATTTTCTTTATATTCCCAATTAAGCAAGTGATGGGAGCTGCAGCTGCCAAGCCTGAGCAGGCAGCTACACAGGCCAGGGTCTCTCCATAACCATGTGGCAACCAGTTTCTCAAACCACAACCAATCAGTTTAGTGACAGTGACAATCAGTTACTCTGACTCTCTGCTTCAAAGGGCTGTCTCGCAGCAGCCTTGCATTGCCAGCAGGGTTTTCATTAATTTGTCAAAGAAAGCTCCAGTGCCAGTCCTCACCTTGCTGCCTGGCACAGTACAGAGCTGGCCAGACAGCTACCTCTCTGACCATGGCAGAGATTGGCCAGAGGTACACTTCGGCTCACCCACCTGAAGGTCCCCACCTTATCAGGCTGGTCCCAGCCTCCCTCACTGCTCATCCCAGGGATGATGCCAGCTCCTTTTCCCTACTGGACACTGGCCACCTTCCCCTTATATCTATAGTCCCAAAGAAACACTTCCAGCAACTACTGCCACTGGCAGAGCTTAGCCTAGCTAGAAGAGTCAGCCTCAGGGGCTGGACACAAGCACACCAGTTTGACCAGAGCTGGGAAAAAGGAAACCAAGGAAGAGGCACAATTGCTGCTTTCTTAGGAGTCAGTACAAGTTATGGTAGAAATCAAAAAAGGAGTAAAGAGGAGCTTGGCTATTCAGGGTCACCAGTTGCCTGGCCATGACATGAGACAGAGGGACATGGGGCTCCAGGAGAGGACTATCATTGTCGTGGTTTAACTCCAGCCAGCAGCTCAGTACAACACAGACACTTGCTCACTCCTCTCTCCCACGACCTCCAGCCAATGGGATGGGGAGTAGACTCAAAAGAAGTTGACCTGAGATAAAAGCAGTTTAATAATTTAAATAAATAGTAATAAGAAGAGTAATGAAAAGGAAGACGAAAAGGGAGAGTGGGGCAAAGCTCCAGAAAAACAAGTGATGCACCATACAGTTGCTGACAGATGCTCAGCCTGCCCTCCAGCAGTGATCAGTCCCTCCCAGCCAACTCCCCCCATTTATGCACTGGGCATGATGTTCTGTAGCGCAGAATATCCCTTTGGCCAGTTCAGGTCAGCTGTCCTGGCCATGCTCCCTCCTGGCTTCTTGTGCCCCTCCTCACTGGCAGAAGAGGAGACAATGAAAGTCCTTGACTCAGGGTAAGCACTGCAGAGCCACAACTAAAACACTGTGTTACCAGTATCATTCTCATACTAAATCCAAAACCAGCACTGCACCAGCTACTAAGAAGAAAATTAGCTCTATCCCAGCCAAAACCAGGACAGCCAGGCAGCCTGAGGCTGTGGCTGCAAAATGCCTCTGGGCAGCTCCATCATCAGAGCATTGGGGAACAGGGACCATCAGCCAGGTACCCTCAGTTTTGCTTACAGCTACTGCAGAGGAGGGGGAAGAGACTGCCTGAAGGCACAGTACAGGAAGGAACTCACTGCTTTCCAGGCCACCCCTTTCCCTGTCCAACCAGACAGGAGCTTCTCATCTTTCACCTTCAGCCCCTTTCTCTCCAAACAGCCAACACAGTGGCCTCTGCAATGGCCAACTCTCCTCTCTCTCTAATGGCCAGCACCAAATGCTGCAAACACAGAGACAAAGTGGCAGCTGACAACAGCTTCTAAGTATAAAATCCAACCTAAGGAGGCTTTTCCATGGCATGATTCAAAAGAGGCAGTGTGCTGACAGCTTGTTCCTTTCTGACCAGCACACACACTATTTACAAGCAAGAAAAGGAGTTTATTTCAGCACTCACAAATAGAAAAGTCCCTTGGAAAACAAGGTTTTACAGCAGATTGGGAGAATGATAGTACCTGCCAGAGGCACAGCCAGTGAGTCTACCCAAGTACTTCAATTTTGGCAGCATATTTCACGTTTGTTCCATGCTCCAGGCAGCCTCAGGAGTGTGTCCTGCCACAGCAGCAGCCCATGCACATCAACCAGACAGGCACTGGTTTTAAATCCACATGCTTTAAACAGTCCCTGGCTGCTCTCACTGTCACGCACAGTCTGGCAGACACAGTTGTGGGTGGTGATGCTTCAGTATGGTCCTTCTTTGGGCACCAGGTGCCTGCTCAAGCAGTGATAGGTAAGGTCTGCCCAACCCAGGGTACCTGATTTTCAGGGCCACTTCAGAGCAGTTTGAAACAAGCCCTGCCTGCAGCTCTGCCCTGCCTGCACTGGGGGGACAAGGAGGGCGCCCTGCTGCAGGCACAGCCAGCCCCAGTCTGCTGCCATGCAAAGAGGTTACTGTCCACTCTCCTCCCTGCAAACACCCATGCTGGGACAGTCTACTGGGAAAGACACACCAACATAACTCAGACTGAGGTAAGAGAACGTTCTCTCCCCCCCAAATATATGTCAGCAAAACTGCAGAAAGTACTTGTCATGAGGTGGGAAGAAAGGAACTATCAACAGTCAAGGGAGAGAACTGACCTCGAAGACTTCTGACAGGCAAGATTTTTGTTGGATCCTGACAGACAGCACTGTGAATATTTACTTGCACTAATTAGGCCTCTTTGCTGCTCTGACATTATCTTGTTATATTAGAGCCCCAGTTCTCCTCCTGGCAGCCATTTCCTGTGCTGACAGCTCCCTCCCACACACCTCACTGCATGCATACCCCCAAATCCTCTCTTTCAATATGCAGGCAGGCAAGCTGCCTGGTTTTAACCACAGAACATAGAATAGTTTGAGTAGGAAAGGACCTTTAAAGGTCATCTAAACCAACCCCTCAAAAATGGGATGAAGATATAAATGCACCACATTAAAAAAACACTCAACCTACAGCTCTTCCTCTGTCTTTATGTTTTGTCTAGACCACAAAAGGTGCACAAGAACAGGGAGGAAAAGGCAGAAAGAGGAAGGAGCTCAGAAGCTTCCTCTTTTCGTCTATGTTCCCTATTCCACTTCTATTTCAAGTGTTTTTATTCCATTTCTTACAATTAAAAAAAAAAATCACCATGAAACAACCCAAAACCAAACAGCAAAGCATGTGTGGGCACTCATGTGTATTGAACGGTTCCCTATGGAAGGAAACTCCTGCAGCAAGCACAGCTTATATGAATTTTACCATATAGCTTCAAACCTTCATATGCAGCTGCTTTTATTTTTAGTTGCGAAAGGTCTTTCACAGCACTGATTATTCTCCTATTCAAGGTCTCTTTTCTCTTCATGCTTTTAATCTTCATCTGGAGGTAGAGAGGTAAGACTTTGATCACCTGGTTTTGTGAAGCCTTTGGTTCTGATTATCAGCCTCTTTGAATTTCAGAGATGCTGCTATTACTTTTATCTGACCAATGATTACAGGCCCACAGGTTTCAAGTCAGAAGGTCTTTTTATGACTAGAAGTAACTGAGGCTTAGAAGAGGATTACGTACCATGTCAACCTCAGAAATACTGTCCAAGCTTTCAACTTGCACATCCACCCCAACAGGAATCGCAGGGCCTGGAAGAGAATGAGATTTACATATGTAAATAAATGTTCTTTCATATAATCTGCATTTAATTTGCACTTCTAAGGTGACATGCAAACATTTCCGAGCTTATGTTGTACATTTCTGTCAATGGTTCTTCAGAAGGAGGCTGGGAAAAGAGTGAAGAACCACATAAGTGCCCTTTTGAAACACTGAATTATCTTCTCCTTTCCATATGCTGCAATGTTGACACTTTGCCAGTTGATCCAGAGCTTGGATGAAACATTTGTCTGTGTTTTCAAAAACTGAGCCATGCAATCTTAAATTTTAGGTCTTTAGGAATAAATTTAGCCCCAAGGACAGGGGACTGAGATGAAGACACAGCAAGCAAACCTCTTCCTTGGAGGTTTATAATTTTTTACCAACAAGGCAAGCCACATTAAACCTAAGAGCTCACTGGTGATAGTTTTCCACAGTAGATTTAAAATTAGCAACCAAAGAGTTCACAAAGAGTAAACGAGCAGAAAACATCCCATAATGAATGCACATTCCTCTATTACTAGAAAATCTGTATCAAAACTTCACTATAGACTGCTGCTCGTTAATGACCAGGACCTGCTCAGATGACTCGAGATCCCCATATTGTACCCCCATGCAGCTTTTCCCACCTTCTGGTGATAAGTGCCTACTGAGACAAGCACACCAAGCATCACCCAGCAGGGTAGCTCAGCAGGAACTGCTGAGGAGCAGTCCAGGTGGATCCAGTGTTGCCTGGTGCTCTCAGTGTGGCAGTGGGTCTCACAGATGACCCTGTCCAGGGCGTGTCTCCAGCCTGGGCACTGTCAGTGACACAGACGATGCCAAAGGAAGCAGAAGCTTGCAGAC
Source organism: Chamaea fasciata (assembly GCF_029207755.1). Classification (NCBI taxonomy): domain Eukaryota; kingdom Metazoa; phylum Chordata; class Aves; order Passeriformes; family Sylviidae; genus Chamaea; species Chamaea fasciata. The sequence goes on along the minus strand of NW_027094088.1, from coordinate 77,889,328 downwards.
ATGTCTGAGACTTGTCCAGCAGAAATTAATTTTCCTAAGACCATAGTGGCCTCCAGGAAGATTTGAAAAGACTTTTAGCACCTAGATTTTGAACCTGATTAGCAGCCAGATAATTTGTAAGATGCACCACAATCCCTTTGTGGTCTCAGGCCCATATTTGCAGCACCACTAACAGCAGGGCCTGCTGCATGCATACATTTGGCTGGAGTAGCATCTTCCTCAAGACCACGTCGAAGCTCTGAACGCACCACAAGTCTAACCAGAGAGCAGAAATGGTGCTGAGGGAGCAGCACACTTTTGAAAGCTGCTATCCATCCTGTTCCTGTACCTGCAGCAGCATGTACAGACTCCCACACATCTTCAGGGCTTTTGAACACAGCCTTATGTTTGCCTCTGCTGGAGGAGAACGAAGCAGCAGCTCAGCCTCGGTAGGGAAAAGCTGACTCCCATGCCCATGAGACAAGCTGCAACCAGCCCCAGTGCGGGTTTGCCTTGATAAGCCAGCCTCACCTGATTACAGCAGAGCACTCTGATGAGCAGAGCACACTGTCCCCTTCCCACATGCACAGCTCCAGCCTGTTATGCCCATGGGGTCTGTCAGCAGCTGTGCTGGGAATGGACACCTTGAACATGCCCTGTGGAGTGGGACTAGGCTCCTCAGAACCACCAATTCCAGTTTAAGTGACTGCTGCCCCCAGCAATGAAGCTCAAACCTGGCTAACCCAGCACTCTGAGACAACTCCCAGGTGCTTACAAACACCTACATGTCACATTCAGACACACAGCTCTGCACTGAATACTTAAAAAAAATGCCAGCAATCATTTGCAACGAAGAGAAAGAATTTTTCTGTGACATTTTCTTGCTCAGTAAAACATGCTCTGGTTTGTTGGGATTTTTTTAAACAAGGTGGCAAATAGCACTGAATCTGTGGTGACAAGAGATATCTTGATGTGCAGTACGATCAACAGAGAAACAGCACAAGCTGAGGGCTGTGTGCCCAACACATGCTGGGCAGCCCCCCCAAACTTCCAGACTGCAAGAGAGACTCCCTATGCATCAATCCTTAATTTAGCCTTGACTCAGGAAATCAACACCTGCACAAAGTCTATTTACTTCTGCAATTTCTATGCTTCTCTGAACACTAATCACAGATTTTAAAAAGCCCAAAAAACCCAAACAACTGAAAACCAAACCCAGAAGCATAAAAACACTGCCAAGCTGGTATCTGTCCTGCTCTCCTATTCCTTCCCTATCTGCTCTTGAAGATAAAATACTATGTCCTTTACTTTGTTCATGTTCCTGCATCAAACACTCAATAACCAGAAGTTATCTCACTGCAAGGACCAAGTCTAAGGTTCAGTCTGGAGCTGACACAAAGATTTATTAAACCCAAATTAAGGGGTGTTCCATGTTAAGCTGGATGGTCTGGAAAGCCCTCGAGAGAAGGGGTCCAAGGCTGGATTAGGTGTCTTTTCTGCAGTTAATCACAAATTTGGGGGATGATAAAAATGTGATTGTAACAGGGAGAGGGAGGAATTGTTTGAACACTGGACTCAAATGTTTAGTGCTTGATACAGAAATGTAAGGATGAGTCTGTAAAACCAATTTATCAGCAGAAATATTTACTCTGCCTTTTTTTAGCAAACTCCTACTAAAATCAGAAGGAGTAATTACTGCTTTTTCCTTCTCCCTGCTCCTCATTCAGCACCTGAGGCTGAGGCAATGAGAGAGCACACAAATGGGAATGAGGATACATTGAGACACTAAAACCCTTTGGAGAAGGTTTAGACAAGAAGCTGGACTGAGCAGGGAAGGGTGCTACCAGTGCAAATGCTGCTGCCTGTGAAGTAGTCACAGGAATCAAATGAGCACCAAGTCCTGCTCTTGGTGATGAGCAGAAGTGATAGTGACAGTTGCATGTTCACTTGGCCCATCACTTCACAAAACTTCAAGTAAGATGCAGTTTTGCAGAGGTACTTGATGCAAGCAACGTTAAAAGTGCATGCAGCTTCTGAAGCAAAGCAGAAGCCCTGTCTAGAAATGACCTCTTTAAACCACAGAAACAAACCCTGTGTTTCCTTGAAGGTCATTTTGGCTACAGAACATACCATTGAATTAAATGGCTGTTGATCACTCAGAGAGAAATGTCAGGAGATCTTTGATCTCACTAACCCACGGAGTCAATTAGGAACTGCTAGCTTTTTAATCCTGTCCCTCTGGGAACTGAACAGTTGAGCCACAGAGGCTCAGGGTGTTTTGCCAAATTCCTCATCAAATGCCACAAGGGATGAGCAAAAAGAAAAAATCCTCTGGATTGAGAGGGAGCAGAGTATCGTGAGAGTGTGAATGTGAAGGAACAAGAACAGCTCAGATGGCATATGACAAACTGAACTGGTAGACAATTAACTTTGATTACAGCATTATATTCAAAAAAACCCTCATCAACCAGTCTTTCTTTGTCATAAACAATATTTTATCAATATTCCCCTTTTCTTCAGAAAGAGGAAATATAGAAGGATCATCCTAGAGAATTATAAGCAACAAAAGACTTGACGTTAACACTGGAGAGATCTCAAAGCTCAGGCTCCTCTCTAGGATGTTCACTGCTGGACAGGAAGCTAAACGGATCCATGTGGAAGCTGGGGATATGGCTGATAAAAGAAAGAAGTGCTGCTTTGCTCAAAACCTGCAGTCCAGCAGAGTTTTTCAGATCACACTTAAATGTCTCTGAAAAGTATAAGCCAGATTCATGGACTTTTGGGTTGGTTCTGGCATAAAGAAGACTTTGTGGCTTGTTTCATATTGCAAAAACTCCAGTTTGAGTATCAAACTCTGCCCCAGATTGAATGGGATGTCTGGCCTTGGGCTGACCTCTCCAGGGAACCCAGGAGGTTTCTGCAAGTCCCATGCAGGAATGACTTCAGAAGGAGCCCAGTATTAAAGCCTGTTACATCCCACTGTGCCTCCACACCTAAAAACACCAACCAGTGAGCAGCATGAAATCTTCAAAGTGTGAGTCAGCTCCCAGTCAGAACCAGGTGCAAACATGCTTTTCTTTTCTGAGCACTGGAGCAGGCTTTGGAAGATAGGGAAGAGCATGCTACCAGGAAGATGCCTGGAGTCAGTTTTCCACTCCAGCTCTGAGATTAGAGCTTTCTGACATCTCTAATTTTTCTCTTTGGCAGTGCTTTCAAAGGCTTGTTGTTTCTCTCTGAGACAGTGTCCATTCATCTATCTTTGAAGGAGGGAGGCAGATGAAGGCCCTGGGAAAAAAATTTACATGGGAAATGAGTAGGTTTGAGATTTCTTTACTGGCAGGTATCTTGTGCACATCCAGAGAGACTGAAAATGTCCATAAGAGATCCCATGTCTGCAAGATGAAAAACAGATTTTAGTGTATTTGTGTGTGTGTGTGTATTTAATTTTTAGTGAATGTATATCTGATTGGGTCCTCTTAGGTGTGGGCAGCTCCCAGGCAGCCAGCAGCACCAGGACATGCTCATCACCTGCCTCATGACTGCAGCCCTCTGTCCCTCTGCATCTCACCGACGGCTGCTCATCTGCAGAGAAGCAAGCTCTATTCCAGCCCTTGTCACTAACACTCAGTGAAGTACTCATGCTTTGTTCATCCCACTGTCCATCCATCCTGGCAAAAGCACTGCCCAGAAAGGGCAGCAAGGACCAGCTGACGTTAGGCTACTCGGCTATGAGCAAATATAATAAAAGTAAAGCATTAGGCTGGTTCTCAATAAAGAAGATACAGCTATTTTAAGTATCAACTAAAGCTGCTTATTCACAGGCTCCCTGTAAAATATGAGATGTCATAAATGAAATGCTTAAAATGGGTGTTTAAGGAAGGCAGCAAAACAAACATTTACATAATCTTTAAATATTAATAATAGTAAATAATACCTGAACATCTGCTAGCTAGAACAAGGTCACTGACATGGAGATAACTCCCTAAGGGTCAAAAAACCCCTGCAGACTCTTTTAGCTTATGAAGGCTCTTTGACCATCAGCAAAGCAAAAAAAAATTGTCATTGCCTCTGTACCCAATTGCCTGTCTCTAATGGGCTGAGGACAGGCAAGATAGCCATGCTTATTGGGCTGTTAATAACACAACTTATACAACATTTGTTTGTTCACTTGCTCTTTACAAAGATACTTTTTCTTGAATAACCCTTCACCTTTCTCTAATATTGCTTTTTTTTCGTTTCACCTTGCATAATCCCAGCCTGCTCTGCCCAGTGGTCATAGCTGTGTTGGGCTGGCATCTTGCTGACTGTCCTCTGCAGACCAGTAAGAGTCATTGTGGCCACCATTAAACAGCTGATACCCCATACCCTTTTTAGCTTAAGGTGGGGTTGCAGGCTGGCCCACCAAGCTTGGGAACCATCAGCAGTACTGGGTTTCTTTTAGTATTAATGCCACTCACAAGTTACTTATGGTAATTTTTTTTTTTTAATTTTCCAGAAGTGAGGTGCCTTTCCCACCTGCAAGGTAACATCAAAGGCCCAATGCAATGCCATAGATCTGGAATCTCAGTTAGACCAGAGAGGGTCTTAGGACAGCGACCAGTTACAGTCATGTGTATCTCACAGGCTCCTCGTCTCCACTTCAGCAGTATAAAAGCCTTTTTATTCTTCACAGGTCAGACCACATCAGTTTGACTGACATTGCCACAGCAAGAAGCTGGAAGGACTCACCGTGCATGGCAAATCACTGTGACTGCCTGACGAATAACATTACAGACAAAAATCTGAGGATCACCTCTTACCAGACTTTTGTTCCCCTTCCTTTATGTTTTTTCCATTAGGCTTATCATCTGTTACTAAAAACACACTGTGAAAATCTGCAGGTGAGCAAGAACCCTCTAGCACCTGCTATGTCCTTGTGTCTGAGTCAGGCTTTCCAAGGCTGGAGCCTCAACAAAGCTGTTTTCATGCTTTGCTCATCATCACATGGAATTTCAGTACAACTTTGCTAATACCACACCTTTGTCCCAAGAATCTCTGCAAGTTAAGGAGGTTTTAAGCAAAAATTTTTAAAAAACCCCATCATGTTTTTCCTTTACAAAAAAAGGAACCATCTCAGCAAAGGCTCTTAGGGTATTTCTCAGTTTTATAAACAATATTCCAAAGTTTGTCTCTAGGAGGACCTTGATGCTGTGATGGGAGGTAGCATGGGAAAACAAGGCAAAAGAGAGACTAAAATGTAGTTCCAATAACACTAGAAGAGTGACTGTGTAATTATGTGTCTGTTTGTTGTAATCTGTGCTCAAATGCATTCTTCAAGGACCCTGATGAAAATACAGTGACACTGATGGGAATATTTAAATTCAGATCTGTTCCCAGAAATACAGTGCAGTGGTGCCACTGGGTGCCAAACCATCAACACAACAGAACAAAATCCTGCAGCTTCTTCCCAAAACAGGCATGATGACCTGACATACATCCAGTTAAAAGGAAAAAAGGTAAAAAATCACCATGGTTCCCCAGCTGTCTCCAACTGAATAAAGGCAGGGAGTCCAAATATCCCTCAGAGAAGCCCTATCACCCCACCCATCAGACCAGCAGGTCTTTTGTCCAGAGGATCGATTAGCACCTTCAGTTTGTCCATATCAGGCACTCAGAAGTCAACAGCCAAGTTCCAAAAACTGAGGTTGGCAAAAAAACAAAAAAACAAAAAACAAAAACAAAACCTAAACAAAACAAAACCAAACAAGCAAACAAAAAAACCCAACCCAAAAACCTAAGACAGCATCCTCTCACCTTATAGCAGGGGAGGGCATACCTGGCATTTAGGAAGGCGTGTGCCCTGTGGTAAATTCACACTTCTACAACTGATTCATAAAGAAGAACAGTGCCTCCAGACCCAGCTCCCAGACCTCACCCCTGAGCCTCAGCTGTGCCCAGGGCTCCGTGTGTTCCCACCAGCCCCAGGGAGATCTGCCTCTGCTCTACCCAGAGGGCAATTTAGGGCAAACTCTTCAACCCTGGAAGCAGCAGATCAAATTTTTCACTGATTAGAAAGAAGTTACCTCCAGTGTTTAGGCTGGACTACCACTTGCTGGTAAATAACATTGCAGGGGCAGGAAACACTGGTAATGACAGGTTTTGAACTCTGGAGTTTGAAAAAATACATATAAATTGTGAGCAAGGGTCAGCACTGTGGTCTCAGAATGGCACATCTTCACTGAGGGGCAAGAAATATCTTTTCAGCCACACCAGGAATGTGCAGGTCTGAGAAGTTCTGTTTTATGGACTAGGTGCAGAGGGCAAAACACTCGTGTGTCCCACTGGGCAGGGAGAGGTAGCACTTCACCCCAGATGACCAATTGACAAAGGATGCAGCATTATTCATTCAGTGAAAAGTACAGAAAACACTATCCTTAGCTCTGGAAGGATTTGGTTATTGCTGCAATCAGAAGAGGGACTGCCATACTGGTATTCCAGCAGTTTTTGTTCAGGTACCCTCTTTTCTCTGCAGTAGTGCGTCCAGAAAGATCAGGCGAGCATATTCCTGTAACTGGATGTGACCAAAGGCAGAAGTGAAGTTGGCAGAGGCCTCCCCTCCCCCTCTCTTATTTCCTTATGAGAGTTTGAGACAAGATTTTTTTTTCTGGACAAAAGTATTCCATTTTCTCCTAGTAATGATGGGCTGTGATCCACCCAATGAGTTCTTTACTTTGCAATTTAATCACATCAGCTGAAAAGCTCATTGCAACTTCTCAACCACAGATGAATATTAAAACCTGTAGCTTGTTCCTCTTCTGAATAGAGTGAAACACTGACTGGGATGGTCCAACCTGAGCTCTGGGGAATGCCAGCCAAAACCAGAGTCAACTGCTCAACAGGAAGGAATGTAGGAAATGTAGAGAGCACAAAGGGCAATGAGATGCACGTGAGGCCTTTCTGAATTGGCACCAAGTCTTTTCTTTTCACACTGATGCGTCTGGACAGAGGTTTGTTTGCTTGGTTTTTAATTAGATTGTTAATTGAATAATTAGATTATTCCTAATTAGATGAGCATGAAATAAAGAGAACCATTTTATCCTTACCTCCAAAGGCCGGCCGCATGGTGAAGTCATGTTCGTCAACTCTGAGAAGCTGGTCTGTCTTTCCTTTCCAGGCTTTGGTCAAGTCGCGGTTCTTCTTAAAGATGTGACTGCAAGAGACAGCAATGACATTGTTCTGTGCCCAAGTGCCACAACTGCCAGCCCCATTTTGGAGACACAGGAGCAGCAGATTTGCAGGCACAATCCCAGGGACTGCGGGGAGACTGCCAGCACCAAAGCATAGACACAGCGCTGCCTTTCCACAGCATTAACTCAGACCTTTGTGCCCCACAAAGGACATGCTGTTCCCTTTGCCCTAAACACCCTGATTCCCAGGGAGGCACATGGCAGAGAGCACAGCATCTCACAGGGGAGCTGCATGCAGCGAATGGTGCAGCTGAGAGCAAGCAGCAGTAGAAGCAGCTGGCTGCCCCACATTACCTGGCCAGGATTTGGCCAGGTACCAAGGCAACATTGTCATGAAAAAGCTCTTTTCAATGCTGGTCACGCAATGTCATACAGTACTTGGAAAGTGCCCCGTGGACTTCACCAATTCAGTGTTGGAAGTCTGTGTGGACAGAGGGTCTTCTGGCTTTCAGCAACAACAAAACCACCCATTCCTTCCCACAACAGCAGGAAGAGAGGAGTTTCATCTAAAGAAGCCTTCAGTACCCAAATTTTCTGAACATTAAGGTAGGAAAAATTCTAACTTTTTATTTGAGATATTGTATGATAACAGTGGAACAAGGATGACAACAAACCCTTGAGAAAAGTGAGAATAGTCACTAAAATCACATAAAGGGATAACTAACCAGCAGATAAACAAACTGCATGCACTTCTGGAAGAAAATCCAGATCAGCATCCCTGACTGTTCTCCAGTGGTGCAAATGGAAGTCTTGTATCATTCAAGTTCCTCAGTCCCTTTGCTCTGGACATAAGAGCTGACGACATTGTAAGTACTGCTGCAATTACCTAGTTTTCAGTAACTTACTAAAAATAATTATGATAACTAGAAAGAACTTTATACAAAAGGTTCAGGTTCCTTTTCCTGTATGGAAGAAATATTACTGAAAATAAAGAACAAAAAATCCTTGAGGAAAAATAAACACACTACTTAGGCTTAAATTCTTGGTCAGGAATTCAGAACTTAAAAAACAATCACCCCACTCATGAGTGTGGGTAGGAAAAGGGATGTTCTTAGCTTCATTAAAGTATGAAGCACCATAAGTATGAGCCAAAGGGAGCATAAATCATAAATCAAAAGAAAAGTTTCCCATCAGAGTGCTCATTTCAAGAAAGAAATGAAACCTAAAGGGTGTTGATAGCTGCTGCTAACATCAATAACCTATTTCCTTACAATAAGAAGGTGAAAAGGAAGCAACAGATTTTAAAAATTATTGTATCAAATGGGTGTTTTGAAGGAATATAACCCCTTGTACCCCAGGGCACATGCCACATAGGAAAAGCTGGATCTCCCTCAGGTTGTTTTGGGCTCCTGTTTCACTTGGGATGTCAGAGCTTCTCTCCCTTCTGGCCATGAGAAAGAGCCAGCCGGAGCAAGCGCCCTCCCGACAATGTTGCATTAATGGTTATCTAAAAGCAGGGGTGTAAAACCAAGCACAGCCACTAATGGGAATGGTTGGAGGCAAAAATTCAGCTTTTAACTGCTTGCTGCAGGGAGGAAGATTTGTTTCGCTGCAAAGTTAGGGCTGCTGCCAAAGCGCTCCACTTCACCATCCGCTGCATGGCCTCTGTGCCCAAAAAGCTGGAAGTCTGGAAAAAGGGTCTTGATCAAAAGTCTGCTTGACTTTAATTATCAGGGAAAAGCCAAAGTACCGGTGAATGTTCAATCAAGTCTCTCTCCTCAAAGAAGGGGGTAAAAAAGTCTAATTAAAAATCCAATAAAACACTGGATTGCACACTGTACAAGGAATTAGTATGGAAAACCCTGGCAGTATTATCTTGGAAATCAATGGCTCAGCCTCACTGAAATGCTACATTTTGATCAATTCTTTGAAAATCATCAAACAGCAAAGAGCACACAGAAGAGCTGCTGAAAACAGTCTGTGTCTGCAGAGGATTCAGAGGGCTGGCTGGGGACACGGACACTCTCTTAGGAAGAAAAGAGGTTTTCAGGCACATCCTGAGCCAGGGGTTGTATTTAGTAACCATCATTTAATCATCAGTTCGTGCTCAATCCTTCAGGTATTATGACGGCCAATTCAGATTTTACAGAAAGAGCTCTGACAGTCCCCTTTCAATCAGTTTAATCCATTTACCAAGTTTTTGTATTGAGATATTTTTAATGACAGGAAGTCTACACAGCTTTTAAAATTTATTACTACTTTCATCTATTTAATCCAATTCAAGACCAAGTTTGCCTGAAAAAAAAAAAACAACAATTCTTTATTATGGTGTTTGCCATCAGCTGTGCTGTATCTTCGGCCCTGCTCTGGCAAGTGCCCCATGCCAGCCCCACTGCTGTTTGGCACAGGGAGCTTCTCATTACCTGCAGCAAAGGTGACACCAGCTGCCAGTGCTCTTGCAGAACTGAATGGTGCTCTGAACACTGCTGCCTTTACTGACAATCTGATCACCAGTACCTCATAAATCCTCCCTGATGTACTTATGGTCTTTAGCATTTCTGATTATAGATTTGTCAGGGCTCCTTTCAGCTTTACGCGCTCTCTGCAATTCACCAGTATTAATTTAAATACACCCATCTCCCTTTGTCTTTTTTTTGCCGCATTTTTCATATATTATTTTATTGCTGTTTAGATTTCATTCAAGGGGGATGAATTTGATAAATCTGACTTCTGTGAAGAATTGTTTCTATTTAAAGAGGAGAGAAAGTGACAGATAGCTCATTGAGCTTCTGTAATGGCTTCTCTATTATTGCCCTAATTTTTTTAAAAAATATATTTTCCTTTCCAGTCACTTTTACTCAGAATTGTCTCAATTGCATAAAATAGATGCTTTTTTATTGCCAAATATATCAAAGAAAATTCATTCTTGATGGCATGAGAAATTACAGATAACAGCTCGGCAGGATTCAAAAAAGAGCAGGTGTCTATGCAGACATTCACACCTTTCAAGAGCAAGATAAAGAACTTTCAAATTGGAAATAGTCCTTGTGCTGTAGGGCACGAGGCAATGGCTAAGTGGTCAGCCTGAAAAGAAACATGATCTCCATCCTGAGCATGACGCAGCTGTTGGCAGCCAGAGTCTGGCAGGTTTCTCCACCTTCTCCTGGAGAATTCAGGATGGATTTTGGTCGTAAGGTAGTTACCTCATGGTCATGGGGCTTTGTTTCAATTACATATGGGGATGCAGAGAAGTATTTCCACAGTTTCAGTGAAAATCTTTCCACTCTTCAGTATATTCTCTGGGAGGGGGGGAAATCCCAAAATGCATTAGGTGAAGGCATCACTTACTTTGTGTAGCAGCCACAGCAAGCTGGAGGAGATGTACATTGTGTAAACCCAGCACCAAGGAAGGTACAAGACCTCCTGTTTTTCTAACCACCAAAGCATGTGACTGCTGCAGCACAAAGCCCTAGAAGTTAAATTAAAAAGAGAAGGTACAAGAACAGTTTATGACTGTCATAACAATTAGATTGCTCCTAGACGAGAATTCCAAATTTATTATTGCCACTGTGTTATGAGTATATCTTTAATGATTATATGCATGGATCATATGGGATCAGATATGGTCAAGGAATTTCTGAGGAACTGGGAACATCGAGCTCCTCGATTTTGGTGAAGTCTCTTTCCAATGACTGTCAGGGACATCAATTCAAGTGCTTTAGGAGCCCCAGCTGCCCAGTAAGGCCTGGCATCTCCACAAGATAGATCTGTCTTGGGTTGGGTGGCCACACCAGACCCTATTGTTTCCAGAGCCTCAGGAAAGAGGTATTCTGTTGCCCTACCTCTGGATGTAACATATTTCACGCTTACTTATTTGTGGGTTTATGCTGGGAGCAGGAAGAAAAGGAAAGTGACTTTCCTTGCCAGATTTCTAGAAAAATTAAATCTGACTTTGGAAAAGGATGGACACAAACTCAAAGGGTGTGCACAACCACTGCTGTCATACACATTCTCTCCCTGATTTTGTTTCACATTGCTCTTTGGCCCCGGCTGATGATGCAGTGTTGGGAAAAAAGCCTCAGGGGACATCAAACCCTGCATCAGAGGTTCAGCAGTTCCCTGGACTTGAGCCCCAGGCTAGCTATACACCTGTAAAAAATGGCTATCACATTTCAATCACTGAAGCACTAACAAACTCCAAATTTTTTGAGAACCTGCCATAGAGCAAAGGGGATCTGTGAGGGCTGAGAGGTACCACAGGCTAGAGGATGTGTCTGCATTATCCAGTTGAAAAAAAGGAAAAAAATGCAGCTCCACAAGGCAGCAGAGGAAAGTTGCTGCCAGCAGCAGCAATTTCAGCCGGGATCCCCAGACTCCTTGCTCCAGTGGAATGCTGTTCGGAAAAACAGTTTGTGTGCTGAGCCTTGTGCTGCTGTGTCCTGGTGGTTGCCTTCTGCTTCTGGGTACCAACCTAAGGCTGGCATGTAGCACACCCTGAAAATGGCATCTCTAATGAGATTCTCCAAAGGACTGACCACCAAAAACCTTGGCAGGAATTCCTTAGCTAAGAACAGCCCAAAGCCAGCTCTGTATCACAAGCAGTTTTTCTACTGTTGAAGCACGAGGCTTTGCATGGCTGGTAGGAGAGAGGAACAGGCAGACTCAGAGTCAGGTGGGCACAGGTTGCTGGAAACATGGCATTCACTGGCACAACAGAGATGGTAAATGTCTCCTGAATTCTCAATTTATGCAGAGCAATAAACATTACCAGAAGCATTATCAGCAATTTTTATAGAGCAGTAAATATTAAGAAAACCACTAATTTTCAGAGTTTCTTTTTGTCTTTTGGAACTTCTGTCCAGCTGGATAAAATTCTGTCCAGCTGGATAAAATCCTGTCCAGCTGCTAGCAGATTTGCCAGCATTTGCTTACCATTTCTGAGGCAACCACTGCTGAGCTACTGAAGAGTACCCAAAACTGTTTCAAAAACTCAGTGCTGGACATTCCAGCAGCACTTGCTTGGCACTTGGGGTAAGGCTGATGCTCTGAGGAAGATGCAAGCACAGCTACGTACACTGTACAGCCAGTACTACCTACAGCAAGTCTGACCTGCCCTGGCAGCACCTAAACTTCGTGCACAGTTCTCTGGAAAATACCAGCTATCCACATAGCAGCACAGACTATCTGACACACACACCTACACCTTTGCACATTTACATTGTCTCCTTCAGCTCCAGGTTCTTCTACCTCTGTGTAAATTTATTGTGTGGTATGCAGGTAAGGCTGGGGCAAACATGCCCTGCCCAGCAGTCACCCAAGCGACTCTGACAAAAGTTTTTACTTTGCAATTCATTCATCAATTCTCCAAACAAAATGAAATGCAAAAATTTTTAACCAACAATGCAGTTGCAGTTCTAGAACCCTTGGCTTCATGCACCATTTGTACATCTTGCACATCAGCAAGAACACCCTCAACTTCACAGAAACAAGTGATATCACTGATATCCTTCAGTTTCTTAGTATAAGTGGCAAGGACTGTACACCATGGAAAATGTGAAAAACTTCTATCAAAGTATAAAGCCAGGAGCTGCTACTTGATGAGCACACACCAATTCTCAATGCAAAGCCTGGGCTCTCCAGAGCATAACATGAGGCAGTCTTAGGCAGTAGTCAGGACAGTGATGCACACAGGCCGTTGTTTATGTTATACCTCAATCTGTAGGAGGAGAGATGTGTTATCAGTGACGGGGGGATGCAGGAGGAAGAGAAAATTAAATGCAAAGCAGTTTCTAATCAAGCAAGGATTATCCATTCAGCATGCTGAGCGAGGCACCACTCATCGAAAAAAAATAATGTGGTACAATGTATTAAACAAGCAGGATGCACAAGCAACCCTTAACCTGGCAATTCTTAATTTGGCTTCCTAACCTGACTTTCCCCATGTTCCTTTCCCACTTAGACACAGGCTCAACCACTTCTCCACAGAATGGTGGCAGAGATCTGTCCCAGAAGCTGCAGGACCAGGCACCCAGAGCTCCGTGGGGAAGGACCTCTGCACCGCGGGAACCTCTGTGCAATGTTCAAGTAAGATACTACACCACTGAAGGTGTTCTGCACCTGCACAACCCAAGCTATGTTCTTGAAATCAATAAAAAGATCTTTAGATCAGGCTGATTTATCACCTTAGTAGACACAAAATATCACACTTACCAACTGTGGATTCCCAAATACAGGAATAAATTTTCTTGAATAAGAAAAGTTTACTGTAAAACTTACTCTGCTTCTTACGGTAATTCAGCAAGAGAAATACTAAGAAGAAAATGTGATGAAATTACTTAAAAGATCATTCTTTTAATTTCTTTTACCTGATTAGGAAACCAGCCTAGGAACTAGTTTTAGTTTCCTTTTACTACAATAGTCCACTGTTCACTGTTGCTTTAGGGACAACTAAATTTTTTCTGTGTAACTGATAACGAATACAAAATTTAAAATAAATACAACTGAATATTGAAATATAAAAATTGAAAAATAATTGAATGCAAAATTTAAATTATTAACGTCACTGCTCCATACACTTTTTTGTTGCAACACTGCAGAATTCTCTGTATTTAAAATGTCACTCTTATTTGACAATCCCTAAAGCCTGATTTTATAAAATTTTAAATAATTTGCATAAGAACTGTGTATGTGTGTGTGTGTGTGTGTATATGTGGCATATAGTTCCTCAGATCCTACCTAGATGGAAAATTGTTAATTTAAAGCATTACACCACAGAATACTAAATACAATTGTCATTCTTGATAGTGTATTTATAAAAATAATTTTAGCAGTACTTTGACTTCCACTCCGTTACAACTCATGAAAATATTGGCACTGTAGGAACTGTAAATTATTTTCTTCAAGTTCAAATAAAGTACAAAACTTTTAAAGCAAGGAATAACTATTTCAGGGGAAATTTAAAGAAGGATTTACACTATTTTATTACTTCAAAGCACATGAGCTTTACTACAAAACAAAGGTTTCCAAGGAAGTGCTACGATTCAATTCCCTGCATTCCTCAGAATATAGACTTTGGAATATTTTCAGCATTCAATGAAGGATCTCATTCAATAATTGAGATTCTGTGAACATCAGTGGTAAAACTTCAGCTGACTTTAGGATTTCAGGATCAGGCCCTAGCTGTTTCAGCTTTTTAACATTTACGTCACTAAAAGCATATGCCACTGTATTTTCTCAATAAGCAGTGTAAATCTGATAGCATATCATGTTTTCTTTGCTTCCAATTACATCACATTTCTTTTCAAAACATTCAAGTAACAACACTCCCTATAAAAGTGTCGAGTGATAAACCAAAAAGTCCACAAAAATAAATGAAAATTTGAAAGTTTACAGCCACAGTGAAACCGTTTAATAAGATGGATTAACCCATTTTTATTTTTGAGCCCTTCAGACAATGTCTTGCAAGATATAATTGCCACTGGATGACATAACCACAAAAAAGGATAACATACTTTGGACTGTCTGGCAGGTTTGGAAGATTATCTTTTCCAATGTAAACCTCTAGACAAATCTCAGCAGCGGTAAATCTAATAAACTTTACTAAGACCTTTAACTCATTCTTGTGCTTTCACTTAACTTTAAAATCCCTTGTTTAAAGCTTCCATGTATTTCTCAAAAAAAAAATTTTTTTACAATTCCTGGGCAACTTCCAGGGTTTAATTTGTTATCAATTACCACAATGTGTGCTAACGAACATCACCATCTCAAGTTGTCAGAGCATAATGGGCAATTCCAAGTGAACATAAGTAACACACATTCCAGCAAGCAGGGGAATAACCTGCCCCAAAACAGGGCTGAAACATTAATCTGCATGCACACTTGAATATCTCTGTTAACTGCAACTCCTCTGAATTCCCTCAGAAATTTGCATGTATGGCTAAGAATAATTTTACCACAATCCATGCCAAAGTAGTCAACTTCTCTGCAAAGCCTGCCTCATTTACAGTTAATCAAGGTTAGCAACAGAAGTGTCCACTTACACATAAAACTGATTATACTACCAGAGACCGTTATAAAAACGTTATCTGTAAAGCTGTTTGCACACACAATACACACGAAAACATTGACAGAGCAGGTTTTTATATCCCTGTAGTAATGTATTTGTAATACTGCAGGAAAAGATACATACATGGTTTAGCAACCCTTACCTTGCCCTTTGCACATCCAGATGGCTCGTCCACCTCCTCCTCCTGTGCTTTCTGCTTTCCACAAGAAGAACTAAGCAAAAGATTAATAAAAGGAATTTTGCAAAATAAGGCATCTTGCAGGAAACGGGAGCCGGGCACTCTGCACTCCAGTGACCTCCTGTAGTACAAGTCCCCCCGGGCTTAAACATTGAATCAACTCTAATTCTGGCGTGTCGCGCTGGTCGGCGATCACTGGCACAAACGCTGCGTTCCCGGCGTGATGCATTCGACAGGCTCTCAGGGGCTTCCAGCTCAGAGCTCTTCCCTCATCACCACTTAATGATTGGCCATTACTCACCAAGTTTGCCTCACTGAACATTTCCACTGGGTCCTAAAGGATACTTACTAAAGCCATTATATAAAAACCCGCAATTCTGCACACTGGCTTTTTGCTCAATCCCCTAATCTCAGTGCCATCCTCCTGCCAGAATGTAAAACCAGCCTGTCCCTTTTCATTAGGCTTTCTACATTTTTTGATCCTCTGTATGGCATCTTTTTCAACTGGTAACTGCCTGTGCTGCATTTCAGACATGTATCTCATTGTAAAATGTATGTATTTTAATGGATTTAGGGCAGTCTAGGTTTTATTTTCTGTCTGGCTCTTCAAGTTGTTGAAGACAGAATATGAGCTACTTCCTCTGAAAAAACTGACTTTATTAACTGTTAACTTAAAGGGAAAATTAAAACAGTAACTCCCAAGCTATACATGCAATTGCCTTTACATAAACCAAGCCACCATTAATTTTTTTTTTCCAAAAGGCATTTGCATAATCAGGCATTTTAACTTTTATCAAAGAAGATTGGAACTAAAATTAAAAGTGGCTATTTCTTTAATCACAATGAAGAAGCTATTTCCAAAACCCATTCAAGGCTTATTTCCTCACAGGCTGGTCACAGGGCAATGCTGATTTGGGCTCTCTGTGCAACACGGGGCTGTGGCAACAGCAGGTGTGTGTGGTACTCATAGAGGGGCAGAAGTCTGCTTGGCACAGCAGGGATTCTGCAGGACAAGAAAAGCACATTCAGAGCAAAGACTCCAGAGGAGCAAGTGATTCCATACCCAGCAGAATGGTCTTGTGGGTCAGACCTCTTCCAGAACTCTCCTCTGTGAGCTCACATTTGCAGTACTTGGACAGGGATTCAAGCATCCCACCAACAAGGAAACACAGTGCTTCTATTGTAGAGGCTACAGGATCTGAACGGGTTTTTTAGGGTGCTGGCGTGGGTTTTTGTGGGGGGAATTTTTGTATTGGTTTTTTGCTTATTTTTATTTAATTTCTAATGCAATACACAGATTAGGTAAAAATATGTTAAATAATATATTGACATCAAATTGGTCTGCAGCAGAAAGTCTAACTACTGAACAAATACATACTTTTGTCTGAGCTTCTCACATAAGTTCTTTTTTCACCTTTTTTCCATTATACCTGCAAACAAGATTATCAACAATCCAGAGAAACGCTAAAAGACTCCGATTTTGGGGGTTTTCTAAATTCGTACATCTGCCTTAGACACAAAAAGGTTTTTCCTTATTTTAGAAGTTGTTGTAGCTACTTTAAAGTTGCAAAACAGTAATATATACTATAGTTGACAAAATTTAGGAACGCTCTAGGTAGCTTGATAGACATTTGCTAAAAAGCAGGATGAGAATCTCACTTAAGTCAGTGCTATTGTTTTTGACAGCAACAAAATGAAAACTAGCTAAACTTCCTTGTCTTTGAAAAAAACACGCTGAACAATAATTTGAACAATAATACATGAGAAAAATTATCCCACTTTCTTCTACTTCAGTATTTAAACAGTCAAAGACAAAACTTCTCAAAACCCTAAAAACTGTAGGTCTACTGCTTGTATATGCCTTTTCACAGTAATCATGAGTATTACCAGGGACTTATTATAAGTAGATCTCTGGGTCCAAAATATTGATTTTAGGCTAAAAAAAAGAAAAACTGAAACCCCCTGCCCCAAAAAGCAAAGAAAAAAACCAACCAACCAACCAACACAAACCCCCTTACAAAAATCCAACCAACCAAAAAAACCCCTCAAACAAGAAACAAACTGCCATGTGATACTTCAAACATATCCAAAGACTGGCTTGAAACTTTATTACTCGCAGGATTGTAATAAATACTTCTCTTAAGCATGTTCATATACATGAGAATTTAAGTATAATAAGGTTTAAATTTTCTTTAGTAAATAAAACCACGTATGAAACATTCAGTTCAACACATTATGTATATTTCTGGTATAATTAAAAGACAACAACTCTGGGTAAATAATTATATTACATATTTATAACTATTGCAAGAATAGACATGTTTTGCATAATCTTCAAATTTTAAAAACAAGATATACAGTTGAAAGTACTAGAAGAGGACATTCAAAACTTCCAAAAGATTATCCAATCTTTCTTCTGAAAACTAAAAATCAAAATAATGCAAATAGTTTTCTGGCACCTACTTTCCTCCCACAGTCCTTTGCCCCCCTTCCACACACACAAAGCAGCATCACAACCAGTCTGTATGTGCTTCTCCTCTGGAAATGTGTCATGGCAAATAAAAGTGGTTACAAAACTGTATTCCCTCTAAATTAAGACTTCACTAGACACAAACACATAGTAGTGTTTCATTTTATAATCCCCTCTCCAATGTCAAATCTTATACTAATTTAGAAGGGATAATTATATGGGCATTTATGCCCCATAAAAATTTAATCAACCATTTTTTTAAAAATCATCTTTTTCTAGTTTATAAATTACTCAAACTTAGTCCCATCCCACATGCCTTAATGTTACTGTTCCACTGCACTGTTTCTCCAAGTATCTAGTGGGCACTCAAAACTCACAGCTTACATGTCCAACTTTGCTTTTCTTACAAGTAATATATCTGTAGGTAAATTAACATTCATAAGGATTTAAGCGTAAATACAAAAAGCAACCTTTGTAAACAGTTCTCATGTCTTAGCCAATACAGAATGTTCAGTGAAGCATTCCAGTCACTGCTGTTAGGATGAACAACCTTATAACTCAAACACATACTCGTTAGCCAAACATATTCTACGAAATATGAGAGCTGCCAGCGCAAAGGTCAGCAGGACAATGAGCACAGTTGACCCTGTGTGGTTGGTGTTGACTCTCGGCTGCTGTGCCCGGTTGAAGTCAGTCGAAGCTGGGGCCCGTCGCTGGCTCTGCTGCTGCGCACGGCGCTGCCGAGGACTCATTGAGGTGGTGGTGCTGGATACAGCTGCAGTATGCTCCTGGCCAGCCACAGCACTGCTGTTCTGAGTCTCAGACTGAAAAAGATGTTGAGAGTTGTCAGACAATACAGCACCTAAGATCAGCAAGACATAAAATCGTAAGGACTAAAATGTGCTCTTCAGGTAACTGTTAACACATATCACTAATAGTCACAAGATTGTTACTGTCCATAACAATGGTTATTTTTGCCCATAAATGGTTGGTTGTTTTTGTCCATACACTATCCTGAGTTAGAAGTATATTTCAAACTGAAAATCAGCAGTTCTATAGACAAGAGAAGGCTGACGGAAGTCTGTCAAACTGTATTTGTTAGAGATTTCAAATACCTTTGTCTAGGATTTGTTTTAACTCTCTGCTGCTCAAGAAATCCTTAATAATATTCTGGATAGTTAAATATCTGAGGATTTGCAATGCCACCTATGCTGAAGGGGAAACAAGACGGGGAAGCCAAAAGAAGGATGGAAAGAAGTCCAAGAACTGTAATTAAGCAATGCTGCAGTGCTTCCTGTGGACAGCTGGGTCCAGAAGTCTGTTCTCATCACCACCACCACTGAAAAAAACCCAAAAATCCTAACCACAAACCACCCACCTACCGGATCCCAGCAGTTCCCGAGCACAGCACGTGCGCAGGCACTTACCTACTGCCCTCTACTGGTGAAACTCGGTCTGACATTACAAGTTCTAAAAAACAAACTTCGGTAAATTATGTTCTGCTCATGAGAATTTTATGCTGAAGAAACCAAGTTTCAATCTCATGAACAAGAAAATACGGCATTTGACCTTTCACCAGACTAATCCTGCTTGCAATACTAAAAGCTCCAACTTCCAGCGCTTAATATTAAAAATAGTGTTACAACACAGTCATTAGAAATAAGTATTTTGACAAGGTTCCATTTAGAAGTGTTTTTTAAAAAGCAAACTCTGAGAAAAAATTGCAGGTTTTTAAATTTTTAAGTCTTATTTTCAGTCCTCAGAAAATAAGGTTTTCTGGTATTCCTACTTAAAGCAATTTAAGCTATTTTCCAGACTTAGCTTTCTCCCCCTTTCTGTCTAAAAAATTATCATTACAGCAGGTAAAACTAGAATTCTGCATATTTTAGATTTGTTTCCAAAGCCTTTTAATGGACACAGTATCTATAACCTTAAGCACCAGTTGAGCCATCTACTATACCCATAGAAGATAACCTTTCCACATGACCAAATAGGGAATGCCCTCAACTGGTTATTAGGTTTGATAATCCATAACACAGTGAATAGCTTGAATAACTTGGTCTTGTGACTTTTCTGAGAGTCACAAGAACCAAAGAAGTCAAAATTTTCACCAAGTTAGTGATGTGTCTCACTCAGGGAAGAGGCCTTCCATTCCTACCTACCAAACACTATTTCCCACTGTTTATCACTGGCAAGGAAGTACTGATGCAATTACTCGCCGCATTTGACAGCTTGCCTGTTTACACAGGCATCTTGCTAAATAAGTGAAGCAGCTTGGGTAGCTTCAAAGAAAAATGTTTTTAAAAGATACATTTCATCAGCAGAGACAGCCAAGAACACCACAAGCAGCCTGTCATGATTTCCAGTACACTGCAGAAGACAGTAATTCTGCTTCTCACTTGAATTCCGCTTCCTCATGCCAAGGAAAATAAAGACTTGGGGAAGCCAAGTCTTCAAAAAATGAAGTTCCTAGATTCATCTACATTCCCATCATCCAGAAGGCAAGAGGGAGAGAAGTGAATTCAGGACACAAGAACTACCAATTCAGGAAGCAGCATTTTTCTTCTTCAAACAGTTTATGAAAATATAAAGAAGTCTAGAAATATTCATAATCCTTCATCTTACTAACAAAAGTAACTAGCACTGGCTGTCACAGACATCTTCACAATACTGCAAAACTTAAATTTTATTTTAAAAATAAAACAGAAAGGCCCTGTTCTGAATAGAACAATCTGTCATACAGTGACATGAACAGATCCGTGATTCAAGAGAAATCTCACTGACAATTTCAAGGCTTTATGTTATTTTCCTAAAGAAATTACATATGGATTGGGGCAGCAGCAGACCAACAGCTTTACCCAAAGCTCAGCTAATGCACCACCTTGGGATTCCCAACAAAAATCAATGGCCAACCATTACCAGATATGCAGCAGAAAGCTAAGAAAGGAGTGATCATGACCCAATATAAATTTGAGTGCAGGTGTTACAGTATCTTAAATAATAGAGCTAGACAGATAGACAGATTTTGTTTGTTTGAAGACTTAATTGTAAAGAATCCCAAAAGTGGCAGATGGGCTGCACTATTAAAAAAAAAAAAACAACAACAACAAAAAAACCACCATCATCTTGTCTTCAAATTAATGGCAAGTATTTAAACTCTTTGTAAGCAAACCTTACAAGATTTTTAGACTAACCCAACACCTCGCATGACACAATTTCCATTGTTTCTGCCAAACCATACTCAAAATGTGGATGAGGCTTAACAGACTAAAAAAGAAGTATTCAATAATAGTTACATAATAGCCACCTTTAGCATCTGAACTCTTCAGAGATTAAATACACATGTGTGACATTATTACATACTATTTATATTACTATGTGTCATATTATTTTTGAAACTTCTGAAATGTTAGGACTGATAGAAAACTTTGCTCCAAGGACATCTGAACAATCATTTGATGAATAAGTTATTTCAGTAAAATCTACTTGTATTAGAACTAACAAAAACTTGTATCATCTAACAAAATGCAAGTAAGGAAATTTATGTCATGTTCAGTCTACTGAAGAATGGTGGAATTCGTTGCATCCTTTTTATTTCCAGGCCATTATTTTAGATTTTTTTATCAGAATACTAGAAGGATTAAATAATCATCTTAGAAGGGATGTTTTAAAAATATAGTAAACTCAGGAACTCAAAACCATATAAATTCTCTGGGTTACTGAAGCCTCTTTCACTTATATTAATAGTCTGGGGAGAGACGCAGAAATCAGGATAAGTGAAATACTTGTTTGTCTGTACAACTTCCAACTGAAGAAACACTGAAGTTTGACAGAGCATGGCTTAATGGCTAATATGATAAATGTCTGGTTTTTAATGAATCAAAGTTGGGTCAAGTACTCTCAACTATCAAGACATTTAAAATGGTTGCTGTAGTATTACAAAAAGAAGACATCACTTAACAGAGAAAAAGGGAAACACTTTTTACCAATATATCATTCAGAACTTATGATTAAAGGTGAGGGCTTTTATAAATCTCATGCATCAGAACACAGCCTCATTTTCTGACAGAAACTCAAGAGTAGCTGGCTTCAGTTACACTGTTTATTTCATCACACCTCATAATGCTTCATCCAGCCACTATTATCAGTGCAGGTCACTACTAAGATATAGTTTAATAACAGTTATACTGAGGCTTAATGTATTTCCAGGTTATCAGAAAACAGCCTAACTACAGTTTTTACCTTGTTACTTAATAAAGCTCATCAAGCATCAACTTTATTCATTAGCGGTAAGTCCCAAGGTGAGACATCTTCCATACCAATACACCAAATGTATTGCTACAGATTTCGTGGAAGTTCAGACACTCATAATCCACATGGATTTAGTCTGTGCAGGGGGGAAGACAGAAATGCAGCCTACCAGCCTCTGCTGATGAGTAAACTGCACTGCTGTCCAGCCTCCACTAATAGGCGTCACTGCGATCAGAGTTTTAGTACCAAAATTTAGGTGACCACTGGGCCTGAGTCCAATCTGAGTCCGACCTATATTATATTCCTCCAAAAACACAGCTTGGCTCAGATGTGGAAGGATCTCACCTTAATACTAAGAACAATTACTTTTATCAAGCCACCTTTCAGCAGCAGTACCTTGCTTGCACTTTGAATACTCAAACAAGAACAATGTCCTGTTACTTTGTCCTGAGTAGACATCAACAGCTACTACAAATTAACAAAAAAGTATTGTCAGAAGTAGTCCAGTTAGAGGTGTTCTCTGCACTGGGTTCAGACTCCTCAGAAGTACTATGATGCATAAGGCCTTAGGTAGCTTTATCGGTTTAGTTTTATTAATGCTAAAGACTGTTCTCTACAGCTCTGTATCCTTTTATACGAGTTGTTGTGGCAGCATTTTCCAGAGCAGTGCTGTCCCTTTTCTTGTTCTCATGCTGTTGTACTTGTTACCTTGCACCTGGCAAACCTTGATAATGTTGTGACAAGTTCTCTGGGGAAGCAGCTCTCACTGGCATGAGAATCAACTCCCTACCCTCCTTTTTTCTTCCTTCAAAGATCAGCTGTTTAAAGGCTGGATAAATGTTCTGTAATAATACAGGCACATAAAACTTCACAGCCAATGTGCAACATCTACACCAGTGTTGCACACTCCAGCCACTACTAACAGAACAGTGAATGGGAACAACCACTGTTTTGCTGGTCTGGCAAAAAGACAAGAGAAGGTGGGGAGGAAGGGAAGTGACCTGGAAGATGTAGTCATGCAGGGAAAGCCTGAAAGTCAAGAGCTCTGAGTGCACTTCTCCCACAGCACAGACAAACACACCCAGGCAGCAAGTACACAGTAAGTACTGTCAAAGGGCAAGAAGCTGTAAGAGTGAAGTACCGAGTAACACAGTGACAGCCAAAACATAAACAACAGTTTCAAACTGAGTTTTGCAATCTGAAAAACATATTCTTAATGGAAATACTGTAAGACTTGGTCCTTCTTTAGTCAGTGAGGCTATAATCCTTTCCCTAGGTGAAAGCTGACAGAAGGGAGAGCTAATTCAAAAAAAAAAAAAAAATTTTTTTTAATGGAATGAAAAATTCTCTCTTCAGGAATAAGGCCCCACGTGGAACAAAGAAACAGACATCAAGTGATGCCATGCAAGAGACCCATTTCAGTGTGCTCTCCACACAAGAATTAAATTAGTCCTGTCCCAGAAAGGACATTACTGTGCTCACAAATATCTTGCCACTGACACATTCCAAAACCCTCTGGCCTTCCAAGCAACTTAAAGGTAAAAAAATCATGGAATAGAGAACTGTTGCTGGAAAGAACAAACTTGACCATGAAGCAGTCCCATAGTAAAACACAGTCTACAGGTTCCTTCACCCTCACCTAGAGGTGACCCTTTCCTTAGCACCTATTTATCATTGTGTCTTAAATGAAGACTGGTTACAACTGTTCTAGGAGCAGAAGAAAGGTAACACTCCTTTTTTTTTTCTGCACAGTTTCTTCTAGTATTCACCTCTGTACTGTCTAGAAAGACAAAAGGTCCCATCGCTTCAGAGTGAGACACATTAATCTACTACATTAGAAGGAATTACACAAGTTAACAACACAAGAATTCAGCACTACCTCTCCCCTTTTTACTCCCAAAAAGAGTAAACCCAGCAAATTTTCTACAATAGCTTTTAATTAAGTACACATTTGTAGAGTAAGTGGCAACAAATTTATCCATGGAAAGAGAATAATATGTTTTGTTGCCCACATCTAACACAACTTAATAGGGCAGAATCAGGTCTTTACACTCTTAACACAACAAGAACTCAATAAACAGATTTTACACATGCAAGAAACCCAGATGAATAGAAAAGATCTGAGGCTTGCATGGATACTCTTTCACACCTCTAGGCAGATCAAGGCCCAGAGTGCCCTACTTTGAAAAGATTTCTATTACCTTTCACATGAATAAGAACACAAAAAGAGCAAGCTCAAATTCCTTAACATAGCCTTTCCTGTTACACATTTCTGTCTTTCACTGTGTGGCTGTTTTCCACTTCTGAATGGCTCCAGGTAATTCCTAACACTCAAAATGTGACAACTCAGAAACATAGGTGTTGGTTCACACTAAAACTAGCAATCCTGAATATTAGCTCAATTCTCTAAAACATGAAACCACTTAACATTTACAGTTAATCACATATATGAATACTTTTACATACATTTATATGTTTGTATGTTTAAAGGTCTCATTTCCCAGGGGACTGATCTTCTGAAAATTAAATTAATCATTAATTATTAAATCAATATAATTGATACAACCAGTTTTCTTAAAAATGTGAGTAATTTTTAAAAGGCTCTTTCCTCAAGAAAATGCCAGCAATGCCTTGGTGTGTCAGCTCTTTCTACTAGATTAGCCAGGATTTGTAATAAGAAGAATATAATAAAATGGTTTATTGAATCCTGAACAATCTGGAAAAATCCTTATTGTGGGGGAAAAAAGTATGCTATTAACATGTTTATATTTCTACGTAGCTTGAAAATATGTTGCAACACACAGCAGATGTTACTGGACATGTGGTGGGTTTTTTTAACCAATCTGCAGCCCCATCCTCTCTAAAAAAGGCAGCTTAGCTGGGATTTGCCTGTAATTTATCAGTGAATTTAGATTGCATTTTCAACAGTCATAACAGCAGCTGCCTTGGCCCATCACCAGACTTCAGTCACTTCCGAAACCTTTACGTAAGCCCTACACCTAGCAGTATTAAAACATAAGTGTCTTACTTCAAATGGTAAGAATATTTTAGACTTAAGAGGTAATAAAACCCAAGAAGACAGTATTGATTAATACTTAAAAGCTACAGGTTATCACTGAAACATTTTTTGCCTCTGGCTAAGAATGCTGTAGAAAAAACCCGCGCTACATTATGCAGATGGTAAATTGTAGTGCTTCAGACACCATAAAGTTTTAATGAACACTTAATGTAATTAAAGGAATCACTGCAAAGAACAACTGCTAAAAGAACATTATTTATTGTTTTAAGAGAAGGAAGTGAAAGCAGAGGTTTTTATTTCTAAAAATTATTCAGCATACTATTTGCTAATAGATTTTATATAAAAGTATGCAGGAGTTCCAGAATAAATATGTGAACTACATACTTTAATCGGGACTCCAATCAGCTTAAGAGGACCAATTTCATGGTAAGACTATGCCCAACAAAGCTCAAAGATGGACCATACCGTTGCACTTGTTGGGTCTGGGAACGCTCTAGCTGCACCATCCTGCTGAGGATCACGTGAAGCAGCAGAGTGGTTCAGTCCCGACGTGTTTGAGGGTCCAGCATCAGACCTCCTGGATGAATTGACCTCTGCCTGCAAGAAGCACAAATGTACACTTCACAAACAAGATCAAGATTGCTCCAAAACTATTTGGCTTATTTTGGAATGTGTATTTTCTTGTAGAGAATATGAGGCTTACCAAAATCAGGTGTGTCAGTTGCATTTCAATCACACAGCAACAAGTTTAAGAAATTTTCATTCTTTAAAAATAAGACTGCAAACGTGCAAACAATGGTTTAATAAACAATTTTGTTTGCACATAAATATAACGTTCAAAAAAACCCACAGATAGAGACAGCAAAAATTTAAATTATTTAGAAGATCCAGGACATTATGCCAAAATAACATGGTTTTTAAAACTTTGGTTTTGCATGTCCTTAAGACAATGTTGACCTACTGTTGATACAAGTGAAGTAGCACAGCCTGCTCCCCCACAGGACCAAGGAGCCTCTTGTGAGTGCCAATGTAACGTGGCTATACTGGTTTCAGTATGAAAGTTGCCTCACAGACAGAGTGGACATATATGCATGACACTACACTGGGTAGTATATGCATATCAGTGTCCAGTATCTAAATTTCAGCACAGAGTAAAAGAAAAAATACAGGTCTTGTAATATTGCTTTCATACACATTTACAAAACGTCTACTATGCATTATTTCCCAGAATTTAGGTTTCATGCTTAGGAAATCCAAGACAGGAGATCAGTAGGGACAGGTAGAAGAACACAAACTCCAGTATATATGCCAGCAATTATTTCTTGGGAATGGAAAAGGACATACCATCATAGTGCTGAACTGAAATACTTTTAAAATTTCCACATGTCAGAAAAAAAGAAGTCATGACCAGATCAATTTTTGTCAGTAAGCAAGTCACCTCCCAAGTCATGTGTCTAGATCCCAATTTATTACAAAGATGACAACTTCAAATCTAGTGACTGTCTTCAAATGCAGACATAAGTGGTGGTGGTAGTAGTAGCAAGAAATACAAACGGTGTATTAGCAAACAACCAGTTACGGTGATAACAAACTGATAAGATCACAGTATAATACTCTGTCATTATACTACTTAGTGTGAGGAAATTAAGTTCTCTGTTTCTTTACAGGTATTACTTCAAGAGAATTCAAAAAATACGGCACTGCAACAATCTGGAGATGGACTTAACGTTTGAAAACTTAAAATATGACAACAGTGCTTTCCCCTTGCACTTGACTATTAGGAACTGTAATATTAGACAGGAAAAGTTATCATTCAAATATGGATCATCAACAAAACAACACAGAATTATGAAACATTTAGACTGGAATGGACCTCTAGATGTCCCTGGCCCAACTCTCTCTAGAGTCATGTGCAGACAAGTTTTGAGAATCTCCAGAGCTGGGGGTTCCAGAGTCCCTCTGGGCAGTCTGCTCCAGCATTTGACAACACTTGGGGTGAATCTTTCTTTCCTATATCCAATCGTAAGCTCCCTGGAATCTCTGAGTACAGATTTTCATACTCATGCTTCTTGCAAGATGAGTTTATTTCATCTTTACTGTTAATCTCTATAAAGCAGTACCAAATGTGCATTCGATTTACTTTAGTTTATGAAAGTACTAAGTCCAGTATCTAGACTGAAGTCAGACTAACATTCCAAAGATGACCGACACATTTAAACATAATAATAAGGGGAGCACAGAATTAATTTTACTGCAAAACAAGCCTTGTGATGGCAACATGAAGGTAAACCATACTGTTTTACAGTGATACATATGCTATCAGTAATTTCTTTTTCCTTTTTTTAAGCAAAACGGAATTACGGTTATATAACACCTAAAAATGCAGAAAACTATTTGGAAGTCAATATAAAACTGATACAAAATATAATTTACTTTTAAAGCAGACAGGAACAAAGGTGGATGCTCACAGAAGCAGGAAAACTGTAATGAGAAGATGTGTTGGGAGTTTTTTCCCCCTCCTGAGTTTCATATTCGTATCACAATACCACATAGGGGGCTTTTTTCATAGATACCATCTTGTTTAAAGCTGGTAAGAAACACAATAACCCTGGGATCATTTACACATAGCTAGAAAATCTCTTATTTAAGGATGAAGCTAATGCAGAGGTTGCTAGTATATTTGCTAGTAGAGAGACTCTCTCAAATTATACACTCAGTCAGCAATCTGATGTTAAATCTTACCCCATAAATTGACATGAAATGTATCTAAATGATTAAAAACTTCTTTATTTTCTGCTAGTAATTCATACAATTAGTTTATTACGAACACATCAACTGAACACCTCAGCCTAACAACAAACAGGTAAGAAAGTCAAGCAAAGCAGAGAAGCAGGAAGCTTAAAAAACCCCAACTCCTAAAACTGGATTTGAGAAGGGAAGAGAGATGCAACCAGAGGACAGAACTGATTTACCTTATTAAAAAAAAAAAAAAAAACCAAAACAATGGATGGTAAAAGGCTGTAGAAACCTAAGACTGTCCATTTTTTTCCCTGACAAGTGCCTGTTCTTAGAAATTGGTATCAAGCATATAGATACATGGAAAGCACCAATATTCTTTAAAGACTGAGGTCTCTAAGTCTTTAATTTTAAAATCGGAAGAGGTAGGAAATTAGGAAACGTAAGTTATGAGTTCTTTCTTCCAAAAGAAACTCAAAACCAAACTCCGATACTTCTAGAATTTCTTTGATGAAGATTAGCAGTTCTTAAGTAAAAAACCATCCTACAATTTTAAACCCTTATATATTGTAAAAAAGCCAGGAAAAGGCAATCCATTGTTTCTCCAAGTAGCTCAGCTTTAAAACTCTCTGCCTGTTTTTCTCATCTTTGTAAAATACTTGGGAGATGTTTTAGTCCTAAGCATTACGGCACATGAATATGCATGTCCTGCAAAACTGGCAGGAATGCTCAGAAGAAGACAAACTTTACTTTCATGGCACACACAAAAAAAGTAGAAGTAGTCTTTAGGTCACTATTAGAAGAACATGGGTGATAAAAGGGGACATATTGGCAGCCCTGACCTTAGTGAGGATGTGTTCTGCAATAATGCCACATTGTCGTAATATAACTGCAGTTCCCTGCCCTCATGCGCAGTAGTATTTCTTAGTGGCTGATTTAAGAGTTTAGTGGAAAACCCAGTGAAAAAGAGCACTGTGCATGCAAGACATGCAATTCTCTAAGGAATGTATTCATCTAAACAAACCTTGCTTTCACTGAAACACAAGCTAGAGAACACATTTTTCGGTCACAGCAACTTCCATACCAGAGTTCAACTTTCAGTATCTTCAGATAGTAGCAGAGTAGTTCAAAAGAATTTGCAACCATTTTTCAGTAGTAATATGTTTTATTCCTTCCATAAGCCAAAAGGAAAAAAAAAATCACAAAGGTAAAAAAATTTAGGTTAGCTTTGCCCAAACTTTCCTCACACTTCTATGATAAGACTAATTCTGGAGAATTTAATCAAGTTATTAGTGTCTGAAAATGTGGAAGTAAAAGCAACATAGGCAGTTTTTACCAGAGTGGTCACCACGAAAATTTAAGCTAATCAATCAATGCTTGAGATGCATAACTTGTTAACTGGCAAATTTCAAGAGATCCATTCTTGTTTTTCTCTTTCAGACTATACCGAGAAAACAGGCTTCCACATAGCAATTGACGAAGGTTTTCTGAAACGGTGAATGTTTCTGTGATTTACAAGTTTTTCCTCAGTATTTTTTTTCGGATTCCGTACAAGAGAGATAAAAGTTTAAACAGTGACTTTACCTTGAAGCTAATTTGTCTGGCAAGTTCTTTAGCCTCCTTGTCAGCCTGGCTTGACACACTCCCAGATGTCAGTGGTAAAAGGGCTGTCTTCATAGATGTGCCACACATTTCACAACAGAAGTCTTGTGACCTGCCCACAAATGACATAGCTCAGAATAGCATGTTCTCAGTGTTCCTATGTGCTTGTTTAAATGAACTATTTGCAGAACAATCCACAGAAAGTGGCAGCAGGGTGAGTAGCTTAGAAGTACTTCCCTGTCTCAAATCACTGTATCTTGAAAAAGTATTTTGAGAAGTATCTATATTACTAACATAAATTCTCTCATGTCATTTAGGAAAGTATTAACAACTGACTTAAATACCACTATTATTTATACTTTCTTAATAATTTCTTACAATTAAAATACTTGTATCTCCAGCAATTAAAAAATATTAAATTATAAA
This sequence comes from Chamaea fasciata, assembly GCF_029207755.1. Lineage (NCBI taxonomy): Eukaryota > Metazoa > Chordata > Aves > Passeriformes > Sylviidae > Chamaea > Chamaea fasciata. The sequence continues at coordinate 77,859,436 of NW_027094088.1, read as the reverse complement.
GATTTAACTATTTTTACAAATATTATATTGGACCCAGGAGCTTGCACCTCCAATCCAGAAATTTCAGCTTCTTGGAGAACATTACCTTCCCACACCATCTCTCTGTAGGTCACACTGCAGGCAGCTCTCAGGGCCAGTGAGGAACCAGAGAGACTTGACAGCACAGTATCAAGACCAACCCACCCCACTGACTCACTCCTGTTATTGAATGCCACTGAAAAGAGCCTGGCTCTACCTTTTTTACAACTTCCTTTCAGATAATCATACACATGGATATGATCCCCTGAACCTTCTTTTCTCCAGGCTGAACACTCCCAGCTCTTTTACTATCTCCATGTACGAAACATGTACCAGCCCCTCAGTCACCTTTGTGGCACTGCACTGAATTTGCTCCAGGACATCCTTATCTTTCTTGTACTCTGACCTGGTCACAACCCCACCTGAACTCAGCACTCCTGATGTCTCACCAGTGCTGAGTACTGCAGTAGAATCACTTCCCTTGACCTGCTGGCAATGCTCCTCCTCATGCAACCCAGGACACCATCAGCCTTCTTTGCTGCAAGGGCACACTCCCGCCTCACGATCAGCTCGGTGACCACCAAATCTTCCCCTCCAAGCTCCCTTCTAGTCAGCTAGTCAGCTGGTGTTATTCCTTTTCAGGGGCAGGACTTCGACACTCCTCCAGCCCACTGAGGCTCCTCTGGATGGCAGCACAACTTTCTGGTGTATCAGCCACTCCTCTTAGTTTTGGATCACCAGCAAACTTGCTGAGAGTGGACCCTGTCCCAGTATCCAGGTCATTAATGACCCTGAAGAGCACTGGCCCCAGTACTGACACCAGGAATACACCAATAGTGACCAGCCTGCAGCTGGATTTTGTGCTGCTTATCACAATCCTTTGAGCCACACAGCTCAGCCAGTTAATCCACCTTACCATCCCCACCTACCTAGGCTGCACTTCATGACTGTGGATAAGGGAAAGGACACCAAAAGCCTTGCTAAAGTCCCTATAAACAACACACACTGCCTTCCCTTTGTCCACTAAGCTAATAATTACATCACAGTCACAAACCTAATCTTAAGTTAACTTCCTAAAGATCATTTAGAAGTTGCTTCAGAATTCTGAACTAATGTCATTATTACTACTTACTTAAAGACAATTATGCATCATAATTTGGGTTGTTTTCTCCCCACTTACTACCAATTCCATCATACCCACTTTCTCTCCATGCTGCAATTAGTACTGTATCACAATGTTGATTACATCTCCAAGTCTGAATTTCAGACAAACCTCTACTGGAAGGAATGGAGTGCTCTCAAAATATTTTGTTTGACTGCAAGTTCCAAGTTTGCACAATATTCAGAGAAAAAAGTGACTACATATACAAGGCATCAAACTTGCTTTATTTGGAATAAATGCAAGCGAATAGACTGAAGTGGCTTGTTTTCTACACAATGCATTACCCTCAAAGTGAGTGAATGTAAATGTACCTACAGTAACAAACTTGGCACTTACTTCTTTGCAAGAGCTCTTCTTTCTTCTGGTGTGTAATCTAGAGATCCTATTGCTCCTTCACCTTTGGTTGGCATGAATCCAATGATGGCTAGTAAAGCTGTTCTTACTAAAATGGGAAAAGAGAGATACAAACAAGGTGGCAGAAACAAGTTATGTGATCTCATTCCACACTCAGAAAAGTCGCATTTCTGACTGCAAAACTTCTTTCTGCCAAGTCCGAATTTCCTACAAGCAGCACTGGTTTGGGGTTTCTTTCTTGGTACACTGCAAGGCTTTCTTAAATTTGTTTTAACATCACATTGTAAGCAAAGAAAAGGCAATAGCCAACAGAGAAGAAAAAAATTAATTGTCACAAAAATGTTGCATTAAGTTGAGTGTCCCAGACTTTAAAAACTAAGAAAAAAGGTAAAGCAGAACTAACATATAAAAAGGTGGGGGGGGCGGGGGGGGGGGGAAAGGGGAACAGGGGAGAGGAAGAAGATAAGAAGGTTCCCAGGGAATTCTTTTTGCATCTGTGTTCCCTTAGACATGAATTCTGCAATTTAGTGTACACATGCTCAGAGTTTTACCTTTTCACAAAGTATTTCAGACTTTGATCCTTTTATGTCATCATAGTAGGGGAAGGAGCTAACTTAAAATATTAATAACTGCTTGTAACAGGACTGTCATCTGAAACATCTCTTTTGACAACATCTGTACTTGGACTTTGTTTTACAGAAATTTAAGAATTCAAGACATTTTACTAATAGATTTGGTAAATAAATATCACATCACAAAAGAGACAGGATTTTTACAACTACTTAGAAACACAGTATTTTCTATTCTCTAAAAAAACATAAGAGACTTAACAAAAGTTGAAGAGTGGTCTGCTAGAAAACTCCTAAGACCTTATGAACATATTTTAAAAGTGAAACTGATATAGAAATAACTGATGTACTGTTCTAAGCAAAACTAAAATTACTTGAACAAAAGCATATTGCCTTGGATGAACTGTGCCAGCTCTCAGTTTCTATGATAACAGTATTTTTAAAACTTAAGATAGAGAAGATTCAGTTTTTCTGAACTCAGACCACATTATCTTTCCTTGAGTGCTCAAAACCACAGCACTAGAACTGAAAACTCCCCTCTATTAATATTCAAGCTGGCTTAGTGATCATGCAAAACCAGGGTAAAGTAATAGGATTTATTTTCATAAGAACAATTTTAAACAGAACACACAAAGAATATTCTAAGTAGTCTAAGAATTCTTAATGCTTATATATTCAAGTAAAGAAGAGCTTACCATCACCCCTCAGTTTCTCAGCCCTGGCACTTACTTTGTATCATTTTCAAATCATTCAATTTCACTCTTTCATGACCTTACATGTGACAAACTCTCCCATAATTTTACACCCTCAAAATCTGTCTCCTTTTCCACTATAAACATTCTTCATGAGATTTTAAGTTTAAAGAACAAGTTGTTTGACAGGGGTAACATTTTTCAAGGAATTGTTACTTACTACTCCAGGAAGGCTGCCATGTTTCAGGATGATGCCCTGAGATGCTTAAACAAATTTTCTTCCCCACTTCAAACCTGCCATTCGCCTTCAAAGAAAGAAGGAGGATACAATAAAACATGCTAGAAGGTAACGCTTGAGTTTTGGTAAAAGTTGCAAAAACCACGATCAAAAGAATTCCATATACAAACAATCTGTGACAGCTATACTAGCGCCAACCTTACAAAATCGGCAGTCAGCTCGCTGAACAGAGAACTCTGTCATCTGGCTCTATTAATGCATGAAGAAAACCTTCAACAGAACTATGCACTACAGAAGGCCTTTGCCCCAAACTTCAGGTCTGCCCTCCTACATCTGAGCAATGTTTTCAACAGAAACCAAGAGGGCCCATGGGGAGAACAGAAGGTGAGACAATCACATCAGTAATGTGATTTCTCCTGGAGGAAAGAACTTCCATTTATTAGGTATAAAGTTTCATGCAATTAGAGATTACCAAAATAATCTTGGGAGACTTTGGATCTTCTATTATACTATACTGAGCCACCATTCTTACAAAAATGACATTATGTTAAATGCCAAGAATTTCTCTCTCTCTCTTCCTATGATAAAACTAATAATATAAAAAGAAAAAAACTAGTAAATACGCTTACTTACCGTCAGCAAAATAATGCTGGGTGGTTTCATGGGATATTCAGGTGGTAGCACTATTCGCCCATGATAAATCCCTCCATCAAAATCTGAATCTGGAGGGCCTCTAACAGTGAAGTGCCATTCAAAAAGATTATCCTAAAATGGCCCCATCAATGGAGGGGGGGGGGGGGGGGGGGGAGAAAAAAAAATAAAAAGTGTTTGTCACAGAAATAGACAACTTGATGCCATTTTCTTGAACAAGGAGAGGCTAAAAAAACAGTACACAGGCAGAAGTTTTAAGAAGCCAAAATCAAATGAAGAGTTAAGAGAACATAGCACTAAGCATAAAGCATTGTAGGTTTCTGGTAATTTTCCTACACAATAATTCACCAAAACCCACAAATTCATAATCCAAATTCTTTACAGTAGCTATACAAATTATGACAAGAGTTTTATTACACAACAGATGGAAAACTGAGTCAATTAAGAGAAAACTGGATCTTTGCCTCAGAGAACAATAATTTCTGGAGAACCAAGGGGAGACCTACACCAAGAAAGAACACTAATGACAGCCTCCCCAAAGCTCCTTCTGTGCCCAGGTCAATACAGGGATTTGACTCACACCCAGAGAATTCCTATTCTTTCTCCTCCACCAACAATTTTGAAACAGCTACTGTGCCTTATTGCACAACTTTGAAAGGTACACTTTGAAATCTAGAGTTTTATAGTCATTGGACATATAAATAACTTCTCTATAAACATTATTTCTTTGGGGTTTTGAGCTGGGATTTATGTATTGGAACTTGTGCTGCCAACAACTTCCTAAATATTTACAAGCAGAACAACTCCTACTGTTAGGACTGGAGGCCAAATGAGGCTTGCTGGCAGTGAATGAGAATCCCTCAGCTAATGCTAAACACTGGTATTACAGCATTGGAACAGCCCACCTAGTCACAGTTTTTCCAGTACAGGAGATAACTGTCAAGATTTCCAGCATTTCCTTTCATCTGCCACAGTTCTCTTCCCAGTGAGACACTGTCCTAATCCAGAAATAAGATCTTCATGTAGGTTATAAATAACAGCAAGAATTAAACTTCTCATTTCACCACAGGAAGGTAAAACAAGCTACAGATAAAAACTAGTGGAAAATAAGGAACATTTTATAGCACCTAGGAACATGCATTATTATGTGAGCATATTAAGCGTGTTATGCATTTCTGCAAAGAGCTAAAAATCAAGTCTCCCAACTGAATACCACAGAATACTGCCTTTTTTGATTAATCCAATGAAATCAGAAGGGATTTCTGTTTAAGCTTCTAACCACCAGAACTTCATTGTCCTCTCAGCCCAAAGACTTAACCAGGCATTTAGACAACAAGCTACTCCTTAAATGAAATCCCTCTCTCTTACAATGCATCCAGAATTGCACACATTTATGTTTTCACAGGTTTTCTTAAATGCAAAACAACAATCCTCAGAGATCACCTCAGGTTAAGTTTCAGTGAGCAACTCAGCAACTGAGCCAGATGTCAGGTTTGGATACAAAAAGTTTGACTTAAACATTAAGTATTTCCATAGTCTTGGGAAAGAAATGGGGGAATCAACACACCCATGCCATACAGCTACTCAGGTGCAATGTAAAACTGTTATTAAGTACTTTCACCAATAACCTGGAACTACAAGACCACTGAAGCTGAATTCTGCTGCTGATTTCCATCACAGGGAAAAAAACCAAAACAGTGTGCTATCATTTAAATATGTACATTTTAAATATACATGCATTTTAGAGAAGTATATATTAATTAAGAGTATATATGAATAAAACTGCCTAATTACAAGCTCTTGCAAACATATAGAGAAACAAACCTCCAAAGGCTGTGCATGATAATGATCTGTAGGATCCTTCAGTTCTGCAGCCTCTTTCATCAAACGTTTGACAGCTGAAAAAAGAGAAAGCATAAGACATGAAAATGAAGAAAATAACTTAATATGCATTGCATAGAAAAATACATAAAATATTTCCTGAAGAACTCTTTTCAGCTAACTAATCTTCTCCAGCATATTCCAGCTTCTTCACTGGAGTTCACAATTCAAGACACTACATAATTACTTTTGATGAATAAACCTTAAATGGATTATACAAGCATAAAGTTATGAAAAATATGTGCATGGTCACAGAGTTTCTCAACACTGAACACTGGGACTAAAGTAGTTTTATATTAGTAATTGCACCAGACAGAAGGAAGAACATACATATTATTAACAGAGATTCAGAGTACAAGATTTACAAAGCAAACAACCTCGATATTTTATGATATGCAACTTTAGCAATTGCTGAAAAGCTTTATCCTGACACCTCCCATGACAATTATATGACTACTGCCTTATGGAGGTCACAGTAATACTTGAGAGAAATCAACACATCAACAGTAAGAGGAGATGAAGTTTTATAGTAGATTTGAAAACACATGTGCCCAGCCACAAAAATTTACCCAGGGCATCTGCAGTTGGGACCTGTCACTGAGTGTGAACACCCAGGTATTTTTCTATCATAACTTCAGGATAGTCATTAGTAACCTTCTCCAACCTTCCAGTTCAAAAATACCAGCATCACCTGTATTTTCTGCATCTCCTTGTGGCCAGTTTCGCAAGCTCTGTTACATAACTTACACTTCAGGTGCCCTCATGTGCACCACACATTACTGTCTAATAAAAAACTCTTAACCTCCCCACAGAGGAATTTTCCTTCCAATCTATTGTGAGAAGTTCTTTTCCTCCTTCACACTTTCGGACAGCTATAAACAACGGCTCAAAGTTTGAGAATTTCACTTCTTACAACCCAAACAGAAAACCAGTTACGTGGACATGTGCTGCTGCCAGTTACCTCAGTTATGCTGCTGCCACAGGGAGGTGTCAATTAAAACACTCTAGAGATCTCACCAGGTCACGTCACAGCTAGCCGCATTCAGGCTCTGCTGAATAACAGTTTGTCTCTTTCATCATCATTAAGGTTTACCAGTTCATTAGAAAGGAATAACAAGAAAACCAGTCTGGACCAGAAAAGGCTTCACACTCAACAAGGCCGGACACTTGCATTTAGAAGAAGAGTGGCATGCACCAGGATGAGCTAATTCCGGAGTGAACACCCCATGAAGCAGAACAGTGACCATGAGAAAACAGTGTATGTAACAAAACCTAATAAAGACAGAGCAGTCATGGACAAGGCAGACAGCTGTTACTGAGATTTCCCAGCTGAGGGACCAAGACAGAAAAGAAATACATTCACCCATAACAGCATCATGTGCAGTCACCCAAGTTCACTGAGGGAAAGCTATTAGAGCATAATACTATTCCACTCTTGGGGCACAAAACAGCAAAATCTAATTTAGCACTCATATATCACAGAGACAATTTGCTCATAAGAAGTTTTCAGTATTAAGCAACCCAGGACATGTTAAAAATCCATGAGGTGACCTAACGTCAGCCTTCCAATACCTGAAGAGAGCCTACAAAGAAAGATGGGAGAGGGACTTCTATAAGAGCATGTAGCAACAAGACAGGGGGAATGGCTTCAAACTGAAAGAGTAGATTTACATTAGATATTAGGAAGAATTTCTTTCCTGTGAGGATGGTGAGGTGCTAGAACAACTTATCCAGTAAGCTGTGGATGCCCCCATCCCTGGAAGTGTTCCAGGCCAAGTTGGATGGAGCTCTGAGCAACTTGGTCTAGTGAAGGTATCCCTGCCCATGGCATGGGGGTTGGAAGAAGGTGATCTTTAAGGTGCTTTCCAACCCAAGCGTTCCTATTATTCCATGATTCTAAGAAGCATACATGTATGCAGAAAGGCTGAGGGCTGGGGTAGTTCAGCCTGAAGAAAAGACTCTGGGGAGACTTTACTGTGACCTTTCAATACCTAGAACATACTTATAAAGAACACAGTAACTTTTTACGACAGCCTGTAATGACAAGAGGCAATGGTTTTAAACTCAAAGAGAGTAGGTTTAGACTGCACATATGGAAGGAATTCTCTACAGTGAGGGCAATGAGACACTGGAACAAGTTGTCCAGAGAAATTGTGGATGCCTCATCCCTGGAAGCACTGAAGATCAAGTTGGACAGAGCTTTGAGCTATGATCTAGCAGAAGGTGACCCTGCCTGAGGCAGGGAGGCTGAACTGGATGACCTATAAAGATACCTGCCAAACCAAACCTTTCGTGTTTCTCTTCCCACATTGCTGAAAAATACCAACTGAGAGGCTGCAAAGAAAAGCCTGGAGCGGTAAAGGTTCATTCTGAGAATGTGTGATCCAGTGAGGAACACACGAAATTTGTTTCTCCTTTAAGCACTGCTGCAGTATTCATGAAACAGTTCCTCCTCTCACTACCAAAAACTGTGGTGGAAGAAACAAGCACAATTCACAAAGTCTGCCTGCAACAAGTCATGGCATTTCAACCCACTTAAGTCACGCTGAGTCACTGAGCAAGCATTTGGCAATGGCAATTCTGAGAAATCAGAATGGTTTGGACTCATCTGAAATAGAGTCACAGACTGTCAATAAAGTCAAAGAGTATCGCTAATTCAGCCAAAAAAGAAAAGTCAAGACACTGAATTTGTCTAAGATAGGTTTTAGAGACAAAAAAATCAAGGTTTTTTAATGTGACATAACCACTGGTGTGAAAAATAACCATACTTTCACAGATACACTCAGAAACACTATTAATGCTCATCAAAATTAAATCCTGAGGAAATTATGTTTCTGGACTAGAGATTGCAGGAGAGTTCCCACCAAGCAGGAGGTGTGGGAGCTCTCTACTGCTCTGTGGAGGAAACACAGAATACCTCAGGTCAGATGCTCTGCCTGACAATCTGCCTCTTGTGTTATACTGAACTTACCAAAATTTTCTGAAAAGCAAAATATGGATATAAAAAAATCTGAGAATCGAATTAAAAGCCACCAGCTTGCTTTAGAATTGAGTGGTGGTGGAATAACAATTAATGAGCAAAATTTGTACAACATATGCATATGTGGTCCGTAGATTCATTTCTGCCAAAAACCAGGTCCAGCCAAATTCCACTTTTGTCATTATTTACTTCAAGCTACCTTGAAATTTCAGTTCACACAACTGCTTCTTTTCAATATATCTGCAGGTCACATTCAAGTACTCCTGCTATGTGCCCAACCAGACAAGTCTGCACCTAGTGACTGGGGAAGCATCCTGGATGCAGAAAATGCAAGTGATCAGTCTTTGTCAATGTCAGTGTTACTGCTTAAACAGATGAAAGGATTTGAACATCGGTGGTGTTTTCTTAGTAAATCATTACGCCTTTTCTTTTAAAAAAAAAAAAAGTGGTTGTGCATGACAGTATCTTCCTCAAATGTATTGCAACCTTTTCATTCTGTAATGAATTCTCAAACTTCAGTTTCAAATTTCAGTTCTACTACTTGAAAAAGAAAGTACATAATGAACAGATAAATAATGGAATCCAGAATAGCTGGCATAAAGCTAGAGATCTCTCAATCTTTCAGGTTGACTTATCTAAGCTGGGAAAAGAAGAATAAAACAACCTGACAGCTTTAACTGCTTTGGCAAATGTTTCTTACCTTTTTATTTATGGCTGCTATTATTTTTTTTTCACTTTAAGACAGATTTAGAGGTCTACTCAGGAGAAATACAGAAGAAGAAGTAATTTTTCCCTATGACTGAAACAGCACAAGTAAGGATGCAATTTACTTATTGAATGCAGGTTTTCCAATGAAAGTAAAACTCTCATAAAACCCTTCATCTCAGAGAAACGTTTGTAACTACTCAATCCACTTAAGCGATTAGTAAAGCACAAGTCATCTTTGTTATGTGTTTTTCTAAAAATGAGGCTACTATCTACAATTAGGAAAAATATTAGACAACAATAGTAGAAAAAAAAATTAAAATGGAATCACATAACCCATTTGAGACAAATATCAAGTCCCTTCAATCACATGCATGTGTCACAGATGACATTTTGGGAGGATCTTCTTAAATCCAGCTGCCTTTGTTTTCTTCCCCCCTCCACTCTGTATCTGACCACTGAGCCAAGAGTGCCTGACCTATGGCTGGTGTAACCACCAGGTGACTTCAGAGGTCACAGTGCAGAGTCACCTGCTGAAGCACCAGTCCCCACAGCAGCCCAAAGCACCTGGGAACACAATCTGCATTGGCATTTAAAAGAAAATCTGATTTACTAAAGGTAATGTTTCAACTTCTTGTAAGGGGAAAAATAACAGTGAATCACACTGTCAGTAGTTCCACTGCATAAAGAATGGACCACATAATTTAAAAAACCTATCGGGATTAAGTTTATGTGTAAAGTACCTAGGATTTCTTGTAAAATGACAACACCTGATGAGCTTTGACATTTTAAGTAAAAGAAAAACCCACTTAAGGTGATGTGGTCACTGATGCACGTAAGAAAATCTATTTAAAGTGAAGAGTCACAGCAGCTCTTTGACATGGAAAATGGTATTTTTTCAATGGTAATTTTTTTTTTTGCTGTACTCTCTAGAGAATGGTTTCTTAAATTTAAACATACAGCAACTCTAACAGGTAGTACAGTACTACTAACAGGAAGTACACTATTCTTCTTGTAGTTGCAGTTGAAAACAACCGTTCAGTCAACACAACGGGAGGAAAAACTTACGAAATGCAAGGTGCTTGTTGAACATGCTAAGATCAAACAATGTCTTCAGTCTTAATAAATTTTTAACATGTTCAACTTTGTATTTTTGAACAATCTATCCTTATTTCATACACAGAAGGTACTAAGCAGCACAACAGCTACTGGCTATTTCCTCTTAGCTCTGTTTTGTTAACACAGAACTGACGCACGCATGTTGGCACGGAACACTCACTTGTACAAAATATGCAATGGAGAAAGAAGTGCAGTTTGTAGGAAAAGCAGTAATCATATTGAAGATGACAGCTAAGACGATCACAATCTCAGCATTGTTATGTTCCCAATGCCTCCAGGATCCCAAAGCAGTGCCCCTGGGCAACAAATGCAGGACAGCATGCCATGCCTCCCTCCATATGCTCTCCCTAAGCCTCCAGTGCCCCCACTAATCAAATTCTCAATGAGGTGGTCTGCTGAAAGCAAAACAAACTCTGCCCCCCAAAAAACTAAAAACCATGGTTGTTTGTGGGCTCTGTAAGTAGCTGTTCATAATTCGTCAAGTGTGTATGCTGATGCCCACTCAGATGCCTGGTCACAGTCTAAGCAAAAGTGAGATATTGTCACTACAAAATTTGGTGTCTGATCTTATAGCAGGCTAAGGGTCACAGCTCTTGGGGGAAAAAAAGTGAGGAGATTATTCCAAGTAGCTTTCTTATAAATTTCAGAGAAGGGATATTCCTGAGGCATGAAGAGGATGAAGCCTGTACTTTAGTCAGCTGAGCTTTAATATTGATGGGAGAGGTTTATCGGCCATGTGGTAGCAGGCTGATATACATTGACTAATCCATTTTGAAATCCTAACACAGAAAATAGCTTGCTCTTTTACAACTGACAAAAATACACACAAAAATATGAAGCAACAGCTTACAAGGCTTTGCCTTATTGAAGAAATACAAAGAAGCCTGAAGTGTGGAGTGTGAAATTTCACCCCTTCCAAAATTACAGTCTTTTGGGGAAGAGATAAAAAAGAAACTCAAGTTCATAGGCAGTGTGAGAAGACAGCATCAGGTGAATGCCCCCACGGCTCCTTGCTCTTATAGAGGGTGACAGGAGCTGCTTGGCCATCCCAGACCTGCACTGGCCATGGCCTGTACCTCTGGCAAACCCAGACAGCTCAGAGCTGTGCTGCCTCCCATCAACACAGACGTGGTGTCCAGGAGAACAACTTGCTTTGTGTTGTGGAGGGTTACCATCTTTCAGATAGGGTGGGATGAACTAATTAGCTGTAGAAACAGGAATAAGGAAGAAGATGAGCACATTGCCTAGGAGCAATCAGCAGCAGGACAAAGTGGTCTGCCTGAGGGCACACAGAGAGTACAGCAATGAAGAAGCTAACTGGTCCCCACTCATCAATCTGGTCTAGCACATTCACAGAAGAGGGATCCAGGTATTTACCACAGATGAACTCCAGTGCCTTCACAACTCTATATGAGCAGATTTTGGCTCAAAATAAAGATCAATAAAGGCACATATTTCTTTTAACAATATTTTCCTATTTAAAATGTGTTTTCATCTACAACATTATATTAAGGCAACTTGCACTAAAAGGGTTAGTAGGATTTGCCCTTTTAAAAACTACTGAGCAGACAAAGTCACCGTTTGCAGTTTGCTCAAGTGCAAAAGCAGATTTCAAAAGTAGAAGCCTCTTGTACAGGTACAAAACAATTCCTTTTACCACTCTGTCTCAAGATAGCATGTTCCAAATCCCTAAAGCTGACCTAAAGGTTAGCAGCTTGGTTCTTCCTCTATTAAAGGCAAAGCAACAACAACAGGCACAAGGACAGCTATTTGTTCTAAAGCCCTAGAGGGCTCAGTCACCAAAGTAATCCCTTCAGCCCACAGATGACACAACCCCTTGAAACAGAAAATATGGTGGACTTCTTTTCATGTATTTTAGTGCATTTACATTAATTGAAAGCACCTTAATATTAGAATATTCTACACTTCCATCGTAAGCCTTCAGCCAAATGGCACTAAACTGCACATGTAACTGGAACAAGACAGGAATTTGTAAAACATACACAGAAACATTAAGTAACTGCATATACATATCTACCTGGTTAGCAAGTGAAGTGTCAGACTAAAAGCAGTGGTTATACATAATTACCATCAACTCATTTTAATGGACAGCTGTTAAAGAAACAACATTTATTTGAAATATCTGTTTATATTTATTATTATATAAGATAATAAATAACATAATTAAAATTAAAAAAGAAATATTATTATATTTATTTAACACCTTTTTGCCCATCTGTTCACTGAACGATTTCACACATACTGACTATTGAAATCAATGGTTTCAATCATTGTAGAAATTTTAGAAGTTATATAATTTACAAACTTTCACTATTTATATGGAAAGAAATAGTTTAATATATTAACAGGTAACCCAACACGTTTACTTTGGAGAAATAATATTAAGCCACTGCATGAATTATTTATCTTTGCCACATAAAGTTTATTTTGCTATGGAACAGCTGGTTCCAGCTGGTTTTCAGCATCAACAGGTGCTGAAAATCAATTCCAGCAAAGGTAATTTTCTCTTTAATACAGGGCAGACAAGTAACAACAAAGAGGAAGAACATTTCTAAATTAAGCCACAAATATTTGTCCTCTCCACCCAGTTCCCAGGTGCTTGTCACAGAGCACACCACCGTTTCCCATGACGTGGCAAACCACAACCAGTGAGTGTCTTTGTGTAGCCTTGCAAATTCACATATGCCACACATCCTGCATATCTCACTAAAAAAAGTATTCCTTCCTGATATTTTAAATGACAAGAAGTTCATAAATTGCTTAGCGATCCCTCTTATCTTTCAGTTATGCAACTGGGGTGTGAGGCTAAGGGACATAATTTAGCAATAGACACATCATCCACATGAGTTATGTTTGTAAACAAGCATGTCACTGACATTTGTAAGGTACAAGTCATCACAGCATTCAGTTTCTCCCCACCTCTCATGCTGGTAACAGGACGGTATGATTAAAAAAAAAATAAAGCCACTGTTCATCACAATAACATGAAGCTAATAACGCTTATTTCTCCACAGCCGGTTAGGGGAAAGCAGGGGCAGGACAGCAACTCACACACAAACCCTTCCAGCCCTTACAGGCTGGGGAAGGGGTTTCGCCTGGGCAGTGTCAGGCCTCCGGCTGGGCACGCAGCTCCCGGGAGGTGAAGGCCTGGCAGGGCCGGTCAGGGGCCACTGCTCCAACACAGCCAGACGGGGGGGGACATGGCCTGGCCACTCTTTGCTTCCTAGGAACGAAAACCTTCCCTTCCAGCGCTGTTTCTGCACATCTCTTGAGGCGTCTCTCTCATTTCAAGGATTCAAAAGCAAGCCCAGGAGTTATAGGCATGAAGTTTAACATGCAAACAGGTCAAACCAAACATGTGAACACAGACACGCAAGTAAATAGAGCCTGCACAGCGACACTTCGGCAAAACAAACTAACGCCACACACACAGGCCAAGCAAGCCTTGGCAAGCCGACCGCTCACACGCACCTACTGAGAGAGAAGGCGATGCCCGGGGGAACAGGGCACGGCCACCGGAACAAACGTTCAAAGGTACGTTTCCACGAACCACCAAAAATGCGTGGGCACACAGACACATACACAAACCTGGCGGTCAGGGTGTTTCGAACCCAATTACAGCTCGGAGGAAGCTTTCAGCGCCATCGCACTGCGAAGGCGAACCGAACCCGGCCGGCCTCCGCCTGAACGCCGCCGCCGCCCCGGCGCAGGGAACCCACCGCCGCGGCCCCCGGCCCTCCTCCCCGCCGCGGTCGCAGTCCCGGTCCCCGAGCCCTCCGCGACCGGCGGCAGCCCCGAGGTGGGCTCGCCCGCCCGCAGCGGCCCGGGCAGCCCGTAAAGGCGCGGCCGCTACCCCCGCCCGGCCCCGCCGCCTACCCGGGCTCTTGAGGTTGTACCGGGCCTCCATGGCAGCGGGCACCGCTCGCTCGCTCGCTCCCTCCGCGGCGGCTCCGGCGGCGGGGCAGGCGGCGGAGGAGGAAGGCCGGCCCCGGCCCAGCCCGCCTCGCCTCGGGACACTCCCCTGACGTGGCAGCGGCGGCGACAGCCCCGCCGTGACCGCGGGGGGAGGCACCTGCCGAGCCGGCACCGCCCCGGGCCCGGCCCCGGAACCGCAGCCGGGAGCCGACGTGGTGCTGCGGCGCTCGGGCCGCGGTGGCTCCGCGAGTGGGAATGTCCCTTCTGCGTCCCCGGCTCGGCTCCGCCCCGGCCGCAGAGGTGATGGCGAGAGGTGCCTCTGGGCCTCTGGGGGATTGGAAAAGGGGCCTCCAGGACCCCAGAGACCGAACGCAACTCTCCGCCCAACAGACCTCACTGTAAGACTTGGTAGCGTCCTGTTTGCTGGTTTTCAGGATCATGAAAGACTGAAATGGTGTCATATGTCAATGATTATTATTTTAGGCAAGAATTATCACCAAGAGCTTGACTTCATTGCCGCCTTTTCCATACCATAGTGACAGAGAGATATCTACGTTTACAACTATTTCTCTTCCACCTGGTTATAGGTGTAATACGCTTGGGATAAAACTTTTAAGAACGTATAGCTGAGGGAATATCTAAATTAAAGTTGTCAGAATCTCGGCGGTCTCCATTTCCTTTCGTTTCAGTACAAGCTGTAAATAAGAAACAACCTCTTAAGTACTTGTCTTCAGCACAAACTTGAAGCTCATATCTAGATCATATTGTCCTTAGTTCCATCTGTGAAATGAATTGTTCTTAATTTCATGTTACTTTTATATTCTTCATAATAATCTTTTAAAAATATGTTTTTTTTGTTTTGATGTCTTAGTCCTCACTTTGAACAGCAATGGCAAACAGTTGTAAATCAAAACATTTGAGTAGGTACGTATTTTTCACCTCAGCGTGTTCTCAATATTACAAAACAATGTGTTAGTCTTTCCTTTTCTGTTCTGTTGCACAGTGATGTGGTAACAGCAATAAAGAAAGCAACTCTACTCCTCCTGAACAACTGAAGGGGGCAAAGTGGTTGTCCTTTTTACAGGCCAAAGCACTATGGATAATATAAAGGATCATCAATGTATAGGGATGGGAAAAGATGGCATCAGATCTTGGGGTTCCCTCTTACAACAAAAGCACCCTAGGGTACATTAAATGGCCAACAACTCTTGATGATGTTTCAGCATTTCTAGCTAGGAATGGTTGATCTAACCACTTGAGACAGTGAGCTGCAGGCACTGGCTGTCGGTTCACAAACTATTTTGGTAATAAGTATGTCCCATCTTTCCTTGTCCTCCAGAGCCACCTTGCTGTGCAGATGGAGAAGGGTGTTGGGTCAATCTGTCACTAAATCGTGCCCTTCCCCAAAGTAGGAGAGAGGTATTTTCCCTTCAGAAATATGGATTTCCGTGTAAAAAGTTCTGGAATCTCTCTTGGTTGCAGATAATTTTTGAAGTTATATTATAACATGAATAGTATAAAGTGGTAGTTATTATGAACTACTTAAGTGTAATGTGGAGCTTAGCTTTGTCTTCTGGTCTCTGGCCTTTGACCCTTGGATGCACTTACAGTGTCATTTTATATAGTTCAAGGAGGAAGCACCTGCAGTTAATGTGAAACTTGGGCTTTCAGCTAAAAAAAGATATATAGTCACTCTAACTGCATGACAGCTAAGCACTATTGAAAATGAGCTGAATAGACTTAAAGCAAGAGAAATACCCTGAAAGGAGGTGCACATTTTTCACATTTAAGTAAGCTACAGAGTGGCCTGGCTGGGAGCTGGGGGAATTGCCGTGAGGTATTGGGCAGAGTTTGCAGTACAAGACTGCTTTCATTTTCAGATGTACTATTAGTTAAAAGTCAGAGCTTCAGGACCTGAATGCTGCCAAATGAAACTGCTGATTCCTGCAAGGTAGTCAGCATGCATGTATGTTAGAGATCTGAGGATTAATTCCCAACCCCATATCTCAGCAGCCCTTTGGGGAACATGAGGAGCTGGAACTGCAGACTCTTGCACAGTCAGTGTTGCCAGTCCAGAAGCAGCAGCCTCCCTTGTCTTCCTGCCTCTGGTTAAAAATACCCTTTGGATTTTTCATCTGCCTTTTGTTTAGACTTTTGCAGGGAGAAGCCATTTTGTACTAGAACTTGTGGGTTTTTAAAACCAAGCACCAAATATAGTAGCAAAATTGCAGTCAAATCCTACACGCTGGCAGCACTTCATGTAGCTTGTGTATCCTGTCATATGATCTAACTTGGTGAAAAAATAAACATGCTCAGCTGAAGCACGTAGAAACTGAAAGTTTGCCTGAACACTGCTGCAACAAAAATTTTGTTATTTAACGCCACACTGAATCTGTGCTGAAAGTTTTTACTCATGTTTAAGTGGACTTTTTTCTCTAATTGTCTTTGGATGAAAACTCTGATAGATCCACCTAGCTTCAGAGCAAAGTGGCGTGTAGGCCCTTTTGGTGCAAAAAAATATTAAAAAATTAATGACAATCATAAGGTTTGATAACATGAATAATTTTTCAGTTGAAGGTGTTTTTACTGTGAAAGAAAGGCCAAGTCAGAGTAAACATATGGGGAGAATTCTGCTGAACCCTTGCAGACTGCAGATACAGATTTCTGAGCTGATTCCTGCAGCTCACTATATAGTTGATGGAGAGAACTGGGAGTTCCTCTTGCCTGGAACAGATGTTAGCTGGACACCCAACAAATCATGCTTGAAATGTTCCTGCATTTTTCAGTGACCTGCAAAGGGAGAGTAAGCTAAGTCTTGTATGTATGTATGTATGTATAGCTGCATCTGATATACATAGCTCTCAATACCTGAGAGAAATGCATCATGCATTTCCCCTCAGTTTAGAAGAATTACAAGCATTTCAGTCAATATAGCCTCTTATTTTTAACAGTAAGATCTTTGAAGAACTGATTTTAAAGGTCCAAGAAGGGAGCTCAGCCAGTAGGAATGGTAATCACAAAAGTCAGCGTGCAGAGTTGGGGGGATGCACACTAAGAAGCATCCAGCAGGAGCCCCCAAAGAGGGAGTTACTCTCAAAGCCTCCCCTTTCTCTGGAAAGCAGAACATCTGTGTGACACAGGGGCTCAGTTTTTGCACAAAGGTCTGATGCATCAGAGTATATTACAAATCTCAGGGAATTAGGCTAGGTAATGTGACACTGAACAACTATTTATTTCTCTGTGCAGGTTGTATAATTGTATGACGTGAGTGTATAAATATGTTAGGTGATTAAAGTCAGTTCAGAGTAGGGTTTTCTTGCTTTGTAGGCTGTCTTGTAAATTCAGCTACAAATTATTTATTCTAGAGAAGATTTGAGATCACAGAAGCTTATGATAATACAATAGTTCTTTGTACAGAGCAATCACACCCTGCTTTCACAAATTCACAAAATGTAGAAGGGTTTGCCTCATTTATAATGCTAGCCTTTCAATACAGACAGTTGGCTGCAGAATTAAACTCTTAATGGAATTAAGGAATCTAATATTCATATGCCTATATTGTCAGTGGGAACAGATATGACTTGCAAGAGAAAGCATCATGGTGCTCATTGTGACTAATACAGTCTCAGCTTTTAAAATCCTCCGTGTGAATTCAGACCTTGTAAATCTGGATTCAGTAAGTGCACCTCCTCCTCATCGATAAAAACAAGTGTGGCATTGTGTATCCAATGCCCTGTAGCAATTGCACAGATGGATGGTGCCTCTCAGGAAAGCAATTACTGTCTGTTCTTCAAGCTCAGTTCTAAGACAACCATCTCCCAAAACAGAGATGGTTTGCCAGCTGACTTTTAATTAGCATTATTTCAGAAATTAGGAAGATAGTGGGGAAAGCAGTTACCAGATTGCTTTAATTGATGAAGCAAGCAAGTGCCAGTCTGGATCATTGGTGCAGAGTTAGTGTGGATGAACGAGATGTTGCACAATGTGAAGTCAAAATAAAGGTACATATTTTTCACCTTTTCTTTACTCCCTGAAGAATAAGGAGAGTCACGCCAATCAGTTGACTCACAGTCTTTGGGCATCATTGCTGTAATAGTTCAGATGGTTTCCTGGTTCAGAAGACATGTGCAAAGACCCAAGACAAAGCTGAAACTGTGTCCAAGTGGCAACTGTTCAGAACTCTGAACCTCCCTGATTTAGTTACTCTATCTTTAGCAGCTACAGATAATGGCAGAAATTTTCTCTGGTGCATATTCTTCACCATGCAAATTGCAGAGCACACTAGATAGCTGGGAGCAGTTGTAAACTATGGAGATTAAAAAATATTTTGCTCCTGTGCCATTATTAAAGGAGAAAAAGCTGGGCATAGCCCCTGACCAATGCATCCAGTTTGTCACGGTCTCTTTAGGGCTTCATGTCCCAGATTTTCTTGACACTTTTTCTGTACATGAGTTCCTCTGCATGCCCCTTCACTTTAACTTGCTCCCATAAGCTTCCTTCTGAGAAGGGAGCATCTGTCCTCACAATTACCCATCAGGCAGATGCAAACCAGTCAGGGTTATGTCTGTTGGGACTGCCATCAAGTAGTCTTTTCCACCCCATCCATTCCAAAACTGTTACTCGAGACTTTAATGGGCCGTTGCATGTTCCTGCTTGCATAAAGCTGCTTGCATACAGCTCTGACTGACTCAGCAATAGAAATAAAGGATTGGTGAGCAGGCTGTTAATTTAAAGCTCCTCAAAAAGCATTTACCAATCGGTGTAAGCTTACTATGTCATTAACCAAGATATATTGAGTTACCAGCTGTCTTCACCAGCCCCAGTTGATATCTGGGAGACACAGGAGTTTCTCAGATGGTTAGTGGAAATCTGGGGCTTGATTCAATTGCACACACGTAAGCATCTGATGCTGTCTGAGGTATGCTAAGGTACACCAGATATCCATACAGAGCAGAAAGGCATGGGATACTGGTACCATTCTGAACAAAGCAGCAGCACAAGGCCACATGAAGTGCCTAGAGTGCCTTCAACGACACAAGGGATCTGTGTGGACACTTGGATTAAAGCCCTGATCACAACAGTCGGGAGAGCTCAGAGAGTGGCTCTGCTGACCAAACATGCCTACCCTCTGGCAAACTGCATTGCTCTCTGGGCTGCAGCTGACTGTACTGACCTGATCTCCACTGCCTGATACCGGGTCACTCTCCTCTGCATTTTCAGCTGCTTGGGCTCCACAGCCCAGCCCTGCGAGGGCTCAATCCCAGAGCTTCGGTTCGGCACTCCCAGAGGAAGAGCTGCACAGCAGAGCCACACAAGGTAAGACAGACCCAGAGATGGAGGTGGGCCTATTGACACATGGTCTAGGGAAAATGCAGCAGTGTTAAAAAGGTGTAAAATGCTGGAAGGAAAAGGCAGAGAGTCAAAAGATGGCAGTTTGGTGACACTTGCGCTGGAGAATACTCATCTGTTGTCTTGCATGGGGAGGTGAGTGTGTTAATGCTTAGTCTAGTAGCTTGCTAATCATAGCTACTTATATTAACCAATAAATTATTACTTTACACGGCTAAATTGTCTGTATCTTGCAGACTTTTTATTTTTTTCCTTGCTGAAAGGTGTCTAGCAAGGTGACTCATGGGGATGCAGACTCACAGGGGATGCAGGCTGCAGAGGCCACTGTTATTCTGAAAGAGAAATAACAAAAGCTAAAAACAATCGTGCAGTCTGGTGCTGTCATAACTATTCAAATTACAGATTTATAGCTTGGATTTTTATGGAGACTATTAATGGTAGCAATATAAAAAGGAGAGGGAAGAAGGAAAGAACTTCCATCCTGAGGAACTTTTATGAATGCATTTAGTTCAAGGGAGCTGGAAGCTTTCATGGGAGAGGGTGTACTGAGTAAAGCAGAAAGGTATCTATAAATCTATCAAGAGAATACTAAAGTTAAAGCTAATAACCAAGTTTCTGCATAATGTACTTTATGAAGAACGCAAAATTTGAATGACAACTGCTGCTTTATAGACAGAAAATGTGGAATTGAAACATGAAATGAAATTACTGAAGGAATAGAGCTGGAAACAGTGCTGAGCAAGGGGAACAGGACTGGTGGGAGTGAGTTAATTTGTGTGCCTCTGCTGCAAAACTTGCATTCAGCACTTAGGATATGAGACCATGATAGCTTGATGAATGGCATACTGACAGTCCAAAGAAGTTGAAGCAGCTGCAAAGGGAGTACTGAAAGAGAAGCAATTTGTGGATCAGACCATTTGGCTCACCAGAGGACAATTCAGTCATTGAAAAGGGCATTGCAGAGAAACAGAATATGGTTCCACTTCTCAGCACAGGGTTTGGAGACAAAGATGGTCCCAGGACCTTTTGATCTGGCACTACTGGATTTCCCAGAAGGTACATCTTTTCTCTTTGTATACTGCTTTGCAAAAGGAATTGAAACAGGTTACATTTCCCACAGCCCAGATGGCTCTCACTATCAAGTGAGAATTCACTATGAATTTCCCCATTGCTTATGCACATCCACATCCCCAAACCTAGATGTGGATGTGCATAAGCAATGGGGGAATTCAATCCGCAGCTGACTTAACCTCAGAACAAGTCGGAGTTGTAAGATACCACTGCAGTGGATAGTGGAGCTTCTAGAAACCCCAGATGTGCTGCTGAAAGGTTTTAAGTTTATTGCTAGGGTGTCCATCACTCCATCCAATTAGGCAGTTTTATCAGCAGCATTAAGAGGAGCTCCAGCTGCAGAAGAGAACTAGCAGCAATGGTTGTGAAGGAGTCTGGAAGCACTACTGGCTCCCAAACTGTTGGATGATTGTTTTACCTAGATAATGAAAAGCTGAGGAAGGACTGGGGCAGTATTTATCAAGGAAGCATGCACTATATGAGACTTGGGGTTTGTGTGGGAAGGAGTAAGGAGGCAACCCAGTTTTGAGGACCAAGAATTTGCAGTGATGCATGGATTGAACTGGCTGAGTGGGCACCTACCTGATACATAAACACCTGAATGCAAACACCAAATCATCTGGGTCAGAAACTTGCAGTGCTGATGAGAAAGTGAGTTAAGACTATAGCATTCCCTGATGCTAGCACTCTTGAGGAATTGACTCACCACGACTTAGACCTATTTTCACTGACAAGCTGAGGTTCCTCTTGGATGTAGTCAGGCTGTTTGTTCTCCCTGTGCTGCCCTCCTGCTTTAGAATTCTTTTTGATTTCCAGTGTGAATGTGGTTCATATGGTTTATACTTATATTTGTACTGACACTATTCTTCAGTTCAGCACAGTTCAGAATGGCTTTTGGTTGGCACAGAATGGAGATAAAAACACAAAGAGTAAATCCTGCTATAATAGGAAAGGCAGCTTCGATGCTGTCCTGTTGCTCCCTTGCACCTTTGAGGACTATCTGGTGAAACTGACCTCACCCACAGCACCTCCCCGTGGCTGATCCTCTTGTGGCAAGTCCCTTATCTTTCCTTGGTCTACATTTTCACAGAACTGCAGAATCAATTCAGTTGGAAAAGACGTCTGGGATCATCAAGTCCAACCTTTGACTAAACATCACCAGGTCAATTAGACCACAGCATTAAGCACTATGTCCAGTCTTTCCTTAAATTCCTCCAAATATCCTACCTGAACATTTTGTGTAAGGCAGCTTAAATACACTGAAACGTTCTGGCCTACATGCTGTACCTTTGGCCACTCTGTACTTTTTTCCCTATCTCTCATGTTTGCACTCATCCATGTGTCTAACCCCAACGCTTCCCAATTTAGGCTACTGCATGTTAGTTGTTGGCTTGTTTTTGTCTTTTTTTTTTTTTTTCTTTAAAGAAAGGACATCGATGGGTTTTCTTCTCTTTTTCTTCTGCTATTCAGCAATTCTGAAATAAATAATCCCTCTTACTTGTAGCAGGTCCAGGTATTCAGGGAAATATTCAGAGTATCTTCTCTGACTAGTCTCATGAAAAACTTTTACCTTATCAAAAATATGTCAGTTTAGTCCAAGAGACATTGTGAAAGACTGTTGCACTAGAGGGTTTTGTCCTGGACATATTTATGTATTTTTTAAATTTTAAAATACGTTCTGGACATGATTAATAAATGTTTAAAAGCTGACTGCAAACATAAACTGTAACTTCAATATGAATACATATTTTATGGCATACATACAAACCAGGATTATATAACTATGTCAAGTCTTTTCAGGGATGTTAATAGTATGTAATGGATTTTTACAATTTAGATGTTTTTGTACTCAGTATTTTTTCAGCAGGTTTTAGCTCAAGACTTAGCCTGTGGTTCCTAATACCTACAAGTCAAAGGGAGTAGGCTGGCAGGAACCAAGGAGAGTGTGTATGAGACCTGGTTACAACAAAATGTGGAATTTAGAGATAGCAAACTGAGAAAGGTAACACAGAAGATATCAGGGAGAAAACAAATTAAAAGCAGCAATCTGCTACTGTCATTTTTAAATGCAGCTATTTGAAGATATGTGCATGAGCTAATATGCAAATATTAATACAGTGAGAAATCAAGTGGGATGTCAACCATATGCCACCATATAAGAGGAGCCCAAAAGAGCTTCCCAACCAAGCTTATTTCTTGTTTTCCACACAGCTGAAATGGGAGAATTTGATGTGTTTATCCATAATTGAGTAAATTCACATGCAGCTATTGACAAACATTTAGAATCTGAATAAGAAATTTTGGTGTTAATATATCTGTCCATCGAACAGGACAAAGCTGCAGCACAAAAATCATGACATGATGTCACGTACATTATTCAGTACAAAAATAAGAAAACCTCAGTGTTCAATTTAAGAAAAAAATATTCTACAATGACTATTGCAAATGACAGCACAGTAAATGTGTCATTAAAGCAAACAGTTACTACTGTATACAATGACAAGGGTTATTTTCTTTAATTCGTCCACTTAACCTGATGTTGCATATAAAAATGGAGGGAGTTCGTAAGTTAACATTTCTTTTAAAAATTGCTGCAGTTCTTTCACAGAATGAACTCCCCTAGTATTAAACCACCAGGACTGCAATTTCCATGCAAGAAAACCAGAGAATTTTTGTTCTAGTGGGAAAAATTGTTCTATCATGAAACATGAGATCTCAAACGATCAATCTGGATTATGCTTTATCAGAGTAGTTTGCTCCTGCCAATTACACTTCTGTGCTAATGCACAGCATGTCAATAATCACCGGATTTCAGAAACAAATTCCAGCACTGTAACATTTTAAATAGCCATTCCAGTGCATGCTCAAAGGAGCATTTGAACTCTTCAGAGAGCCCTTCACACACTCTGAGCTGCTGGCTGTTGAATTACTTACAGGGATTTCCTCAACTATAACAAGTTCTTGGAACTAACATTTCATAGTTATCTAGCTCCTGACTTTAAAATGTCTACGGGATACTAAATTGGTTTGGGGTTACTGTAAACCAGTGTTTTAAAAAGATATGGCTTGTTCATTAGTGGTCCCTACCATTTCTGGTCAACTTCAATGATAAAGAAGAAATGGAGATTCATGAATCAGGTGCTTTAGAAATACTGGACTATTTGGAAAGTAATTACTTCTTCCACAATTTCTAATATTAGAAACAGTGTATCAACACTGCCTTAAGTGGCTCTTGTAGCACATAAGGTGTTTAATTTCTTTAAAATAAAAACTAGAACCTCAATAAAATTTAAAAGACTTTTTAAAAAGTAAAATCAAGTTTTAAAATACGTTCTTAAAAAGAACCTTGCATGCCTCACTCAGTGCTCAATCACTTCAGCTAGAACATTAGAAAATGATTACTCAAAAATGAAATGAGTCATCACCTAACCTGAAAATACCAAAGTTCAATACTAAAACTAATGAATTTTTAACATTCTTTCAATTTTATATTTGAAACATAAGTAATCTGATGAAAATTACACTTTCTCTGATAAAATCCAATTGGCAGCTTTATGTTGGCTAAAGTCACCTTCACTCAATTATGCTAGATAGTCCGTTCCAAATTCTAGAGGGGGGCTTCGAGATAACTTCACTATCTTAAACAAGTTGATGGTCTCTAATACAAGGGCAAGCATGGCCACAATGAAGTCAGGCCAAATATATGGAAGCTACATTTAATTATGACTCATACCATAGCCACTATGATGAGGTAATTTACACACACAAAAAAAATCTGGCCCAGCCTGGTAGGTGTTCTTAGTCCCACATAGCCGCCTACACCTGGTGGGGCAAAGGGAGGACAGAGATTGTGACCCAATGGGGGATCTCAACACAATGAAAGACAAACACACGGCCAGAAATTATGGCAGCCCTTCAATGAAAGTCCTGTAGACTGGAAAGCTGCCAAAAAGTGTCTCTTACCTATCACAGCTTTGGTGAACTCTGGAAACAGCTTTGTATTACTTTAACTGAGGGGCTAATCAGAAGAATTGCCCTCAACTAAGATTATGGGTGGTGACAGTACCAAAAGGAATCTGAGCTCTGTGTTTTTGAAACACTCTGATTTGACTACAGCTACTGTCACTGTTCTTCACATCAGCATTAGGATTAGTGGTTTTTCACTATTATCAGAATTTCTTCCCTTCCTGAGCCCCTAGAACTGCATAACTTATCATACTACTCTTGACAGGGCTATTGGTTCTATCTTCCTGCTCACTTCCAGAGCTATTTTGGCTAGAGGCAGATTAGCTGTGAATAAGGTACATTTCCCCTTACCTGTTTCTGGTGTATAGCAAGCTGCCTCCCATTCTGGTCAAGTTCTTCTCACTGCCAAAAGCTGCCAACAAAACCACTGGACTGCACATGCAACTGGTAAAAATTTGAGTTTCCTTTCCATCTAGAAATTATATTTTTGAATCACTAATTAAACAAAAACACTGAATACAGAACATGGAAAGTAAGTGTTACTTCTTTTTCAGTTTGAGAGTGCTCTGCTTTCCTGGCTGATCATGCGGTAAATCTGCCCATGTTCAATATTACAATAAAAAGTAGTGATGTAGGCTGATCATTACAGCAGGTAGATTGTCCAGTCCTCATTTTAATGATCTCATCTTGATTTCAATCACAGATGTACCCCTGTTAGAGGGAATCAGAACCCAGTGCTCACACCTTTATGACTTATCAGTACATCAGAACGCCAGGGTGGAAATACATACAGATTCTTCATTGCACCGACTGTACACGTGCAGGCTCTCGACACAAACTTAGTAATGTAAATCCAGCCATACAGATACAACATCCTCCTCTGAAGCCTTATAAAAATACCAGTGCAACATAAAGCCATTTTACAAAACAATCATCTTTATAGAAAGGTATTTTAGTGGTATATGCTGAGGTAAATAATAAAACCAGACCCAAGAGAGGGCATGACCAGTGTTAAGGAGAACTCTGGATGAAATTTGGCCAAAAGCCTGTTTTATAAAAGCTAAGACTTACCTACCAGTTACGATCCCTGGTAAGGTGCTTATTGCTGTAATACTTCAATATTATTCTTCAGTTTACAAATTGAAAAATATATGAAATTAGATCTGTATGAATGTTAGGTATTAGCTGTCACAAATTTAAAAAGGCATTGTACCAAGTTTTCTTAATTGTTTACTAACCAATTTGATTGTAGCAGGTAAATAAACTACAGCATACATTTTTCCTGACACCATGCATCAAAATCACCATAAAAACTAAGTTTATCAAAGTCCAAGTCCACAAGGAAAACATGAAAAAGTGCAAATTATGTACCCAGTATTTCTGTCACAGCTGTTTTTTTTTTTCAATATGGCATGAAAAAGGTTTACAGCATATATTAAGAAAATTCTTACAAGTGCTCACCTCAATGTTTATATATACAACATTTTGCTCAAAGTGCTCACTATATGAAAAAACCGATTGGATAAAAATATTTAAACAGTGCTTTCTGAACGTTCAGGGAAAATTCATATAATACATCAGTCCCATTTGTTTTCCTCTTCACTCAGTGCAATGAGATGCAGAAGTCACATCAACTTCATGAAAACTTTTCTTGCCACATTGCCAGAAAACCTCAGTTACAGGGGCATTCTTGGTGTCCCATTGGGAGTGGGTCTTTTGTTTTTTTGCAGATGGCTTTGATGTTTTCGAGATCTTACTACTTTCATTCTTACTTCAAAAACTTCTTGTATGGCTTTTCGAAAACAATGGAAATTGTAGTCTATTAATCCTACAGAGACAGAAATGTTTTACATATTAATAAAGACATTAATATAAATAAGGTAATGAAAACATCGCTTATATTCTATGTTTAGTGAAGTACCATACTCTCTGTCTGGAGGCCATATTCAGTGAACTGTCCAGGAATTCTTTCTATAGTAAGCAAAAGCACATTTGATAAATACAAATAATTCAGTAAGGATTACAGCTTGATACTCTGTCTGCTATTAAATATACTTGCAAGTTTTAAGAGAAAACAAATAGAAGTTCATTGGCAGGTAACAGATCCTTAATTTAACAAAAGGCTTTGAAGAAGTGCTCAGTATACTAGAAGAAAAACTGAAATCTTTCATAAAATACGGTTTCATTTTGGAAATCTGCTTTACAGAATAACTGTGATAAAAATAAGTAGCATCTATTAATCAAGAAGTGTTCGTTTTTTGACAATACATAAACTTTGGATACTTGATAGAACCATTACCAAATCTCAGCCAGCTATATTTCATCTTACACTGTAATTAAAAAGTAACACAATAGACGTGCTGTTAGATTAGATACTTACATAATAGGCAGATAACATTACCATGTCAGTGGGCTGAATGTGATCCCACAGTAAAGCTGTAAAGCCATATTGGTAGTCAACTGGAAGACTTACTGAGTGCTACAATTCTGTATATACCACAATACAAATTTGAATTTTGGTACTGAGCTCATGACCTCATTCATTGTTAATGCCATAAGCTTTCTTAACTCAAATACTGCAGCATTTTCCACTTCAATATCCCTAACAGGAGATACATATTTTTAAGTTGTTTAAATCCACCACGTTACGCTCTGGATTTTTTTTTCCCAGGAATTGTTTTCCATCTCCCTACAGTTCAGACAAAATATTACTTGGAATTCATGAGGCACAAAAAGCTCATCTCCATTATAATACCCGAATGGTACTGCAGAAGAGTGCAAGTGTCCCAACTAAGCGGACACAACAACCTCACACAGTTATGGACAAACCCTAATGGATGTTTATTCCACATGGTGTCTTTCTGAAACAGTCCTGTTAGTAAGTATGCAAAAGTAACACTTTTTATGCTTACAACAGAAAGTGACTGGATCCGATTTTCATATGTAATAAAGGTGGTTGCAGTATGGAAGAGACATCTGACCAGTTTAAGTTCTATCAAAAGCTCAACAGGCTGTCAAAAAGCCCAGCAGACACCGTACAAGTGCTGCATTCACACACACACACACCAACACTGACTGGTGAAATTACTATCACTAGATGGGGCATACAAGCCCAGATGACAGCTTGCTCTTCTGCTGCTGAGTTTTGATCTCAGGGCAGGCCACAAAGACCAGCAGCTCAGCGAGTGAGCAGAGAGGTCATGAACTAAGGGTTCAATATTGAGTTTGAGCAGGATCAGAAGGATAACAAAGAAATTTTATGCACTTTAACTGTAAAGTATTAAAGCACTCCTAAATAGGACTAGGTCCTAAACATGCAATTTTTCAAAAGCCTTGCTTCAGATATAAGAAAAGCAAGAACATTCTGTCAGTTTCAAAATTTTTCCCTTGGTTATTGCAGGCAAGCTGTTCCCAATGTGCATGCTGGTGTCAACAGGTACAAATCAGTGTCAGTCAAGATAAATTAACAGTCTGCAGTTGCAAGTGGAAGCTTTACTGCCTTGGATGTAAACTTTCAAATGCTTTCATATCAGAAAGTTGTCAAAGAAGTTTATGATTTCATCCCATCTCAATGCCTGAACGAGTACTTTCATCCCTTTAAAAATGTTATGTAAGCTTTATCAAGCTGTACTTACCTCAATATTTACGATACAGTTAGAAACTGTTATCAGCTAATAACAACCTCAGTTATTCATTAACTTACTCATATAAGAGAAAATTAATGCAATACTACAAAAGGGGAAAATACCTTTTCTCTCAAAGCTTTCTTCTCTGACAAAACAAACAAGAGCGAGAAATTTTGTCACCTCTTTTAAATAAAGGACAGTTGTATTATTCAGTTTTATGATTGCCATTGATTCTTTGTCATAAGGAGTTCCAGTGCCATCATCTTTAAGCCTAAAGAGCAATATTCAAACAAACAAATAAGAAAAGATAAGACACCAGATTAGCTAGTAACAGAAGTACTGAGACATTGGTTCTCTCACCAAAAAATCTCAAACTTTATGAAATCTTCATTTTAATCTTTCAGGGAGACTCTTCTTCATAATACACACTACATAAACTAAGAAGACAAAGAGAATAAATTGTTTATCCCATCACACACCAAACTTAGATCTGGGGCTAGAAATCAGATCATTTGATTGCCAAGTCCCTGAACTGGAACCTTATTTTTTCCTCTGTAAGTAACCACCCATTTACCACACGGCTGCTTTGTCGTTTAATCAGTGTTTTATACTATGACTTATCATAAACATGTTAAAAAGTAGGTCTATACTGATAACTCCAAATGCAGTAACCTTGCTTGAGCGGTAGCAGCTGACTGATAGATTAAGACATCATGAGACTTTCCTCATAAGATGTTGGCTTTTGCAACATCATATTATGAAAAGAGATTTCTCATTCACAGATGCTGAGTCATGATAATCACTGTATTATGTTTTTGTACATTGTAACGTTGCAATTTTAGCCTCATTCCTGAATGCACACACAGATATAGTTAAATGGATAGTTATCATCAAGTCCCAGAATGATTAGTCTCAATAATATATTAAAGTGGCAAGTTGCACAGATGCTCCAGAAACAGAGGACAAGAAATGAATTGTAATATCATGTCTTTAGTCGGTGGCTAAAAACAGCAAGCAGATCTCTGGTGATAAAATGCTAAATGGCTACACAACGACAGTGGCAGAATGGTATTTTGTAAATAAAGTGCCCCACAAATGATGTTGTATAGATAATAATTAAATGCACACTCTTTTGAACTACACAGAAGAATCTTTCTCTTAATAAAGATCAGCATCCTTTATTTTGTATCTCTGTAAAACAAGCTCTTACACAGTTACTCAAGTGATGACTCCAAAATTTGAAACACACAACAGAATATACAAACTTCAGAGATTTTAGGTTAAGTATTCAATAGTTGTTGTTCCAGAGCTTATTGCACATCTGCACCAGCATTCTCCCTTGTACCTTCTCCAAGAGTGTAAAAGTCTGTCAGTGGGTACAAATGCAAAACTACCCCAGCCTACCACTCTCGAAGCATGTTGTGCATTGGCCTCCAAGTGTAAGCATCTTAATGCACTCATTCTTAATGTGCCCCTGCCTTTCCCAGGAATGGCTGGCATTACATTTGGCCAAGGGCCAAGCTGCTGAACACCTAACTTGAAAGGAGATGTACATGCCAGCCCAAGAGATTTCCACTTGTTAATGTACAAGAAGGGGAAACTGAAAAAAAACCCAGAAAGGTCATGTAGGGAATAGGGGACAAATAGAGAACTGAAGTGAGAGTGAAACAACTGTCTGAGGCTATTAAATAAAACTAAATATGGGCGCACTTCTTTTTAAAACAGGAGGCATCCTTCTGTTGATTTCATCCCTAGGGAACAAAAAGATGATGCTTCCTTTTATTTTAGGTTGGTTTCTTCCACTTCTTCCTCCAAATAAAATTATTAGCATAGAAAGAGGAAGATGCTCACAAAGAGACTGAACAGGGAGCAATGCTTGTTGCTGGGAAGGATCAGTCCCTCAGAAGCCAGCTGTTTCCTCCTCCCCTGTCCTGGCAAATTACCCATTCTCATTATTGTTTATACTCATATCACTGTCATTTTGAGACTATTCAGATTCTCAGTACACAGCTTTATGGAAAACATTTACAATTTACTTACCCATATATACAAGAAATGTCAATCACAACATCTATCATATCACAGCAGAGCTCGTAAGTTTGCATATCCACTGGAGTGCTGTCTGTTGCAATATAGATCTTACTGACTACATCAAATAAAAATGCTTTTTCAATCCCAGAATTCTATTCAAGAGAAGAAAAAAAGAAAAATAAAGTGGAATCCATGTTTTCAAATCAACCCCAAGCTTTTCTGTTCCCTAACTTGCCTGTTATACAAAAAAGTTAGGCTAAAGAAATTAAATTGCGATCAAGCTCATTTTCAAAGAACTATACATACAGCACTGTTGTATTTGCAGCAAACCATAATGCTCACAAACCTTCCAACAGTTTCTGCCTCTGAGCAGACATAATGCCAAGTGACACTCCCTAACTTCACCTGGAGAGATTACATTTCTTTTCAGTGGAAAATGCAGGGGGGCAAAGGGGGAGCAGAAAAATCTTCCAAGTTCAAGCTTTTGGTGTTTTAATTGTAGCAACAGACATAATAGAAAGCTGTAATAAAGTTATTCTAGCTGGCATATGAGAAGATAGAAACAAAGGGAAGAAAACGCTGATGGACACAGAAGACAGTATTGTTCAGGAACTGATCTCTCAAGGAAATGAAGACAGTTTTTCATTGCAGTCTGTAGCTGTTCTACTGTCTGGTTCAGTAGAACATCCTTTAGCATCACAGGAGAGAGACCAGCGTTTTGATGGTGCCTTAGGTTTCATGTAGCACTGGTGGTTAAAGCCATGTTTAAAATGCTAAGGCTTGCTAAAGTGATGACAGCTATGTTCCTGTCATCCTGCCAAGCTGATTAAGACACTCTCCATACTGGAGATGCATCGTATTCACAGCTCTGAGAAGCTAGCCAGGAATGCTAGCCCTGACTCTGTGTAGATAATGAAAAGTGCTACAAGCCTCTGCTTCCTGGGGAGGAAAAAAAGTATACTGCTTAACTGAAAACAGTAGCCTTACTGGCTGATGTCAAGGGGTTACACCTGCACAGCTGTCCCAGGATGAAAAAAGGGGCTATTTCCCAGTATTGCTAAAGCACAAGCTATAAAATACTCCTCACTATCCACCAATATGGGAAGACAAGCAACTTTCTCCATCCAACTGAACTGTCTCCATATATGGGATTCCCATTTTAACATGCTTTGGGACTGCTGCCACAGTAGTTCTGTAACCACCAAAAACCACAATGAAAATCCCTAATCAGTTTTAATAGTTTCAGCTTCTTTTGTACAGTTACAGAACTTTTCCATTTTTTTTCTTCCTTCTTTTCTAAGTCAACTATTGAACACATAGTTAGGAACTAAAGTGACTCTCCTGTTTTCCATATTTCCTGAAATAGGCAGAAAAATTTCCAACACTAGATATGCTACTCAACAATGGCCAGTAGTATTTTGGGCATTTTCTTCTTAAAGAGGCGTCATTCTTCCATCACTGCACACAGAGCTAAGGCTGCAAACATCCATTAGTAATGACAGAGTATAGAGGTGAATTTCTTGTATTTCATAATGGAAAAGACTCTCTGAGTGGCATATTTCAGCAAGTCAGTAATAAAAAAATATTCAAAACAAAGCATACACTGTGGATACCTTAGGTAGATGGGCTGAAGCACAAGATGTAGAAGGAGAGTCTCAGAGAAATAGCTTTGTTCAACCTGAAGAAGACTCATTGCTATCTACAGATACCTAATGTAAGGGTTCAGAGAAGCCAGAGCCAAACTCTTCTCAGAGCTACAATGTTGAAGGACAGAAGCCAAAAGGCACAGGCTGGAATTCTGACTTGATACAAGAAAAAAAAAAAACATTAACATAGGAGTGGTGAAAGATTAGGAGCATGCTGACCTTAGAGTTTGTAGTGTTTCTATCCTTCCAAATGCACAAAACTGAACTGGACCCATCCATAACCAACTTGGTGTAATTGGCCTGACTCTGAGGAGCAGCTGACCTCTAAAGGTCCCTTTCAGCTTACATGGTTCCATGACTCTGTGTTCTTTCAGCACAAAGAACAAAAATGTATGCATATTTATGCTGGTCGTTCTGGCTGCATATGGGAGTTCTGTAATTTTGCTTTTTAAATAGTAATTCTGACACAGTTCAACAGATCCTGTCAAATAAGATGAATTACAAGACTCTCTTGAAATATCATGTAAGTACATAGCTGTAACTCATTGCCAAAATTGTACTGGAAAATACAAGTCATTTCAGACAGAAGAAGCTGAAACTGAAAGAAGCCGTGCAGTGTCATTCATGAGAAGTCAATTACTGCGTTTTGTATTACGTAAAGAGAGACGCAGCAACATTTTCAGCTGTACAGGTAAGATGCCCTTTAAATTATTAAGATGCCAGTGACAACATAGTAACGTTTTACAATGAGAAGTGATTTTTCCATCTCAGAGCTCCAGGTGCTGCAGCCCACCTGTACTTGCAGTGACAGTTCAGAAAGTTTTCTGAACGTTTGTTGTGAATGTCTTGAGACGGTTGCCATGCCAGCAGTTATACCTGCTGGTTAAGGGCAGAAATTGGTCTCTTATCATAAACCATACTTGTTTCCAATTGCAACTGATCCATTGTGGTAGGACCTGCTGAGAAACTGCACATATTTGCTTCTCCAGAACTTTGTATGGTGACAGAAACCTTTGTGAAATGGTAGGATGGATTGCCAGGAGTAGTAACCACTAAATTTACCCACATGCCTTCAAATATTTCATTTGCCAGGGTTTTTAACACAACTGTAACCGAAAAATCAAAGGATTTCCCAGAATTTTTGTGTGGAAACTACTCAACACTCCATCCCGCACCCGCTACCCCTAGCCTGCAAAAAAATCCAAACAGAAAGGGTAGAAACAATAATAACAAGTCATAAAAAAACAGGAAAAGGTGGATAAAAAGTACTGTTCAAAGAGACATTTCATCATTAATGCTTAGGGAAAACGACAATAAGAAATCAACTGTTTCTGTTACTAGAGCTGGTGGGTTCCTTACTGAATGAAAGGCTGCCATTGATTAAATGAGAGCAGGGTCTGAATAGGCACCAGTTCTCTCTGACACAACCCTATAGTCTGCAGAGAAGATGCAACATGTGCTAAAAGCACTCTGATTTGATGTAAGAATATTCCATGGTTAATCTGAACCAAGCGAGTCATTATGAAAAATCTGCAATGAATATATGAAATTTTATTTTGGATAGGTAAAAACCATGAGGTACTTGAAATTCAAACAACGTTTCTCAACTATATGGGGTGTGATGAGACAGTTTCTACTCCTTAAATAGAATGGGTTCAGTAAAAGTGGTAGTTTTCCTCCGGTTGCTAGGATAGGTAAGCAGGCTTGTCTTTTCTGTCTTTAATGTATGAAAGTAAGCCAGCATTTGGCCCTAAAAAGCGACTCTCAAAAGAACTTAAGAGGATATTGCCTGTCACACCCAGTTAGCAATGAATTTTGGACAATAATTTAAACATGCCTTACATCACACAGCAGATTTCATGAATTAATTTCAAGCATGACATTTGGAGATTACAAAATTTAAATCATTAAATAATCAAAACTGTGCATAATTTTATTTATACTATAATAATTTGGTTTTTTTAATACATACTTTTTACTATCCCTCAAAACAACCAAACAACCCTCAAATGAAAATTCGGTTTCCCAGTTTCCCATGTCACACAACTTGATTGGTTGATAAGGCCACAGTAATTAAGAAACAGGCATCCTTCTATATGAAGCTGGTGTGTTAGGTAAGAGTAATGTGGTTTTTGAGTGCCAGTTATTTAATGACTTACAAGCAGTTACATTAAAGAATGCAGAAGCAGTATTATCACACTGATGGTTCCTCCAAACATGCTCACACACTGGCGTTATAAACTTGGGCAAAAACCTGCTGTGAACTTAAGAGAGATAGCAGATCTATTTTTGTAATTGTCAGCTTTTTGTGTTGGAAGTCTCCATGGCATAAATGAAAGCACTTCCTAATGAATGCTGCTGCAAAACCGAAAGTAGAACACTAATACACCCACACCCTGATATCCAACACATTGGCTTCCTGAGGTAAGGCAGGACCAAAATCCATGCCAAAATTTGTTACTAATTTGCCAAGGTAAAGAGGCACCCCTAACTAATTGTATGAAGGAGAATTATGTTTAATCTTCCTGTGGTTGCAAATAGTCATTCTGAGTCTCTCTGTCTACAAACAGAAAATACTTGTAAAAACAGAAAGCATGCTGAGGACATAGTGATGCAGCTACACATGGCCCTAGGTCACTAAGAAACTGGAGCAAAGAAACAGCCCAAGACTCTTTGCCACACTGAACAGGGGAGACAGCACACCTCCCTCATTTTCTGGACTTCCCATTTATTTGAAATACTTGTTCTTCCTTACAAACTATACCTGATATTCTAGGTATGATTGGAGCTGGGTGTTCCAGGCACACAAGCAACTGTCATCAGTCACCCAGGAAGCTGCCTGCACTCAGTTCATTTGGAGATTCTGTACAAACCCTTCACCAACTCTAAACAGTGAGGAGACGCCATGCAGAGATCTGACTCACATTGAGTGACTGGAGTGACTCTGGCATAAGAATTATTCAGAGCTATTATTCAGACAGCTTTCTCTGTAAAACCATGTGCCAAAACCACTATCTAATTGTTCTAGAATTGTTGTCATCATTTCTTCACTACCTTTGTGTCATGGAGTTTTAAGACTACACGATAATACCCAGTATACAGTCCAGCTGTTTTGGAAGAAGCAGATCTTTGTAGCAAAGTAGACATTATGAAACAGTATAAATATGCTGTTTAATAGTAAGAGAATAAGTTTTGGAATGACCTTCCTCTATTCCTAGCTTTCCCTTTCACATCCAACTTTTGTCTCTCTCCATTTTCACTCTGAGAAACCATGAAGTCTAATTTTATCTTACAGGCAGTTGAATGATATTAAATAATTTCTTATGTCAAAACCACAAAAAAGTATCTTGCTTGGAAATTGAAGCTTCAGAAATTAGTGCTAGATGCCAAGTGCAAAATTGGAATACTCTGAGAAAGGGTGCAGTTTTCGGAGCCACTATGACCTGATTTAATGACCACTAAAACAGGGAGTTTCCCCTTTTCACAACCTACTCACTGTGCTCCCCTTCACTTACTGCCCCATGTTTCCATCTCTTACCTTGTGTCAGAACAAGAGCATGTCGGACACCTCCATCATCTGCTTTTAACTAAATTAAACAGCACATAAGTGCATAGTATAGTAATCCCATGAGGGAACAGGTGAGTGTCAGAACCAGTGCAGAGGAAAGGAAGGGATCAGACATACAGGAAGAGTGAAGCAAGCAATCTCTTCCACAGTGGTAACAAACCACTAGATATACAAAACTCCCTAACTGGCCTTCAGAGTAACTATGGAAGGGGTGAAAGTTGTGGTGGACTCTACGCCTAACGATTTCACCACATAAGAAGATTTTCTTAAGCTCAGTAAACTTCCAATAAAAAGTGAAATTAATTCCAGGAAGCACTACAGACAGCTCGCCATATGAGGTCAGACTAGATTATATTCTTTTAAATATTTATTCATACAAGTTTTAAGTGCAACTTGAACAACTACATGCAGCACAGACTTTTGCAACATTCAGAGTGATGTTACAAGCAGAAAAGTGATGGCTGCTAACCCACTTTACGTGACTCAGGAAATACTGTGAGTATCTCAGCAGCTCATCAATGCTGTTTAATAGACATGGAGGTGAGGCCAAGCTGTATGGAGGTGCTTTCAGCTAAGTTCTTATAATTTCTCTGAGAGTTCACATTGCTCATGATTTCTAAGAAGGCAGTGAACAGAGTATCTGAACATGCATGCTGGACATTGCCAGATCTACAGACAAAGGATATAGTAAGTACTTACAGAAATAAAGATGTTAAGCAGGTTTTCCAGTGTTGGGAGCTGTGGAATCAGTTTCTGTACCACTTTGCTAAATGCTTCAAATATAGAATGATCATATATGCTTGTCAGATAAAAGCTGGAAAAAAATGTCACCAATTTTCCTTTTAGCCACACACTGTGAACATAATGTACCTTTCATAATATGAGTGAAATAAAATATTGTCAGACAGTAAGTGCCTACACTAATGCAATTACCCCCTGTGATCAAAAGTCATGATATGATTGAAGCACAGGACTTCATCTCTATACTGAAAAAACCCCCACCTAGACACTGAAACCTAGAACTTGATGTAGAACTTTTTAATGCAACTCCCACGCTGGTATTCTTACAAAAAATATTTATCGAATTTCAAGAGAGGAGTATTACTGAGTATGTCTTCGTGATCTACTTTTTAGAAGTTGTGGACCCACTTATCAGTGCAGCGATGCAGTCGAGTAGTTAAGAGCTTTGAAGAGCTGGCATGTTTATGGACCAGGCCTCTTTGTTTAATAAATTTGTATTTAAAGTGCTAAGAAAGCCATGACAACTTGATGTCCTCTGGTTCCCAGTCTGCAAAGTCCATGGCTTGTCACTATTTGGTACAGTAACCCATTTTACCAGAAGACACAAGGCAAAGATACAGCACAGGTCTTCCCAGGTGGCTCCAAGCAGGCTGCAGCCCTGAGGATTAACTGACTGGGAGGGGACCACGTGGCAGAGAGCTTTCAAAGAAAGCAAAAGTGACGTAGTGGCATATACACTCCACTGCCTGGAACACTACTGGTTGTTGTCACTGTCCAAGCCAACTTATTTCAAGACAGCAACTGCAGCAAAAACTGATAGGATTCTGGCATGTTTGTCATCTGTTATTAAGCAGCTCTCCATTTTTCCCTTCAAGACAGCAATCAAGAATAGGATACTTTGGCTCAGGTCAAATGCAGTATCTCTGATTATCCCTTTTCTTCATATATCAAAAGCACATTGCCTGCTACTTCAAGAGGACAGAAAATGGTAACTTGTCAAATAAGCTGCTCCCCTCTTTAGCATTCTCTGCACAGCAACTTTTCTCACCTGAGGTGAATCTTCTCCAATCCAGCATCTGCAAGGTCATCATTTGCCCTCTGGTGAATATCCCTCTGTGTTTCAATCTTGTGATCATCGGATAAACCATCCACTTTATGGATAAAGATTTCAAAGTTGATATCTGGATTCACTTTATAGGCTCTGGTCACAGTAAGATGCAGCCGAGCTAATGCTTCCATATAATCATCCTAATAAAGGATAAAGAAGAGCTACAAGTTAGGAAAGTATTTAATAAATATATATTAAGTTTTATGATACTTATTTTTAGATAGTACTACAGCTCAACAACGGCTTGATTTTTTTAATGTTTTAAAAGTAGAAGCCTGAGCCTACATCCAGCATGTGCACCAATCTCATGCTGTCAGCACTTAGGAATCTGAGCAAGAACCTTGAGATGTTAAAACAAATTAGTTAACTTCTGAACACACTGCAGAGAGAGATTAAAAATAGCCAAGCAGCTCTTCAAGTTTTAATGATTTCTTTTAATGTGTGTTTGTGATGTAGATTATTTATTTGCTTTGAAAAAACCTTTCAACTCATTTGTCTATTGCTGAAGGAAGAAAAGAAAAAAGTAGCTTAAAGCCTCTTTTTTTACCTGAGAATCAATAACAAATATCAGTGCTCCAGTGCCTCTGAAAATCATCTCATAATCAAATGTGGGGTCAAAGAAGTCAATTTGCCCAGGAAAATCCCATATCTGAA
The DNA here is from genome assembly GCF_029207755.1 of Chamaea fasciata. NCBI lineage: Eukaryota > Metazoa > Chordata > Aves > Passeriformes > Sylviidae > Chamaea > Chamaea fasciata. The sequence goes on along the minus strand of NW_027094088.1, from coordinate 77,821,371 downwards.
AGTTGACAAAGGAGCTGTTGGAAACATCCTCTCTGCAGATCTTGTTTGTGCTCTCCAAGAAGAGAGTCTCATTCGGCGACATTTTGTGAAAGACAACTTTCTGAATGGAAGACTTTCCACTTCTTCTCAGTCCCATGAGTAGGATTCTTGGCTTAACTTCAGTACTGAAGGGATCGTTGAAATCCAAAACTGAATAAAATCACAGAAGAAGAAAAGAAATATACTATGGCAATATAATTAGTAACCACCAGATAACATGCATTTAGTATTTATTTTCACAAAAATTTTATATTAATTTATGCAAATGTTACCAATGTTTAGGTTTAGAGAGCAGTGCTACATGCATTTTGACTTGAATGATTTGCCCCTTAGGGTACACTATCAGAAAATCTACTTCACACCTCCAAGACAGAAACTGCAGAAGGCTTGACTGCTCTGTTTGTATGTGAAAAAATCTGTTATCACACACAGACATCTTAAAATATCTAATTTTACTCTAATTAACACTATGCCACATATATTCTTCTTTTCAAGAGTATCAACTGATAACAAATACCCTTTCCAGCAGATAGCTACATCACACTGCTGGAAGAACAGAGTAAGACTGTATTAAGTACCTCTGCATGATCTTTCTACCCGAGAGCTTCCTTCCTTTAAAATCAATCAACTAATAAACAAATAAATAAATGAAATCATACATGCAAGGAGCTACAGGAAGACTTCAACTCAGCAGGCATACAATGGTTCTATGTTGGAACTTACAGTACTGAGCTCATGAGGAGTCCTTTTCTAAGGTGCTTAGGATTTCACCTGCTGCTCAGTAATTTGTGTTACGATCTGTGAAGGTTTGTTATCCAATAAATAAGATTACAGCAAATCATCTGCCTATTTGCAAAACAAAGGACTGGGAACACGGGAGTTTCATTGCGTTACCTACCCCAGTTTTAAAGTGGCACCACTTTTTCTGGTGCTGATGCAGTTATATCATCATCAAGTAGTTCCAACAGAAAACTATGCTGTTATATCTGTAAGAACATGAATGTATAGCTATCTATTCCTGCAGGCACACCAACTTTAGCTTCAGGTATCTCTAATCAAAACACCTAAAGCAGTCCAAATTGCTGCATTTACTTGGCCTATAACTTTGAAATGCCCATTGGTGCTGAGGTGAAATGGCCTTATATGGCCTTTACATATAACTGCCCTTATATGTAAAAAGCTTTGAAACACCTCTGTGACTCTTCAGTGTCAAACACAAGCAACGCAAAAAAAAAAAAAAAAAAAAAAAAAAAAAAAAAAAAAAGAGTTGTCAGTGCTGAATCCACAGAGTACAACTCAGAGTAGAGAGAGGTCACATTTGAAATACTCATCACACAACAGGTTAAACATATTATCCAGTGAAGTTTGGTAGACCTTCTCCCACCCACGGCACTACAGACTATTCAGATCATACTTCATAGCACAACATAATTGCATTTCTCTTTCTTTTGTTCTGCTGGGATAAGTTTTGAATTGCAGAAAACTGGCACACATTTATTCACATGCATCATTCTTGAATATGCCCTGCATACATTAAGTGGTCAGCTTTACTCCCAAAATATGAAAATCCAAAACAAGAAACCTCATCAACAATTTGAACTTTACAATTTATTTCATAGTCTTATCAGCCAAAAAAGATGGAAAGCTAAACAGAATCCTTTGCCTAGGAGTATGCTTTGCACCCAGGGGTGGTGACCACATCTTGTGTCCTCTTGTGTGCCTGAAGCCTCAGTCACAGCTTTCAGAAACACAGGATCAGGGTATGTCTGCCAGGAGGGTACAGAACTTTGTCCAGGTCTGTTTGTGCCTCCCAAATTTGAGTGACATAGGAGTAGGGCTTTTCAAACTGAAGGTATTGCAGTGTTAGCATAAAACATCTCCTGGCACCATCTACTGGCTTGTGAGAGGTTGTGCCACTCAGTGCAGGGCCGTGTCACCAGTAAGTGACAGAAGTTTTCAGTTCATTATTGGAAGGATCCTGTCCATTTCAAATACAATTGAAAGGCCTTGGCAGGTATTACCACTTACTGCGGTCTTGCCAATTATCACACATGAACACTGCCAGGCAGGAGTGCATAGGGGAAACACTTTCAGGCAAAACAGGGATAGGTAACTCTGTAAGAAGCTCATCCTATAAACACAGCAATGGCCACTTCTGCTGATCTACACTCAACAAATTTAGGAAGTAAGAAACTGAGGTCAACATGCTCCTCTACTCTTCCCATCAACTTGAACACAGGTAGTACCTCCTGTGGCTGGGAGAAACATGTGCCTACAACACTTCACACCTCCAGAAGAATAATAGACATCTGCTCTAAGATGATGTAACGACATTTTATGTTTTGGGGGTACGGTCTTGTCAATAAACCAAACCAAATGTGCATGATTTAATGGTACATCCTCCATCTCACTCTGTTTTTTGGCCAGAAGAGAAAATAATTTATTCAAAGCTTTGTAAAGACTTTATAAAAGCATATAAAGAACAGTCTTCAAGTTGAGGCTTTACTGCATCTTTCAAAAAAAAAAAAAAGCCTCCCATTTGCTCTGCACACAACTGAACTTACGAAGTCTCATCTACATGGATTTGTACTTTGTGTCCCCTTCCTCTTCCCACCACAATAACACCAACTTCCTCCTGCATGTCTTATGACATCTCCAAATAATAGATATGACATGCTGCGGCTGATCTGGAGCTCAGCACATTTCAGCTGGCTACACTGTGGACACCCGTCTGCCAGCTGCTGCCACAGTGAACACAAAGCTGCTCACCTGTCCCTCTGAGACCACTTCATTTAGCTTCCTCCTCTCTTCCGAATGCAAATTTTCCTCAAACTTGTGGGAACTTAAAATAACCTTTGAGACATCTTTTGTTCAGATTTGGTTGAAGGTGGACAGCAGTTTCCAATATTCTGACCATTGATGAGACAACCAGAGGACAGGCTACCTACCTAACTCCCTTTTCTTTCAGAAACAAGCTAAAACCCCACATATATCTGAAGAAATATTTTAAATAATTTGGAGTTTTTATGCTGTGGTATCAAATTATACCAGGCTGTTAGATTTTTACTGACTGTAATGCTTAATAGCAGGAAATTGCTTTCTATTAAAGCCATACTAAAAAAAATGCAGCTGCAACTGCCAACAGAATTAGCCACAAGAAGAAGGAAGACCAGCTCTTCTGCTAGTAAGACTGTTACTTAGCTTTTGAAATCTTGCCAGTTCAAAGACAGGGAAATGTAAGAGTATCATCCAAACCTGACGAGATAGCAAGGCTTCTACAGCACTTCCCTCTCAGAGAGAGTCAAGAGATTACCTTATATGTAAAGGAATTGGACGATGCACTGCCTGCCCACATTCCTTTGCAGGAGTACATGACAACTCCTTTTTTAATTTGCCACAGAAATGCCAGTAGATGTATCACTGCAACTTCCCAGAGTAGGTTACTGAGTGAGATGATAATATGCCCAAGAGAAACACTAAACTCTTCTCTGTTCTATAACGGGAAAGAAAATTTTCCCTGTTGAGAGATGCAACACATTCCTGCTTCATTCACTTTTGCAAAGAGTAAATGTTGTAAAATGCCAGTCTCTAATGCATGTCAACAGCCCTTCATATTTCAGCTTTTCTAAGCAGCCATTAAGAACAGAAGCCATGCTGGTTAGAGGCCATTCCTTTGAAGTATTCATAATTTTAACTCAACAAACCCAAAAGCACTTTCCCCTAGAGAAGAGCTCAATTCCTTACAAAACTTCTGTTAACTGCAGTTGTGTCCTTGCTTATGGAGTGTGTTTTGCATGCATTGCAACATGCAGAAGAGCACAGCTCTGAGGAGTTGAGAACTGCACGTAGCAGTCCCGACCCGTCTCACCAGTACACAATGAATACCTTAGTACCTCCTTTATGCTATTGGATATATATAGATAGCTAAAACAGTTTTTGCAGCCCATCCTGAATTCCAGATCAATTGCAATTAATTGTCAAAGCAGGTAACTGACTATCTGTGCTTTGCAGGCGTATGGGATTGGGATGCTACATTCTGTACATCCCACCAGCTTTCAAATGTCCAAATAAAACATCACAGCTCATCTGTTCAAGTGACAAAAAGCCAAAAAGAATTATTTAGCTCACGTTACCATCCACAAAGTAACAAGCCTCTGAGTCTAGTTTTGAACTAATACAGCTAATAATGACTTTTTTTTTGTCCCCACTAATGCAGTTACATTAAGTTTAACCATTTCTGCGTAAAGAAGAGGTAGCAGTCCCAAACTTTCTACTCGTACCTTTAAACCCATTAATCTTGTAGCATTTCCAGTACTGCTGTGACTGTGGTATTTGCAGCACTTTGGATTCCTGTCAAGACCATGGCCTCCCAAAACACATACACTGAACACCTTCAACGCTAATGCTTCAACATTCAGGATGGGCTGAGGCTAAAGAGTTAACAGAAAAAGCTTGTATGCAATGAAGAAGGCTCTTCAGCTACAGTGGGTTCATAGACATTGCAGAAATACCAGGTGGAAGGAAATTCTTGTGGCAACAGAAAAGACTCAGAACCAGAAGACCCGGTTCCACGCTGCCACAAGTGCAGCACTCTACAGTGGTATGTCTTAAAGCCACTTCCTTGGACACTCTGCAGAGGGTTTTCCTGCTTCTAAACACTTTTTAATTGCATCCATAAAAAATATGACTAGACTTTATGTAAATTTAAGTGTTTTAAGGTCTCTGAATATGATCCGATGTGTAAACTAAGGACAAGAGCCATGGTTTCAGCATTGAAGCTGGAGACACAAACCCAATATAGGGTGAGGATGACCAATATGAAGTTTTGAAATCTTCTGCATGCTTAGAAGAAGAAATTATGCCTGTACTTTTAAGCCTGGCTTCTCTCTTCACCGTCAATAGCCATGCATTGAAGCAGTTCTTCTTATACTGCCCTTTTCAATCCTTCTTTGTAGAAAAGGCTGTGACACTGAATTCTGGACTGCTTGCTGTACAGAGCCAGGAAGAGAGGACAAAAAGAAAGGGGAAAGCCCCTTGCCCTGCAGCACAGTGTTACACAAAACACAGACCTGAATCCCAATCCCCTCCATTCCAGACGTTGTATGCCTCTTTCTCCAGAGAATTCAAAATGAAACAGAAAACCAGGGAATCTGGACAGTTAAAATGGATATTGTTTTAATCCTGTGTAAAATAATCCCTGTATAGACTGTCTTCTCCTGCTATTCAGGATGTAAAGGTTCTTTTCTGTTAAGTACAATATTCTGGTGTTACTATAAAGAAGCAATTGCAATTTTTAGCAGTCTAACCAGTTCCTATTCAAAAATATTCACATGAATTTGTCTGAAGACAGTATATGGGTTACTTCTCTACAGAAAATACTAAGTGTGGCACTAAAGAAACACATTAAATGTATTCTCTTTGCATCAAAATGAAGGCAATTCTTTGGCGGGTTCAAGTAAGACTTTATTTAATCTCAGTTACAGCTCTTACAGTCTAATGTTCTAATAGCTTTTAACCATGAAGGCTTATACTCAAAGCAATGACCTTCCTCCACTCCCCAAAATTACATTAGTCAGTGCACCACCTTCCATGGCAGCCTGGAGGACTGGGCCTTTAAGGAGAAGGGCTCCGCAGGCTAATATCGAAGTAGACTTAAAACATGTGGCCTTTTATTACACTCTCATAAAAAAAGCACTTCTTTTTTTATCCTATGATACTGAGAGCTCTCCAAGCTCCTTTGTGAAATATGTCTCAGAAGAATGAATTCAGGCTCTGAATGAACGCAACAGGCTCTGAGCTGGCATTTCCTTTTTCTACTGAATGAGACTGCTTTTCCTGGTAAGCCCGTCCTTCCCAGCATCACCATCCATACTGACACGGACATGCAGTGAGTAAGGCGGCTCCTCACAAGCGCAGACAGACGGACATTTAGCAGAGCCTGCCACTGTGGGACTGACACTCGCAGCTGCGGAGCAGCCCCGGACACAGAGCTGCGAGTGGCCGCTGCCTTTTATAGCGTGACACCCAACCCCCCACCTCCTGGGCACACTCGGGTCACATCATCAAGCTGTGGCCTCTAATAACTAATAACTCTCACCCCAGACATGAAGCATACTGGTGAGAAATCACACACGCACATTTTGCCTGCATTCCCTCTGCCTCCTCCCTCTTTCCCAACGCTTCCTGCTACCTGTCAGCCCTTGCCCTGCTTCTTCCTCAGCGCTCCCGGCACCCTCTGACCCATCGGGCACCCTGTCCCCGTCCCGGCCCTTCCCATGGCCACCTCCGCAGCATCCTCGCTCCGCCGGCCTCTCAGCGCCCAACCCCGTCCCCAACTGGGCCTGCCCTCCCTCTGGACGCCTGGTCTTCCCCGCACCGCTGACCCTGGCTCCCCTCGTGCCCCAAAGCCCGCGGGGAGCCTCGCCTCCTCCCTGACCCACATCCACGGGCCGCCAAACCTCACCTCCTGGCGGCGGCCCTGCGTGCCCCGCCACCGTCCCGGCCTCACCCCGACCCCCCCTCCGCCCCGCCTCACTCCACACCCGTACTCGTTGCCCGCCGCTCCCCCGCAGCCCCCTCCGAGCCCGGTGCTGCCCCTCGGCTCTCCGGGAGCAGCCGCAGCCTCCGCCCCCGCGGCCGCCGCCACGCCGCTCCCCGCCGCCCCTGCGGCCGCCGCGAGCGGCACTCACACGCCTCATCGCCGCCGCTCTCCGCGTCGCCGTCCGAGAAGGACTCGGCCCCGTCGGCGTAGCCCGCCAAGCCCACGATCTCCTCCTCCTCTTCCTCCTCCTCGTCCCCCTCTTCCTCCTCGGGCAGCTTCCTCGGCACCTGGCTCATGCCGGCCACGCTCCTCGCGGGGCTCCGCGGCCCCTCTGCCTGCGGCGGGCTCGGGGCGCGGGGGGCGCAGGTCCCGCGCTGGCGCCGCGCCCGCCGCCGCTCCCCTCCTTCCCCCCGCACGGCGCTGGCGGAGCGCGGCGCAGCTGCCGGCGGGGCGGGCGGGGAGGCGGCGTGACCCGCGTCACCTGACGCGCCCGGTCACGGGCCGCCAGGGCCTCTGCGCTCGCCCGGGCCCGCTCCCAAGCCCGGCCGCGCCGCTGGCACCCTAGCGCCGGCGGGCATAGCCGGGCGCTGCGGGCTCACCGGCGGGCCCCGGGCCTGCCGCCGCCGCTCGCCCCGGCCCTGCTGTCCCGGGAGACACCCGTGGGAGCGGTGCACAGGCGAGGCGCTGCCCCTGGCGTGCGCGGCGCCGAGGGGGGGGCCAAACGGAGTGGCCAGGTGCGCCCGGCAGCGGCAACGATGGCACCTGGCGTTTCTATTACAAGCATCCCTGCTCAGAATCCTTACAGTCACAGAATCAAATAGGTTGGAAAAGACCTCTGGTATCATCGAGTCCAACCTATGACTGAACCACCACCACGTCAACTACACCGTGGCACGAAGTGCAACGTCCAGTCTTTCCTTAAACACCTCCAGGGACAGTGACTCCACCACCTCCCTGGGCAGCCCATTCTGAATCTAATCACCCTCTCAGTGAAGAACTTCTGCCTAATGTAGAACCTAAATCTCCTGAGACAGCTTAAGACTATGTCCTCTCTTCCTGTCACTGGTTGCCTTGGAGAGGAGTCTGACCCCTATCTGGCTACAACCTCCTTTCAGTCAGTTTGAAAGGAGTGATAAGGTCTCCTTTGAGCCTCCTCTTCTTGGTCACGTCCTGCAACCTCACCCTGTACAAACCCCAAAGACAGACTTGGGACTCTCCTGCACCATCCGTACACACTTCCAGCATGTGGGAGACTCAGGAACATGGGCAGGACCAGTGTGTGCTGGATGCTGCTCAGCTCACCCATCTGCAAAGCCTCCTCCAGACCCAGTGCTGTCAGCACTGCCTGCTGCCTGCCCCATGCTCCTGCCATGCCGACTGTCATCACATGAGCAACCCCAGAATTTTAAGCCAGGCACTGATGGTGGAAGGTAATGTATTTGCAGTATGGGTTAGAGACATTATTTTAGAAAAAGAACTTGATTAATAAGGAACACTAAAGAGAGACATAGTAGTGAAATTGCTGAAAAAGTTGAGATTTTGATGCCCCTGACAGACCAAGGTGCACTCATCTCCCTGCCACTGCTTTCTCCAGGCCTGCTCTGCAAAGACAGACCTCCTGCCTCTCACCCAGGCTTCTTCTCAGGAGTTTCCAGTGCTGTTCTTCTTACCTTGTACTAGTCTAAGCTCCAGAGTGTGTGTTAGCCCCTGGCTGTCATCCCATGCTGCCCACTGTGGTGACTGACAGCTGAATTCCTGATTCTCCAACACCAAATTTTCCTCTGTTTCTATTTCTCTCTTTCTACTTCTTCCTGTACCGTTCTCTCTCCTTGTATTCAGTATATTGATTAGACTTCTCTTCGGAGTCTCCACTTTTTTCCTGCAGCTGATTGGGTTGCACTAACCCACTGGAGATAATGGAGGTATGCATCTGTTCAGAGGTGGGAGAAATCCCCCTTGCCTATTAATATACAAATTTATTGAAAGGCCTGCCTTTATTCTCAACATATCAACCTGTATGGAAGTTCTGCTTGAACAGATTAACAATGTACTAAAAGATTATGGGAAACCTTTCAAAGTTAAATCCTGTAAAAGGAATTAGGACTTAGGTTTGGAGCAGGATTTTTTTACCAGTCACATTTTCAGCATTGTGTCTTGGGACAGCCCTGACAGGCATTAGCCTGCTGAAACTGATGGAAAGAGGAAGAGTTTCCTGGTGTGTAATGAAGGACCATCTGTCTCACACACCAGCTGATCAAGTGATCAGTGAGACAGATGTGCACAAAGGGCTGTTAGGTTTCAAGGCCGGCTTTGGAATATGCGTCTTGGCCAGAAATGTCTGTATTAGGTTTCTTCTGAAGAGCTATGAAACATGACCAATGAGAGAGAGAGAATAATTTGGATATATTAAAATGCTAAAATCAGGGTGTAGAAACTCAAAAAAGAGGACTGGTTGCAATGCAGCTCTTCCCACAACCTTCCCACAACTGATATCAGTGACCCACTACCTAGCCACAGCTTCAGGTTCAAAGCCACACAGACTCCAGGCCCATTGCCAGATAGGTTTTTAGAGTAGGGCTGAAACATTTCTGCCAATCCTTGGCAATATAATCTGTCATGGAATCGACATAAGCCTCAGGACTTGCTCCTCCTCTATTCCTTTGCCACCAGGTTGTTTTCAGTCCCCTCTGCACCGGGCCTTTTTCTTCTTTTCCTTTTGTCAGGTCACTTGACTTTGAAGCTGCTTGCACGTAATGAAGCAGCACCCAGCCTTCAGTCACATGACTTGTAGTAAGGGCAGGTAATTAAGGGGTTAGTCTTTGCATATATGACATGCACAGTGATAGATGTGACTGGACTTTGTCCATGGAGAGCTGCAGTTCATAGACATTATATTCTTTCTGTGTCATTAATTTCTCTCCCCACTAGGAGAAAGAACCCAGAAGAATACAAAATCAACTGCCTGCATTAGAAAAGGTTAATGCTGCTTAAGCACAGGGAATTGTCTCTCTGACATCCACACAATCAAGGAGCCTATCTGCACCTAGGTTTGCAGGATCACGATAGGGTCTCATCCGGTTCCTGTTAGAGTGAAAACTTCAATGAAATACATTGGTGACACATCTATGCCAAGAAAGCTTTTTTCTACAGTGTGCTGACACCTTGTTTCTCAATCATAATGATCAAACATAACCAAATTAGTTCTCCAAGCTTTTACGTATATGGAACTAATTTAACACACAGATTAACTGTTACGCAAATACTTCTAGTCCTACATTAGAATTCTGCACAGTATCAAATTAAATAAAATTCACATGAAGTAAGCCTATCCTGCATATGGAAATGAGCAAACAAAATTGTACTGTGAAGAATCACAGTGTGGTTTTATGTGTTTTAGCAACTACACTTTAACTTAAGTAATGAGACCTCAGATCTTCATCTGAAATGAAGATTTCATCTGTAAAGATGAAAGATTAATGCTTCAGATTAATGCTGTAGTTTTGACAAAGTCTTGCTGAGATAAGGGAGGCATCAGAACAATAAATCCAGTCAGTCAGTCTTTCCTGGGGAACACCAGGGGTTTTGATGTGAATCTCTGGTATGACTATTGCCATAGAATGATGACTACCATAGAAATTGTTTAGCGAAAAAGGCATAAGTAGAATAATCTGAAAAAACATTCAAAAGAATATATTCATGACACAACTAGGACGTGCCTGTGGCACTTCAATGTTTAGTTTGTTTAGGGCATCAGCTCATTTAGGGCATTTTCAGAATGCCTTCAAGCCAGAGGAACAACCCTTGAAAGCAGTGTATCTGTGGAATCAAGCATTGTATGGGGAACAGCTGCTTGTTTTCTGTTTTCTCCTTCTTCTCCCAATCTCACTTTTATCATTTTACTCAGCCTACTCATACAAACTCCTTTCTCTTCTACCAGTGTCTACAGATGAGCCTGTCCAACTTGCCTCCATACCAGTTTGTGAATTACTGACGTTCACCCATAATTGCCCACACATGACTTGGGTGAGCAGAAGGTCCCAGTGATAATGTGATAGCTGGAGGGGTGGGTGAGGCATTAAGCACGCACAGTTAGCTTTCAAGACATCCCTCTCCGACCTTCAGCTCAGACTTCAAAGCCTACTGACAGGCTCCCTACTGGAGGGAAGGGCATTTGGCCTCCCTGAAATTGGGGAAATCTTACCGTGTCCAATTCTGGGCTCCTCGGTACAAGAGGGACATGTAGCTGCTGTGGGTCCAGTGGAGGGCAACGAGGGTGGTTGGGAGACTGGAGCATCTCTCTTATGAGGAAAGGCTGAGGGAGCTGAACCTGGTTGCTGAAGATGTGACTGAGGGGAGACCTCATTACTGTGTATAAGTATCTAAAGGGAGGTTACCAAGAAGATGGAGCCAGGTTCTTCTTGGTGGTCTTAACCACTCACATATGAGGCAACAGGCAGAAACTGATGCATGGGAAGTTCCACCTGAACACAAGGAAGAGCTTATTTACTGTGTGAATGACCATGCACTGGAACACACTTCCCAGAGACATTGTGGAAGTTGCCTCACTGGAGATACTTAAGAGCTGTCTGGACGCAGTCCTGTTCCATGTACTCTAGGGACCACCCTGGTTAACCAGGGAGGTTGGACCAGGTGACCCACAGTGGTCCCTTCCAACCTGACCTGCTCTGATTCTGTGCTTTTGTAGCTCTTCTGCTCCCACACAAAATACTATTACCTTCCGTAATTAAGCTGCAAAACAGTTTCGGTCTAGGAGGGCGTCCGGCCGGCGTGGAGCCTTGCTCAGGCCAGAGCCCCGTGTTCCTGGCCGGGTCGCGGGGCCCGGGGCTCGGGCCGCTGGCGGGCGGGGTGCGGGCCGGTGTGCGCTGCCGGCCCGCCGCGGCCGCTCGGTGTCGCCCTCGCAGCGGGCACGGCGGCGGCGGCGGCGCCTCCCCCGGGGCAGCCCCGGCCCGGCGGCGGAGGCGCCGCTGGAGGGGCAGTGCCGAGCCCGGCCCGGCGGGAGCGGTGCCGCGGGGCAGCGCAGGTGAGCGCGGCGCCGACCCGCGCCCCCGCCGCGGTTGCGTGTGGCTGCGGTGGGGCGGGGGAGCGCGGAGGGGCGGCGGGGGCCGGGCGGGGCGGGGGCGCTCCTGGCGGGGCCGCGCAGGTGATGGCGGAGGTGGCCGGGCTGTGGCGGGGCTGCAGCTGGGGACGACAGTGGCGAAGGCAGTGCCCCGGACCGGAGCAGTGAAAGTGCTCCTTTATTCCTGCCCGGGGAGAGACCCCCCCCCCCGGCCGGCAGACACGGACCCTCCGGGATGTGCCGCGTGGGTACAGGAGCCGGTGCCGACGTAGGGGTTCAATTGCAAGTTTGGGGGTGAAAATGAGGAGTCTTAACGCTCTTGTTCCAACTTTTAAGGCCGCGTCTGATGAGAAATGGAAATCTGGCTCAAAGTCATCCTTCCTGTTGTTGACATCACCTGAAAACTCCACTGAAAATATTTCCACTAGTTTGCTGCAAACATCACCCTCCCCTGAGGTCTCAACACCTTGTAAGTACGCACTGGTAGCTGGTAGAGCTCCGGTTCTGGAAATCCATGGCTACGGCATGTAATTGTTCTGCAGTGTTCTTTTTATTGCAAGCATTAATGAAGAGCTTATCGTGCCCTGGGGTGTTGGTGTATTATAGTATAGGCTGTAGACAGTGCTCTGTTTTTTTTTAAAAGGCATAAACAATGTCTTCATATTTTATAATTATATGTGAAGTGGTTGTTTGGGTTTCTGCTTGGTATTTCTGCAACGCACATGACCAAAAGAACATGTTGTCTGCCACTGAATACCTTTTGTTCTCAGGGAGAACATTGAGAGAGCTAGAAAGTTGCTTGCTGGTAGGTGGATAGGCCAATCTTTGCCCCACTAGTTGTTTAAATAAATCTAGAATGCCCCACCAATGTTAAAGGAGATATTGGGAAGATCAGTAAGTCCATCTCTGTCCAAAGATGGAAAAATTTAGCCATTTCTTAACTCGTAAGCGGCCTTGGTTAGGCATGGATCAGATCCCCTGGTAGGACTGTTTGACACTATGGTTTGTTCTGAGGAGAATGTTATTTACTTTCTTTCAAGGTGATGTGTCAGGCTGCGCAGCTAGTTTTATAACAACTTATTTTGGCAGGCTCAGGTTCCAAGTATTGTGTAATCTTCGTTCTCTAGATAGTTGGAAAACAAAGTGTTTCTGGAGATGTGTGATCTGGAGATATGCAGTTGCATTGCAGACCACAAGACATGGTGTAATGACTCTCCTTCAGAACTTCATAACAATTTCTGAGCAGAAAATACTCAAAAACAGTTAAATACATTGCATGTAGCAAAACCTACAGTTGGGTGGCTACATAAAGTATTTAGATGCCTGGTGCGTTGATGATGTATGCCTGTTTGTCCATGAGAACCTATTAGTCTGCAAGGGTAAATGAGAATTGTGTAGCAGCAGTAGTAATGTCACTGCTTTTCTCCCTGGTTTTTGTTTGAAAATAAAATAATAAAATTAAAAAGGAGTTTTGTGGTAGTATTCAGTTGGAAAGTTTTCCCTTTTCCCTGCTCCTTAATATTTATACAGACAGTCCTACCAACCTCATGTAGGAGACTGGCTTTGAACACAAGAAATTGCCAGTAAATGATTGATAAAAATAAAGTGAAAACCTCCTGATCATGCAAGTGCTTTCCTTCAAGACTTTTTCACTGAGGTATTTCCTTTTTTGGGGAACAGAAATTGTGAGAAGTAGTCTGCACTAATGGGACTCCTGTGTTGGCTGATGTAGTTGCAGCACCAGGCTTAGCATCTTTCCCTGTCACAGGTGGCATGTTCTGGAGTTCAGATTATCAAACTTACCATGTTCTTGGACTAGGTGAGATGAATGATACCTTAATAAATCAGATGCTTGTAGGGTGTGGTAATGAGCAATTGAGCCTCAAGCTGCATTTCTTGATGTGTCTTTAGCGTCACCTCTGTTTGACTTTGCCAGTGAGTCATTTTGTTGTAAAAGAAAAGGACCTTACAGTCCCTTATTCACCACATCTGTAGAACAGGATGAACAATGCTTATTGGTTTGGATAGGTGGTGTACATTTGTAAAGCACTTTCAGGTTCTTAAATTAATTATAGTGACAACTGTATTTATTCTCATTAATTTCAGATGTACAATTCCTCTTTTTCCCTCAACAGTTAGGACTTTGGATGAACTTGCAGAGAAATTGTATCTTTTTTTAGAGATATATCAGTACAACACGTCCCTGATGGAAGTATTTTATTTAAAACCACAAATGAGGTGCCATATTTTATTGGCAAGATTGATCTAGCAAGATATTTGTCAAAGATGTAAATTGATTGTAATTGCTTTGGGCAAATAAAAATCTGAAATAAATATTTTTAGTTCCTTTTGTTTATTCAGGAATTAAATATGTGACTTCCTCAAAAATGGTCCAGCCAAAAACAGAAGGTGTAGAGCTGCACTTCAGAGTGACCTTAATTCATAACAGCAAGAGGCTAGTTTTCTTCCCTGCCTCCTATCCAGCTATTTTGATCCCAAAAATCTCCAGAACAGTTTCTGAAATACAATCCTAGAAATGTTCTTGCATACCATTGCTAACTTGTGAACCCTACAGGTGAAGCTTGGTTACTTCTCACTTGGCTACTCCACTCCCTGTTAGCAGGTGCTGCTGAAGAATGGTTTGTTCCAGTTCATTGACAGCAGTTGTGAGAATAGTGAAATCCTGTGACCTGTCACTGAATTATGTGTGCTGTCTCTCTCTACCCTTTTTCCACTCCTTTCGTATGTATTTGGTTTATCTTATGCTGCCATTCAGAAGATTGTTGGATTTGTGATGGCAGATGTTCCGAATTTAGGAAGAGTCAGAATAAATGTGTGGAGTCCTTGCTTATTTGTTGCATAGCTGTCAGATGTATGAGTGTTGGGATGTTTCCTGTGACTGGGATGTTCTCTGTGTATTGCTTCCTTTGACAGGTTGGGCATGGCACATTGATGCTTTGTATTCAAAGTGCTGCTGGTTGGGTCAGACAGGTATTTTTGTTGTTTTCTGGAAAACACTGAGGTTGAATTGGAGATTTGCAGGTGTTGAGAGTGAAGCAGGAAGGATACTGTTGGTGTGCAGTAGTTTGATACCAGGGTCAAGAATGCTATTAAAAAAAAAATGATGAAATGAATGGCAATTTAGGATGCACTTCTGAGAGGTTTGTGATAAATGAAGCATTATGGCTGCACAGAACTTTGAGGCTAAAAGCAATCTAGTTTATGACCACTAATAGTTAGTTGGGTAAATCAGTCTCCATTGGATGGCCTAATAGATACAGTACAACAGTTTGAATTCTTGCATTATCCAGCAGTGGAGAGGTTGTCTTTGTAGTCTCAGTGATGTACTTCTGGTGCAATATCGAATGCATAGGTAGCTCATGATACAATGCAGGACTGTAGATTTCTGGCTTGCTTTTGCACTGTTTTACTTCTGATCCTTTGTCAGTGGTCCTGCCATGTGTGAGGTGAAATTAAAAGTCCTTGGCATGAACAGGAAGACTATCCCACCTGGCACTCGTGTCTTCCTGCTTTCTCCTCTGTGGCTCCCTCCTTCCCGCTTCCCACACCCACTGCTGGTCCTCCAAACCCGAGGTGCATCTCAGCCAAGCCACAGCCATGGGGGAGAATCTGGCTGTGGTTAGGGATGGGATTTGGGCACATCTGTGGCGAGTGGTGGATGAAAGTAACTGGTGGGGATGCCAGCCAGATGGAGCATACTGGGGCTACAGGGTAGCTGGGGTGTGATGTGCTGAGCATAGGTACCCTAGTGGGATTGCATAATCCTGGAGAAAAACTTATATACTCCGATGCCAAAAAAGCCTAGGTTTTTTAATCTTATGTTGTGATCGAAAGCATATTTGGAGTACTCTTCAAATCATTAAGTCATAAATCCTTCAAATCCTGGATTTAAACAAGCTTCTTCTAACTTAGCCTATCCCTTTTTCTCTCATAGTTTGCCACCTTCCCCTCCTAAGCACCATCCACTTTGTGAAGTGATCTGCTGAAGATACAGGTTTTGTGTGCATGTCTTGGCATGCTGTTGGACAATGCATTTTCATTTGTGTTATGGAAAATGCATTTGGAACTGATGGAAATTAGTTCCTTAAGGGTGTTCCTTGTGTCTGCATTGCAGTGGGATAATTCCCTTTTCCAGTTTGAGATGCCGATTGCTTTAAGCCGGTCAGGAATATTTTCTGTTGGTTTTAACAGCATCTGCAGTGTGACACCTTCGGAAGAGCTGTTGCTAGATCTATTTAAATTGTGCCAATACACTTCTGAGTTAAAGTGCCCTTAATTGTCTCGGTTGGGTCAGTCTCTGAGAAAAAGTGCCAGCTTTATAAAATAAGCACCGTGAATGTATGGTAATTATATATGAGCTTAATATTTGTGTAACTTTGTAATAGTGGTCACAGTGAATCATTTTAAGTATGTTTTATTCTATTCAGAGCTTGATATCTGTGCAACAGATGCAGAAGTTGCAGCTGGTTCAGAGTCTTGGGCAGGATATGATCTTTTCACTGTATCACTACTGTTGCAAATAATTGCACTAATAACTGCCAGGCAGATCTGTTGCTTAACTCATTTTTATTGTATTTTGTAAAGTTTACGTATGAGTAATTTTCCTTCATTTTCTGTCTGAGCACTTTTGGGATTTGACTGTGTCTGGCTGAAGTCTTTCAAGAGGATTATGGGTCTGAGGGTAGGGGGGTGTCTTTCTTCCGGCTGCGGAATTATCTGCCTGACGTCTACAATTTTTCATTGATGTTGTTCTGGTTTGAATCCAGATTTTAAAAGTGTAGCGCTTTCTTATCAGTTTTTTTTTTTTCCAGACTTTGCTTATGGTGGTTTTTAATGTTTATTTTTAAGCTTATGGTGTAAGTATTGTTATGAATGGCAGACTCAGGTGTGGAATAAGCTTAAACATGAATTTGAAGTAAAATATTTTATTAATGAACAGTCAGCTACCAGGTTGGATTCTCTTCTTTCCCTGTAAGACTACACTTAATCAGTTTGGACAAGCCAGGGTTTGAGAAATCCTGACCTGGCATGCACTGGGTGAGGCTGTCATCCATTTCACTTATTCGCTGGTGTCTTGACAGACAAGAGGATGTGCCCCTGCAGGTGAGCAGCTTCATTACCAGCATGCCTGATAAAGCAGAACTGGGTTTGGGGATGAATGAGGACAGCTCAGTGAAGAGAGGGTGTTGATGTTAGCTGTCTTAGTTGCTATCTAAGCAACTTAGCTGTCTTAGTTGCTGCTGGCCTGAAAATAAGCAAGATCAAATTTAATTTACTTAAATTCTAATAATGTAAAGAGTTTCCAAAAACTTAGGAAATGACATAGATGCTTTTGGCATAGTTGGAATAACAGAATGCCTAACATTAGCAGCTTCTCTGTGTGGCCATTTTTACAAATCATACTTTGGTTGAAGGCAGTGAGAGCTGGACATCTCTGACTGACTAGGACAGGACTGTCTGTCTGGGGAGATTTCTTTCAGCTCTTCCTGCACTGTGGCCAGGAGCTGAGCAAGTCCCATGGCTGCAGGTATGATGAGCCTGGTTTGGAGGTGTGGGTGGTTTTATGGTCAACCTGGCCAATTCTCATCTCTAAGTAGCTGCATTTAATTTGCAGGGAAAGATGACATATATTCTCTTTAATGCCTTTCAGTCTTGTAGGGCATCCATATCAGTGACTCTTTCAAGCTGAGGAGGGAACATGAGTGAATGGGAAACAGCCTGAGAAAATCAGAGAAGAAAGGCCATGACAAACACAGCTTGAAAGTTGCTATTTGATAAGATGAGCTATTTCTTCTCACTTGTTTCAAGCTTGAAATATGCTGGTTTAATCTGATGTCTTCTAGTATTTCTCCAACCTGATTTTCTTCTACTTAATTATATCCTACCTTTGGTTGTCTTATGTTCTCCGTCCTTGAAACCTAAAGGTTTTTAGCAAAACCTTTAGTTTTGCTAAACCTTTTCAAAGAGGAGAAGGCCAGACTTACAACTTCTAAGACGCAATTGAGTTTCTTAGATGATTGAATAAAGGTAGGTTTGGTTGTACTCTCTGCAGTAATAATTTTTTTAGTACCCTTCTTGCTTTTTAACTGTGCTGATGCTTTCGTAAGGACAATCCACTGTCAATCCAGGACTTCATTGCTGTATTATCCCAGGCCCATCATTATGCTTATGAAGTTGAGGTGTTTTTTCCCACCACAAATACCAGAGTGTGTTTAAATGGTATTGAAATCTACCAGCCATTTTAACAGTTGTAATCTTTCCCTGTCCCCTTGTGATTCATTAGTGGGTATAATGAACACAATATATGCTTAATGCAGATGGCCGTAGGGCTGCAGGCTTAGTGACCTTCTCTTGGGAAGACTGACCTTGTACTGTTTATTTCCTGTCTAACTGGTTCTCTGTACAGATGAGGACTTTTCCTGTTATCCCATGACTGCCTAGTTTTTATGATACTGGGACTTTTTTTTGTGGGTTTACTTTTTGTTTTTTCCTTTTAAGCAGCCTTCCTTCCTTTGAAGGGAATCTTTGGGGATTGGACATGAGTTATTGAGGAATAACTTCACATCAGTGCAACTGTGGTAACAGGCTACGTGTACACTCCCCACTAATGTGAAGTAGCTTAATTTAAACATCTGTCTTGTATCCAAACAACAAGCAACATTCAGCTCTATCTAATCATTAAGCAATCCCAGCTTGCTTAATGAGATTTTAAGTTTCAGTATTCTGTTTGGGGTTTAGTTTTGGTCAAAGAAAGCCCTGCATGTGTTACAGTAACTCCTGCTTCTCATTCTTCCTACTTGTCAGAACAGGTTCTATTTCTATATTTAGCTCTGCTTTGCTTATTCATTCTTTCTCAATAGGAATTTTACACTTTGTTTACCTGGAAGCAAGATGGGTCCCAATGGGAAAGTGAATGGCAGAATTAAAAGAGTGGTATGGATACTTGCACTCAGTAGCATGCCATATCAATAAATCAAAGGAGAATTTGTAGATAGGAGCTCTGGTCTTTGGCAGAGTCTCTTAACTGCAAAAACCCAATATTCTAAGAAATTGCTCCCGGATTCATAGTCTCCATAAAAGAGTAATTTAGGTTGAAAAAACAAACCCAAGTTTTTTCTGCCTTCTTTCTGTTCCCCTTATCTCTGCCCACCAACACATGGCTCAGAAGTTTAAAAGCAAACTTCTGGGTTCCATATTCTTTTAGAGCATTTAGCCTTTCATGTCTATAACTGCAGACATACACATGAAGAGGATGTTGCTGCTTCATTTACTAGAACTGTGCCAGGTTTTTCTTCTTTTTGTTTGTAATCCTGAAATGGATACTTGGCATGCAAGACAGAAACATCTTTTATTCAAAATCAAGCACACAGAACTTGTATAAATGTATTTCCAGCTTTTAAGAATAATTGTTTTGAAAAGTTGTAATAATATGAATTTGAATTTGCTTACATATTATTTGTGGGTTTGTACATGCAGCAAGTGTCTGAATATACTTACATGGGACGAGCTGGTTTTGGTGAGCAGGCACACCAAGAAAACAGGTAAGGGTGCTTTCAGAAGAACTGAGCACAGCACTTGAAAGAAAAAAAAAACCAAACGAACATTTTAAAGGTTTGTTTGTTCTCCTCACAATTTGAAATCCAGACTCTCTCCTTGGCTAGGCTGAAATAAGTGTTGAGCTGCTCAGGAGGCTGTGGTGTAAAGCTAGTTTTCTCTGGGACCCATTCTCAGTTTTTCCCAGACATGGAATAAAGAGTGTCACTGAAATTGAGAACTTGCTCTGTGTTTCAGGCCTGTGTAACTCTCATGAAACACTCAGATACCTGGCCTTAGTGAAAAAAGCACTAAATGTGCTTTTCAGGTAAACTAAGCCAGGAAGGGTTATCAGAGGAGAGTGACACTATGATGGAATTTCTCAGCACATTAGTAAATATGTGCGACAGTGTTTCACAGTAAGATGAAGGATTTTTCTGTCATTCTAGGGAGCTGTATACTTGTCACCTTCCCCAAAATACTGAGATTTTGGAAAGCATTAACTATGTAGGCAGTGTCTTAGTTTGATTGTTATTAATAAAGTCACATTGTAAATTTTAATATAGCAGCAAGCGTCTGTTGTATGTCTGTCCTTTTTACTTGTAAAAAGTAAACTGACCTTCAGTTGATCAGTTGTCATGATTCAAATTTTGAGTATGAGTATCCACTCTTCTGCTAACAAAAGTTTTTCATGGTTTGTATATGTTAAGCTTAGCTCAAAATATATGTGGTGTTTCAGGGAAAACAAAGTTAGGCAAAAGTGTCTGTAATGCAAAAGTTAGTAGTTTTTTTTCAAGTACCATTTGAAAATCACTTCCCTTATGCTCTGTAAGTGGGATTTTTAGGCCTTGCTTACTTAAGGATCAAGAATAAAGTGATACTGAAATAATGACTATTTTAAACATTCCCATGATTTGTACTCAAGTAACAGTATGGCCCACAGAGAGGTAATTATCACCAAATGGTGTGTAGCAAAATTATAATTAGTTTACTGTATTATATTTCAGAAGGGTAGAACTGAAAACCAAGACTTTTGACTAGGTTTTGCATTATTAGATCGTTTAAAGATGGATGTTTATTATCCTGTTTTTTAAAATTTAATTTTATGTCGTATTTTGTATCTGTAATGCTGGATCAAACCCTGATTTCTCTGCTGTTGTGGCTGATCTCATACAGTTCAATGATGGTTTATGTGGATGAGACCCAAAGAATGTGGCTTTGTACGAAAAATATCCTCCCAGAGGGAGTTGTAGTAGGCTCACACTTAATATAAAGGGAAAGAAGACAAAAAAAGAAATGAATGTTTGTTTCCTTGTTGTACAGTGATTTTCAGTGAAGTTTCATATTCCATGAAATTAAATCTGTAGCCAAGATAATATGATATTGGACAATTTTTATAATTCAACATGCAGGTCTCTGCTGTTGTAACAATAGGCTGAGTGTTTTTAGGTGCAGATAGCCTGGCTAAAATAACGTGATGCAAAAGAAGTTGCGGTGCATTTTTGATAATGTTGAGCAGGGAGATAATTGTGAACTCTACATGGTGTGTTACAGTCATGGGAGTAGTTAACAAGATAAAGAAAATCTCAGCTTTCTCTCTGTTTACAAAACTGGCCTTTCTGGAAAGACTGGAAAACAAGAATACAAATATATAATCTGCTTGCATTCTCTTTCTACCCCTCCTTTCTGCCTCCCTGTATTGAGCCAAAAATAAATGGGAAGACTAACTGCAAGAAAACAGCACTAGAGTCTGTTTTACTTAGTCTCTTATTTAGTTTCTCTCTCTGTTTTATACACCACTGGGAGCTGGTGGTTGTGTGGCAACGCACCTCCCCTGATAAGGCGTGATTGAGTCCTGTGGTGCCAAGAGAGCAGAACTCTGCTGTTAACTCCTCCTTACTCCCACTGCAGTACCTGCAAATCCAGAGATGGAGCAGCACGGTTCAGAAGTGAAGTTTGATCTTGTCTGCACTGAAACACCAATGCATGTTTCTACCATATTAGGCCACCCCTGTGATTTTAAGGTAATGAAGATGTCCTTGACCTTTTTACCATTTAATTTTCCCATTTTCTCTTCATTCTGTGCCACTTCTAAAAGCTCTGCATTGTTCCCCAATTTTGTCTTCCCCTCTCTTTTGTCCTAGTATTTTCATATCGATTAGAGAATCATCTGATTTTCTTTGATCTGTTCCTCATCCCCTACAAATCTCCTGTTGTTTTGCTAGTTGTGCTCCTAACAGTGGTTAATAAGTGGAGCCAACACTTAGAACCCAGAAGAGATGTGGATAGAGCAAAAGGTTTTTTGACAGTCCTTTAAGAAAGAATTTGTGAGAGAATGAAAAAGGATATGTGTCCCTTTTCCATACCTTTCCAGGTCATCTTTAAAGATCAGATTGATTGTTGTGACACATCTCCCGAGACTTTTTAAAAGCTTTAGTTTCAGTATTTTCTTTCTCATCCTATCCTCTAGCCTTTACCTGTCTCAATTTGCAGTCTTATTTTTTCTGCTCTCACTTCCATTCTAGTATTTTTTTTGGGGTCTTGGGGCATGTTTTTCCATCTCTGACTGCTTTCAACTCTCTCTGTTCCAACGTCAGTAGCTTAAGCGCTTTTCTGGTTGTGCTTCTAGCTTTGATAGGCTTCCAGTCCTTACCAGTGTGCTGTTTTTTTGGTAACAGTGGTCCACTGCATTCCTTGGTGGGAGTGATGGTTAAGGAATATCTATTTCTATCTTACTGGACAGGAGCTGCCACCTCCCTGAGATATCTATTGTGTTTTTCTTGTATGTTGTAGAAGTGTAAATGGAGTCTCTTTCAAACGCTATCCTCAAATACAAGAGGCGTAGAGGTGCTGAGCTTAGTAAGGGTAGAGAAGGAGATAGCCATGAGGAAAATCCAGCCTGTTTCTGTGAACATGGTCCAGGAATATGATGTCCCTCTAGCATGATTCTGCCCTTCTCTGTTTTTCTGTCATCAGTTCTGGGGTTTTTTTGCTGCTTATTTCTCTGGGCAGCCTTTGTGGGCAGATAATGTAAAATGTTCTCTGTGTCTTAACACGATCTTGGTCGAGCTGGCCTCTTGTAGAGTATGAAGGAGACTCAGATATGCTGAGATTTCAGAATATTTATTAATTATAAAGCAGATACACTGAACTGCATGATCCTTTTCAGACCAAAGCCATTATTTTGACTGAAGACAAATAAAGAAACCTAAGGAGACTGAAATGGGTGCAACAGGTAGCATCATCCTCCATGGTTCCTATTAGTGGCTGACCCAGGAGGTGCTTGTACTTAGGGATCCTGACTTTACCAAGGTGTTGTAGGTAAGCCCATGTCGTAACACATTTCCAGATTTTCTGCCTTTCAGGCTGTGGGAAATATCCACAAATATTAAGAGGCTGAGTGTCTTTAAAGCCAGTTTCACTTCCCAGAGAGATGGTTTCCACTGCAGGATTGCTCCTTTGAGTTCCTGCAGTGCCTGTGAGCACACGGGAGAAAGGAGGGAGATCAGGAAGCAATGAGGGGGAGTGGGGTTATCTGTGTTCACTTTGCACTCTCAGCTCTCTGTATGAGACATGAGCACAAATATTTCTGGATTATGAACTGTGACTTCTTGTGCACAGCTGTGAGGGCAGAGTCTTCACTGGGACCTGAGGTTCTGTCCTACAAAAGGAGAAGCTTTCAAGAAATGCAGTCTCTGTAGCACAGTTTCTTGAATCACCTAAAATTATATTAGTGGTGATTTTTTAATCTATACAAAGAGCCTGCTGGTGTGGGAGATTTTGATTTTACTTGGGCGGGTATTGTGTTTCAATGCAGCAGATGGCATCTGTATGACAAGTGCTCTTTGGTAAGAAAGTAAACACAGCAAGAAGTACACCTCAACCCCCTGGCATTTTTTTAGGCCTTTTATAACATCAAAGCACCCTTGTGCAATGCTCATTTCAGTCACCTGATGTAAGAGCCAAGGTTTTGTGATAGCTACTTTCTTCTGTTGTTCCTGTGTTAGTACACCTGGCAGGATTCTCAAGATACAGGGAAGAGCAATGTGATATTCATGGTGAGATGTGTTAATTGAGCTGTAGCCTGAGCTCAGAGAGATTAACATCAGTTACTTGTCCTGGAAGTATTTTGTGTCCATGCATAGCTTTGTAAAATTAACTGAGATCCTAGTTTGCAATATAAGTAGGATAGAACAGAAACATGATTTTGTTTATTTTGGGCTTGGTGGGGAGGCATTCCTCATGAATCAGATGCCGAGTTGAGACTATTGCTCTGCATGGCTTGCACAGTACAAATGGAAAAGGACATTCTGGGAACTGGGCTGTTCAGGTGGGTAGGCACAAAAGAGCCCTGAGGTAGGGAATCACTTTTGTTATCTGACTGGGATTCCCACCAGTGAATTTCTGCATGGAGTGGGGAAGAGTCTTCTGCAGAACTTTCAGAGAATTTAGCAAGTAATAAAGATAGCACAGAGGGTGCCCACAACCCACTGACAGATCCTTCAGCTCCATGTCTGCCAGTGGTCCAGGCAAGAGGATATGAATTTCCATAGTTTTGTTTGTATGACCTATAGGAGATTTACTCACAAACATCACCTATACAGAAACAGCTGTGAAGGGCAACTTGGCCTTGTTGTATTACAACTTTAGAGGGAAATTTAGATTACTTTTTGCCGATACTGTTTCTTAGGATAGCCTTCCTTCCAGAAGAACTTAGAGAATGTCTGTGTCTATGGGGCATCAAACTCTGTCCCTGACTATTTATGGATAATGGTGAGTGCATGAAACATCAAAATCTTATTTCTTTGGGGAATCAAGTCCCTAGCCTGGTCCCCCATGTCCAGAACCTTCATTATGGTATGGCATATCCCTTCGGCCGCCTCAGATCAGCTGTCCTGGTCATACTCTCTCTCTCCTGGTTTCTTGTACTGCTCCTTACTGGCAGAGCATGTAACACTGAAAAGCTCCAGACTCATGGTGAGCACTGCTGAGCCACAGCTGGAACATCAGTGTGTTACCAACATGATTCTCATACTGTCTTGGTTTAGATAGACAGATATCTGCCAGGGAAGATTGGAGTCTCCCTTGGAATGTAAGCCCCTCCCCCACTTTTCCAAATTATTATAAATTTGCAATTAAAAGGCTGTTCAGGCATAGATTTTGGGAATAGGTATAGCAGTTATTTGTTGTAGTACAGAAGAATAAGCAAACAAACAAACAAAAAATCCTAGAAAACCCCAACAGAGTCAGAAATACAACCTGACGCCCTAATGGTCAGGGTATTGGAAGCTGTCCAAAGTAAGCCCTCCTGGAGTGGCAGATGTGGTCTTGTTGGAGTAGAGATGGTCCCGTCGAGAAAGGGTCCAGTAATGGTGGGTTGGGTCTGGTCTTCCTCCAGGAAACCAGTGGAAAACCCGATGACTGGTAACACTTGTGGCTCTTTTTATCTAGGTGAGGATGGTTTGGCTCCTCCTCCCTGGGTAGAGCATCTTCAAATGGTATGATGTAATGTGTCATGTCATTGGTGAGCTTTAATGGTCCATTTGCAGAAGATATCCCCGGGGGGGTAGTGGAACAATGAACAGAGATAAGCAACACTGCACCATCTGATAAGCAACAGATGGAATAGAATACCTTTTTTTTTTTTTTGCTTACAAAACCCAGGACACATACCAAATCCAAAACATTGCACTGAAACAGCTACTAGGAAAATAGGCTCCATCCCAGCCAAGATCAGGACAAGGAGAAGGCAAAAGTGGGCAGGGCATGAAATGGACTGGTGCTGAAGGCTTTTTGCAGTTACTTCTTCAAACCAATGTTATTCACCCAATGCTGGGACAGTCTTCAAATTGTGTTTGCATAAACTAAACTTACTCCTGGATTCTCGTGTTGTAGCATCTGAGTCAGCAAATGTGTCCTACTACTATATTCAGCCCAGTAGGTTTTAATGAAACAAAGGTCTTGTACCAAAACTGCTGCTGTACTTATTGTGCAGTCTGTCCCAGCATGTGGCTTTTCTCAAGTGTAACTCTCCTTCTTGCCCCAAAATCTACAATTGTAAAAGTCTTCCTGGCCTGCCACCATGTCTTCAAAGAACCCAAGGGGCATTTTTAATGAGAATTGCTTTAGAATTCCTGGCTTGATTTATGAGATAAAGAAAAAAATAATCACAGAAACGTTATCCTCTTACCTGTTAAAATTTTTGCCTTCAACTTTATGGTGATAACAGCTTAACTTTTTGCAAATGGAATAACCAAATATTTACCTGTTTTCTACTCTAGGAATATAGACTGTCTTTGCTTAAATGCAAGACAGTTTGAGAGAAAGGGAAGTGGAATTGTAAAGGATTAGATGTCTTTGTTCTAAATTGTGGAATAAATAAACATTCAGGGCCTTAGCACTGGATGTTTGCTGAAAACTTTTCCTGTAACTTGACTTTGAGAAATAAAGCTGAAAAGTTTTTTAGCAGTTTGCTGTACTGTTCTAAGGAGGTTTTTGTAACTTGTACAAAGTGAAACAAACGTGGCAACAGGTCTTCACTGTTGGTTTCCTTTCATCAGCCCATCAGTGTTAGTGTATGCACTTTTTTTCTTTCTTTTGAACAAGATCACGTTACAGCCACAGAACTAAAGCAAGTACAATCATTCTGCATTATTTATGCATTCATAATCATCATTCATAAGCATGTTCACAGGTATAAAAATCCACTCCCGTCCATGCTGAGGTCACCAGTTACAACGGGTGCCCTAAGTCTTATCAGCATCTTCACTGCCTTTCAGAAAGTGCCAAACCTGTTTTCATTTATGCTGCACTCAGCCACTAGATGTAATTTCTCATTATTCAGTAACACCTCCTGCTTCTTTCCTCACTCCAGGAGAAAAAAAAAAAAAAAAAAAAAAAAAAAAAAAAAAAAAAAAAAGCTTGACTCCCAACATTCCTCTCATGTCTTACGAATATGTGTGAAAGTCGGTGGCAAGAAGCTGACTCTGTTCCTCACCACTAGCCAGTCCTCTTCTGCTGCCTTGTATGCCTGTGTCTTCCAGCACTTCTTCCTGTAGTTCAGGTGCTGGAGGAGGCATTTACTGTGGTTTTAAACACCCTTGAGTGCAAGTCCTGTGGATCGTTAGCACAGGCAAGTGGTATGAGAGAATGCAGAGCCAAGGGTTACTGCTGGATATTTGGTTTTCCATGGCTTTTATTTAAAAAAGGAAATTAAACATGAAGAACTGTAAGAAGAGAATGCTGCGGTGTAAACCTTAAAGCCGTCATTGAGTATTTGCTGCTGTGTGGGAGACATGCCCTGTGTGTTGTGTAGGACGAGCAGTGACTGGGCAAGGCTCTGGAGAGGTAGGAGTGCACTTTTGTGTGGAAGCCGTGACCCGGAACCCAACAGCAGGCTCGCACCATCGGGAGAAGCGCTTGACTAATTCTGGCAGTTCCTGCTCTCTCTGTGATTTGCTTTGCAGCTTTAGTGTTACATTAACTCCTCCTTGGTGTTACATTAATCCAGGGCAAACAAGTTCCTTAGGTTTCTTGCTGCACTCCCAAACAGACACATTCATCAAAACTAGGGTAACTTTCTGCACATACCTCGCTTTTACTATATTCTTTTACATGCATTTACACTGCACACACACACAAAAAAGTGTTTCAGGATTTTTTTTCGTTGTTTTAATATCTGTCTCTGTAAGTCCTGTACTGAGGGGTCAGATCTCCAGGGAGGTTTGTTTACGCTGCACTAGTAATGATCAATTCACATGAATTTAAATCCAAGGAATGAACCAATAACAACATCAATAATGGTGGTATTATTGTTATTGTTATTATTATTATTATTGTTTTGTCCCTTGTATGGTCCAGAGCAGAACTGTCTGAAAATGCAGAGAAAGTATTGTTTGAGAGGAAACTGGCCCTCTGTTGTAAAGGTTGCCCAGATGCCAGGTCCAGTACTCAAATAAGACATTTCTTGCCTGTATTGGTTCTGCTGACTTTGTTTCAATCTCTTCATTGGTTTTTATACGCTTCGAATCAGAGCAAAGAACAGCAATATTCTTCTAAAAATGGCAGTAAAACCTCCTGCAGCTTCTGAAGTGAATTTTTGTGTGTCCTCATCCTAGCAGGTCTGTCAGTAAATCAGTATGGAGTCTAGTAAGGAGGAAGCTTTCCAAGTAGAACTTTTCCTAACACAAATCTGTTGTTCTCAATCTCCAAAACTAGTTTATATAAGATCTCAGATGCCTTGTAAGGTAACAGCTTCAAGTCTGTTGATGCAAAATTGCAAGTATTCTTGTGTGTATATAGGTTGTCAATATTACTGGAGGTACCAAAATGGAAAAAGTAAAAAGAAAACTGCTCACCTAGGGGATAGTTCTGCTCTGCCTGATGCTTCTGACAGAAGTTGTGCTGTGTAGGACAGGAACAGGATCGATTTCAGATTCTTCATTTCTTTACCCTCTACTGCTTCCTGCTGAACTATGTTTGTTTTGGTTTTTTTTCCCTCCAGTACCCTGAAACTCATTCCAGAAATGTCTGTGTGAGGTAGAAGAGTAAGAGTGCCAGGGCTGCTGATGAGTAAGAAACTTTGTGATGAATCTTGTAAAATTGGACCTTTTCATTCAGAGAATAGCTCTTGATTACTGAGTCTTTTGTTGCCTTCTTTTGAATTGCTAGGGAGAGGAGGAGATGTTAAGCGTTGTCCTGCAACGCTTAACAGAGGGGTGAATTGCTTTGACAGGGAGGGTGGGAGGAAATGCAGAAGTTGACTCATTTTGTTAAATCTGAAGATGCGGTAATCGTATTACTTCACTTCTGAAACTGCACAGTTTTGGGATATTTAAATTTATGTTGGAAGTTTGATTTTAAACTTGCTGGTCCAAACTGAGAGGTGATAATGAAAACTTTCAATTTTAAAATCACCACTTTTTAAACAGATATCCAAGTGTTACTGACTCTCAGTTCCTTGGAATAAATCTGTAAGTCGAATCTTTTTTTTATTCTAAGCTATTTTGCAACAATATTACTATTCTAAGATTTGGTCTGTTTGTTGATACTTCAGCTTGGAGCTTCCTACAAGGAGAATTTGGATTGCATATATATTTTATCCAGGCTATGTCAGAATCCCAAACATACGTTTTTTCCTGCATAAAGTTTTCCTGTAGTAACAGCCGGAGAACTGTGGCAGCTTCTATCTTAACAAGGTGGCGTGCAGTGTGTGGTCAGGGCTGCAGCAGCTGTGTCCAGGATTGCAGCTTGGTGAAGTTAACCCCCATGCCTCAAATGGTAGGACCTGATTACTAAGAGCTAATAGTAATATGTGAACATAGATGTGTGAGCTGTCGCTTCAAGAAGGGGCACTTGATGCAGTGGAGGAACTGCCTTCTAGTTCAACAGGAGTCTTTGCTTGTGAAAGTTTGCAGTGAGCAGAATTGAGTCTCACAGACTTGTTTCAAAACCCTTAGTTCTTCATTAGGTCTGACAGGGTATCATACAAATGTCTTTGAAATTAATCCATTATTTGAAATTCCTCTGATGCTTTTTAACTTAAACACCTTGAGGGAGAGAGAGAGAAGTGACTTTGAACAGTTCCATATTTTCCCCTTCAATTATTGTAGGAGCTCCTGTTGTCTCCATTTGCAGTGTTTCCTTCTCTCCCAAGATGAAGTGGGTAGCTCTGCTGCAGCACACACTGTAGCATCCTTTCAGCATTGCTGCCAGAGCCATCAGTTTCCAGCTTCAAGGGAGCTGCCCTGTCTCCACAGACTCTTCCAGCTTTTTGTGTTGGCTGCTGGTGCATTTCCTTGGCACCCACTCTTGTCTTGGAGAGCTTTTTAGGGACTCAAATGCTTATTTTGTATGGAAATTTTCTGGACAAAATGTTTAACTCAGGAGGTAGGCAGCTGCTTTCCACAGTGCACCAAGTTCTGTGTTTCACTTCTTTATTATGTACAAGGGGTTTGGCTGGGAAGACTGTGCTCCCTCTCTGTGCTGCTTGTTCTTCTGAACAGTTGCAGCAGCTGGCATCCCTTCAGATCTCAGGGGGAGACCTCGGAATGCAGTGGCAAACATCCAGATCTTTTCAGTGCTGGGGGAATGCTCTGGCAGGGTGATTGCTGAGGAGCACTGCAAGATATCTGGCTAGGTGGGGCTACTTCCTCCATCAACAGGCAAGAAAGGAGAGAAACCAGAACTGGGTACAAGTTTCAGGAGCAAGGCAGCCTCTTTTCCCTGTACCTGTGAGGGAGGCACCCCGGTAGCCCATGCCACCAGCTGTACCTGATGCAGAGCTGCACTGATGGCTCTTCCCTTCTCCCTGCAGTCTGAAGATGTCAGATGGGCTCTCTGGTCTCCCTAATGGTTTTGTTGTGGCAGGGCACCCCAAGAACACAGTCCTTCTGAAGAGCTTCCCACATCTGTGGGATTAGAGCAGGCCTGCCAGACTCACACACCACAGATGAGTGAGTAGAATATAGTGAACTTGCTCCTAATTTCTAATGTGAAACCTTGCTCACTGGTGTAGGGGGAAAAGACAAGCACATTCCTCTTTTGAAAATGCTTTCTGTGATTGGTTTTGTCCTCCGCCCTGCAAAATCTGGTATTACAAGCATAAAGCATTTTTAAGGGAATGAATCCTGTTATAAACCAACATTACTGCTTTTGCTCACATGAGAAAATTCACTGTGGAGTCTGTTCTTCTAGCTGGCCTCTTGGGAAGCAGATAGATAGACCCCTGCAGAATATAGAGCTGTAGACACATGGTTCCCTGCAAGTGTGCTGAGATAGCCTTTTCTCGTGTGCCAGCAGGTGACAGTCTCCCCTCCCAGCAAAGGGACTTCATCTGTCTTAACTCTTTAACATTACTGTAAAAGTGAGGTTCTATTACAAAGGCGAAATGGAGGAGCTGGTATCTTCAGTTTTCTTCAGGCATTTCCTCAGTTTGTGTATGGGCTCACAGAAGCCACTGATTCAAGTCAGAAAATACTGAATATTGTGAAAATTGCAATGCACACTTGCCCAGGGGAATTTGTGACTGTCTATTACACTTTCTGCAGAATGGCGTGGCGAGGAGGAATTTTCTGCCCATTCTGAAGGTTTGGGTGGGTTTTTGGGGTTTTTTTGTGTTTTGTTTTGTTTTTTGTTTGTTTTGTTTTGGGTTTTTTTTGTTTGTTTTTTGTTTTTTTTTAACCAAGAAACTAGGTTGTTGCCTAGTGTTGTTGCTACAGATCTCCAAGAAGTAGCGTCCAGGACTGAACATGTTTTGCAGGATGTTTGCTCTCTCATTGCTGCCCTCTTCTCTCTAACCCCAGCTTGCCACTTCCTTATTCATTTAATGAGGACAGAGGGTTCTTTATGGTATGATTGTCAAAATGTAATATGATAGTGTTGCAGGAGAGCTGGTGGAATGGTACCAGGTGGTTGGTGTTTTCTGTTTCAGGGAGATCTGTAGCTGTAAGAATGGCTTCTGTATTACTCAGTCCCTATGCAGGAAGGGAAGGCAGGCTGGGAATACTTTGGGGTGTGGCACCATCTGTGCAGCCATGAGCCTTTCCAGGGGCTGGAAGTTGATGTGAATGGTATTGTGAGTTAGGTCCCTTTTTAACCTCCTGAGGGAGAACAATGCCAGCCACTCACACAGAGGTAAATGTGGAGCTGGGTGTCACCACGTGTGAAAACTTCTGAGTTGGCCAACCAAATAGACGTGAAAACCCATATGGAATCTCAAAAGAACCAATTTTAGATCAGATTTTTTCATGAGGGAGTTTGGCAGATCTGTTTTTGTATAAAGGCATCGGGATTGTTTTGTCCCTGGCATCTGGTGGAAGAAGCGGCTGAGGTTTCCTTATAGAATGTGCTTTTAGTTGGCTGGTTCCAATAATCTGTTGTAGATATTCCTGCTGTTTCTCTTTTACCTTCTGCTGTGCTCCAAGTGAGCCAGAACATATTACAGTATTGTCTTTCCTGATGGGCATACAAAAAAAGCAGGACTGATAAATCATTGTTTCAGAACTGCTTCTTGAAAGACACATCCGTCATTTTGTGGACACATTCAATAACCAGAACTTGCTTTCTTCATTTTTGAACTTGTGTCTCAGGAAATATGTTATCTCATGTTTTACCTCACGAACAGATTATTCTTTGGAAGTAATATTGACTGTACTTACTAATGCACAATGAAAATCTCTTGCAAAGAGAACTTGCATAGCCTATTAAGCAAAAGTAGCTTAATTCTCCCCTCTTTAAAGATTAGTTTTATTTTGGAGCTTCTCACCCAACAACATGTTTAAAATAAGATGCTGCCAGTAGTTGTCTTGCACAATTAAGCCATTAAGGCCGTTTCAAAATGAGTTAATAGCAGTAGCAGCCTCCTGTTATCTCAGAGAAGGATGTGTAACTTTTTCTTCTAGCTAAACTGTATATCAGAATTTTAAAAAGGCTTCTTGTAAATATTCCCTTGCTGAAGGAGTATTCAACTCACCACTGCATGCAATTATATTCCCATATGAAACCATCCTTTGACCCTCTAGTATCTTGCGTTTTTTCTGGCAAGTAGAATCCATGCAACATAAGCCCTGAAACTGAATTCCTACTGCAGTCATTGCACAAATTAATTTATTTTAGAAGTGGCAGTCTTTCCATATTCTCCCAGTATGTATGCCAGTTAATATTTTCTAATCTTATTCATACCATATAATAGTTGGGTTTGGAAGGGATGCCTGGAGATCTGTGGAAGCTGCACACTTTGTATGGTGGAACAATGCTTTAAAAACCTGAAGGAAACAAAGTCATGTCCTCATACACTGTGCTTTCCTCATTGAAGATGAAACCACATTTGGCTCAGTAGCTTTCAATTGTACTGCTGATCTCCCAACAGTAGCACACTGCTATCAATTTCATCTCAAGTAATCATTTCACAGCTGCCCTTACATCATTGCCATGTTTTTGTCCTTCACCCTTGACTGAGCTTTTGAGCAATGAGCATCTGGTGAAGGTGATGGCATCGATGAAAATATAACCATTCAGAAAAAAAGCAGCCAAGGATGTTTGTCAGGTGGTCATTCATTTTGAGATGGACTGGACTGGACACTGTGAGTTTTCATTTTGTGTTATGAAGAGTGGACATGCTGGTCAAAAATTCAAGCTAGTAAAAAGTCATCTCTTGATTTTTGTTTTAAAAAGAGTCCAGCATTTCTTGCTGCCACAAAACTAGCCTCCAAAAAGAGAATGTCTCCTCCACCTTTTCTCTCATTCCTAGATTTGTGATGGTTGACTATCCTGACCGTCCTACACTTGTCTCTCTTTTCTTCATGGTAAACTTACAGCCTGTCTGGTGCAGAGTAACCAGTATCACACGCTGGACCAACAGCTTATTTCTAAGTAACATCACAGTAACAAATACAGATTGGTAGTACCATTACTCAAGTCCAAATGACAGCAAATCCTGTAACTCACCAATGCGGGGCTAAGTTAAATGTCCAGGTGCACAAAGACTTACATGACCAGAGTGACATGGCAGGCCAGCAGGAAGCTGGGAATGGCTCTTCTCCAGCTGAGGAGTGCATTAGGTTTGGGCAGCCAGGTTTGGTAACAGGTGGGCTACAGGGATTGCTTCTCTGAGAAGCTGCCAGAAGCTTTCTCTGTGTTTGATACAGACAATGCCAGCAGGCTCCAAGACAGGCCCCTGGCTGGGCAAGGCTGAGCCCATCACTGATGGTGGCAGTGCCTCTGGGATATCAGAGTGAAGAAGAGGAAAAAGTTACTGCACAGAGGCAAAATTGCTGCCGGAGAAGAGAGGAGTGAGAATACGTGACAGAGACAGTTCTGCAGACACCAAGATCAGCGAGGAAAGAGGGGAAGGAGGTGCTCCAGGAGCCAAAGCTAAGATTCCCTTGCAGCCCACAGTGAAGCAGATGTGCCCCTGCAGGCCATAAGGTTCATGGGGGAGCAGAGATCCACCTGCAGTCCATGGTGGGCTCCACACCGTAGCTGGTGGATGCCCAGGGAAGACTGAGCAGGAAAAGGCTCCTGGAGCCCCATGAGACCCCATGGAGAGAGGAGCCCACACAGGAGCAGGTTTGCTGGCAGGACTTGTGACCCCACAGGGGACTCACACTGGAGCAGCCTGTTCCTGGAGGACTGCACCCTATGGGAGGGACTGGCACTGGAGCAGTTTGTGAAGGTCTGAAGCCTGTGGAATAGACTCACACTGGAGAAGTTTTGTGGAGGGCTGTCTCCTGTGGGAAGAACCCCAGGCTGGAAGAGGGGAAGGGTGTAAGGAGTCCTTCCCCTGATCTTGGTTCCCCAGAGGAGAAAGGCAGAGAACTAGGAATGAAATTAAGCCCAGGAAGGGGAGGTGAAGGGAAGGTGCTTTTGAGATTTAGTTTTACTTCTCATTATCCTACTCCGATTTATTTGGAAATGAGTTCAAGTCGAGTCTGTTTTGCCTGTGATGGTAATTGCTGAGCAATCTCTCCCTGCCCTTAGGTTGACCCATGAGCCTTTCATTATATTTTCTCTCCCCTGTCCAGTTGAAGAGGATGATAGAGCAGCTTTGGTAGGCACCTGGCATCCAGTTAAGATTAAACCACCACAAGGAACAACTTGGACCAGCCAGGGGGCTCAAGAAATGCCAAGTTCTTCAATCAGATGATTTTTTTTTATTGCGGAGCTGTGCAGAAGAAGATTATTCTGTTTTCAGAGGGTATTGGTGGTGATGTTGGAGGCAGATGTTCCCCTGAGGTCAGAGTTAAGCTCTGCTCCTGTGGCAGTTGGTGGTTATAATGGATGATCTTTGTCCTCTCTGTTCATAGAGATTTATTATATGTGAGTGTAGTCAGTTTTCTCACTTTCCATTCATATCCTGGAAGGAAGGCAAGCTTCCATTTCCTAATATTTTTTAAGGATAGTGAAGGGGATCATATAGTCAGTGATATAAGTTGGGAACAGAAGTAGGGTGACCACAGGGTGCCAGCCACCTCTAGACACCCAGTTTTTTCTCAGAAATGCTTTTGACTGTGCTCATATGTTTTATTTAATGAGTTTTTAATGTTCGTATTTTAAAGGTTAGGGTGTAAATATAAAGCTTGTTACAACTTCCTTGAAGTAGAAGGGGATCAAATTTAGGATTCCCTTTCTCCTCACTTGCCCCTTACAGGAAATGTTTGGTGCATTTGTGGCTTTTGAAAATGGACAAGGAGAGGAAAGTACCTACTCATGAGGGTTGTTGTTACTTCATTATTAATTTTCCAGCCTGTCCTGTGTATTTCTTTACCTACTGTAAGCTGACATCAGTTGGATCCAGCTGCTGCTGAAATAAAAAGCCATTTTGCCACCTGTCTTCGCCTGCCTAAAAAGCTACCATAAGCTGAGTAGAAGGAGAGAAATATTTCGAATCCATCTGTTAGGATGGACTAACTGCCATGTTAAGAGGGCTGTTTGGTCCCATGGTAATCTTTGCAGCGGGCATGTGAAAACTAGAATGCTAATTGTAATAGTCTACTTTCTTTTACAGCCCTTCAAGGCAAGTGTTTGGGATTATTTGCTGTAGGATACAAATCAGAAGCAATATGTGCATTAGGATTTGGGAACCATCACATTACCCTAGTGTAATGGGAAAAAAAAAGAGCCCGGGCAAATTTCCTTGTGCTAAGGGAATTTCTTGCAACACCCATTGTCTGCAGCATAGATATCATGAACTATTTAAAAAAGATACCTCTTGAATAAATTTCTCTTTTTAGTTGGTGGATCAGAAAGCCATTTACCCTCTTGTACGGCTTTTGCTCCAGTATCCTGCAGAGTCATTTTGGTGAGCAGCGGAAGGCACAGAAGGAAGGAGGGTCACTGCATGCTATGAAACCTCTCCTGCAACCCTGCATTAATAGGCTCCTTTTTTCTGGCCAGTGTAATACCTGTCAGCTGCCCCTTGTGCTGTGTTTGTACAAGGGTCATTCCTGCAGTGTATTTGGCCCTAGTTTGTGCTATGGCTGAATTAGATCAAGCCAAACCCACATATAACACTTTTTTTCTCTGGTTAGAGTAACCCTGGGAGTAAACCTGTTCCCTGGGGCTATGTCTAGTTTTATATATGTGTTGGGTCAAGGTATTAACTGTTAGTCAAAGTTGCTGGCTTGTTCATGGTTCATTAAAATGAAGCAGACAAGCTAACGCTGAATCAACTGCTCCAAAGCTGTGTTAATATTTTACTTCCTGACGCAGGTGGGGACCTGACCTCTTTTCTCTTACCGATGGTTTTGTTTGCAAGAAGCTTAACTTGTCTTTAAAATCTCACTTGTCACTAAAAACAGCTGTGTTATGAAATACAAAAGCTCATCTCTTCTGGTAAAAGAAAATACTCTTTTGCCCTGTAACACAGTACATAACAGGGCAGTGTGGAAGTGCAATCCCTCTGCCTAACAGAAATGAGTAAGTCAACTCTGAAACTCTTAATTGATGTTATTTGCTGACCCTTGGTGCCTTTCTCACCTTCTAAGCATGTCCCCTAGGCAGTTTGGGAACTGCCCAGTGCATTAAAGGACACCTGAGATACTTTGCATTCTCAGGCAGTGCAGCTGCTTTTGTGGATGCAGTGAGAGCTGTACTCCAGTTCTGCAACTCATTTTGCCCTGTGGGGGTAACAGCAGCTTTTGGTGCTGATCCTGAGCACCTACAGCTGTGAGTTACTTCCAGCCTTGCCTCTTCACTTCTATTCAGAAGTGGTGGTACCACTCTATAACTCAGATGGTGGATTGTGAGAATTCCTTATGGAGGTTGCATCTGCTCTGTAATTCCTCTGCCCAGAGCAGCACAACTTCTTGTGACTGCTATGCTCTGTTTTTGTCACCGTGGTCTTTCCTGTGCCAGAAAACATCCAAATGAGACCTTCCACCCTTCTTTGGCTTCCTCAGGGTACATGAATTGCACCCTTGAGACTGGTAATAAATGTGAGTTTGAATATTGCTTTTTAACTTTTATATTCTTTCTTAAGTGTTTTGATTAAGGCAAATTAAAAATTAATCACATAGCAGCCTGCATTCTTAGGTCATGCAAGTTAGCAATTTGAATTCATTGAGTATGATGAAGTATAAAGAGTATATAATGAGTATAAAGATAAAATGAGAGGTTTCAAGGGGTCTTACAATACTCATTCTTTAGGGATGAGCAAAATAGCAGACTGAGATTTGCTAGATTCAGGGGGATCCCAGGATAATCAAACCATCCACATGTCTGGAATTCTGTACAGTGAGATCCTAGGTAAACGTCCAGACCTGTAGCCTGTCAGCTATTCCATATTACACTGTCATTTCTTTGTCAGTGCAAAAAAAACCCCACTACCCGAATGGGCATGACATGTCATTTACGCTTTCATATGTATGACCATATCTACTCTAAGTATCCTGTGCCTGTTTTAATTCTGGCTTCT
This sequence comes from Chamaea fasciata, assembly GCF_029207755.1. NCBI lineage: Eukaryota > Metazoa > Chordata > Aves > Passeriformes > Sylviidae > Chamaea > Chamaea fasciata. Next base: position 77,784,747 of record NW_027094088.1, on the reverse strand, counting down.
GGTTTCACTCTCTGCAAGGTGGGATATTAGCAAGTACCTTTTTGTACAGCTAAACTAATATTTACCTTTTTTGAAAAAAATAAAAAATGAGGCAGTCAGTTGTCTTCTTAATAATAATAATGTTTTTTTATAAAGTATCTTACATAATTTCTAAAATCAAAGCACTGGGGCCTAAATAGCTGAGCTTCATTAAGCAGATGAAATGAAAGAAGAGAAGCATCTGGCAGAAGAATGGAGGGCAGTATAAAAATAGAGGCATATGGTTGTTTGAGTAGCATTAGTAATTTCTGAAATTACATTGCCTATGAACCTCTGCTCCATTCAAAGTAGAAGACTAAGCTAACAAGGCCAATTTTCAGGACACTCACACAGCGTTCCTTTCTTCCTGAAAATAAGTGGCTGAAGCTTGGGGAAATCAGAAGTACCTTTTGGCCCGCAGAAATTTTTGCCAAATGGACAATTTTAAAATTTACCCTACGTAAGTCTTCAGAAAGCAATTTTTTTTTTTTTTAATATGCTGTTTTCCTAGAACATATGCCCTGATTCATTGTGATCAGTCAGTACAAGGATCCTGGAGAATATTCCTTAAATAAACACACCCCTTATTTGCAAATATCTATTTGTATAGACTAAGAGGCTAGCTTGCATTGTGCTGGTTTCCCTTGCTTTCCATAACATGGCTTAATGGAAACCCGTGTTTCAGAAAGACTAATGGTTTTTCAAGCTTTTAATCTTGAGTTAAAGAGTCAGTTTCAAACTTCTATTGTAAACTCCTTGTTTCAGGGACTTTGTTTATTTGGGGGTTTTGTTTGTTTATTTTTGCATTCCTTTTTGTTTTTCCTTCTCCTCTCTTACATCATTTTCCCCTATTCTCCACTGTCATCTTTTATGTTCTTTCTAAAAAACTTAGCTGAGTGTAAATGGTAGTGCATTACTTCTTGCTGTATGTCTCAGTAAATCTGGAATCAGTGTCTCTAAAGCTTGTAAACCACAAGTGTAGGAAAATTAAATGACTCCCTCAGTAGCACAGAGAAAGCCTCTGTCAGACCTGGAACTGGGATATAGATATGTATTCCTGTCACATCACTGGACCATGTTCTCTGTGTCTAGTTAGTGCTTTGTTTGTCTCTCTGACCTTTTCATCTTTCTCATCTCATTGCTCTCCCAATTTGAGTCTTCTCAAACAGTCTAGGTTGCTTCAGGCCTGGCCACTCTGGAACTGCTTTGGTGTACATGTTCACCTGGCTCTCCATAATGCTTTCCATTATGGTTGCAACATAGGCAGGACACTGCTTCTTCTGGTATCATAAATATGCTCAATGATAATATAGTGGGATATGGATATACTGCTTATTAAGAAAGACTGCAGAATGTGTAAGTGCTGTTATCTGTGGAGAACAGGGGCTTCAGGATTATTTCCAATTTATGTAATTGTGGACACCATTATATTTAGAGATTGAATGTTTCCTAAAGTAGAGAAAGTCTTTTTGATAGTTTGTTGAAAATCCCCTCGTGTCTGTAACTGTACTGTACAGGTGATGTGGTAGGGGATTATGTTAAATGGGAAATGCACATTTTGCTTTAATAGTCAGAGTGAAAGAGCACCTTATTCCAGTGTAAGAAGGATGGCAATTGGCAGCTTGCTAAAGGAGATTTTCTTATTTTTGAGATTTTAATAATGGCAAATACAATGATCCTCTATGCTGAATGCTTCTAGTTGGGAAATAAAAGGCACACTAAAATCAGTTTTCGCACATAAAGGTGATTAAAATTTATTTCTGAAATGAAAAAGCTGTTTAACTCTGTAGAAAGTGCTGAGACCTGTGCTGGTTTGGAGTTAATACTGGAGAGGTTTAGCACTGGGACTGTTTCATTTCACTCCGTTTCCAATGAACACCTGCAAGTGCTTAGTTTTTCATGTACATTTTTAAAGCAATTTGATTAGCAAAAATGGGATGATGTAGAAGTTTCTGTTGAGTTTTACTGTAATTAAATATGGTCTAGTGGTCACATTCAAAGTGAATAAAGTGAAAAATATACATTATCAATGTTCATACTTCACTTAGTCCCATTTTTGAGCTGAAGAGATCTGGAGGAACATGAGTAACTCTGATAAGATTTCTTTATCAGGCTATGCTAAATTAATTAAACATGAGCTTCTTTACAACAACATATTTTTTGTGTCAGTTTAATAAAGTTGGTTTTAAATCACAATCTAAGTCACACTGGCATATCTTAATTCACTCAGAAGAGCCTCTGCATTTTTCTTCCTTTGCCTACTAGAACCTGCAGTTCTCTAGCCACTGCTAACATGTCCAGCCTGAGAGGTATGCTTTATCCTTAAGCACTGTATTCTTTATTTCCATTTAGGTTTTGGTTCACTGTGTCTAACAGGTAGTTCCTCCAGTATTCCTGCTTGGTCAGTTCATTCTTATTTTTGCATTTTTAGAGTTGATGATTCCTATGTAAATGTGGAACTTTGCACTTTATTGATTGCATCCACTTTATTCCAGACCATTTCTGCGATTTGAAATTACTTTGGAAAGTGACCTCTCTCTCTCTAAAGAACTTGAAACTTTACCCATTCTGATGTTAGAGATGGATTTCACAAGTGTTATCTGTTTCCTTGATCCCAAATGGGACTGTTGAACAAAACTGGGCCCAGCATATACATATATAGGAGCCCAACAGAAATTTTAGGACAGTTTGATAAAGAAACTGTCAGAGATTACTACCAAGCTATTGATTTTCTAAACCACTTAGGCACCCAGCTTGCACCCATAGGTTGTATTTTTTTAGTTCATGTGTCGGTGTCAAAAGCCTTACTGAATTCAAGATGCATACGTTGCTTTTCTTTTTGCCTACTGAGAGGTTATGCTATCAAAGAGGAATATTACATCAGACATAATTTTTGATGATTCTTGTGTTGTTGAGTTTTGTTATCTTACTTCCTTTCTTGTATTCTACTTGTGGGTGCTTAACCATTTATTTCTGGGTGGGAAGGGCAGGGTGGAAGTTTGTAATTCTTTAGGTTTTTCTTTTTTTCACCTTTTCAATGACAATCTTGACCTTCCTTTGCAGAATCTGTCAATTTTCTCTCTTCTCAGCAAGTTTATAAATATGAACCTAAACAGGTGTAGGGACAATGGCTGAGCATTTTAATTGATAATATTTTCCAGAATGTCCTGACCTCCCCCTTATATTCTCTCATGGGCTTTCTTTGACATAACGAGACAAGGCAGGAAAATTAGCAGCTATATTGGCTTAGCTGGACCAAAAAGTTCCTCCTTCTTACCTCACACAGTAGCTGGAAGTGTATGGCTAGAGAAGAGAAGGAAGGAAAACTATCTCTCCCATGATTCTATATGATCCTTCAATATCTGCATCATCCTTTTTGTGGATAAGGTGGGGCTGGATAACAATGACCTAAGCTTGATTTCCTAAATTCCATAAATGAACGGTTGGGTTAATTTCTGAAGGTAAAGCAGTTCTTTTGCTACAGTGTAATTGTTGCTGGATATTTAAATAATAAATGCTTTTATCTTCATCAGAACTTTCTGGTAATTTGTCGTGGTGTTACCCTATGACTGCTGTAGCTGCAGTGTTCTTTTATTTTAAACTGTGGTATGACTTTGGAAAGGGTACTTGGCCTAGAGAGTTAAGGCAACTACTTACATATTGTGTGAGAATTGAATGACTGCAACCTTATTTTGAGGGTATGAACATGACTGATAAAAAGTTTATCTAAAATGGTTAAACAGCACTGTTTATATTTTAAATGAAAACAGTAAGCTGCTTTTAGGGAAGAGTGATGAAAGAAGGATGAGAAACTGATGAAACAATAGGAGAGAATTATAAGGTGCAGGATACGTTTGGTACAGCTGGGTGAACATACTGAAGTCATGGTGCTTTGAGCTGAAGAGCTGTAAATTTGTATAAATTTTAGAGATTAGTCCATGAGATATGAGTGTCATTGTTACTTGAGTGTTTTAGGAAGCTGATGATAAGGGCAGATTAGGCTCTGCAAACACCTCAGCAGGTCTAGGAATCCAACCCACTGCCTTATTTGCTTGTAGTTATCTGTGAATGAAAGAAGAAAATGATACAATTTTATTTCAGTGTTGCTTGCAGCAAGTGTGAAAGGGTCTGCTGTTTCCCTTGATTGCTTTTCATTAGATAGTGTTTCAAACACCCCTGTCTTTGGATGTGTTGGAGGTCTCCATGGAGAGCCAGCATGGTCAGGATGGGCAATATCCAGCTCGAGGCTGCAGACTGGCCTGATGCAGGAAACACTTTGGCAATTGTACTGAAGTGATGCATCTTCCTGAACATAATCCAAAACAAAACAAAGTAACAGAAAGGATTTTTCCTTTCCTTTGGCACTTTTGCTGTGATGCTTACTCTGACATCACCTTTCCAGTCATTCATGTGGCATCCCAGGAGAGGCAAGAAATGAATTTCTAATACAAGTAATAAACAAGAGCTTTCCTTCCCACCTAAATATGTAATTTAATATTGCAAAGGATATGTTTTCTTTGGCAGGTTATTTTTATGACTATTCCACTCAATTTTTATGCCAAAACACTTAAGTAATTCTGTTACAGAGGGACATTTAGAAGCTCAGGCAAGAAAGGAAAGACGTTTTCTCCTTGGGTTTGAAACAAGTTAGAAAGCAGAGGAGGGAGGTTTACAAAGGCTCTTCCAGATTCCATGAGCACGGAAATGTTTTGCACTAGCAGTGCATTTGGATGGGCACAAAAGAGGCCTGTGCTGCTTCAGCCAAGAGACAGGAACATCCGCTAGGAAAGAGATGAAAGCAGTCTCCCTGCTCAAGGGATGTGAAGGCAAAGCTGTGCCCTGGAGCTGTGCAGACTCATGTTTTCTGATGATCTGGCTCTGTCCTGCATGGGCACCACCAGTCATGTGGGGACCAGTGCCAGCACAAAATGTGGCCTCCTCTGAGATGCTTCTGCATGAGGAACAAGCATGTTGGCCTGTCATGTTGTTCAGTCTGTTTAAATTTGTTAATATGTTATAATGTGAGAATTTAGCAAGGAATCCCATTCCTTCCCACTTCCCTCTGCATTGAGGCTACTGCTTGTATTGTTTCCTTTCTTCATTTCCTTCTTTCTCTTTTCATGTTCACCAGAAATGTGGAATAATGGAGTTTTACACTGCTGCAGCAAGTGTAGCACCTGCCATGTGAAACCCCTCTGTTTCTCTTTGAGTGAAAGCTTTAAACAACACTTCTCCCAGACAGAGATTAAGGCCTCGGAATTCCTGTCTGGGGTGGACATTTGATTAAGACAGGGTCCCTTTATTGTCACCCTGCCTTTATGCTCTTCCTCATTAGAAATCAGTGACTCTTCCCCAATTCATTCATGACACAGAGAAAAGAATGTCTAATGATACATATAAATAAAGAAAATATATAGCATTCATTCAGCTAGTAAAATGAGCTATTTTCCCACGTGGGGAGGGGATTAGGCAGTGGGGACATTTGCCTCCTGCAGCTGCTGGTAGAAGCCTCTGACAGATGGCAATGCTCTCTCTCTATATATTTATATTTTTTATATATATATATATAATTTTTTTATATATATATGTATATATATATGCACTTGCATGTATGTGCACACACAAGTAGGAGAACTAAACAGAGTTGCTGTTCATAAGTAATTTTTGTTTTGTGTGTATGTTACAGTGAAGGGATGTGGTGGCCTGGAGTTGTGGGGGGTTTTGCCTTTGGAGGTTGGAAATAGTTTTGCTCCTGCAAGCTACAGTTTCCATTAGCACTTGACAGCACTGTTGGATGGGAGAGGATTTATTTGCTGGGGATTATTCAGGGAGGCACTCCAAGGAGGGGTTGGGGGTGTGTTTTGGCCACAGCATGGTGCTCTGGGGATATAATTCTTCCCTTAAGGAATTGCACAATTTACAGAGATAGAAATGGATACGTTGATAGCTCACTGTAACCCTTTTAGCCTTTATCTTCAAGGTTTTCTCCACTTTTTAGTGATAGAGTCCTTCCAGACACAGACAGGGTGAATATATGCATCAGTTTACCTGGGTTTAGAGTTCCACAAGTGCTTTTCTGCTGTCCTCTCCCTGCTGCCTCGGAGCTGAGCAGCTGCAGGTCATGCTAGGGCTGGTTCTGTGGTTCCCTTTAGTCTGGGTGGGAGCATGAGCACAGGACCTGTGGTGCAAAGCCAATCCAAACACAGGCTCTCTTGGACTCATGCTTATCCTGTGCCAGGGCAGTGTGGAGGGACTTCTGCAAAGAGAGGTGGGAGCTGCCCGGAGGAGATGAGATCTCAGGTCCAGCTGTTTCTGGAAGGGATTTCATGGGGAGCAGTAGCTTTCTTCTGAAATGGCAGGATGGTTATGTGTAGTGTTGGTGGTGAGACTCATGTGGCCAGGCCTTGCCTTACTCCCGGAGCTTGGGGATGCAGCGTTTGGAGTTGGCTGGAGCCCAGCTATAGGGATACATTCCAAAGGTGCTCAGAGCAGGCTTGCCAGGTTCAGTGTGATAGGTGGTGTTACAGAAGAAAAGGAGGAGGGAAAAATCACCTTAAGTATCTATAAACCATAATGCAGAGTGTAGAAAGTAAAGTGAATAAAACCATACATATATATATACACATATATATATATATATAAATGTGTCAAATACATCTAACTGGTAGGGAAAGTTTCGCTTTGCCCACCTTGTTGGTCTCCATGCTCAGCCCTGGTGGTCTTGCACTGTTGTCATTCAAGTATCTGACAGAAGTAAGGATCAAAAAGAAAACTCCCAGCAACTATAGTTCAAGATGAGTTCAGGTGAAATGAACATGAATGAGGCAAATGTACTTGGACAGGTGCTTTGTGAGTGCATTCTCATTGGAAGATGTTTGTCTGTCTACTGCTGTGCCTTCAAAATGTACTGGATCCACTCCAAACCATAAGGTGGCGGTGGCCATAATGTGCCTCCCTTTATCTTTCAGTTGATTTTACTTCTGTTTTTAATGTTTCAGCATAGTAAAGTTTTTATTATCCCAGCACCTCCCTGAGAAGCTTATTCTACTGCTATATGAATTGACTTGGTTAATAGCTCAGTTTCATATTAATTTTTTTTAATGCATTGTTATGTGGGTACCTAAAACTGTCAACTTCCTTTGGTAGTGGTGCTACAGATCAAGAACCCAAAACTAAGACCTCATAAAGAGGGTATTTCCATGAGCACCTGTTCACTTTTTTTTTGGAGGTATGTTTCGAGCACAGAATGAGCTTTATTCTTGCAGCTCTGGCAAATGAGCTGTGACACACTCTTACTGATGCTGCTGCTGCAAGTAATCAGCTAGAGGTTACTTTCCTGAATGAAATACATTTAAATGGCAGGGAAGGAGAAGACTGATTTATTTTCATTGCTTTTTCCCATGATATTTGAAGACTGCAGTATGTAATATGAAGAGATTTTTTTTTTCTCCATATGACACCATAAATCAAGAGAGCGTTCTAAAAACCGCAAATTGCTTTTACTGACTTTGCCTTTTCCCCTGAAGAGCGCAGGAGCTTAGATCTAAATGCTTTGAATGAACATGTTGTTCTATTTATGTTGAATAAAACTATAGATTTTTATGTTGGATAATGTATCTCTGAGGCAAATATCATCACCTGAATGTACTAAACATTTAGAGCCAGCCCTCTTTGTTTATGTTTTCATTCCCAGATCGGTGCTAAAGAAATAGTTATAAAACTGCTCATCAGAGGTTTCGATAAACATTTTTCTATAGTTGCAGAGTGATTAAGATGTAATAACGTGTTTTGGATATGTTTGAGGAATAAAATGCTTAATAACCTAGTGCTATACTAGCTGTTACAGAACAGCTGTGGGTTTCTTATCCTTACCAAAGAGGTGATAAATTAGGATGTTTCACTGTGCAAACTCCATCCTTTTCCATAGGTTCAGCTTACTTTAAATTGACAAGAATGGGAAAATAAATATGACAAAAATAGGTATAATCGCTCAAAATTCTTCATTGAGAATGCATGGATATAAACTGGGGGCACAGGGATCGATTTGGAAAAACAGAATATAAATTTACTCTGTAGTCTAGTCTGTTTGTAGCAGGCTCAAATGATACCAGTTTTAAAAGTGTGAAAGCCTTTGAAGGAGCTGAGGCAGTGATGGAAGCACTCACTCGCTTGCTGGCTTGTGCATACAGGCGTGTGAGGCTGCTTATTTTTCAGACAATTGTGCCAGCGCTGTAACAGCTCTTGTTTGGCACAACACCACTTGAGCTCACTGAGACTGGGCTGCTTGTTTCTTCCCCGCATCTGGTGAGATTAAGTATTAGTGCTGCTGTTTAATGAACAGTGTGCGGATGTGCATGAGTATTTGGGGTTGTTTTTGTTTCCTCTGGTTTGTAGCCGACAAAGCTGTAGGGATGAACAAAGCCTTCCAGACTGCCTGCTATATAGATTAATTTACAGCTGCCAGTTTATATTAGTTGTTCTATTTATTCTGCTTCGGTGCTTTTTTGAGGAAAGGAGTATTTCTTAGTCAATTGTCTGGCAAAGAGAAAGGAATTCAAGAAATGTGAAGCAAACAAATTTGCGGTAATTAGACAAGCTTTTGGCAGATGAACTGTTTGCTCCCTTTTCTTATGATATTATGTTACATGGAAGGACTGAAGTTTGAAAACAGAATTTAGGTTGATGTCTGAACTTTGTCTTTACTCTCCTGTTCCCTGTGTTGGTGATGCTGAGGCTTGATGTATAGCAGCTATAACCACATCTCTTTTGTGCCTACTTAGAAGCGTAGCCCTACGGGAGGTTTTGACAGGCAGAGCAGCTTACGTCTCTTGTCTCTGCAGCTTTTATAGTGCTGTAGATTTATCAGGAACCTCTAATGCTGTTTATTTTTGTTTCCCTGTAACTCTCCTTCTCTCTGTCTCTGTTTGCACTGAGTCCTGTTGCTGTGTTCTGACCACCTGATGCAGCCAGGGACTGCTGGTTCTTTCTGCTGGAGATGTCCAAAGCTGTGCACAACTCTGCACACTCTGAGAGGCAACTCTGTGAATCAGCTGGTTATCAGTGAGGGCACGAAAGAAATAGCTGAGAGTTTATCCAAGAGCCTTATGGAAATGTCTGAATATTGATCAGATTGACTGATGTCTTGTCTGTCTACTAAAATAATTGCTTTGGACTCAAGTAGTTCAGACGGGGATTAGTTTGTTTACTTAGAGCAGGATCAGGCACACTGGGGCATGTGCTCTTCTTCTCCACCCTCAGTGGAGCCAGTAATTTGTTGCCCAAATTACGGAGCATAAGATCAAACTGGGCTAAATATAATCTTGAATGACCCTGCACAGCGTTCCTTCTCCTGCGTCCCTCTGCTGGGTTGCACTGTGGGCCTCTTTGGAAATCAAGTGGAAGCTGGGAAGACATGAGACACCCCAGGTGCTAAGAAGAGACCTTTCAGGAACAGGAGCCACTGCTCTCCGGACACTGCAGCATCAGGGGAGCTCATTCTCTGCCGAGGTGTCCCTGATGAACTGTCAGCTCTGAGGGAAGGCAAGGAAGTGAAGTCTCTGAAATTCATTCATAAACCGTGGCAGGTAGCAATTAGAGTGTCTTGTGTACTTGGATGATAGTGTCTAATGAGAGATCTATCACGCAGAGATAGATACAGAGGCAATGTACATATTTTTTTTTTAATTTTCTTTTTTTTTTAATTTGTACATATGTATTTTTTCCCTCCTATTGAGAAGGTGGTTTTGCTCTGTGGTGGGTGATTAGTAGAAGGCATGACACCAGTACTGTGATCTTTGCTTTTGCTTTGGAGCTTGCAGGTGTCTGTGATGATGGTGCAGGTGTTTGCTGTGCCATGCGCAGCTTCATTTGAGAAATGCTTTCAGCTGCTCTTTTGATCTTTACCCTTTTGAAGGTCTTTTAATTGATTTGGGAATACCCTTTAATGAATGTTGTTCTTTTAACTGTTTCATATCAGATGTTTCAGGTATATGGGTGTTCCATAAATATGAATTTTATTTGTTGACTGTGTCAAAAGTTACGTGATATGTCCTATGTGAAAGATTTCAAATAATCATGTTGTTTTTAAGATTGTGTAGTAAAGTGGAACGGGTACTAAATTTCTTCAAAGTATACTTTGACATAGAGTGGGTACTTAGAGTTAAAAAATAAAAACACACAACCTTGTAAATGCACCAAACCCCAAAAAAATCAACAAATTATCTGAAAGAAAAATGTTTTATGTGGGTTTTTTAAAAATTGTAACCAGTGTTTAATGTGATTTTGAATAATTAATAAAACTGTTTAAAACCCACTATTTTTTACCATTGTAATTGAAGTATCATTCCCTCTAAAAACAGCTCTGCACAATAATGGGAAGTAGCAGTCATACTGTATAAAAAATACACCAAACAATTTGCTGTTTTCTAATACTTTTCTTTGTGCTGAATAGACATTTGTGAAAATCTAGTACCTTTTTGGTTAAAAAGTAGAACTGTCAAATTTTACTGTTAAGTTTATATTTTGTTGCAAGTGATTGTGTCTTTATTCCAGAGATGCCAAGCTTTCACATTTTTAATATCATGTGTAAAATTAGTTCTTAAAATTAAATCAGTTCCTCCCAATGCCTCACTTACATGCTAGTTAAATCTGCTGCTCAGAAAATCTCTTAAGGAATCTTCTTTTTGGACATAAAATCTCAGGGCATGTTGGGTTGTCTTCAGAAGGTGTGAAGCTGAGTGAAATGTATTTTTTTCTGTTGCAGTTGTGGGAGGTTTTATTCCTGGGTTGAAATGGCCAAACATCAGCCCAGCCACATGTCCATTTAGCTGCTGGTAGGGATTAGATGTTCAGAATTATTTGCTCTATGGCTGGGGTGGGGTTACAAGTGCCCTGCTTTGCTTTGGTCACTCTGTTCCTCTGCCGTGGACTACAGCTGGTGACAGCCCGGGTAGCTGCTGGCTGCTGCACTTCTCCCTCTTAGCAAGATGAGAGTGCAGATATGGGATACTCCTGTGTAATACTTTCAGGCAGTATTTTCCTTCTTGTTTTTGATACAATCAAGATGACCAATCAAATGATTTTTACCCTAATTAATGAAAAATATATGGACATTTAAATTGCTTTGCTATTAAGTCACTGGTTTTTGTTTATGGAATCACTTTCAGAAATTCTGTATGGTTCTCGTTTGTCAAGGAAATTTTATTTATTATTTTTTATCATATGCATTGTTTTATGCTACAGCTGAATAAAGAATGAGATTTCTTCATTACTACAGGCCATACAGCAATCCTGAGTAGACAGGAGAGAACTGGAGTGTATCTCAGTACTTGGCTTCCTTATTCCATGTAGTTTGTGCTGCTTTGGTAGGCGTTTAAAATTAGTGCACTTGTTTAGATTGTTACCAGAAATCAAAAAGTCTGACAGAACTGCAGAGATACTTTTTTTTTTCTTTCTCTTTCATTCTGCAAAAACATTTATCTGTTCTTTTCTGTTACACCATCGAAGTCAGTGGAGGCTTCATCCTTGTCGGTGTGTGAAAGGGAAATTGCCCAACTGTGCAGATGAGCAGGGAACAGGAATCTGACAGTATCTTCGTTAAGCTTCCTTAAACATTTGCTAAGAGTTTTAGAGTAAAACCCTTGACAAATGTTGTGGTTGGAGACCTTAACATCCAGTGGTGATATGGGTTTCCTGGTTTTCTTTCATGTGCACAAATGACTTAACAAAAATAATGGCTGTTGACTGTACTATAGAAATATCTATTCGGGGTGTACATAATTAGTAAGACATTGAAAAGAATTGGTATGTATAAAAACTCACAAAATCCCATAAAAAGACTTTAAATTACATATATTCTTTTATTTTTAACATTTTCCTTTCAACTCCTGACATTTTTGTTTTGCTTTGTTTTGTTTCCTTCTGCTGTTTCTATTGGAGCTTACTCTTATGAGCACAAATAAAGCAGAAAGTATTTGGGATATTTTTAGTGGGGTTTTTTTGCGGATATCCAGGTTGTAGCTACCAGTTGTGTTAGCTGATTTTGAACCCTTTGCCCTTTTTATTTGTGCCACGGATGGGAAGCAGGCAGTGTGCTGAGCAGGTGTGCAGTTGCCAGCACAGGGGTTGTGGCTTCTGACAGACCTGCCTTGTGTGTTCAGATGTATCTGTGCACCTGCTAAGAGTTGGATTCTTATGGAGAGACTGGAAATGGTCAGTACAGTGGGAACCGCCACTGAGGCTGAATCCCATACTTGGAAAAAAGTATGCTTTTTAGTTTAAATTAGGTGAGGGGAAAAAAATGTTTCTGTATTTGCTAATATGTTTTAAACATGATGATTTGGAATGAATGTGAGAAAGTTAACAGGTCATTTTGCCAAGTCTTTCAAGTGTTAGTTGAAACATCAAGCTATTCAAATTTGGATATTTGACTCTTAAACTAACCTTTCTGCCTGGGACTCTCTTTTAGTGAATGGAAAGAGACAGTTTTCCTCCAAAGGGATGTTCAGAATCTCTATATTAAGTGCCTAGTGCGGACAGCCTTCTGTTTCTATCTCCGTAAGCATGCTCTGGAGTCAGAATGGGTCTGGGCTACCTGTGGATATTTATCCCCAGTCCCTTGTCTTTCCTGAAGGGTGATGGTGAGGGACAGAGGTGGGGCAGTGTGGCTGTCTGATTCTTCTAGAGGAAAAATCTAACAGCCAGTTCATTTGTTTGAATTAATTCCTCCACATGGTGGTCCTAAAACGCCCCATCTTCAGAGAAAGCTGAGTAAGTGACATTTCATAGGCTGTCCATTCTGTTATCTAAAGACCTCTTCTGTTTTCATGTGGAGGGCACTTCATTCCCACGGTCATAGTGCTCCAGAGCCCTTTGTTCATCTTTGCCTCTCTTTTTGCCCCCTTTGGATGGAGGGGCATAAATCTCTTTGAAACATCCAGCTAAAATGTCAGGGTACTTAATGAAACAGTGACGCAGCTACTTGTGATCATCATGAAACTTTTAAAGAGAGAACAAATAAACAGCCAGTAAGTTCATAAATATAAAAGTTTGTTTTCCTGCAAGAACCATAAGGATTCTCTGGTGCCTCTGCCTTGCAGCCTGTCACAGGATCTGGTTTTAATGTATGTGCCCTACAGTGACTTTGCAGGTAGCTGAATTGTCCTTCCTTTGGCATCCCTAGCTTTAAATGGACTATGTTCTATCTGCTTAAACTTCCCCTCTACTGTTTCTCTCCTTTCTCATTTTATTTTCTTCTGAAAAGCAGTAAAGAAACTAGCAAAAGAGAGGGATGTAAGATATAATGGAGAAATGCCGTAGTTCAGTTGAATTAAGAACTGTTCCTTTTACAATTCACATTTTGGAGTTGTATTGCAGGGTGGAAATCCCTGTTTGCCTCAAAGAGCCTACATGGATTTTAATGACAAACATTACACCTAGCAGAAAGAATTCTTCAGCATAATGTGTTATAGATCAAGATCCATGGACTAAATATTCTAGGATCCAAAAAAGTAGCCTAAATATTGAAAGCCATTTGTAAATATGAACACTAACAAGCCTTGCAGCTCTCTGGATATCAGGAGTTGGAGTGAAATCATCAAAGTTAACAGCAAATTCCTTGTGATATGATAGGGTCAAGAATCATACTTACTTTCTACTTAAGGTTTTCATATGTAAGGTTAGATATAGTCAGCGTGGCACCAGGAATGGCTTTACTGCTTTAATGACAGCAGAATGAGTGGTAGTTAAAAGGTGCTGGGAATCCCTAGCCTCAGATGGGAGCTAAGGACTATAATGACAGTTCAGAAGACAGTCTAGAAACAATTTTTAGCTCTTTCTCTAAGAAGACGGAAGCCTTGAAATAGCAAAATATTTTCTCTAAAAGATGGCTAGATTGTTGTTACATATGGGATTTGCCCCGTATAAGTAGAGGTGTGTGAAAATTAGAGGTGATTGGTGGTCAGAGGAATGAGCAAGAAAGAAGCTGGGACGCTCCTGTTCCTGCATTACAGTTTTTTGCCTTTCTCTCTCCACGGTAGAAGGAAATTTAATCTAAATCAAAACCTTTTAAAGATTTAAGTTATCCAGCGAAGTGTATCCGGCATGGTGACTATTGCAAAGCTTTGTGAAGGACTTCTGTGTTCAGTCGTTAACCTCCTGTTAAGAAGTGGAGGGAATGACTAATGTATTGCCTGTAAATAGTGTAAAATAATGAGTGGGAGGAGCAGGGAATTGCAGAGAATTGACTGAAGTCTCCAGGGTTTTGTCTTTCCCTTCCCCCTTGCACCTGGGTGGATCAATAGAACGGGAGAGCAGTTCTGTAATGGCTTTTTTGCCCATCACTGTGTGCTGTTAGTTTGACACATGCAATTTACTTGGAAAAGCTTAAGTAGCCTTAATAACAGAAAGTCCCAGCAGAGCTGACACTAATGGTCTCCCCCGTTGTCAGTCTCAACAGAGAGATTAAGAACTGAATGAACAAAGAGACCCAATTACCATCTCCCCCCTCTGGATGTTGCCGCATGAAAACAGGTATGAGCTATGACAGTGTTTCTTTGGACAGACTCTGTTTCTCTGCCGTGCCCTGGTCTGAGAGGGGTTTTTACTCTGCTCTCAATTTACTGCCATTACCGAGGGCTGCTGCAACATCACCCAGTGCAGCTTTTTTTGCACTAATAGTGAAGCCCAGTCATCTTGAAAGAAATTTAGTATATCATGCCCTGATAATGCACATTATTGAACACTCTCCAGACACTCACCATCCAGTACACTGGGCTAAACCTAGCCCAGCTAAGTCTACCATTTTTTTCTACTCAGTTTTGCACAGGTAAATCATCTTTTCTTGGCTCAAGCTCTCAGGGAGGTATCAGAGTGCAGCTCTTCACGGTGTGCAGCCGGAGACAGGCGTGTCCCCACTGGGCTGGACTTGCAGAAAAGTCTCAAAGAAAACAGAGCATCTGTTTCTGCTTTCATCCAGAGCTTGGAGCGACTTGGTTAATAATGAAATATGAGCGCCATCTGTGAATGGCTACACACTCCCCTTTATGAGTGCTGTTCCTCAAATATATTAGAAAGTACAGTGCCAGCTCTCTTTTGCCTCCCTGCAGTAGGACAGGTTTGTACAATCAATCCAATATTCAGTTTAAAAAAATTGCTGCCGTGTGTGCTATAATTTTGTGTCTGTTTTTTATGGCTAATGTGTGGAAGGCTTTAATTGCAGCTCATTTCTCAGTAAGACTGGCCTTTTTTCAGGATTTTTTCTCTTCTTCTGTTTCTCTAGCATGGCAGACCAAAGATTTTGAAACATTAGGAAATAAAACAAATGTATTTCAAGAGGACTCTTGGTGGGCTTTACCAACATAGGGATTGATTGATGATGATGATTGATTGATTGATTGATTGTGAAAAATATGTACCCCACCTTATTCAGTCTCCGTATTGAGGAAAAATATCATCTTTCAGTGAACAGCTGATTCTCAAAGATACTGTCCTGTTGACAAACTGTTAAACCAAACCTGCCTCCCCTGGATTTAGAAGATTAAAACCTAAATAATAATTAGAGCGTCAGTATCAACATTGTCTAGCCTTGTCAATCTTTGCTTTATAATTCATTGTATTTTCCAGCATCACTTAAAATACTCGGCCAGGTACACCAGGTGAATGGTGGAGCTCAACATACTTATATTTCAAAGGTAGTGAAATGGATGCTTTGCATTTTATTAATTGAATGTAAGTACATGAACATTTAATTGATGTATATGAACATGTTTAATTGATGGTTCTAGAGAGGAAAAATTGTTCTTGTACAATATAATAACTAATATTTATGCTGCTTAAATATACTGAATATACAGGAAAAATAATGGGTTTGGCTAAAACCAGTTTTGTATAGCCTTGTGTGTTTTTCTGTGTGCATACAGCATACAAAGGAACACTGCACATTAAATGAATGCAATATTTAAAGTGAAATCCATAACACTCAAAGCAGTTCAAAGATGAGGACAGCTTTATTAATGTTTTAGAGTCATGCTTTCTTAAATTCTTGTCTTACTGTGGATAATTAAAGTTTTGTTGTTGATCTCCAGTGATTAAATTGGCTTCCTTATATATCACAGTTACTGTGTTGGTTTTTAAAATAATTCGTGCATACATCAAAAATGGCGGGGAGGGGGAAAAAGTGTTCATGATCTTTATTAAAAAATACTTGCATGACTTATACAAAAGAGAGGAGTATATAAACTTTCTATTCCCACCTAAGAAAATATGAAATACAACCTCCTAAATGGACTGAGGGACTGGAGTGTATTTTGGGAAATACCTGTGTATTTCTTAAATCATGTGCACTAAGCAAATATGACAGTTTATAAAGAAGTAGTAAGTTATTATAAATATTTACTCTACAGCCCCAATGAGGTTTTTGACAGCATGGGCTTGTCCCTGGGAGATTCCCTTTTTTCTCCCTTCAGTTCTCAGTGTAGGAACTCAGCAATTGTTTTGAAGAGAATACTGGCAAAAGAAGCTTTTTCATTGCTTGTATTCTTCTCCTTTTTTACAAGCCTTTCATTCTTCAGCAAAGACAGAAGTTCTTTGCCTGCTCTTCTTTGCTAACCCCTCCACTTACCCTGCTGATTGTGAACAATGTCAGACCATTTAATTGCTTTTTCATCTCTTCTCCTAGTATCCACCCTCATGTCACACTCCTCTGGCTTTACAAGCAGCATATGCTCAACTGAACCTCTTCCAGCATGAAAAAAGACCAGACCATCACCAGTTACATTTGCTCTTCTAGATCCTATCTGCAATTCTCTTCTCCCACTTATTGCTCAATGTGCTGTCAGTAGTTGTTGGTGGTACAGTGACTTTTCCAGTCCAGCTTTTCCCATTTCATTCTGGGCAGTGTCTTTTCTGACCTCTTCTTCATCAAAGGTTAAAATGTGCACTTCCTCCTCGGCCTCACATCAACTGTCATCTGCCTGCAGTCCCTGCTGTTCTTGAAATCCTGCCCATGCTTTTGTTCTCTGATCTTATACAAGACATTGGGTAGCATGCTTGGGCTCTTAAACTGTTCATGGCATTGCTGCTGTATCCCTCCCACACTGTCTGCCACTCTGTCCAGTTGCTGCTGCTTGATTTTCCTCATGTATGTAGGGATCTATTTCACCTTTTGGACCCTTTCCTTTGAACCGAGGTTCAGAGTGTGAGTAGTCTTTAACAAGTAATGTGTAAAATAGCAGCGTGTTATGCTAATTTCTTACTGTAGATACCATTTGCCAGATAGACTATTTGTATTGATATGGAATTACTTCTGTTAGTATGCAGTTTTCAAAGAGTATAGGTAAAAGATACCCAAGTGAAATCACACTAGCTGTGTTCCTGATGAACCTGGTGAGGTGAATGGAATGATATGGCTAATCAAATTATCTTGAATTAGGCTTAATTACGTTTCTGCGTGAATGTTTCTGGTTTGTTTGTGGTTTGGTTTTTTTGCTTTAAAAAAAGAACCTTCTGTTTTTCCAGTTCCCACATGAAATTGTCACAGCACATGGAACTTGTACCACCTCTGAGACATTTTAGGAACCTGCTTTCAGAGTACACCAATTATTCCTAAACAGAAGTAGCATATGAGTTCATCCAAGCTGTAACAAGGGATGAGCTCTGTAGATGAGACCATTTCTTGGTTCTCACTTTAGGCTATGTCTTTTTGCATATCATCTTGAACATGACTGTTGACAGTCTACCTGTAATTTAAATACAGTTTATTTAGTTGGTTCTTTATATTTCAATTGGTATTTTTAATTAAAGTGAACCAGCAAGGTGTATTCACAAGACAGTGACATTGTCATTGACATCATAGTCAGCAAAACAGTACCAAAAGGTCAAGTCACAGACATAACTAATGCTTAGTTTTCCAATGCCTTTATGTATGGGTAGTTTTTTGTACTTTAACACCTCTGCTGATCTCAATGTATTAGGAAAAAGGATAGCAAAAGCAGCTAAATTATGTGGTGATTTTAATTAGTAGGAAAGAGGGATGGTAAGGTCTTCCAACAGCATTTTCTAATTGAAGTCACTGAACTGGCATTTCAGCAATGATTTCTGCTTCAGAGATCAAGAGAGATTATTTATCCTTAGCAGTTTTCAGCTCTCAAAAGTTCATGCAGGCCAAGTGACTTCCATCATTCGTGAACACTCTTGTGAACTTGTCCCTTTCCTGATTTTATTGATTTGTCACGTGATTTCTGGGAAGAAATGAAGGTTTGCATTTTCCTTGTCCTTACAAAGCAGTGAGAGCTGCACAGTTCTATTTTCAGAGGTCAGTTAGTGGGAACCAAACTGGAGAGCTGTGGTTGGAACTTGTTTGTAATGGGAAGTGGGTGTATAAACCTCAGGAGGAAACACCTGGGTTTGCTCAGGTGTATGCAGGCAACTGAGTGCTGCAGAAAACACTGGTATTAAATCTCCGTGTTTCTCAGTCTGCTGTGATGCTCCATTTATGTTTCTCCTCACTCAGGAGCACTGTGCAGACACTTGTTGACATCAGCACTGGGAAAGACTGAAGCTGGCATCCTCTCATAGTCCTTCTCCAGAGGTTGCCTTGCAAGACACAGCTATAAAATGTTCATCAGAAAAAAACAGAACTGTAGATCCTTAAGAGTGAGTAAAAAAAAAAAAAGGCGACCTTTCAAAATTTTTGTCTAAAATGTATAAAAATAATGACACGGATTTGCATTTTAGAAATGCATTCCAGTTCCTGGGTAACTAGGGTTTGTGAAGAGCTTGGACTGAACCTGTGGCTCTGGGTTATGGTATTCACGTCACACTGCTGTGTTCTTTGGGGTGTGTAGTTCCTTGCCTCCTCTGCTGTCCTTGTACACCTCTGTTGAGTTGCATTTTTGAGGACCAGTGGCTCGAGGAGTGTCAAACATGCCACTGAAATGGGATTTCCCTTAGCAGGAGGCTAGCTTAGCTAGCTTGAATTCTTCAAGACAAAGTCACAGACTGTCCCCCTAGGAAGCCCCATCCTGTGCACAAGGAGGGCCTCTCCATGCACTTTCCATGTGTTTCATTGTTTCCGGAAAATGAGGCACTCTCGGTGCTGAAGGACTAGCTCGTGTTGTAGGATCACTGATTAGGGCTTAGAAAATTAATCCAAGAGTGTGATGTGATTTCTGAAGTCCATGCAGAAGATAAGTCATTACTCAGATTTGCTGATACTTTCTGCACTGGTTTATTTTTGCATTTCTTTTCCAATGTGACTGTTTTTCCATGGTAAGTTAGAGTGCTTGCTTCAGCTGGTTACGGCACCTCTTTGGTGCTACTGTCCTCAGCTTCCATGATGGATACCTCTGATTAAAGAGGTGAGTGAGTTATTTGAGAACTGTCAACTGTCAATGTCCAATGAGAGTATTTTCCCTCATAAAGCATCCCTCATGCTATCACTAGTGCACCTTCTGGTCTCACCAGAGATTTTTCCATTGAGATAATCCCTGCACAGCTGTCTACTGTCATCCTTGCAAGCCAACATGAATGCAAGATCAGCCATGCCATCAGCATGAAGATATCTTCAAGTTAATAGCACAATACAGTAAAGCAACAAAAATTGTAATCTGATGCGATGCATACAGCCCATAGAATGTGTACAAAACACCTTATTTTTGAGTATTATTTTTTAAAGTTATTTTTATTCCCCAGACTTGTTTTTCTCAAAGATTCGACTTATTTAGGTACTTTGTATTGTGGAATTCTGCTAATGAATGTAATCACTTTATTCCTAAGGGGACCGAGGCAGGTTGTAAAACAAGATGTAACAATCCTTTATACAATATAAAAGGGTTTCCAGGTAGATACATTCTCTGTTGCTGTCTGAAATGTTTGTGGGTTTTGGTTCTGCAGCTTATTACTGCTTCTGCCCCTTTGGGTTGTGTAACTACAGAGAAGTGAGTGTTAAAGCAGGACCATTGGGCTCATCACACTTAATTGTGTTCTTCTTGGTGCTCCCAGCTTATGAAAAAAAGAAACAGCATTTAAACCCTCAATTCACAGATGGGGTGATGGGACAGAAAGGACCTCAAAGCAGTGTGGGAGGGTGGAATAGGGAGGAAATGCAAGAACTTCAAAAGGAGAGGAAATCCATGGGGATTTAGCTCCACTAGGTCCAAAATCAAGAGGATTGAACTCTCCTGAGTTGAGTGCCAAGCACTACACTGTAAGAATGGATCTCTGATTCCTAAGGCAGAGAATTACTGTGTAAGCTGCAGAAATAAGTCTGAGGATTTGGAGCGTGCTGGAAAGTGAATTTGATCGGTCTGATGCAGTTGCAAGGAAAGGTAAAGTCCAGCTCCAGGGCTATGGGATGCAGAAGTTGATCTGTAGAGGAGATCAGAGGGAATTAACTGTGTGGTTGTCATGACCTGAAGGGTTAACTGGCCTACAGGAGTAAGAAGATTTCTGCCATGCCTGGTTTCAGGGCTTCTGTAATACAGAAGTGGTCCCAGGGAAGGACCAGTAAAGTTAACAGGCAGAGTCACATGAATGATGAGCCTCCTCACGAGGCTGGGAGTCAGCCAGACATCCTTAATGAGGGTTGAAGAGTTTTGTCTAGAAGATCTTGTGGGAAGTTTGTGAGGAAAGCTCAGCCTATGTGGGAAAAACACAAGCAGTGCAGGAAATAATCAGAGGATAAAGCTCCAGTCTGGGTATAAAGTAAGCTCTTTCTATGGCCCAGAGACATTAGAGGGTGTACAACACACTCACCTCAGCAGCCAGGAGGTGCTGTTAATTTCTGTTTTTCAGCTGGGAGAACCAGTAGATGATGATGATGATGATTTCTCACATCTCAGACCACTGTTTCCTCTTCTTGCAGTTAGAACAGCCAATGGCTGTTGTTGAGCCTTATTTTCTCAGGATGTTTTCCCCTTTTTCCACCTTTTCCACTTCTTTCACCTTTTCAGCTGATAAGTTTCTTGGTTTTGTACTTCTTGATGGTATCTCAGGGTGCCTCTGATTTCTGGACACCCCGCTGCCCTTGAAAGATGCTGACTGCACTTCTCAAACATGCTGCTGGCTCCCAGGCTCACAGTCCAGCAGACATTTCCTCTTTCACCGCACATACTCTGCTCAGTATCTCTCCTTGCAACCAGGTTGCAGTTGAGGGCTGCTTATGTCAAGAGCCCTCTGCAAATATTCTGCATAATTTTGAATACCAAGCCTCAAAAGAAGGGATGAACGAGCAGAGAGCTGGAATAAGTTATCTAGAGGGGAGTGGCAAAAAACCTCTAGTGTTTTATCTAGACAAGGAAGCAGTGAAGGAAATGGAAGAAGAGAAGAGGACAGCGATCCTCTAGAATGATCTTCCATGCTTCATTATGTTTGTTGATACAGTAGATAAATATTAGGTATCATTTTGATAAACCAGCTTATTTTATAGGGAGGAGAGTGTTGTAATTGTCTGGAGTACAACACTGACAGTATGGAAATCTCTGCTCGTTGGCCCAGTTTCTGTGCCTTTATGTGCCTTCACGTGGTAGTCCAGGCTATTTGCTGAGACAGCTGACAGTGTGTCATATGTGTTCACATATGTCACATTCCTTCATATGTGTTGGAATCTTTTTGTCATTTGAACATCTTTGAACTAGCATTGGAGTAGAGACCTTCTGTGGGTGTTGTGCAGGATCCTGCACAGTCAGGAAACAGCAGTTTTGGTAGCTGACCTGACCTGTCTGCCAAAGCAGAATTGAGCCCATGGTCTCAAGAGGAAAAGCTTTGTCCCCTTCAGCTGCTGCTGTGTAACCCAAAACACTGAGAACCATGGCAAGTGTGCAGCATGGAGGCTTTGTGCACTGCATCAGAGTTTTCGCTGTCTTTGGTCCAAACTCATGGGTAGGATAGGATAAAGTCCCGAAACCTACACTTTTCTCCTTACTAGGATCTCCTCAGAGATGATTTAAAGTTCCCTCCCCCTGTTCTTTCAGGTCTCTTCCAAAGTCTGCTGAGGCCAGAGACAGCCCCCTGGCAGATTCAGCACATTTGGGATTTTTCAAAAAGCGGTTCCTTATGTGAATCAGATACAGCCAATTTAGCTCATCAGTAATGTTTTTTTTCTTGGGAGTTACAGCCAGTTTCTCAACAGTAGCACTGGGGGATCAGTGCAGGGGTTTAGGAAATGCGAATTACTGTCCTAGCTGTGCTGACTGATGGGGTGCTTCCATTCAAAAAAAATGTGACCTCCATGTCTGCTTCCCTACTGTGTTCACTTTCTCTCACTTTCTCATTTTCCAGGGTGTGCCAAATCCCTGGATATTTGTGCTTCCTCTTACTGTTGCAAAACCCTGTGGTGGGAGGCAACTGGAAAAATCTCGCTCTCTCGATGGTAATGCCTCCATAACAGGGGCACACACCTCTCTGGGGGCTACATTGGACATACTCGGTGCTTCCACCCATGCTTGTCTGAATACATTTTTGTCCCACCCTGGCCACTCCATCCCTTAGATTTCATCCACTGACTTTCAGCTTGAGCCTTGTTAAGCTTTTAATTGACACACTGCCTGCCAGACTCTTGCTCTCATGCCAGAAGCCTTGCAATATTAAGGAATATTGTGCCAATATCCAAACATCTCATGTACTCACGTTGTCTCCATGGCTCAGTACTGAACTGGATGGCGCTGGTCCACCTACCTCACCGCATCTCCCAGTGCTCTCCCAAGACATCAGGAGGGGCTGCGTCATTGCTGCTGGCAGCTCCAAAGTCATGTTTTTCTTGAAGAGGAAGAATGTCTCCAGTGCTCTTTTGCCAGCTGAAAAATATTTTGAAGCTGGTAAATGTGTTCTTTTCTTCTCTGCTCTGTCAGCCAGTCACTGCCTGGCTGCACATCTTTAATAGTGTGTATAAAAGGATCTAGCTCAAATTAGAGTTCGTGCCTTGGTGTTGGTTGGCATTAGATTATTGTAGTGGTGTTTTCTGGCCTTGGAAAAAAATCTGTAAGTGTAGGAGTTAGTTTTTTCTTGAAATTTTCTGGAGTGTCTTTTGCAGTATTAACGTGAGTTACTGTTACATGCTGTCTGGGAGGGTGTGGGGCTGCTTGTGCTAGCAGGGAGGAGGGTTCAGGTCATCCATGGGCTGGAGGAGACCTCTGCGCCAGCACTCTGACATGGCAGCAGAAGGGTCCCCAAACTGAATGACCGATACTGTCCATGCTAAAGATAATCTGAATCCTTGCAGCAGAGGACATGCTTTGGGGTGAGAAAGGGAAGAACAGCAGAGAAGGAGAGGGGGTTGATTGTGGAAAGAGTTATGACACTTTCTGCTTGCAGCGAGGTCCTGCAGTCATTTTAATTGGCTGCTGCACAGAAGGGGATGGTAGGGGACAGTCCTCCCATCCAGAAGCCCCACTGTGTGTGAGGGTAACATAAACTCCCACTCTCCCATGAGCACAGCCATGTGTCTGCTTCGTTCCCAAGGTTAGGCTCCAGCACTTCTGTTAAACAGCAGTCAGCTGGAAAGATCTTCTAACTGGTTTTATGCAAATGGGAGCAGATATGTCATGCATGTGTGTTTGCGCACTGGCAGTGTCCCCTATCAAACAATAGATATTGTTTTGTCATGTAAATAGTGCTCAACTGACAGGGCTTGCTGAGAGTTGAGCTTGCTTGTACTGAGTGGTTTTGACGTGTGTGTATGTACGCAGGTGTTGAAAGAGTGGGGAGTAACAAAGCTGTGAAACTTCAATGAGATAAGCCAAATTAACCCCCCAAATCATGTTTTATGGAAAGCGTGTAAGTATATAACTTGTGTGTTGCATGAGGGAGGTCAGGGCTACATAGCAGAGATGTAAGTAAGAGGGGAAGAAGAACAATTGTTTGCGTACAAGATTCGTTATGTCTAAGCAATGACTTGAAACTGCCTCTGATCTTCATCACTGGTCTCCACGTGTCTGTGCCTGTCTCCAAGAGCATTCTGCCTGGCAGGTGCAACTCTGGATGTTGGTTTTGATGGTCCTAGGCATTGCCTGAGAGCTGCCAGGCAGCTGAGGATTTACATTGAGTGCAGGCCAGGCAAGGGAGATGGACTGGACAAAGCATCTGGGGAAGCTGCGGCCGCTGTGTCCCCGTGTTTGTCCCCAAGCGGGGCTGGCTGTCAGTCCGGCAGCAGGCGGCCGCCTGCAGTGAAGCAGTGACATCAGTCAGTCTGCTCTGGTTGTGGTGGGAAACCTGATGAGCAACTGTCATGCAGATGCTCCCTGGGAGGCTGCTAAATAGTCATTGTTGAAGTAATTAATAGCAACAAGTGGAAAAAAAAAAAAGCTCAGAAAATGCTTTCAGATGTCCCAGACAGTGGTGATACTTAGGGTGATGAATATGCAACTATCCATATGAAAACTGAATGATTGTACCTGCCACAATAAAATACGTAATGAAAACAGTAAACCCCCCCTGCCCCACCCAAGACCAACATATAAATCTACTAACAGTTTATGCAGATGTCCAGTTCAAAATGTTGACTGGTATAAAACCTAACTCCAAAAATAGAATTGATGATGTTGTAAATGAAAGAAGAAAAGTGACTCAAAAGCACATTGTTCTCGACCTGGTGGGGGGCTTTACTGTTTTCCAGATGAAGCTGTTGTTGGCTTTCACAATTACACCTTTGACTGATTTTTAACTGTCTTTTGGGGCAGGGTGGGATGAGAGGCAATGTCCTCCCTTTAGCAAAGTATATAGATATTTTTCCTGAGTAGTTTAAACTGGATCCATGGTGGAACTAAAGAAAAATCACCTAAAGGGAGGTACTGCTGCATGTCTTGGACAAGCCTGTTTAAAGTCTGCTGAGAGAAATGGCAGATACATCAGCATCCTGCAGTAAATGATAAATGTGTTCCAGGAAACCCACTCTTTCTAATGCAATAATCCACTCTGCTGAATAATGCTGTTATTCTGAAGTGAATACAGTCTTAGTGTTTACGTCATATTTTATGTATGACAAACTGCTTTGCAAAGAGGCTGGATGAGAAAAAGAGCATTTTATAGGTTTTATACTGTTATGTACTAATAAAAAAAGAAACCTGTTTTGCTGTGAGAGTCAAGCAAAGAAGAGATGAGCAGTATTTAGATGTAGGAAATTTTCTTAGAAAGAGGATTATTATAAATTAGTTGGTGTTTTTTTGCATTTCTAGCATTCCAACAATTAGTAGCTTTTATTTCTCTCCCAAAACTAAATGGTCTGGCTCCATATCTTAATATTGGGATATTCCAAAATGTTTTAGACTAATTTTATTAAATTGTTTATGTTGAATAAAATAAAGCTACTAAGTGCTGAGATTTTTTTCTTGGATTACAGGCTCCCCAGGGAAGTTGTGACAGCCCCAAGCCTGCCAGAGTTCAAGAAGCATTTGGACAATGCTCTCAGGCACGTGGTGGGATTTTTGGGGCCATGTTGTGTTGGGCCAGAAGTTGGACTTGGTGATCTTTGTGGATCCCTTCCAACGCATGAAATTCTGTTATTCTATGATTCTGTGATTCTATTCAGCATAATTTCTGGTGATAAGCTAAAAAAGAGAATTTGGGATCCCTTGCAGAAAACTGCGGTCCCTTCTTTTTTTCCCCTTTCGTCTTGTACCTCAGCACACATGGAAACTTTTTGTTAGCTATGTAAGCATTCTTTTATTCAAGTACTAATTTAACTTAGTGATTGCATTGAGAATGACCTGTGCTCTGGCATTTCATCTTTTCCATTTAGCAGAGGGAGCTTCTTAAAATTGATTAGCTCATAGCTCCTAAATCTTTCATAGTTTTGGCTTTTTTCACTTCTCTCAGCGGGGAAGCTGCTGATTTTAACCCTTTGCACGAATTTAGGAGAGTTTGTTGCTTAGCCTTTCAGTATCTGTGGTGTTTGTTTCCTGGACTGTCCTTTGGCTTTTGAAAATCATCATTCCAGTGCTTTTTTTTTGTTACTGACGTGTAGGCGCTACGGCCACTGAAGCAGCCTGGCAGCAGTTTGGAGGGGAGGGAGCTGGGGAGGGGAGAGGTGCAGGGAGTGTTTTTTGCCAGCTCTGCCAGTTGCATGGAAGAGAGGACAGAGCTGGGAGCTTTACAGCCCTGCCACCGAGCAGCCAGCTGCCCACTCACCCCAGACATCTCCTAAGCATCTGTAGGGCAGTGTGGCTCAGTGAACTGCGAGCATAATCCGTGGGGATGCAGCTGGACCTCAACGCCTGGGGACGGTGCCTCGCAGCTGCCGATTGGGAGCACTAATCCACAGTCAGCCTGTCCTTTTCCACACTCCACCGATGGGGTGAGCACATTATCCTCGGAAGGGATTGACCCACAACAAAGCAACTGAAGCTGTGGGCATCACATCTGCCCAGTTTCCTTGGAGAGACTTGGGAAGTAGGTGTTGCTTTCCCAGCCCGCCCCAGGTAAGTAATCTGATTTTAAACAAAGAAGCACAGAGATGGCTTTTTCATTTAAAAATATGTTAAAGCAAAATAATTTTTTTCGTTGTTGTTTTGAAAGCATAAGGTTTGAATATTCTCTTGCCCTGTGCCTCCCTTGAGCTTCTGGATCTTGGGGGTGATAATGAGGGATTTAATTCCGGGCAGCAGGTGCTGGCAGCAGGGATGCGATGCAGTGCCTGTAATCGTGTTGTCAGGTTCATTTTGCACCATCTGGGTGTGAAAGGTGCAGTCAAGCTTTTAATTGCAGTCCTTGGGCATCTGGTACCTTCTTCCTGCTGCTGGGGGTGCAGACATGGTCAAGGAAAGCTCTGTGTGTCTGAGGCACATAGAGAGTTAAAGCTGGGGGGAGCGATGCCACTGCTAGTGTAGCCACTGTGCTGGGAATGAGTCCCTGGGGAGGGGAATGAGAAGGCTGTTCCCACTTCCACTGTTCACCCATGATCTTTTTCTACCAGCTCAGGAGAAAAGGAAAGTTGGTCTTTCAGTTGTCTGGGCTTCCTATTCTAATTGGACGCGCTTTTCTGAATTGCAGATAATCCCAGTTGAGGAGATGTAAAGCAGATGTGGTAGGGAATGTGACCTGTTGTTTGAGCAGGAGCCAGGCTCCTGCTGTGACTGCCCTCTGGGAACAGGAGCAACACCTGCTGGAGACCTGGGCTAAGTGGGAGATACCCCTGAAAGACCAATAGCTGAATCAGCTCCTCGCTGTGCTTTTATTTATGGTCCAAGTGGTGGAAAAGACAAGAAGGCAAACTCCATGATAGCAGTGACACAGTCACAGTCCATCATTCCAGTGTGGCTGGGCATGGCAGGAGGAGGCTCATCATCTCAGCATGCTGCAGTAATGGGATGGCAGCGTGAGAGAGGGAGAACAATTAAACTAGGGAGTATGATTTCCAGCATTTACCTTGCATAGGTTAACCAGACTTTTCCAGCCCTAGATTGTTGAGATGTTAGTGTCTTTCTAGTGCTGTGGCTAAGATATGATGAGCATCTATGGTTTCTGCAGACTTGCTCAGAAATGTCAGTGTGTCAGGAAAATGTCTCCATTGAGACTGAGATTTTTGTAGTGAATATGCAAATCTGTCAGTGACAATGTCACTGCATTGTTTTGGTTTTGCTTTGTTGTTTGTTTTGTTTTGTTTTGTTTTTTAATTTAAGAGGTAAGAAAACCAAGCAGGTTCTGACCAGAGATGTTTTAAGATGTCAGTGTATTGTGCATGCCTCCAGCCAAAGTGTTGGCAGCCAGCTTGGGGTTTAGGCTGGGGACAAACAAGTGATGGCACAGTTCACCTGGACACTACCACTGCACAGGCACGGGCTGGCACAGAAACACACCATCGTCTGCCTGAAAAGCTCCCTGTTGTAAGGTGTGCTCTGCACTGTGTACTGGTCACAGCGGGGAGCTGTGGGGTGTGCTCCTCGCTTATGGAAGCACCACTTCGGGATGTGATGGGAGAGTCAGGGATGTGTTTGGAGCAGGGGGCCAGGATCATGTGTGGGTGGTGGGGGGTGTGGAGGGAGGGTGGGTGTTCCACTTGCTTCAGAAGCATAAGTCACTGAAAATCAAATACTTGAGGAGGTAAGGTTGAAACTTGTGTTGTTTGTCACAGATCAAATTACTAAGTGTAGGCCATCTGTGTTTCTTGGCGCTTTATAAATGGTTTGTACTATAATGTGTACAGCACTCTGCCAGAAGAACAGGGTATGATGTGCTTGTGAAGGACACGAGGGGTTTTCCTTCCATCTTCCCTATTTTCCATGTTACCAGGGTACAAACTGTGTCCATCACCCTGAGGGTGTGGGTAAAACCAGTCCAGTAGTACAGGGTACAGCACCACTCCTCAGTTGTCCTATGTTATGCTGACTTTGAGGCACAGAAACTCTTTATCTGGTTTCTCTGAATAAATGTGCAGCTGTTTCCATGTTTCTTCAAACATGTTTACACTTAGGAAGAGAAAGGTGAGGAAAAGCCAACTTAAATCTTTTACCCAGAAATGGTATTGCCTAATGCTTATACTTAGAAATCAAGAGTCAGTTACTTGAAGTTTTTACTAGCTTTGGCATAACTTTCTATTGACCTCAAGAGAAAGCAGTAACTTTTCTATGCTTTCAAGGGCCTTTTTTCTAAAATGCATGTAATATTCTTCTGCATATTGTTCACCTCATAGAGTGTTCTAAGAATTAAAGCTCATAAAGTGATCTAAGATTTGTTAATATAAATTACCTTAGGAGTGCAAATGAAATTCTGCTACTGTCTACTACTTCCAATTAACCTACAGTTTTAGTTATTGCTGTTCTGAGATGGATTTAAAGGATAACATAAGGTCGAAAGACATGGTATTCCAGTATCGATCTCCAAGATCATCTGGACCCTGCACCTATTACTCTTCAACTAGGCAGTGTGTTTAGTACTGCTGGCTGTTGAGGAGCAGTGCAGTGATATTTCAAGAGAGGAGGACAGGTAATTTGTAAATACACTGGCTATCTTGAAGGCGTTTTTCCTGTACTGAAGCAATTAAATACTAAAGTGAGAAAAGCAAAAATAAAGCTGGAATCTTCCCCAGTTGGGCAGGTTCTGGATCCCACAGCTCCAAGTGATCAGTTGATATATTTTCTGTAATTATATCAGAAAACTCTTTTCAGCACTGATGGCTCTTTGGATGGGTCAGTGGAGCCTGGGCAGACAAACATACTCACAGCTTGCATGATGAGTGCTACATCGGAATTGTTTCTGGAGTCAGTGGGGCATGATGTTAGCTCAGTGGGGAGAACATAATTTCTCAGTGACAGCAAAGATGAGTGTTTCCCAAGTGCAGGTTGTGATCTCTCGCAGCAGTGTCAGCGGTGTCCTTGGGATGGTTCTGGGGAGGCTGTGAAGCATTTTATACTTGTGAGGGAACAGTCAGCTGCCTTTAATTGCTGACTGCACTTAATCCTTCCAGGGCAGAGGTTTGTATATTTATATCAGCAGCCAGTAACTATAACCTATTCTTGTTCATTTGGCCAACAGTAGTTAACCCATCCTTGGCTAATTAAAGACCGGGAAACCTGGCAGGGGGAGAGAGGATGAAAGGGGACCACACAAATAGAAGTCAGGCTGAAAGACCATTAGGCTCTCAGAAAGTTTAAGGATTTTTTGTCTCAACCAAGGGGAGGGAATGAGGGCACATTGAAAATGTACAGTCTACATCCCTCCACCTTACAACAGCAGTGCAATGTCTTCCGAAGGTTCTGAGGAGTTTTCGTGTTCCCCTCCCAAACCAATGCAAAGATGAACGCTCAGGGAGGAGCTGCTGTAGTGCTCTGTTTCTGAAAGCTGGCTGACAGCAGTGTTGTTTTCTGATCCATAGGTCCAATGGATGGCATAGCAATAACATCACTGTCCAGGGAGCTGGAATCCTTCCTTGCCTGCCTGCATGCTGCTTGAACTGATCCCAAGCCTTTGTTTTCGGATTGAAGAAACCTGAAAACCTTTCTCTCCTAATTCATGAGCCAGCAGGATGTGGTCGCCGTGCTTTCAGAACGCCTGCTTGTAGCCGCCTACAAAGGCCAAGTGGAGAATGTGGTGCAGCTTATCAACAGGGGTGCCAAGGTAGCGGTTACCAAGGTAACGAGAGAAAAACGCTTTGCAAAAGCCCTGGGAACTAATGTAACTCTTCTAGACCATTGTCTGTGAAAATGCCCTCCTAGCTTTACCAATCTGAATGTGACTGAAGTTAGTGTTCAGATTTCCTTAAAGTGTGCACTTAATAACTCACACAAATTTGCCATATAGTGCACGTCTTGTGTTTTTACCCTTTGCAGTGGGTGCAGCTGTGATGGACACTTAGTCCTTGCAAACACAGTGTGTCGACAGAGGGGAGCAACGTTTTTTCAAAGCGTGCATTGACTTTTGAACATTGTGTGACCTGATGAATGGAGCGATTCATCACTGTCAAGGGAAGGCAGTTCAGGGCACCCATCTCCCTGGGTGAGGGGATGGGGAAAAGCCACCTGTCGTGGCAGGGTAAAGGGACGCAGAAAGTGTTTCTTGCTGCTAAAGTCTCTTGTTGCAGCAGCCTCACTTACACCCAACATCTTCATTGATTAGTTCTGTGTAGTCCCTTAATCAGTCCCAAACTTGGGGCTTGCAAATTGTGTTCCCCATACCTTTGAGAAAAGTAAGAGTAAAAGGATTTCTGCTTAGATACAAGTGAGTTCAAACTGATATTCACCTATTCCTAATGCTCAACATGTTATAAATAATACTGTCTTAGAAAAGATGAGATGTAATTGCCTGTTGCAGAAAAGGTTTGATCAGCAAAAAACCTTAAAAAAAACTAGGTAAGTCAAATCTATAACATAAAATTTGGGGGGTGCTGTTTTGTTGAACTGTTGTTCTCCATCCTATCTACTTTTATTTATGTTTCCATATTCGTTTTGAACATTACATGTGTATGGAAGCTAATATTTACATTAGCACATTTGATAAAAAGAGGAAAAGACAGAATGCTTATCTGTCAGTGACAGGTGTTTTCAGTCCCTTCACAGTGTTTGAGTTTTAGATAATATTTATTTTGAAAGTTGGAGTGAACGAAGGACAACCTGTGTTTGTAAGTTTTGTTTGCCAAAATAAGTAGCCTCTTGGTGGTAGATACAAAGCATGAACAGTCCCATGTAGATGGCTCTTTGGTTCTGTTGTCCAAGCAGCTCTGTAGCTGATGATCAGCTATTAAAGGCAGTCAGTAATAGACCAGGAAATACTGACTTACACATATCTGAATGGCAGCTCAGGGTTTTGTGGTTGTGTTTTCTTTCATTTGTTTGTTTTTTCGTTTGGTTTTTTTTTTTTAAGATGATGAGCTTTGAGGCTGCTGAGGGACCTCTACTGATTACAATAAGAAACAAAGAGTGTAGGTTTGACTTTGAAACACAAAATCAGGTTAATTTGATATAATGCAGGTTTCCTAGAGTTGACAAGTTTTTCTTTCCTGTATGACATATGTGACTCCCTTGCTTTGTCGTTCTGCCCTGTGTGGAAAATCAAAACAAAGCTTATTTAGCAGCAAAATTGCAGCCAGGTGCAAAGTGCTGGTGTTTCTGTGAAGACATGCTTGCCAACCATGCTAGAGAGCTGTGAGCTCTGAGGCCATCCCTGTAGCTCACCAGGTACTACAGCATTGTAGCTTCTTTCCTAGAAGTTGTGGGTCATCCCTGAGGAGCCCAGAGAGGGAAGATTACAAAAGCTGTCGCTGTTGTCATTCTGGATGCATCCCAGCATACTGACAGGCAGTACTGATGAGGTACTTGGGTAGCCTGGTGACAAGCCCTGCTCAGAGGAAATGAAGTCAGATCTGCAAGACTGTGGAGGAGTGCACACAGAAGAGCAGGGACTCTCTCAGATCAGCAGCCATGGCTGTGTGTACAGGGTGTTTTGAAGGCACACAGAATCTTACTCCTCCCACGCTGTGAGCCAGAGAGAGCTGAGCTCAGTGCGAACCAAGAGGTGTGAGACCAACGCGGTGCCCTGACCAGAGCCCATCCGTTCAGGCTCCGTGATGTCCTGTCCAGGTGTACACAGTGCGGAGTTTGCATCTGGCTCTCACCCAGCCAGCCAGCTGCATTGGGAGAGCTTGTGCATATTTGCCTATGAAAGGCTGTATAAACATACCCTGGAAGAGCTTGGCTTGCTAATCTGATGGCACACAGAGGCTGGAAGGAGAAAGAGCTGTTTAAAGTTAAGGACAAGGTTGTCACAAGAGCAGGGACGTATAAATTAAACTCAAGTATATTGAAACTGGAAATTTGGAGAGGTTTTGTAGCCATCACAGCAACAGGTTCTTGTGCAGTCTTCTACTAAGCAGAACAAGCACAAAATAAGGGCAACTTTCAGGATAGAGGTTCTTAATTTTAGAATGGAAATTAGATAGCAGACTTTTTGTAGTGCAGTAAAATAGACCAATCTTTCCGATAAATTGAAACCCAGAACCCTCTTCTCCCCCAAGATAAAACTTATTGCACAGTGAAGCATAAAAATAAATTTATTCATGTGCATGCCTTAGTTCTGGTTTACCTGTATGCTTTCTGATTATATTAGTAGTTTTCAGTTTGTTCTGCCTAATCATAAATTATAGGGGTTTCCTTCCAAAAAAGAAAAAAAAAAAAAAGCATTTGGTAGTTGTCAACCAAACTTCCTGCTGAATTCTCTGGGTTTTTTTGGAGAAAGACACATGGAGACAAAGCTCTTCGGAGGGAAAGAAAATGTTTCCCCATTCTCAGCAGGCTTTAAATGTATTTCTGATCCGCATCTGTAAGCACAGACCAATTGTGAATAACATCGCAGAGCCACAGATTAAAGTGTCCAGCACTGAGAGATAAATGCTAGAGTTCTTTATTCAAAAAGAATTAATTGAGCATAGCTCAAGAAAAATGAAGGATATTTTCTGTAGGAAACCAATTACTAGCAAGTACCTTGTATCTGACTTGTCCACTTCTGTTTTTGTCCTGTGTGGAAGGTCATATGATGTGGTTAATTGTTGCCTCAGTAAGCAACGACTCAGCTGCAAAGTAGTATTTCATTTTTGTCACTTCTGAGTAGATGATTTCAGGAAAAAAGAGGAAGAATATGAAAGAAACAAAATCCAATGGAGAATACACATACACATGTCCAGGTGCTGACTTCAGCATTATGGTGAGGATGCACTTGTTCCACTTTGACAGCATTACTAGCAAGGCATCTGTGCAGGTGAAGTCAGTATGGAAATGTGCACCTCCTCTGACTCCAGTGACGGACACTTGGTCTCATTCCAGATTTGGGGCCTTTTAAAATATGTAAAGAGGAGGTGATGTCTGCTGGGGCACACAGGTGACAGCAATCTGACATCAGGGAGCCCACAGTGGGCTGGTGGCACTGTGTGGCACATGCATTGAGCACTTGTTGTGGTGCTGGACCTCTGCCCCCAGCCCCATGGGGTTGTGACCCAGGGCAGGTGTGGTGCTCAGCAGAGGCTTTGTGGCTCTCTTCTCAAAGCGCACCTGTTTGGTCAGGGTGCTCTGTTGGTGCTCTGCCTGATGTGACAAAGAGATAATTTCCATTTTTACACCTTTTTGTTTGACATTCTTTACAGGTGTGAAATGTGTAGCTGATTCCTTTATGAAAAGGGAAGAAAATACTCTGAACAACTGGTCATACATACTGGCTGATCCAACAAGCAGGTGCCCTTATCAAGTACTTTGATGAATAAGCTGCAAAAACTGGAAAACTAAGAACTTAAGCCTTTTCTTCCAAGCAAGAAGGCTGGTCGTCCCTTCTTTCAGTCCTTTTGTAGTAGAGCTCTCTTTCAGTGAAATTATTTATAGCTGCATCTTTGACACAAAAGCCCTGGGACTATTCCTGAGCTGATGTGCCTTGCTATCCTCCTAGGATGTTCTTGTCCTTTTCCTGAGGGTATGGGGTTCGCATGGCCAGGTTTTGGTAGCAGGAAGAGCTATGGGTGTGGTTTCTGTGAGAAGCTGCTAGAAGTTTCCCCAGGTCTGGCAGAGCTACTGCCAGGTGGCTCCAAGATGAATGTGCTGCTGGTGAAGGCTTGGCCAATCAAAAATGGTGGTAACCCCTCTGGGATAACTTATTAAGGAAAAAAAAAAGTTATAGAGAAGATGTAATTACAACCTGGGAACAGCAGTGAGAACATGTGAGAGGAACAACTCTGCAGACAGCAAGGTCAGGACAGAGGGGGAGGAGGTGCTTCAGATGATGGAGCTGAGATTCCCGTGCAGCCCATGGTGAGGCAGCTGACCCCCTGCAGGCCATGGAGTTTCATGGGGATGCAGAGATCCACCTGCAGCCTGTGGAGGCAGATCCATACCAGAGCAGGTGGGTGCCTGAAGGAGGCCTGTGAATCCATGAGAAACTTGTGCTGGAGCAGGTTCTTGCTTTGATCATAGCTATAAAATGGAATTCTGCAAAGAATGGATCATCATTCAGAAAAAAAGCCCTAAAGAAATGCAAAAGGTAGTGCTTCTGTTTTGAGTCAGTAATCGTTTGATTTAACTTTTGAAGTAGTCATGTTATGAACATTGTGGCAATACTTTTATAATGCTGGGGTACTTTAAGTCTCAACTTCAGAGCATGCTGAGTTCTTTAAAGCAGCCTCTCTTTTTCTTCTTTTTTAAGCTAAGACAGAAACAAAAAAATGAATGTATTTTGGTGCTTTCACATATTTGCACCCCTTCAGTTTGAAAAGCTATTTGTGTCTGTTTTAAACAATAAATAAAGATAAATTAAAGGGGACTAACAAACACTTAGAAACTTGCTGAATGCCTGTTGAGGTCAATGAGAAGCTTTCTGCTGACTTGAGTGAGCAGGTTATTCATGGAGAACAGTCTAACAAATCATCAGTGTGAACAATGTGATGGGACTTGGATTTTGCTTTCAGGCTCTCCAATAAATTGTGGACAGGTCTGTTTTTTGTGAGTGCAGAACAGATGAATAAATAACAGTCCTTGTGCATCCCAAGAGTAGGGTGAGATGGAGAACTGAATGTACCTGCAGAAAAGTACCTACACATACATAAACACAAGGAAAGATCATGGAGCTCATGGTGCTAAGGCCCCCTGTATGGGTTTGGTTGTGGAGTGCATATACACTGGCAGCAATGCTAAGAGGATTCTGCTTTTAAGTGGCGTGTATCGACAGCTGCCTGTCAATGTCTGGAAGTTGGAGCACAGATTTAATGCAAACAAACATCTACCCTTGCATTTTACTGCTGAAGTTCATGTGTCTGTTTGCAGTGCTTGGCTGCAACCCGATACACCCCACAGCTACAGCAGTGTGTCACTGTTGGAAGTTGAAGCCTTAGTCCAATAGGTCCCATTTATTTTGTCAATAAGTCCATGACACAGGACCATTTGTATGATTTGTTGCCTGATGAAGCAATTGTTTACATTTGAATAGAAGTTTAAATTGCTTTTTTTTTTTTTTTAACATATGAATGACTGCTTTATTGGTTCATTAATCCCAAGTTGTAGCAGTCCCTCATTTGTATTTTTAACAACCCCCAAAACATTACAGTTCTTATTTGGCAAGGCTCACAAACTTCTAAGTCAGTAATCTGCATGTGGAACAGTCCCTGGGCTTGGTGCTGTGTCCTTGAAGTGAGCATCTAGGAGACACTCTGGTTTGTATGTTTTCTTTCCCCTTAGGACCCTTGTGTGCATTCAGATAAACCCCCTCTTTGCTGCTGCATTGAGTGCAGAAGGTCTTTGTGGAGGAGACACACAGAGGGAGTTTTGTCTCTCTGCCTTCATCTCTCTGCTCCCTATATATTTTGGGTAGGATGAATGGTGTGAGAGAAGAACTTGGTGGACTGGTGGTTTGACTTAAAGACATGAAGGCAAGAGCAGCCCTGACTTGTGGCATGGACTCATTTAGTGTTTGTCTCCAAAGCTTGCTCTATTCCAAGTTCGTCATCACAGCATGAGGGAGGGGCACCCAAACTGCCTTGTCTCTTCCTCACAGTTTGTTCTGGATTGGTGTGTGCGTATGTGTGTGCATTCATACCTGTGTGTACCTATGCGTATGTATATATTTGTGTGGGGATTTGATGTTTGTCCAATGTTTGCATTGCCTGCACTGGAACATTGTCCAGCTGTACCACCCATCTCTGCTCTCATTTTGATGTTGCTGGGAAGAAAAAGAAAATCTGGCATTGCTGGTTCTTGCAGAGTTGTGATTAATCTTGAGATGATCTGTGCTCTCCAAAAGCCTGAGACTCTAATCAAGATAATATGCTGGAACTGATCTTCCTTCCCAGTCTCCTCTTCTGGTTAGTGTCATAGTTTTTGTTTGTAGTGTCCCTTTAACATAGGAAGAACTCAAGGACTGCATGTGTGCAGAAACTCTGGTTCCTGAAGGCGTCTCTTTAGGATTCTCCAGTAGGTGAGATGCCTCTCAACCTATGTTCTGGATAGAAAATCTGAAACACATGAACACTCTGGAATAAAAATGATCCTCCAGTTCAACCATGCCAGCAGGCATAGTTCATGTGGCAATTGCCCAGGAAGGTGTGTTTGGTGAGGAAAATATGTCCCTTGTATTCAAATAAACTCCTATTCTGCTTTCATAGCTTACTTTTAACATAGTACCTTTAACTTCATGTCAGCATTTTTTAGTGGTTAGAGCTGGTTATCTTATCAGAAAGTTTCCCTGCTGGAATATATATTCGTGTTGCTGACACTTTCCTTTTAAAGCATATGAGCTGACTTCAAGTTGGGTTTGTTCGGGATTTTTCCTTCCCCATGCACAGAATGCTATAAATTGTTTTCATGGTGTATTAATAACCTTCCAGGAAGTGAGATAGATGCCTGGATTAGGTGATTTACTTATTGGCATTAAGGAATGTTGAAAGTCAGGACCCATAAATCTGAATGTGCTGAGGCACACATTCATAATCCAAATATAACTGTTCATTGTTGGGAATGATTTGTCAATTTGGGCTTTTTAAAAATTTTATTTTATTCTTTTTTTTTTTTCTTTCTTTCTTTATTTCTTTTCATCCCTCTATTGTCTGGGGATTTTATGCCTCCTGCTATTGAGTTAGCTGGAACAGAAACATACCCCTGGCTCTCCTCCAGGCTGATGGAGTAGGAAGTGGCCAGTGCAGCTCAGTGCCCTTAGTTATTGGGACAGGATTTTAGGGACCTGTGGCCAGATCAAACCAGAGGAACCTGGGCAGGAGGCTGGATGATGCCCAGGGGCAGTGGTGACAACAAAAATGAGCCCTTCCCATGCCTTTAGCAGGGCAAGAATGGAAGTTTCTCTCACAGGACTGAACTGCTGCTGCCAGCAGGGGAAAACATGCAGGTTCTGAGAGACCCACACGTCATAGTGTGAGCGAGCATTTTGTCCTCAGATCTGCCCCTTTAAGTCAATAAGGTAGGACAATAAATCAACACTTAGTGTTTCTGAAGCACAGCACAACTAATCAGTAATGGCCCAAACATTTTGCCCTCAGCCATTCTGTTGATTACCTACAGTGTTTTTCCTTGGAAGAGGCTGAGTTAACAAGGCTTTACCAGATATGTGGGTATGGGGTTTGCTGTAGGAAAACAATCTTGTCTTGAGCTTGGTTCATTATATACTTGAAGTAGTTTTCTTACTGAAGAAGTTGCTTAAAACCTCAGAGAGCCAGTGGTTGCCTTCTGTGTACTTCAAGCCACTAGCCAGACAGCTCCTGAAGTGTTTGCCCCTTCTGTGGTTGATGTATTAGGGCTGTTTATCTTCCTTTGCAGGATAAATCATTGGGTGGAAAAACTGACAACAGCAGCAGTAGTGAAGGAATAGATATATAATAGATGCAGGTGAAGAGTCACATAACTTTTAATGTGATCATCACAAAATGCCTAGTGGAGAAAACAGCATTCTTTGTGAAGATACTTGATGAATTTCGCGATTGCTGGAATCCCGTTTTCTTTACTGCCATTAAATAATCTGCAGTGAACAGTTTTAGTGTTATTGTTTCACAGATTCAAGGTGCTTCACTCACTGTGAGATTTTAGAGAGAGAGAGGTAAAAATAAGTATTGTCTAAAAAAACCTGACAGATCTTTAGCAAAGTGAAGTTGGTTGTCATACACGTGAAGTTCACTTGGAGTGACTACAGGCCTTCCATTCCTTTTCAGGGAATCTGTCATGTGCAGCAGCTCAGTAATTCTTATATCTGTTGCAAAGACAGTGTCCATTACAATATATTAGCCAGTTATTGCAAATTGACTGTACAGAGGGAAGGGGACAGCAGTTGATAGCTCTGTGCTCCAGAGGGACAGAAACAAAAAGGTCATGAATTCTGCTTAGGCATGGACACAGAGCCAGATCTGAACTTGTAAGGACGTACCCTTATGTGAATGTAATATCCCTTTTGTAGAGTGTCATCAGCATAAACTGAAATGTTGCAGAAGGTGGAGAAGTTTTCAGCTTTCACAAAACCAAGGTAAAGCCTTTGTCACACTAATGCATGTCAGTTGCTACTATTGGAGGTTTCAGACAGGTGCAAACAGAAGAATGATGAAAAGGAGATAAAACTCTATTCAACTACCATGCATAAAAATTCATCTTAAGGTACTATTATTTTCTTCTCATTCATAGCATGGCCGGACCCCCTTGCATCTTGCTGCCTACAAGGGTCATCTCCACGTTGTCCAGGTTTTATTGAAGGCAGGTTGTGATCTGGATATTCAGGATGATGTAAGTAGATGCAACCTTCTAATTTGGGGTGGAGGGGAAAAGGTGATTTGCAAATAACAGTAGACATTCACTTCTTTGAAGTAGGATTAAATGGAAGTAAAATCTGTCTATTTTCCAATTCAGAGATGTAACCTCTAATTTGGAGATGCAAAAGTGCATGGGAAACAATGTAAAATGTGGTGGTTTTCAGTGAATAGCTTAGTCCTCTTGTTCCAGCTGCAGAGCTTTATAAGAGCTCTGCTTGTGCCAGGCAGGTGTGAGAGTCATCATCTGCTGCTTCTGGTGGAAATGCATTGGGAGTTCATTGTGGGAACCCACTGGAGGATATCAGGTAGGGGACACAACCCGCTGCAATGTTTGCCTGAACTGGGAGATGCTTTTTGAGTAGACACAACCCTCAGCATCCAGAACAGCTGCCCATAGCACAGTGCTGTGCCATGGGTAGACCATCCTGATGGCACCCTGCTTCATGTGGGGGTGGCACATCTCTGAGGTTATTGTGTGGTGAGGCATCAGCACAAAAAACAGCTTTGAATTTAGCCAAGGGTAGTTTGTGTTCATTTGGTAAAATACATAAGTTGTTGGAATTTCTTGGGTTTCTGAAAGAGTAGTTCTAATCTAGGAGTGGGCTTTAAGGTACTTTGGAGTGACAGGTAATGTGGTTTTAGTTCCCTTGCTGGTGAAAAAAGGTATATGCTGAAATGTGCAATAGCAGTGGAATTACCATGATTTCTCCAAAATAATTACTAATTTCTGATGGCATGCTGGAAGAAGTTGGAGGTAGGGTTGCTTTTGTTCCCCCTGTAATATATATAAGGTGGAGAGTCTTCAAAGGCCATAGAGGTCCAAAGGTGTTAGCAGAGGCACCTGTTTGACTAGTACTAGGACACTGGAAATGTCTAGGTGCCTTTTAAATATGCCCTAGGGCATTTGTTTGCACCTAGAGAGTTAAAAGTCTTAGAAACTGGAAAACTGGTTTCTTTCTCTGTGTGAGTAGCTGATTCCCTGTGAGACAGGAGCAGTCTGCCTGACAAGCTTGGGGCTGGGGTACTGATGTGGCCAGCTTTCTGCAGGGAAACTTGTTTTTCCAGGAAGAAAATTTGTTTCCTCCTATTCTTTCCCTGTGCCCATCTGTGAAATGGAGCAGATTTACAAGTGCAACGGGGGGATCAGTTTATTCAGATGTATCCTGGGTATAGTTTTTGACTTCTCCCAGCAGAAATGGTTCATTAGGTATTTAAGACAAAATTGCAGATACTTTCCAAATACAGCTGGTTTTCCTGAGAAAAGAAAACTACTGATTTCAGAAAGCAAGAGCTTCCACTGATTTGGTCAAATTGAGTTTCTGTGGAAACTGTTTTTTGAATAAGTCTGGTTCATTTGTTTTAATCATCTAGGAATAAAGTCAACACTGTTTATATGTAAATGTTATAGCCATGATGGAAAAACAGTAAATCAGTGTTTAGCATCATTTCAGTTCAGTGAAGAGTCTTGCACTTGTAGAAATACTCAGCTCATTATAGACATACTTCCTTATGAGCTTCTCAGGGGCTTTGTTCATAACAATTGTATACTGCTTCTAAATGTGGTGAATAATATGAGCAGAGTAGATGCATACTGGATTCATAGATACTGTTTCTTTAAAATGTATTTTGATGTGTAGCTCTGTATTTAGTAGTTGTAGTAATTTGGTTGGGATTGAGGAGAGCCTAAGGAGTTCCTGAATTTCAAAGGGTATGTTTGGCTTTGTCTTCTAAGAGGAAGTCTAGAGCTCCAAATGAAGACTTTTTGCTTGCAATAGGTATTAACTAAAATATTTCTGCTTTCCTTTTACATAGGTCTTCAAAGAAGGTTCTCTGCTTATGGCTTCTCCTTGTATAATTAATTTTTACAGTTTAGGCCCCACAGAATATGTTTGTAGTCACTTTTAGTTGCAATCTCTTGATTATGCCTTCAGTCACTTTTACTGTGTGCTTATGTGGCAGTGAAGGCATCTTAGTCTCAAGTGTTGATTAACATCTGTATGTTTCATTGTTTTTCAGGAATACAGATTTAGGTTCAGATACGAAAACATCTGTAAGAGTGGGGAGTATTATATTTAATTGAAAAGCAAATTATTTTGTTGGTTTTGGTCTATGGCATTGTTGTGATAGCGTGCAAAAATCCAAAAAGATGATCTACATTTCATTTTTCAAAATAATGAGAAAAACCTAAACACTTTATTTTGGACTTTTGATCAAATTCAAGACTAAGTTTTAATTACCCAGATGATAAGCAGAAACTTAAAAGCTGCTAATTGTTGTGGAGAGATTAAAATGCTCCCTTTCATGTTCTACAGATATATTCCCTAAGCACGGTAAGAGCCTTAAGAATTAGTTGAAGAATGACCTCCAGTGGCCTGGAGTGGGATTATTATGAATTTCAGCCGGTGGAGTCCAGCTCTGTAGAATATGCCACTCCGGGAGCTGGCTCCTTCCTTCTCCCTGCCAATACTGACAACTCTTACTGGGATCCCAGTGCCATCTCTCAGTGGTCAATGAGTGTCCATACAGCACACACCTCAGAAATAGTCCAGGAGAAAATTGTCCCGGTGAAGGAAATCAAGGATGAGAAAAATAAGAGAAACCAGAAGAGAAAGGCTAGGAAGGACCCTAGAAGATCAGAAAGAGAGAAGGAGGTTAGAACTCTTGTGCATCAGCCCTGCCTTGCACCTGACGCCCGTCGCGGTGCATGCTGCGAACCCGCGGTGCGGCGCTCCCGCCTGGCCGCACTCCCTGCGCTGCATGGCTGCATGGCCTGCTTGGCGCTCCGTGCTCTGCATCCATCCCTGCCCTGCCTGCACCCTTGGAAATCTAACTGGGAAAGCAAGTTGATCTAAAACCAAGCCCAAAGGCCCCAAAACTTTCTTTCTGGAAGCTCCGGTTTAAGAAGCAGAAAATTAGTTTCAAATGGAACAATAGCCCAGGGTTCATAATCATTTTTAGCTGAATGAAAATATGCAAAGTGGCTTATTGCTGTGGTCCCGTTTCATTTAAACTGTAATTTGTTTTGTTCATGATTATTTTTCATGCCTTGATCACTTCTGCTGGTCATGCATCATCATTTATTGTGCAGAGTGAAGTTGTTCTTAACTGTGTATCGTGACTGCCTCTCTAGCAAAAGAGGAGGAGAGCAGCACAGAGACACTGAGAAACGTGAGAGCATATTCAGTTCCCTTTGTGTACAGCTGCTTCAGGATATTCACATATGCTTGTATGCTCCTGCAAGGATTTAACACTTGGTTATATTTTAAATTTAGAGCATTTTGATACTTTTTTTGTGAATTTAGTGGCTTGATTTTATATTATATGACTTTACAAGTGCTGTTCAGCACTTTGTATCAGGGATTGAAGTGATGAGTTTTTTTCTGGTTGTTTTAGTGGTTTATTTTTTCGTTGGCCAAAGTTGTGGATACTCTATCACTGGAAGTGTGCAAGGCCAGGCTGGATGGGGCAACCTGGTCTCGTGGAAGGTGTCCCTGCTCATGGGAAGAGAGTTGGAACCAGATGATTTTTAGGGTCCCTTCCGACCCCGAACCATTCTATGATTCTATGATTTTGGTGCAATCCTCCTGCACCAAGATACTCTGTTGATTTCTGCAAACATAGAAGTGAGAAGGCAAAGTGTCACATGGGAGAAGGGCCTTAAAGGATATTGTGCAACTGTTGGATGCTCTGGAGAATGGGAATGTGCAAGAAAGAATGTGGTTATAGGTTGGGGTTTTTTAAATCTGAGAAAGGAAATATTAACATGTATTACAAACTAATGTAAACCAAAGCTCATTAATTTGGGTCCTTGGAGTCCATAATAGAGACTCCAGTAACGCAGGAGAGCTGTCAGAAGTCTACCTGAGACTCTGTTGGAAGTCAGTTGTGCTGTTTCCTTTCCCTTGGGGTGAACTTCACATGTAAATAGATACCTGCCAATTTCCAAGTGCCTGGTCCCAGTGGTTTTAAGATAGTGTGCACATGAGGAAGCTCAGGGAGACAGTTGCAAACACCAGGACACTGAGCAAATGCCAACAGCCATGCCAACAGAGAAGTGCTAAAGAAAGGGTAATTCCAAAGTCCACAGGGAAAAATCAAGATTTAGGTGTATGCCTTTCTTCAGGACTCGCAGCTTATAAGCCTCTCCTGAAAGCAGCTGTGAAGAGCATGGTTCCCCCCGGTGGAAATGTACCTGCTGCTGTGCAGGAGCCCTGTTACAGGCAGAGCTCTCAGATGTGCAGTCCTGCATCCTCTGCATCAGGGCATGCAGATTTCTATCCCAGTCTCCCATTGTCAGCTTTTTCCTATCCCAATGAATGCCAAGATTTTTTCCTAAAAGTGGAGACCGTTCAACACTGCAGTGCTGCCTCAGCAAGACAAAGTGAGTGAGTACTGCTACCTCTGGGCTACTGTGGAAGATCCAGTAGCCACTTCCTTCGCTGGCTTAATTTTGAAGGGTGGTGGCTGTACCTACGGCATGTGTGAATCTTCTTCCATCATGTGTTACAAGGGCACTCACAGGGCCAGAGAGAGGAGGGGAGCTGCCTGCATTAGGGCTGTGCAGGGCCAGGGTGTGCCATGCCACCGTGATGCAGTGCCCTGCACCCACCTTGCGAGCTGGCATTTCCAGAGCATTGAGATGTTGGAGTGGAGTCTCCTGAGTCTGAGCTGCCTTCAGGGCTAGGCAGAGTTTGAGAAAGGGGGTTTAAGATTCACCAGTGTAGACCTTAGTGCCTTACTTCTGTTGAGCCTCAGTTAAGTCTTTTTGGCTTTGGGCCCACATCTGCACTTGGGCAGACTGTTGTTTTTGTCAAGGTCATGTTTCTGTGACATGGCACTGGAGTTGTCTCTCTTCATTGCTACTGATCTGCAGTCTGTTCCTAAGGCATAAATCTCTTGGAAACAGGATCATAAATTGTGCCCAACATAATAGTCTGGACAGTTATTATGCATTTACCGGTGTAATTGCTCTCTGAGCCTCTGGAACAGACCCGTAATGCTTTGCTAAAAGCAGAATTCTGTTAAGTGCTTTCAGAGAGTGCTTTTTATTATTTCAGCAATTAATAAAAGGTACAAAACTCAGTGATTACTGCCTGAAAATTCATGCTGTGAAAAAAACACAACACGTCTGCTTTCTTGGACTCCATGAAAGGCAGGGCAGGGATTTG
This sequence comes from Chamaea fasciata, assembly GCF_029207755.1. Taxonomy (NCBI): domain Eukaryota; kingdom Metazoa; phylum Chordata; class Aves; order Passeriformes; family Sylviidae; genus Chamaea; species Chamaea fasciata. The sequence goes on along the minus strand of NW_027094088.1, from coordinate 77,740,866 downwards.
CTCTGCTGATGATGGGAGGGAAGGCAGGTTAGAGGGCAGTGGTGCAGGCATTGTTATTTATAGGATGGCTGTGCTCTCCATGGCTGGGTTGCTTAGTGGCTGTCACACAGAAGCCATCACAGCCTGGTGGTTCAGCCTCTACAGCACTTCAAGCAGTTTAAGGTTAACGTTTGTGCTGAGGTGTAAGGGAACACTGGACCAGGTGCTGCCCTGTCCTGCTGTCTGAGGGGTCTGGTGGTAGGGACAGACCCTCACCAGGGCTGTGATACATGCTCTCTCTTCACTGGGAGGTGCCTCAGTTGGTGAAACAAGGTTTGAAATATCCTTTGACACTCCCTGTTACATGGATGAGGTGCTTATTTTGTCCAGTCAGGGTGTGGATTGGACCTTACTCTTGGATGCTCATGTAGGGAAGATATCATAACCAAAGCCCATACAGTGGGCAGGAGGCACTTAAGCCTGCTTTTTACAGGACTTGTGACCCTTCACCTTCTTCCATTTCAGGGACCAGAATGTATTTTGGGACAAAGCTTAGGCATGGCTGAAGCTGTCCCACTGCTGCTCTGCATCCCCAGTGTATGGCCCCCAGCACACAGGTTGGGATTACCAAGGAGGGCCTGGTTTTGCAGCAGTGAGGTATGCTGCCCCCTTTCCAAACAGACAAATGTGTCTGTATAAAATTTAAATGAAATGCTGTTAGAAGTAGCTGTCATATCAACAAAGCCCCAAAAGCTGAATAGTCTTTTACCTCACTGCAGTTACTGTGATGGGGACAGGAACAGCCTTGATTTAAACTGTTCGGTGAGAAGATCCTTAATTCCAAACCAAATCCTGTACAATGCATTCTATCCCAAATTTGTCTTCTCCATAGTAATTTTCCTGACTGTAAAGCAGTGGGAACCAACCATTCATTGTTCAGATTCCTTCCACTGCAGTGGCAGTTGCCATTTTGTTTTAGCCTGTTTTACAATATGTTCTCTAGGTTTGCTGGTGCATCAATACCACTTGGCAGGGGTAGGTTGGCAGATTACTTTTCACTTCATGATAGTCAGATAAAATGATTTTTGCACTGTCCCACATGACTCACTACTGCAGTAACAGTAGCTGTGCCATTATCAAAAATCAGATAGCAAATTCTTCCTCAGTTTGTTGGCGAGCAGATTTCCATGTAGTCATAGTAACCTATAACTATTTGACATTTGTACTTGTGAGATGGTATAATTTGGACATTTTCCATAACATTTTGGTTGTCTTTGAACTCGGAACAAATACAGAAGTTCAGAGCATTTGCCATGCTGTCAATTTTCCAATACTTTTTGTTCCCACTTCCTGGAAGCTTTACTGTCTTTGTTGAAATCTTTTTAAATGTATTTCCAGTCACAAGAACAAAAGTAAAAACATGTAACCTCTAGAAACAACAAAAAAATAGATAGCAGGTTTTTAAAAAGCACCTTCAACACAATTTTTAAAAATCAACTTCATCATTATAAGCAATTTAATTATTTACTGGTAGGGATTACTGAAAGGTTATGGCTGGCAGTGCTCATTTTTTTATAGATTAATAACTATTTTGGTGTCATTAACACAAAAGAACCCCACCAAGAGCAATTTCTAAGTCAGCTGCTAATTGCCTTTGAGAACAAATTGTTCAAATAAGCCAGTTATCTAAAGACTTGGGCACTCTAGAATAGAAAATACAGAAAATCCTCTAATTTTAGTATTTAATATAATGTGCTATTATTTGATAAAGAATTTTAGCAGAGAAGTTTTGTGTCTATTGAGGACTTGGTTTCCTGCAGGCTTTTTTAGGACACATGGCATATCTCTGCCTTGTGTGTGTTTGTGGTGACCATTATCTAGATAAGCAGAAATGGATTGGATTCCAAATCTGTTTATTCATCCCAAAAAAGTCTGTGTACAGCTTTGAAGCCTGTCTCTGTTCCTGGACTCAGGCTGTGCTTTGGCATTGCTAGTTCGAAGCAACTTCAAAGGAAAGCCGAGACCAGTTGTTGTGGCAGCAGTGGAGCTACTGCAGCTCATTTTCCCATCGATCCCTGTCTTACATCTCTACACACTGCGTCATAAATCCTTCTCTTGCTCCTCTTTTATCAGGTTCTCACCAACATGTACATATAAACCATGCAGATAGTCCCTGATGGGCAGGGACAGTGGTTTAAGTTTCTCTAGTCTTCAGTTTCTGGAAGGATTGCGGAAAAGTAACCTTGGGCTCTCTAGCTCAGCAAATGAGTTCAGCCGTTGTTAGAGAGGAGATAGATGGGCAGTCAGACAGGATGACCACATCAGCATAATTTCTTTTGGGAAGTTTGTCTTAAAGGAAATAAACTGATGTAGGAGACTTGCTTGTTGCTGCTACGTGGTGGGTCAATGAGAAATGGAAGTTGTTTGGACCTCACGATCCCTCAGTTGCTCGAGGGAAACAAGTGGATGGTCCGGCAGGTTCTCATCATAAAGTTGCCTCCACTCTTAGCCCTAATTGGTAAATTCATCAGAGGTGCTGAAGAGACCGATCTCATCTTGTGCTCCTTATCCTAAGCAGGGCTGATGGAGCAATCAGAGCCAGAGCAGGAGAGCCTTATCCAGTTAGTGTAAGTCCTGGAGGATCATAATGATGAATTACGACAGCCTGTAATTCCCTTTAGTTCCCTACAGACACTGATGACTATTAGACACATAGAGCCAAATGTGTCCAATTCACTGCCTTCTAATATTGCCATGTTTTTAGAATGCTTCAGCGCTCTATATGGGATTTTGATGACTTGCAAACTTCTGTAAATGGTGTGAAGCTCTGATACTTCTGATAACTTTGTTAATCTTGGAAACTTTTATGGTAGTTGTTTAGGGGGGACTGTTTGCAAAGGCAGCTTGGATTTAAATAGTATGTGTGTCGAAGATGCAGCCCCTCTGTGCGTTGTCTGCATTTGCATTAAGTCAAAATGAGGTGGGAATTGTACCAATTACAACTTTGCTTCTTTTTGCAGGGTGACCAGACAGCATTGCACCGGGCTGCTGTTGTAGGGAACACCGATATAATAGCAACTCTGATTCAAGAGGGCTGTGCTTTGGACAGACAAGACAAGGTAACAGACAAAACAAAAGCCCTGTGGGATGGCAGCTTCGGCAGTCAGTAATGTTAAGGTCTCAGAGATAAAGTTACAGTTTATATACTCCTTAGTACATGTCTGATGCTTCCAGAGTAATTGGAACAATTACATTGAAAAAAAAGAGCTGTACCATCTCTTTAATGAAAATTACTGATTTAGTTACACTTTTATATTAGGCTGATAGTTTTTGGTTTAAGAGTCTGTTCTCAGCTCATTAAGGGATGAATTAAAGGAATGTACAACCGTACTATGCCCTATGCAAAAGACTGCACAGTTCCCATGATTATCCCAGAAACTTGAGAATCCCAGTCTGTAAGTTCAGTTTAGGAGTAAATATAACTAATTTCAAGTTCCAGAAAATAACAGTATTTTTACCCTCTTCTAAAAATAAAATAGAAAATAAGCTAGTAGGAAATGAAAATATTTTTAAGAGAGTAGGTGGGTTATACAGCCCCTAAAATTCTCCTCTTGTGTGTGTGCTCTTCAGGATGGGAACACTGCTCTTCATGAAGCTTGCTGGCATGGATTCAGTCAGTCTGCCAAAGTGCTTGTTAAAGCAGGAGCCAACGTTCTTGCCAAGAACAAGGTGAGACCCATGGAGGAGGAGCTTTCAATTCTGGTCTAAGGTGGCTGATTCTCAGAACCGGAGATTTCTGGCCATGGCATTTCTCAGCAGGTGGGGGAGCAGCTCTTAGTGGGATTTTTTTTCCTTCTTTTTCTTTTCATTTATCACGCCTGGATGGTTCATCCACAGGCATTAGGAAATTCATATTTTGACAGCTGACACAGGAGAAACTCAATAACGCGTTGAATGATACATTAATTACACTGAGGAATACTGCCATTCCTGTGGAAATCTCCATGGTGCTCTAATTTATACTGAGGAGCTTCATTGTGATTGGTGTGATTTAAAATGGAAATGAATTGTACTAATAAGAAAATGGTATTGAAAATCTGTTTTTTTCCAGAATTTAAACAGCCAAAGGAATGTAAGCTACAGAGGGAAACAAAACAAAACAAAACAAAAAAACAGTGCCTTTTGTTACTAAGTTCTTTCTAATATATTAGCATAGTTTCTTTCCAGAATCTTGTAATGAACCTGGGTTATGTTCCTTTTGGTATTTATAATACCTTGAGAGCCATTTAGAGGAAAGAATGACAAAGGGTTTTAGTTCCACTCTAATTGTTATAACTCAGGGGCACTTCAATTCAGTAACTCAGAAGTTAATGGAATAGTCCAGGAAATGGTGGTAGCAGCCCATGGTGTGAGAAGGCTTGGATGGCTGTGCTGCTGGGTTGGTCAGATCACATGGCTGGCACTGTGCCCTACATGACAGGGAGAGGGCTTTGGGATTGCTTTCGGGGATCTCTGAGCATTTTTGGTAAATGTGTCTCTAAAACAACAACTGAAAGGGGCTGGGAAAGAAAGGAGACAGCTGGTCAAAGTCTAAAATTTAGAGTAAAAAGGCATGTTGCCTGGGCATTGTGATTCTGTATGTGCACGTGTGTACAGGCACTACAGAAGCATATATTTGTACAATTCTGGTGACTTTGTGGTCTGCAATTATATCATCTTTGATATTATTTTATGTGTATTCCTTCTTTTGTATTACTTCAACTACCAATTTTTTATTTACTGTAATTACTTTTGCTGTAATGTCCACCTAGATTTGTACTAGGGTACTTTAGAAAACTTCCCATGCTTGACTATAAGTCTTGCTCCTATCCTTGGATACGCTTGTCTGTGTATGCACATACACTTCTGTACAAAGGTGTGGGCTTAAGATGCAAGTCTGGTTATCCGGCATGCTTGGGTGCCTCAGGGAATTAGAAGATTTAGCTTACAATCCAGTTTATGTCAGCTGGAGGCAACCTCTCTGGGAAAGTATGTGCACAAAATAGCTCAGCAAGGTTGATGGCTGAAATATGACTGGCAAACTTAAATACTGCCTGAGCAACTCCTGTGCTAGTCTTTGATGTCTTACCCTTTGCATTTCACTCTTTGGGTGGTTTCTAATGGACAAGATATATTCTCAGGAGCTGCTGAAAAATGTGAGAATCGTGCATGTTTGCACGTGCTTTTACCCCTTTTCTTTTCAAGAAAAATGAAGATCTTAAGTCTACTTAATCCCAAAATGGTTTCTCTGTTCTCTCAGCTTTTTGTGTTGCTGATGACAAGGCATTGTCATTCTGACAGCTTTTCTGGCAGCAAGGGTTGAGTGCCATGTGCAGGAGCATCCCACAGGCTGTTGACTGACACCTGGGCATTGTGTGATTTTGGATGGATGGGACAGATATGGGCTGCTAGATTTGCCAAACCTGTGAAACAGCAGAAGATGGGAAGGATTTGACACTGCGTTTTGGGTAGCTGTATTCCTCCTGCACAGCAGTCAGCCTGGAGGCGCAGTTTATTTTCATTTAAGTTGGCTTAATAAAACCTTTTCTGCTGTGATAGATCATCCAGTGAGATCAGTTGTAGCCTTATTTTTAGATTCTCCATCAGTCTGGAACATTTCAATGAAGATTCCCAGACTGGTACAACTTGGACCCTGTCTCCCTCTCAGAAGTTGGTGAGAGATTTGTCACCCCCATGGGAGATGAGCCAGATGAGCCACTCTGTGAGCTCTGACCCTTGGCACTAAGCTTCTTCCCGAATTGAAGTCCTCACCTGCCACACAGGACCTCTGCCTTCCCACCAGGGCCAACCTGCCAAACAGCAAATGATAAAGGCATTGCAGAGGCTTTTCTGTAATGAACCTGGGAGGGAAAAAATTGACACTTAAACACAATTTAGTTGAGAAGAAAAGTGTTCATGTCTGCCACAGCTTAGAGACTACATTCAGGTCTTTAATATGGAAGTGAAGACCTAAGACCACATCTAAGAGTTGGCTTTTGTAATTCAAACCCTGCAGCTTTGATCTGTGTCTTGAAAGCAAGGGGGACAAATCAAAGGGCATAATCAAGGTGAACAGGCAGCGTAGTAAGCCTGGTAAAACCTTTTTACCTGAGGTGATTTAACTTCTAGCTCCCAAGAGCCAAAACCCCTGAATGTTTCAGGCCAACAACAGCCAAATGCTGCCAGAAAAACTTGTTAGACCAATAAAATCGTTCACCGTGTTAGAAGGACAATACGCAAACCAACACTTCTTTGATTTCTGTCCATTTCTGCACATTTTCTTCTTTGAGGAACCATAGCATGTGATTCTCTGGGGCTTAGGTGTCTTTTTGCCCTCCCTTCCCATCTTGGCTGGAGACTGGCATGCCTCCTGAGCATCAAAGCTTCCTGATAGCCTAAAATCTGTATCCTGCCCAGTGAGAGCACCTACAGACCCAGCCAGACTTCAAGCTGGTTTGTGTTACAAGGAGACAGGAGTTGTGACCCTGGTCTGCTCAATACCCTGCAGCAGTCGTGGCTGAGATCAAAGATCCTGTGCCATGGCAGTTTGGTTTTGTGTGTCTGTGCGTGAGGGCAACCCGAAACACAAGAATTACAGTTCTTTAAATTAAATATTTAACACTGCTGTTTGAGACTAATGAATGAGACAGCTTCTAGAGTTCTTTCTTCCTGTAAACAGATTTGACCAATGCAGATATCATTATACTGTCCTATTTCTGCCTTCATTATATCCCAGGTAAGCCATTGCCAAAATGAAGTGGGGATTTAAGTCTCCGGGTTCATTCATCTCATATCTTTGGGAAAACAACAGTTTCCCACCCTTGGGTGGATCTTTGTGTGTGAAGAAGGTTTTATATTTTAATGCTTATGTCCAATTTCTAAATCTGGCTTGTATATTTTCCTGTATTTCTCTAAGGCAGGTAACACACCTCTTCACCTGGCTTGCCAGAATAGCCATTCCCAGAGTACTCGTGTTTTGTTACTTGGAGGATCTCGAGCAGACCTCAAAAATAATGTGAGTTTTGGAAATAACGTGTTCATTTTTGTGTGACTTTGCTTTAGGTATATTGCTTTAACTTGTAGAAATACTCAGAAAGGCTTTAAGTGATGATTTTTATTATAAATTGTATTGAAAAAAACCCACTGCCCAACCATTGCATTCATCATGCACAGGATTGTTTTTGGTAGGACTGAGTGATGCACTATTTGTACCCATTTCTTGAGCAAGGATAGAAGGAACCAAATGGGGTTTTGCTGTTGCACAGACAGTGGTGGAAGGCTTCAGGTCTGCAGATCATATATACTGTGTGTCAGTCTGTCAAATGAGATAGGTTCAAGGTGGCTTCAGTTTCAGATGGCTTTCCTCGTATTTTATAATTATTCTGTCACGATAAATAAAGAAAAAAACAATCTGCAAAAGGAAGCCAGATATTTTTGCCCTGCTTGATGATGAAGTGGGCAGAGAAATGGAAACCTGTGGGGTTTTGTGCAGCTCCCAGGCTCAGCTGCACAAGTGCCACCCTTCATGGGAATGCTGCTCTGGCTGCCACTCGTGTTTTCTACATTATGTGGAACCCTAAGTTGAGATTCCAAATTGCATTGGTTTGTGGTTCAGAAAAACAGATTTAATGGGAAAATATAACTAACTCGGGGTTTGTAGAGCCAGTAAAAGAGCATTTTATTTTTCCAGTATTTCACATCAGTGGTTAAAGAATTCATACTCTCACCTTGCCTGATCCCAGCTCTTGCTAAACTTTCCCACCCATGACAGCTGATTTTGTACTGCAGAGAAGACAGCATTGCTGTTCTGTGGAGGTGTATGGTGTTTACTGCTCTTTCTGATTTAATAGGGTTATACCATCCCCGAACATCATGACAAGTACAGGCTTTCTCACTGTGATTACATGCTCAGAGCTTTGTTTCTGTTTGCAGGCAGGAGATACCTGTCTGCATGTGGCTGCTCGTTATAATCACTTGCCCATCATTAGGGTGCTGCTCAGTGCTTTCTGTTCTGTCCATGAAAAGAACCAGGTCAGTGCATGAACCTCATTGTGACTCTGTGCCCTTTGCATATGGCCAGTTGTTGGGAAGAGGAATTCCTACCCAAGTAATCCTGCTTCACTCTCTGTCTTCCACTGTACCACCAAATGCCTAAGCTTTTAAGAATAGCCTTAAAGTAATGGCATATCAGTGGTTTATTATTTTGCCATCGCATTTGCATTATTTCTTTAAAGCATTGCTTATTTATGAGGTGATTTAATGATCTTATAGCCATTACAGAGACATTGTGAAGCACAGCTCACTGACATTCAGATGCTATTAAAGTGTGAATTCCTCTGGAATATTTTTCTTTGCTGCACTTTGCAGCAGGGGGAATTAAGAGGACATAAAAGTGAAGACAAAGCATGCTCTAAATTCAGAGTAATGATCAGTCCAGCCTAGGATTAATCATCCATAGTTGTTTTATAGGGAAGCAATTGATTGCTGTACCTATAGCATAGCCTAATTGGGTGGTAGAAGGGAATGAAATTAGTACATTAAAACATGTTAAATCTGCTAAATAAACATATTATGTGGTTCTTAACCACATTTTCTTATGTTCTTGGGACATCTTCCATGTGTAGTTGAGGATCGTAAAGATGTTTTCTGAACTGTACATTATATGTTCTGTCTTCACTATAAGATATTACAGCAAACAAAATGGGTTTCAGCATGTTAAATTTGCTATGTAATTTTATTTGGAAATGAGTTTTTTAACTTGCAAAATGAGCCACTGAATATTAAGATCAACTAGTGTGAACCTGGCCCAGAGAGACATCCCTTTCCTTCATTCCCCAGCACTACCTGAAGTTGTTCCATATTTGCCTATAGAATGATTTGATTTAGGAGTACACCTCATCTAAGTTAGCAACAGGCACTAGTCCTGAGGAAATCTAATTTTATGAAGGCAAAATGCATGACCAGGGGGACAGGAAGGCATTATACACCCATGTCCAGTCTCACCTGAACAGTTGCTGGCTCTGTTACCAGTGCCCAAATCTGATCATGGCTGTCTTCACCTCACTGCACCAGGACAAGGGCAGAGCAGTGTGTTAGTGCTGGGCCCAGAGTGCTTCCTGGCTCTGATCCAAAATCATTTTTTCCTGAGGAAACCTGTGAAGAGCATGCCAACCATCTCGTTGCTGGTATTTCCCTGAGTATTTCTGAGTAATGTGATACATGACCACCTGCACACCAAATAATCAAACCTGGGGAAAAAAAAGAAGAGAAGGTTGTGGTGGGAAAACTTGTTCTACCCTCAGATGTTGTATCCATTTACTGGAGGTAGAGCTGGGCTGTCTCCAAGCTCCATCATGTGTCACTTGGTTTAGATAAATCAGATCACCAGCATGCCAGCTGCATTTCTCAGACTGAAGTAGCTCCTTTCCCTCTCCTGTCATCTTCCTCTCCACTCAGACGTTTTTTTATCAACCAGGCCTTATTTAAGCTTAGTTGTTGCATCACTAAGTGTAGTTTTTTTTTGTGTCTGAGCACACACACTGAAGAACTGTGGATTCTGTAGGGTGAGACCCAAGGACTAGTGTCACAAGTTTGTTTTCTGCTTTCTGACTTGCAGGCAGGGGATACTGCACTCCATGTAGCTGCTGCTCTAAATCACAAGAAGGTGGTGAAGCTTTTGCTGGAGGCAGGGGCTGATGCATCCGTTGTCAACAATGTAAGCAGGACACAGAGTTTCTTTGGTATTTTATATTAATGTAGAGTCCCTTCAACCTTCTTCATAGGCTTAGTAGAAGATGCTTGGTTGTGAAGAGTTGAATTGTATCTGGGTAAATTAATGCAATTAGTCAGTTTACTCTGGTGCACAGAGTATATACTGAACTTGGTTGGAGAAGTTCCATGTGTTCAGTAGCTTGTGTTTTGAAGGAAATGCTGTTTTCTTCTTTCTCTCAGGCAGGCCAGACCCCTCTAGAGGTTGCCAGACAGCACAATAACCCCGAGGTTGCGCTCCTGCTCACTAAAGCATCTCAGGTACATTACACATCTCTCCCCAAAACACACGTAACACATGGAGCTGAGGCCACTTAATCTTGGGAGGCTGCATCCCCTGCTCCTTCTGCTGTGAAAGATTCCTACATTTCTGCTGGCATTGTGGGCTGGGCTGAGGTCTATTGACATAGAGCCTTTCAGCCCCCAGGGTGAGCAAGGTGTGCAGATTAAGCCTCAGCATGAAGTGCTGTCAGAGGTCTCTGTGTCCTGACTGGCACAGGGTGGAGTAGTCATAGGCACCTGTTCCCTGCAGTGGCCCAGGGGTTAGAAAGTTCTGTACCCAGAAGCTCCTGAGTTGTGTCACTCTGCTGCCTGCCTCAGGCATATCCCATTCCCAGAAGGTTGGTTAGCACTGGAAGGTGCTTTGCAGTGGGGTCAAAATGTTTATATCCTGTTTATGCTTTGCAGCTGTGTGTGAAATGCTGCAATGCTCTTCAGGCCAGAAGGCAGGAGGGCATGAGACCAGGAGCAATCCTTGCCCTCGTCCTCCTTGTCACCTCTGCACAAAAAGGGCTGGGCTTGGCTTGGGAACCAGCTCAAGGACAGCAGAGGAGGTGCTCACCCTTCTAGGGGACAGCAGAGTGCTCAAAAGACTGAGCTCAGTGCTGGTGTATATTCACAGCCATAAACACCCACATTGCTTGGCTCATCAGTGTCCATCTGGCAGTGCACTCTCCTTTATTCTTAGCCTTTCAGACAGACAAGGAAAAGGTCTGCTCTGTTACTTGTCTTCTGTGGTAGGAAAGAGCATGACATCACTGAGTAACAGTGTGGTCTGCCTTCAGGTCTCGCGTTTTAACCGTGGGAGAAGCCTGAGGAAGAAGAGAGAGAGGCTGAAGGAGGAAAGGAGGGCTCAGTCGGTGCCACGGGATGAAGTGGTCCAGAGCAAGGTACAGCCTGGCATTACCAGCTGGATCTGCTGTGAGGAGGCACTGTCATAAAAACATATTGAGGACTCAGACTATTTGGAGCCATTACTTGTGCGTGGCCCCAGCAGCTGCCCGAGGCAGTCTGTCATGCTCTGCTGCTAAAAGCATTTCCCACTCACACGTGCAGAGCAGCTTAAAGCTGGGCAGTCAAAGAAGAGGCTTCTTTTCCCCATCTCTGCAACTGCTCTGAACTCCCTGTCTTTGCTTCAAGCAGGGCAGTGTCTCAGCTGCTGACGACACACCAAGCAGTGACCAGCCCCCAGAGCGGAAGAATAATGTGAAGGATAAACCCCGGTCAGCCTCACCAGATCCCAAAGGGAAAAAGAGCAAAAAGAAAAAGCCAAAGGAAAAGGTATCAGTAGATTTAAAACATCAGAGAGAAAGAAGGGATAACTGTTGAGAAGTGGGTCCCTTCGGTGTGTTGGGGCAGCAGCCCCACCATGCTCCTGGGGCGGAGATAGTCTTCAGGTAAAAGTGATTTTTGCTGTAATTGTCACAATGGATTTGTCCCATTCCCACCAGGAATAGTTTACCAAGGTGCTCATATAGGCAAAACACTGTGTGTATGTTATGCAGGTTTCAGCACTCTCGGACCCCATCTCCCCAGCTGATCAGCAGACACTCCCTCAGCCCCAGAAGAACGTGCCTAAGCGCAGGAGTAAACACCACTGCTCCTCCCCACCCCCGCCCCACGAGGTCCGAGCCTACCAGCTCTACACGCTGTACCGAGGGAAGGACGGGAAGGTGATGCAGGTGAGCCATGGCCCTCACAGAGGGACACACTGCGAGCAGCCTGTGGAACTGGGACACTGGGAACTGGGTAATGGATAGAAAATATGCTCCACTAACTGCACCCTCAGGGGCATGAAATCATGACTTGGGACTGGTTTTTCTTGCTTGGGCTTCAGCTGCGTTTTGGCCTGAAGTCTGGCAAATAAGCTGGTTTTGTGCCAGTTAAAGAAGACATACTTAATTAGTTTTGATCTGCAAAGATAAGGGTGAACAGTCATTGGAAGTGACATGAGAACTTTCATTTCATACTTTGAAACATTAAGAGTTCTGACAGGAGATGCAAAGAAATTTTTCAAGGAAAAGCAGTGTATGAGCACCAAAAGCTTACTACCTAAACCAAGAGGCTGAGTAGGCTCAATAGATTTGGTTCCAATTCTTTCTGGGTTTTGCAACATGTCTCTGTGTATTCTATGTTTACTGGGGACAGAATTTCTATAGAAACTGGTAAACAAATAAACCCGGAGCTACCATGCCATGTGCATTTATTTCAGTGTGGATAATAACATTTTAGTCACTTTATTACACAATTATTACCAGTAGACATTTATGAGAAAGCATAAAAACAGTAATTAAATTATACTGTAGACGTCTGTATTGTTGTTTTCTTAATATTGCCCTTCTGTACTCCTGGAAGGTCTATCCTTTCAATTTCCTTAGCTTCTCACATCCATCCATCAGCTCTTGTAAGTCACTTCCTGTAGTTCAGAATTTCAGCAGATTCTGAAGACCATTCAAGTCAGACTTCAAAGGTTTTACTGGCTGTTCACTACTTTCCAGCCTTTCAGTGCAATGTTTGAGAAATTTCCAGACAGGGGCACTAGGCAGCTATCTCATAGCAGACATCAGGAAGGCTGGGGGACCTTTCAGCTATTAAAGGGATAAAGGAGCAGAGAGGTGCAGAAGGACTTGGTGAGCAGAGAGATGCAGAAAGCAGATAGGACTTGTATACGAATTTCATCTATTCACAAAGATTAGCTTAATAGAGCTAGACTCCCATGCAGTGTTTCCTGAAATACATGACACTCCCCTCTCCTGTCCATTTTTGCTTGTCTGTCTTCTTTGATGCCCTTAGGCCATGAATAGCAAACATAATTTCTGAAGTACGTGTACTTCTGAAGGTTTTTAGTACTCAGCAAACCACCCACCTTTCCCTGCCAAGGGAATAACCCCCAATTTATGAAACACTACTGCATGGCTAAAGAAGAGAGGGAGGCTCCTCTGCAGACAGATTCAGAGCAGCTGCTTTGGGCTACTGGCACAGCCCCTGAAAGAGCCAGTTTCTGCCTCTGGGCTGCAGAGGTTTAGCTGTCCTTGCTTAAGGGAGTCATTTGTGACCGTCTCCCTGAGAGATTTAAATGTGGTTAGTGCAGCTGCCCTTGCACAGGGCCCATGGGATGGTGTCCCACAAGTCAAAGGCAGGCAAAGGAGTGGCCAGCAGGCAAGGGGCAGCTGAATGCCGGGAGGGTGAGGGCAAGCAGAAGCAGCAAGGCCTTGCCATTCAGTACTGAAAAAGGACAGAGCGCGTGATTGGTATTAGGTTAAAAACCAAATGCACACAAGGCATACGCATCCACAAAATCAGATTTGATTGTTACAATTGAGAATTATAGGATGGAGACACAGGGTATAGGCCTGTGATGTGGTATTCCCTCAGCCAGCACACAGGGTCTGAGCTCAGTGCTGCTTGTAGCCCCAGTGAAATCAACACTGCTGTGTTAGGGTGTGTCCGTACACATCAGATCAATCCTTGTGTAGGCTGTGCTTTTTCAACTAATAGCCCACTTGCTGAGCTGCTGTAAGATACTGTCAGGAGGGTGAGATCCAAGTACATGGGATAGAACAACCCAAGACTGACTGAAAGAGGCTGTGATAATGTTCAAAGTTTGCTAAGAGGGTGGTGGGGTGTAGCAAGTCAATGTATCATCATCACTCCTTTCAGGCACCCATAAATGGATGTCGGTGTGAGCCCCTGATAAACAAACTGGAGAATCAGCTGGAGGCAACAGTGGAAGAGATAAAAGCTGAGCTTGGGACAGTACAAGATAAAATTAATATTAAGCTCGGCCAGATGGAAAGCAAAACTCAACATCAAGTAAGAACATCACCTGAAGTTCTGCTTGCCTATATGATTTAGAAACATATCCTAAACTTAATTAATATTTTCATTGTGATGATTCATTTTTTGCTTTTTGTGTTGTAAAAGCAAACCTGAACTCTAATACTCAAGTCCAGGGAACTGTGACGTTCCACTGGAAGCAGATGTTGCAAACTATGATCTTGAGAAAAAACACATTTAATGTGTTAAGTGGCTTCTGGTGTTTAGACCACAAATCTTAAGGGCTTGAGCCATTAAGAGGGAAAGAAGGCAGTCCTATGGCTGGTCAGTTCATAATTGTCAAAATCCCTCTTGCTGAATTACATATGCCTTAAGATTCAAGATCCTCTAAATTACTTTTTATTTTTAATTTAATAGTTATTCATTGGTAATTTTGTAATTGAGCCTCTTTGCAAGTTACATCTAATTGTAGTTGGCGGCATTCCTAGAAATGAAGACTGAAAGACAGACTGTACTTTGATTTACAGGGCTCACAGATGGGAGTTTGGTTTCTAACATGATGATCTCAGCTGAACAGTGTTTTCCCCACAGCTCCGAGTTCTGGACAAGCTGATGGCCGAGCGCCTGTCGGCAGAGAGGACAGAGTGCCTCCACCGCCTGCAGCAGCACGCGGAGCTGGAGAAGAGTGAGGGGGAGAAGCGGCAGGTAAGGCTTGAAACAGCTACTCCTGCCTAGTCCATCCCCTGGTAGGTCAGCTCAGGAGTTTCATTCCAGCAGGCAGAAAATGTCAGAGGTGTGTCACATCTGTTCAAACAGGTAGAAGAGCTTCAAAGACCAAATTATTCCTACCCACCATCTTAGTCACTAAACCCAATTTATGAAGTTTTTGCATTAGAAATGAGGAATATGAAATCCAGTTCCACCGCTGTGATTTAATTTGGTGTGTCTCTAGTGTGGGATCTGCAACAAAATACCATTTTTCTAACACAGCAATTTGCAAAAATTTCCAGCACTAAATTTTTCAAAGTTGTGCTTTCAGCTTTTGCTTCATTAGAGGACATATGCAGGAACACAGGGAGACTGCCTTTTATAAGCTACTGCATAGTTCTCCACCTTTTTTATCTGCAGTCTTTTAAATATTCCCAGTGGCAGCATGCACATCTGAACAGGGAATCTAAGCCCACAGATACCTAACTTGCTTCTCTTTGTCCCTGCCACATGTTCTCAGCAGCCCATGAACCATAGAATCATGTAATTTACAGTCTCTTTCTGATAGATTTCCTTGGTTGATGAGCTGAAGACCTGGTGCTTGTTGAAGATTCAGAATCTGGAGCTCAAGCTTTCTGGAGATTCCAGGTCATCAAGACCAAAATCAACTTTGTCCACTTGTGAGTCTCTCACTGAGACCCTGGATACTGACAACAACCCTCACAGTGCCAAGGACTGTAAAGCCAACCAGCCTGTGCTGTCAGAGGGCTCCCACCAGCATTCCTATATCACACTTCCAAATAGCCTCTTGGAAGATGGGGAAAGGAGCAGAGTCCAGATGCCAGAACAGAGCTTTGGGCAGCACTTTTGTGTTAAACAAGATGGAGCATTGGGTACAACCACGCCAGGTACTTAGCTGTCATATCCATTCAAGGACGAGCTCATTAACTCAGGGGTACTTGCACTATTACTACTACGTAACTCTGGTGGTGTGCTTTCCCCCCTCCACGTGCCTTATGTCTTGGGATTTGAATACACTTCAAGGCAGCCACTGGGAATATTTTAAGAGGTGGCTGGATGGAATTCCACTGACTGTTCCTGATGCTTCCACTATGTCTTTGAAGCAAAAATCCTTTGATGCTTTGAATAACTCTTGGCCCTAGAAGCTTCTAAGGGAAAAAAAAAAAAAACAAAAAACAAACAAACAAAACGAAAAAAGAAAAAAAAACAACAACAACAAAAAAAGAAATGTGCAGAACAGCCAGGTGTCCCCAGCCAAGTAGAATGCTATCTGAGCCCTGGCTTCTGTAAATTGTAATGTGTATATCCCCTAAACACTATGCAAAGTGAACAGACATGGATGCGCCATCAAATAGAAAGGCATATAAGAGAGTGTAATGGTGCTTGAGTGTAAGCTGTTTTGCATTGGAACAGTTCAAAAGCATAGAAATGATGTGTGACCTTTCCAAAATTACTGGTACTTCAAGTTTTGTAGAAGCAGAGAGTTCATAAATATAGCAGACATAACCTACTTTGGAAATCTAGACTGGTACTTGTTACGTGTCCTTCTGATGAAGTCACAAAATCACAAAATCATTTGGATTGGAAGGGACCCTAAAGATCATCTTGTTCCAACCCCCCTGCCATGGGTAGGGACACCTTCCACTGTACCAGGTTGCTCAGAGCCACATCCAGCCAGGCCTTACACACGTCTGAGGATGGGGCAACCACAGCTTCTCTGGGTAACCAGTGCCAGTGTCTCACAGTGAAGAACTTTTGGCTAATATTTATGTCCTTTGCCTGTTGTCCATCTGTAGCCCCACAACTGCAGTGCAGCACCTCTCTGCCTGGGCCAGCTTTTCTCCTTTAATGATTTTCTATTACATCACCTGACTGAGTATGTGATAAACTAATATAAGCCTGTACCAGGTACACACAAAACCCCATTTTTCATCAAACAACGAGGTCTTCTGAGTGCTAAAATAAATGTCCAGAGCTTTTCTTAATATATTGTCTGTAATTTATTCCATAGGTACAGAGCAACAGGTAGTGACTGGTGGACCAGTTTCTTCTGCCCCTGCTCAAGATGTCAGGCCAAAGGACAAAGCTGTGAGTGCCAGCACGTTCCACAGGTTCCAGCAGGAGCTGCCCTCCTCTGAGCCTTTGGGCTCCAAATTAAGACACGTTAAAGTTCAAGCTGCTTTGCAGCCAGTGACTGAACCTGCAAAGACTGAACCACAGAGCGGCAACTTCGTTGACAAAGGAACTCAGACAAAAAAGTCCAGCAAAAGTGGGCAGTCGAGGCACAAAGCGCTGCACCATGCTGGGGCACTGCAGGGCCAGGAGCAGCAGCCCTCGGCCCCACCTGCCCCTCCACTCAGAGACACCTCCCAGGCCCTGGAGATCACCCAGTACTTCTTCGAGGCCGTTTCCACACAGATGGAGAAGTGGTACGAGCGGAAGATAGAAGAAGCCCGGAGCCAAGCGAACCAGAGAGCGCAGCAAGACAAAGCTGCGCTCAAGGAGCACATCAAATGCTTAGAAGAGGAGCTGAGCAAATTAAGGACTAAGGTGCAGAAAGAGAGCTAGTACCTGCCAGGCAGGTAATCAAGCAACAGGACTCATTTTGGAACCTGCTCTATGGGAATTTGGAATACTGATAGATTTTTGTAGTGCCTGTTACGTCCAAACACAACACTCTACTTCAGGAGTAGAAATAACTCTGGAAACTCCATAACGGAGGAGAGTTCATATGCAAACTATATTGATAACAAAGAGATGCTGCAGATTAGATCCTTTCTTTGTTATTTCCAAGAGTCTGTCAATATTGCACTCTCAGTTTCCAGATGCTGCTTGAAACCAAACTGCATTAGTAACCAAAACTGCTTTGTGAAAAGGGAATTCCCTTACTTCCACGCAGGACACAGACTAGAGGGTTCTACTGTATGCCACATGTAAACATGTTGTGATACCAGTGCTGAAATAAATCCAGGATGTTTGAAAGCTTTTGACATAATTACTTAGTGATGAGGGGCTATTGATCCTATTTTAGATAGTCCCAGGGCTTCTCTCTAGTCAGTGGAGGGAAGCTAAAGAACCCACTCCAGTTACAAGCCCAGGCAGGTGACAGATGCAGGCTTCCAGCAGGGAGAGGGCAGGCAACCACGGAGGGAGTTGCTAAAGCAACTCATCCCATTAGGTACAGAGGCTTCAGCTACCACTTTGCTTTTCTCTTGGTTTTCCATTACTAAAACAAGTGCTAAATCTGATCTTTTTTTAATGGTGTCCTGCTTGCAGAGCTCCTTGTTGTTACACTATTTTTGGGCTGTACTCCAGTAATCTGACTGAGAACTTTAGTTTAGGGCACGGATGGCAAGTATCTTACTGTAACCGTGGTATATTTGTTAGGTTGAATGTTTATGTATTTTTTCCTTCAAGCAGGAAATGGCTGAATTGTCTACTGTTGAAGAAGCTTGAAAAAGTGCTTTATGTAAGGAAGTGAAGGCTTGGCTCCCTGTATTCAAATGTTTCTTTTTCTGCAGTCAGCAGTCAGGATTTTTTCCCAGGCACCTTGTCCACACTGTCTGCCTTTGTTCCTCTGAATGATTCTTCCTCTGTTTTTTTCCCTTCTGTCTCTAAAAAGGAGACCAGGCCCTGGTGAGTCTACAGGTTTTAGGACAAACAGTCCCACAAAACAGCAGTCAACATTTTAAAAGTTTTATCGATGTGTTTCATTATAAAATCAGAACTTCCATTGACCGGTGTTGTCCATGCAGACAGACTCCAGAAAATCTCAAGGCACTATAACTATTGCATCTGCACATTTAGGGTTTCCTCCTTACACCTCTGAGAAGGCTCCATCAGATTCTGCTAGAAAAGTAACTTTACTTACCAGGTCATGATAGAACGAACAACTGTTCAGAATCAGTTCCAACACAGGATGGTACTATTATGCCAAGGAGAAAAATACTTTTTTTCTTTACTAAGGAGCTCTAAAATCAATACAAAATACCTTACAGTGTTGAAGAATGCCATTCACTAATTAGTAATTAAGCTTTTGTCTTCTTAGCAGATGTATAAAGCAAAAAAAGTCATATAACAATATTTTTAAAGTTCCTATTCATGCACTGTCACAACGAGAGAAGTGTATCTGCAGCTATGGAAATACTAGTTTTCTTGCTCTGACTTCTGTAGTCTAATATAGACACTTTGGTATGTTTACAGTTTTGTTTAAGCTTACAGTAGGAATGCAGAAGCATGCTATTGAAGTTTTGTATCACCTGGATGAAGTTTATGTTTTGCCAAGCAATTAAAGTAAGTGTTGCTCAGAAACGTGTGGTGTAACATTTTCTAGCCACAGAAAACTGACACAGTCCCCTTACTTGATTCAGAAGGGGGAGCAGAAGATTGGACTTCAACTTCTTTTTGTTTGTGGTTATAAAACATGGAGTCTGCCATCTGTGCTGAGGGAGGCTGCAGGGACCGAGTGCTGTCTGTTGGCTGGTGCAGGTCCCCTTTCAGAAGTTACAGGCACAGGGCTGAGTTGTGCACAAATCACACACACGCTCCTGAACTTGGGCAAGCTCAGGGGAGAGGCTCTGGCTTTTGCTGTACTTCCCATACAGACCACACTGGACCACACTCATAGGTCCAAGTAATTAAAGTAAATCCAAGTAATTGCCAAGTAATCTAAAGTGGTAACCAGGCTGCAGGTTACTGATTTTAGAGGTTTTCTGAAGCCAATGAGTGTATGGCAAAAGAAAGAGAACCATCTTCTG
Source organism: Chamaea fasciata (assembly GCF_029207755.1). Taxonomy (NCBI): domain Eukaryota; kingdom Metazoa; phylum Chordata; class Aves; order Passeriformes; family Sylviidae; genus Chamaea; species Chamaea fasciata. Next base: position 77,721,538 of record NW_027094088.1, on the reverse strand, counting down.
CTAATTCCATTCTATACCCCTCCCTTCTTCAAAACTGAAGGACTTTATAAAATAGGTGTGATCTGCCTACCTTTCGCTTCAGGTAAATTTACTTACCCTCACAGGCTGTAATTGGACTCTTTCACGGCTTCTGGCTGCCAACTTTATCGTGGCAAGCCCACAGAGCAGTGGAAATGAAGGGCAGCAGCACTCAAGAGGTCAGCATCTGTCCAGGGCTCTACCTGTCAATCGTAGCTCTGGATTACACAGCCTGGAAACATACAAACGTACAAAGGGGGTAATGCAGACTCCAGGCTCAGAAAGGAAAGCACCATGGTGAGCCAGCAGGGTAAAGCCTCCTGATTAAGGAACAGAAATCCAAGCACTGGCTGAAGGGGAAGGCTACTGTGGTAACAAGCCAATATTGGCTATGGCTGTTCAGTCAAAATACCTTTCTTAGCAGCACTTTCTCTTAACATGAAAAATAAATCCCCAACACAAAGATGTTCTGTCAGTCTGTTAATGAAGAATTTTTAGGTATGTATTTTTCACTGACAGATTGAAGCTCAGAGGCTTCAGTCTATACAAATCTGAACCACAGCTCCTTCTCCCAACTGGGGCTGTTCCTCCTGTAGCCTGGAATTCTGTCATGTCCCTTCACTGGTGTCAGTGGTGACACCTATTTACAAGATTTGCTGCCAGTTTGTGCAGCTCAGCAACTCTGCAGAAAACCACCTTGAAAAGCAGGGGTGTACCGTAAGGGAACTACAATAGCAGAATGGGAGAGGGAAGAGTTCCTGCATGTCTTGGAATCAAAACCTAAAATATTCAGGCATCAATCTACTGCTGCCTGTCTAGTTATGTGGAAAAAATCCCCAGCTCATCCAGGCATTTTTAAATTATATGGAAAAAAAGGATACACCACAGCTCAAGGAAAGTGACAACAGTTGCAAGCTAACAGAAATGAAGTAGTATAACATACAAATAAACAAACCACAACCTTTTTGCAGTTAGTATTTTCTACCTCTAATTCTTCTTAATATATAGACTTTTAAATACCAGTTTGAAGGTACTTGGTAATAAACATCCCAGGGGCTAAAATCTCCCATTTTCATAAATAAAAACCTCTCTTTTCAAGTCTTATTTAGCTACTACTGAAAATCAACATCTACACACAAAACATTTTTTTTTAATGTTTGTTCTGGGTCAATTTATTTATCCCAAATTCTTTTTATAACCACAAATTTTGGTGAAAATCCTTAGTACAGTACATGAAGAGCCGTCATTTTGAATGTTACCAATTACAGCTAACACAGTAAAAAGTACACAAAATAACCTGGCATATATTTATTTTCCAGAGCACTGGCATTAACACAGCTGTTGTAATTTTTGGCGCTTTCTGCTTTTCCCACAGCACATGCTACATCATCCATGCAGTTCTTTGATGTCCTTTGTGTCCAAGTGATTTCCACTTCTGAAGGTAGCCAAACTGAGAAATGGGAAGGGGAAAAAACAAAACTCCCACTGTGGTAGATTCCTCCTTCAAACATTACCAGGTTGCCAGCAAAGGCTGCCATTATAACCACATTCTGGAAAAAACACTGTGCCTATTTGCAATAGATAAAAACCCAACTGTCAACAAAATGAAGATCAGGATTTTGCCAGCTTAAGTGTTCTCTGAAGTTCCTGAAGTTGCATGTTGCCGTGAGTAATCATCATCCTGATTGCATCCTGTAAAACATGAAATCTAGTGAACTGTACATCTGTACACAGCATGGGTTTTACACAAGCTCACAGACTTCTAATGCATTAAAATACATACAATTCTTACTGGCACTACTGCAATTTACTTCTTTGTGTGACATAACACTGCTGTCTCTGAGAGGGTTAAAAACCAGGTAAATAAATGGATACTTGGTTGTGGCTGTGCTTTAAAACTCAGTTTTTACAGGATTCAAACTCCTAATAATGTTTTCTTTATGCCTGCGTGTGTACTGCCTTTGCAAGCCTGTCGTGAGAACACGAGCAAGGTGGAGATGGGTTTTACAGAGCAGGTGTGAGTTTCTCTCAACATTATCCAAGGACTCCAAGGCTTTGTCTGTGTAATTCAGCCAGCAATTCCTTGGGCGCTGGCTAGAAAAGGGAATGAACTAGGAAGCAGAGGACAGGAGACGTATAAACAAGAAATGTCAAGGTTTCTGCATTTCACACTTGATTCACATCGCAAACCATCCCATTCGACTGTATTCTGCTTGAATATAGGTGAAATAAAAGAAAAAGTTATAAAAAGCTTAACCATTACTAAGTTTATCTAAGTTAACATATTATTCAATAAGGTTTTCCTGATCTGGGATTTGAGTAAGCAGAGTATTTGTTTTTTAGCTTTTTAATTCCAGATTATTCTCTGGAAATTTGAAAAACATTACTACAGCTAAGAAAGGGGGGGGGGGGGAACTGGGAATAATATTTTGAGACGCTGGATCATTTCTTGGCATAAATGAGGAACTAGTAACAGTTGACTTCTCACCAGTCTGGAAGCGACACATACAAAACAAACCACCAAGACACAGGACAGGACAGTGCAGTGACCATTCCCGAGGGCAGGCGATCACAGTTGCGAGTTCCCGATCCTCACCTCTTCTGTAGCATCCTTATTTCTCCTGAATTCCTCCCTGGCCCAGTCCTTTAAGTAGCGGCGATCCGGCTCAGCAGGGACCTCCCGGATAGCCCGCAGGATCTTGCGGTACAACTCCAGGACCTGCTGCCGCCGCAGGAACTAGCAAGGAGAGAGGGAGGTCTGCCCGCTGCCCCAGGACAGTGCTGCGAGCTGCACCCTCGGCGCTGTGCTTCGAGGGATATTTAAACAACCACCGAGTTCCGGATCGTTTCTACAAGACGCAGCCTGCCCGAGCCCCCTCGCCCGCCCGTACCTGCTTGAGGGTGAGCGCTCCCGGCGGGACTCGCCCGGCGGCCATGACGACGCTCCACCCCTGGCCCTGCCCCGCCACGGGGCCGCCGAGCCCGCCCCGCGCGGGCGGGGCACGGCCGCCATTTCCTGCGTCATGCCGGCATTCAGGGCCGGGGTGTGCTCCCTCCGTTTGTTTTTAAATTCAAGGCACAGACGACGTAATTACAAAGAGTGGTACCTCTCTTTATTAGTACAGACGATACAAGATGCATAGCCTTTGCAATGAAAAATCACGTCCGCGCTCCAAGACACCGGATTTATGAAACATCCCCAACGCCTGCCTCGGACGGGGGCAAACTTCACAGTGTAAAGTGGTAAGGCAGGGATCAGCATGTGGCGTGATTCAGAAAACTCCCTGCTGCTATCGTCAGGCAAAAATCAGCGATAATTAAAAAGGCTGTGTTAAAACTGCAAAATAGTTTCAAGTATTCAAGTACTTTTTTTTTTTTCTTTCTTTTGGTTGAGTAAAACTATCTGCCTGCCCTGCTCTCCACTCCGTTCTTCCCAGAGGCACCTCCACATGGGTGACACCTCAACTTCCAATGCAGAAATGCCTTCCCAGGAACAAGACTGGTTTTTCTTACGGCAGGGGGCAAAGCGGCAGGAATAATATTACCTCTTAATACTACAAATGCTTTTTTTTTTTTTTTGTTAAAGGTAATAAGTCATTACAAGAGAAGTTGAGACAACTTTTTACGTTACTTGTGGGAATAGCGGGAGACAGTCTCACCATTGCATAATTGTCCTCTGACCCACGTTCTTACACAGTCTCTGCCCCAGGGCAGCTCCTGCAGGATAATCCCAGTTGGGAAGGACCTCTCCCATGAAATGCAGTTTCTTGTATTTCAGCAGCTCAGTAGCAGCAGTCGGGTCATGACCTTGTCTACAAAGTCTAAAGAGTGTCAGAGGCCGTCACCAGTTCAAACCACTGTCTGAGGGCGTCACTCAGAGTTTCTGGGAGCGCGTTCACATCTCTAAGGATCATGTAGAATGGGAATGGGAATTCTTCCATGTAAGACCTGATTTCAGGCAGTTCTCCAGGTCCTTTGAATATAGGTACTTTAATGTCCAAAATAGAATCCTGTAGAAAAAGTATTGATGTTACTGCTAAATGACACACATATTCTACAACCACTGATAGAATTTACCCTCCTTTCTAAGCACTTATAGTTCTCCCCCGTTAGATTAAAAGTTAATAAAATACTTTAAAGATTAAAAGCTCCAAGTGTTCAATGGTAAATCAGATCAGAAGCTGAAAATAAATCAGTTAAATGCTTTTGCATTTTATCTGAAAGATAAAAGTGTACTAATCCATGAATTATAGGCTAGAAGAGACTACAGTTTAAGCTTCTGCAATACCAAATTCTGTAAATAAATTCTGTCTTTTAACATTTTATGATTTGAGTTTACTGTTGGCACTTTACTTTTATTAATTTGATGCCTTCCCAAGAGAGTCTGTAAGCTCTTTAGTGCTCAACTCATATTTGTGCAGTGCTCTAATAGATGATTCTTTAGCAACTTCACATAGTATTTCAACAAATACGACAAATATCAGATTAAACTCCAGCTGTGCTTCTTGTAAAGTAACTTCTTAGTTGCTCAGTGTAGCAGCTCAGAAATTTTTAAAGGTTATGGAAAACACCATTTTTTCCCCAGAAAAAAGAAACCTAAGAAAAACACCCAGAATTTTCGCTTCATTTTACAGCCAGGTTTCATCAGAACCTTTCAGCTATTTGTCAGGAGGAGAACTGTTAGTTTTTCAACAGTAAACATAGCAGATGAGTTTTGAATGCAAAAATAAAGATACAGAAGGAAAACATGAACAACAAAATTAGTCTTTACCACGAAATTCACTATCAGGCTTATGTTTGCTCACTTACAGCCCTACAGAGCCTTCCTGAAACTCTCCCAGATATTTCAGCTTCCCATCCAAGGTTATCTCAAGTTTTCTTCCCCCATTACCAGATGCAGGACTCAGCTTTCCCAACTGAGGCACTAAATAACTCTCACATACTCCCTTCTGTCTAATGTTTAATCTCATACTGGCTCCAGCTGTCATGTCAATTGGCGACTGCTGTCAGAAATTATCAAGATGAATCAGAGCTGAGATGGAACAAAGCATCTCTCAAACTCCAAATCTGTCAACCTGCCAGCTGCTTCCCCGGTGGCCAAGAGCAACAACCATTCCATTTGAAGACAAGAGCTCTTAGCCTTTCTGTGGCATGGAAACTGAGATTTTTTGTCTTTTTTTTTTAACATACAAAAGATAAGAAGCACAGTAGGAAGAAATGGCAGATCTAACAGACGTGGAAAACGGCAACTGGGTTCAGTATCTCTGACCTCTACAAAAGATAAGGCAGCTGTATGGCACTAGAAAAGACAAGAAGATGATTTGTATTGGTTTCTCATTCACTGCAGTTGAACACTTCTCCCTTGTTCACTTACCCGGGAATTAGGGTTGTCCAACACTACGAAAATAACAAAGATATTGGCATTCCGAGCTGCTTGAACTGCTGCTGTCACCCGTTCCTTGCCTTCCAAGAAAAGGCCTCTTCCATCAGATACAATCAAAAGCAGCTGCGCTGTTTCTAAGCACAAAGAACATTTAAAATTCCAGTAAGTTCAGAGTAATCCGTTTAAAAGGATAAAACCCCTATTTTGCTGTTTGTTCTGGGGTAAAATGGAAAAAGGAGTATTCCTAAGGAAATTAACTCTTAAACAAATAGAATTCTGTGACTTAACATTAAGCTGCAGTTACTAGTGGGTCAACAAAGAAAGTAATGTGTGACACCAGTGAAAATAAGGGAGGGAAGGGGGGTGTCACACAACACACAGACAACCCCCACCATCCACCAGTACTATAATCAAGAATGAAAGTCATGGAAAATACTAAACAGACTTGGTCACGGCCTTATCTTTCATGCCTAGGGGTTAAATACTGGCTGAATTACAAGAGTCCAGCCACTAGGTCAGTAGAGTACCAGCTGCTGCAACGAAATAGAGCTTAAATCAGTTCCTCTAGAAGCAGGTACCTATCGGTCCACCTGTAGGATTTTCTCTGCTGTCCCCACTTTAACAGGCTTGGCTTCCATCAGAGAACAATCCTGAACTGTCCAAACTGCGATATTTTTGGAAGAAACTAATTCAGGAGATAGGCTCGGGGGCACAGTCAAGGCAGTCCAAATAGTCTAAAGTAAACTGTCTGAAACATCAGACATAGCACCCATGCTGGGTTCCCCAGCACCAACCATTTCTGGAGACATGTTACACTACCCAAGTTGCCCCTAGAGTCAGATACATCCCTCTAGAAGTACATTCTAAGTATCTGTCATCCTTTAATTACATGTAAAATCACAGTAATTAAGTCAGGGATACAAGCCCTAATTGTTACAGAGGGATGCAGAACACACTTTTGCAGACAGGCCCCAAATGTGACAGGGCTTTGCCTCTTTACAGGAAGAAGTGATAGATCCCCCAGCCTTTCCTTACTGCCAGCTCCCTAATCCTAAGGAGCTGATGGCTGCTGCATCCCTGCCTAGTTTAAAAGAACTGGATGCTGCTCCTCCTCAGAATATTGTGACACTCTGGCCATCCTGTGGCAAAGCAGCTGTGGATTATAAATCCCAGACTGCCCAGTTCTTGGAGTACTTCAACAACAAGAACTTACAAAAAATACAGGTGCCACCATGACCAGCTTTAACTATCACAATCTTTTAGACTAATTATGGGGCAGACACAAGCCAAGCGGTCTTCCAGCTTTTCTTGGAAATTCAAGCAGCTCATAACCTAAAGTTGTGGGACAGTGAAAGGCAGGTAGGAGGCAAATTCTGTCCTCAGAGCAGTGTGTTTCTGGATACCTAGAGAACTCAAGCTCTCAAGCAGGGGCAGAAGTATCTAGAGAGTCAGGGTCCTAAGGAAGGTGGACAATGCTCCAAACTGGCACTGTCTAGGACTTAACAGAGTCTGCAAGTAGGAGGTAAAGAGAGACAGGTAAGATGTACCTTTTTAAAAAGTCTTACACAAAATTTTAGTGAATTACTGACAAATATGAAGTAGGTGTTGCATGGGCTTTGAGCTGAATTTCAATCAAACATTGCTTTTGACAAAGCAAAACCCAAAGCCCTAATGCAAGTGATGTTTCAATCCTAGGAGTCTTCCTGGCAGGATCCTACTTTGGGATTGTAGTGAGCATTTTGCTGCCACGGCAACAAGCACAGTAACACAAAAAAACCTCACCTGGATTAATATTTTGAGACAACTGCTGTGCTGCAGCAAACATATTTGCTGATGATTCTAGAAACTGCAGAGGAAATAAAGAAGAAAATCAAGTTATCTCATCATAAAAATAATAAAAATGAGAACATTTCTAATGAACAACTTTCTCTATTTTAAATGCTAAGACAGTCTGACCTCCTAACACAGATACAGTTCTTGGCATTTTCCTGTATTAACTCCTGCTTTAAATTTAGCAAGTACTTTTGAACTAAAGAATCTTCAGAGAGCCTTCAAACTGAAGTTTTTTTCCCCCAATGCTAGCAAAGCATTACACAGTAGACTGCTAATGAGATTAATGGCATCATTGAAAATATACATCCTATTTCTGGTTGAACTTCTTTGGCTTCAACTTGAAAAAGAAGTGCCTAGTCTCATACTCCCCATTAAAATTAAGAACAACAACAGCACCCAAAATACTTTTAAAGACCCAATACAGAGAAAGGTGACTGCATGGAAGTGGTATATACATCAGAACTAAAAATGAGAAAACACTCTTCCTGTTACAAAATTATGACCATTTTATTTCTTTCTAACCTGCTATCAGATTCTCAAATATAAAAAACTAGTAAGTGTTAGAAAGTGATCATGAAACCATGAAGCTGCTGATATCTCGTCTGGAAAAGATTGGTAAACCTGTTGCCCTGGAGGCATTCTTGTGTACCTGGGCTATTTTTGTTTTCTTCTGCTGAAACTTGCAAAGACGCAATATCCGTGTCCCTGACTGGTCACTGAACTGCTCGTGGAACGGGTGCAGCAGCTGAACAGTTTCTCCAAAGCTTTAGAAAAGAAAACAAAATTACAGCATGGAACTGGTGTTTACATTCTGCCCCAAAGTACTGAAGAAAAGTCAAGATTTCAAATAAACTCACCTACACACAGCAATTTGTCCCACTTCTAGAAGAGTCAGAGCATTTCCAATAACTGCCAGGGATTCATATGCAAGCTATTAAAGAAAAAAGTTGCATCAAAAATAGCACAGTCAGTGCTTTACTCAAAGCCGAGAATTAAATATGAAGAATGTTACTGAAATTATTTTTCATCATCTAGAAAGATAATTGAAGAAACAGCCTATCTCTTTGCCTGTCTTATGTAAAACAGTCAGTGCAATAAAGATACGCTAGTTCTGCTTGAGGGCTTCAGCTGATTGATTTAGAGACACCACTTTAGGTAAGCCAATAAAATAAATAAGGAACTGTTCAGAAGGAAACACACAATTTTAATTAATAAAAACCCTACAAGTGGGCTATGATGAATGGATATTTAGTGCTCCAATGAACTGCCAGGTAAGGAAGTTTCAGCCTTTCGTAGGCCACAAAAAGTAATTTTACAGGGGATATGTACACCTCTAGCAAAATTAACAGCTCACCCTTTCAACTAGTTTTCACTGATCTTTTGTTAATAAATCTCTTAGGCATGAAGTGACAACAGTTCAAGCACATGGACTGGAAAAATAGGTGCTTTGGAATTACCAGTCAGATTTTCCAGCAGCCACCAGTCCTGCATGACACAAGTCAGCAACTGCCATACACATCAGTGACAGGTGGTTTCTCCATGCTTCTCCCAAGGTTTTATTTTACCTGTTTAGAGTGATTGTCAATCATACTAGAGGAATCATCAATAGCCAGGCAAATCTGGTACTGTCGTTTGCTGGGCTTGGTCCTTCGCAGCCAGATCTTGTCTTTTCGGAACTGACTGGCAATGTACGGGATCACTTTGCGCATGTTCAATCTCTTCCCAGTTCTGTAGTCTCCTCTGAAAGTTGAGAAAAAAGACATAGTGACAGGGGTTATCAGCAAATCTCTCATTCTGGAAATCCATGGCCTATGCAGCATGTACATGAAGTAATTTTTTTTAAATACAACTAATCCAATTTTAGTAGTTTTAATACTGATATTTAGTTACAAACAAAAAAAAAAAAATCACCCACATTTTTAAAGTAAGATGGATATTCAGTGTTTTTAAAAGAAGTCTATATCTAGGAACCTAAAAAGGAAGGCAGACCCTGAATTTACATTCCACCAATTTGAAACAAGTCTATATCTCTTTAAAAATAAACATTTGATGTTATAAACAACATAAAACATTTTGACATTTAACATAATCTTTGACTTAACTTCAAGTGGTGAAGTTGACTGATCACCTGTGGCACAGGAGAAAAAAAAAGTTGGAGGCAGTATCCTCAGGATGGGTGCCTACTACTGTATCATATTTGCATTTCCTAAAATAACCTAATGTTGGCATACAAGGAAATTGAAGGCATTTGCAAACAGGAATAATTACTGTAATGCCAGAATGACATAAATCTGCAGTTTTATCGAGGTTAAAGTGCCCCAAACACGAGTTTAAAGAAATCAGAAGCCTCAGAAAGACCCAACTTACTTCAACTTGGCGGCCTGAGTGGGTTCCAGTATGAGTCGCAGCTGTTCACAAAGCTGCTGTGATAGAGGAGCTGTCAGTACTAAATACTTCTGCCACAGCTGTGCTGCTTCCTTCTCCTACATCACACAAAGAAATTAAAGTGAATTATGAAAAAACAAAACGAGATGGGGAGAAGAAACTAAGCCTCAGTGCACTAAGGGGAAGGCAGAAATCAGCTAAACCTGAAAGTGTCACGTATGACAATCCGCATTTCACACTCAAAACAAGATCTGAAACAGCATCCTGCTTTAAGAATAACATAGTATGTTTTCAAAGTAAATTAAACATAACAACAAAAATAGTATCTATATCATGTGATTTTGAGTATTTAGATTCTAGCCTGCTTGGATTCCTTAATGTTTTAGCAGTAAAAGAAGATGAAATAATGCAATGAAGGATTCTTATGACGGTTTTATATTCAAATGGGGTCACAAACCTCCTCTGGAGTCCCAGGCTGTTGTGTCTGCCAAGCTTCCAATTGCCTTTCAAGTTCCTTTCTTAGCTCTTCAGAATCTCTAATGATGTGCTAGGAGTTTTATGACACAGAAAAATAAGTTTACACATCTAGTGATCCCTAAAGTATAGCAAACTATAAAAAAGTATAAATGCATTGTTCTCGTTCTTATAAACAAAAAAATACCCGAATACCTAAATAAAGATTCTAAATCTCCATGTTTTTTAATAGTTTCCATGTACGTGAAGGATTAATACCTCGCCGCAAATATCTCCGTATGTGATATCAACATGGAAACAAAGCTAGGAACATCTATGATACTGACACTGAACATAATAAAATACAGAATTTCAAGATAAATTAGTGAAATGATCTTGACAAACACCAGATTGATCAACAGTATAATGGAGACCAAACTATTGAACACTACACCTAACTACTATCTTTGAAAACACAGTATACTTCACCTGATTATATTTTTTTGCAAACTTCATTCAAACCACTTGGAGATTGAATGGCATCATCCTCCTTACCTGGCACCAAATATTATTTGATAAGCCATTCTGTTAAAGGACACCCAAGCCTTATGATACTTCTTTTACTTTCATTGTGCTTTCAGTGACAGCCTCTGTCCCTGACTTATAAACCCCCGGTTTGGCCAAACAGCAATACATGGTCTGCATAACCTGTAGGCTTACAGACTAAGGAAAATAAGCCCATGACTCCAAACTCAGTAGTCCCAGTAACTTCTCATTCCTCAAGAAGCAGCAGCTGTCCCACTGGTCACCTACTGCACGTTTAAGGAAGGGAGAAAGAACATACACGTAGGGGATTTCTCTCCCCTCCCTTTTGCTGGAAGGTGAGAAGCTGCTCTTTCCCCCCGGCAACCTCTTTCCCTTCCCCTTTAAATGGTGTTGCAAGAGCTCCCTCTCCTGTTTCACATTTTGCGTGCCAGTTGGAAAAAACCTAAAAAGCCCAAAGCCACAATTATTCTGACAACAGGAGAACACTTGCATTCAGCAGCCTTTTTCCAAAAAGTTGCAACACCTGGCATTAAGATAAAAATAGCCAGTGTGGCTGGCACATAATCCTTCCTGTGTTATGCGTAGAAACAGCAAAATAGCACCCTCCAAGCGTGTACTTAGGACACCATACTGTAAGAATGAAAGGTCAATCCTTCTGAAAAAAAAAACAGACACTGAAAATATTTTTACTTTAGCAACTGGTTATCCACCAACAACTGCTTCTATGCCACAGGTTTTTATGATAAAATGTGCTTTTTCCCAGAAGTTTGCACTGGAAAACCACAAGTGTTACATGGATCTTCTAGGCTATGGTATTTTTTTAATTGAGACATTCATTAAAAGCTCAAAAAGGTTCTACAATACCTGCAATCAGCTTTTATAAAGAAGTAATATATTTTAATGAATTAGGTCAGGCGAATTCTTTGTCCACAATGACGTTTTAAGGTCAGTGATGCCTAGTTTTCTCATCACTCTGTATGTACCCTTTTGTTATCTTCAGGCCACAAGCCCTTTCCCATTGCTTTCCACTTTACCCAAGCGTTTTATCTGCAGACTGATCTAAGCAAGACAGTTCTTTGCAGATAGAAAAACAAAAACTTTTTAAAACATTATGTGAGAAGGTTCCATGCTAAGGATGGGTAGAACTAGTCATTCTAAAGGCATCTTTCAGCTGCATATACAACAGTATATGTGTATTACTTTTCATTCTGCTATTAAATAATAGCAAAATACTGAGTTGGCTGAAAAAAAGTAACTCTAGTCTTTTGCATTCACAGAGTTTCATTAACACAGGTCAGGTAAAACCATCTGTTTCTCCTGCTGTAGCTGAAAGAAGACAGACTGGGTATCCTACCTGGGGAATGTTCATCAGGAACTCGCGGGCTGTGTGTATGGTCGAGTCCTTGCTTCTCTCTGGCTTCTCTTCAGTCTCCTTTAGTAGTTTTTGTGGTGCAGAGTCATTGACATCCTCTGAATCAAAAGTCTGGAGCTCTGGCTCCACATCACCTGGTCCTGCAACCACAAAACTAATTACTGACTTCATGGATCACACATAATACAAGAAGCAGTATTGTATCTTGACTCTTTTACAGAGCATCTCATACGATTTGTCGTGCAGCTGACATTTTCTTTCAAAAGAAGTGGCAAATTCTAAGACATTTAATTCTAGGAATGGGATGAATACATCTTGCAACTCACTGGAACAGATAACCATGCATTTCCTAATGCAAATTGTTTTTCTGTCTTGTAACCTTCTTGCCAAACAAAGTAATAGTTAACAGATCTTTAACACCTGACAATTCCACTGGTGAAGTATATTTATTGACTCTCACAGCCTCTGTGACAGAAGTACAGAGTCATTTAAGAACAGTCAGAAAATCATCATTAAAGATGGCAATCTTTGCTTATCTTTTACTCCCTAATTTTTTAACAGAACAGTTTTCTATAAATCAAAAATCAATTTAGAAATAAAGGATCGGACTAGAGAGTTTGTTTTAGTACTGTTTCTACTGTACCGTGCTGTTTAACAACTCATTTCTTAAGAATTGTTCTAAAGGAGAAAAAGTGTGACATTGTAGATGTTTCAAACACTCTAGTTTTCAGAATATCAAGTTAGAGAATCATGTGGAAAAACAAGTAGACTGATTACATGCACACCTGTACCATAAATAAAGAGTCTAGCAAGAGATTTAAGTGATTAAAGCTCACGGGAGTGGAAAGCAAGAATGTGGGCTTGTAAAACTCGTCTTCCCTCTCCAGCCATGCTTTGTGTTATTCAAGAAGAAAACTGTTCAAAATTCCAAACTATGGTGTTATTTACTTAGATTCATCAAAATTACAATTTCTGTTGCAATTGGAAAGAGATACTTTTATCTTGCTTATTTTGTGTGGAGGGGCTCTGTGGTTGACAAGTCAGATCTATCTTCTCTATCAGTTACTTCTGTTAGCTGCTCAGTTTTGTTCCCACTTACGAAAGAAGGCAGTGAGTTTGGTGCTACCTCACCAGATGTTGTCCAGACCAGCTCCTTTACTTCTTGCTTGGTTTGTTTTTTTGGGTTTGTTTGTTTTTGTTTTTTTTTTTTTTTTTGCCAGAAGTTAGTTATACATAAAACAATTGAGTTACGTGGTGCTGATGGTGGTGACACTGGAATGCATTGTTAAATGCCAATTAATTAAGTGGATTTGCACTGTGTTGAACAGCAGGGAAGTTTTTGCTTTTTATTTCTTCAAAGTGGTGGATAAAGATTAGAGACCATTAACTTGAAAGAAAGCAGCAAACCGCTCTATCAGTCAATCAATTTAGCAAAGGCTAATGCTGGTTAGTAGGCAGAAATAAGACTACTGCAGCAGAGGAATCAATTTAGAGCAGACATTTAGCCTTATGAAACATATCCACATCATGCAAATCCAAATACCTACGTATAGATCTAAAGATCCATATCAGCATGTATTTAGAAGGCTTTTTAATTTAATGTACCAGAAGGTTTAGTAGCAGTAGACTTTGTTTTTTCTGGCTTCAGCTCTTCAGTGTCTACTGCTGTGAGATCCTCGTCCTGCATTTCTGTTTCCATTGCTGCATCTTCACAGTCTCCTTCTTCCTTTTCTTCAGGAGGCATAATAGGTTTCTCTTGCTCCTTGGTAGCTACATCTGCACAAAGACAACAATACTCGTCAAGAATAAAGTGGAAGGAGAAGCAGTCAAGTTCAAAAAAATATTGCATTCTGAGGCCACCATGTACCAGTTTCAGTGAACTTAGAAGAAATCTGAGGCTCAAACCCGTTTTATCTTTCACTCTGCTGTGCTGTGTCATGTCAGTAAGCTATTGCCTTGATTAGCTGAAGTAAGATTTGAAGATAATAGATTGTAAAGATATTAAGATAAAATCCATTTTTCTAAGTCAAATCAGTATTTTCAAAAGTGTTATTGTTAGTTTTTGAGTCTGACTGCCAAAGAGTAGCAGTTATTTTAGTGAAATGGTGCTCCACCTTTAACCAAAGCAATGATGATTAAACGTAACTTTTAAAAGGCAAACAGGGAAAACTACAGCAAATACAAGTGTTTCAGGATTTGATTCTGCAATGGCAACACTTTACACACAGAAATACCACTGTACCGTATGTCTGTGCGTCATAGTGTTCAGAGCCTTGTTTAATATGTTCAAATGCATCAGCCTCCTCCACGTTTTGTTTAGGCTGAGTTGTATCCTGCTTTGCTTCACTGCTGGATTCCATGGTTCTCAATCGCTTGTGGACGCGTTCATTGTGATCTCCCATCGAGCGCTCATTGTCTGCCTGGCCAGGTTTCCTCTTGAAACTCTAAAAAGGAACAAATTAACATCATGAGCTTCAAGAGAGGTGTAACCCACCACTAATGAGAACAGTGTTCTAACAAGGAGAAACTGAGTCCTGCCTATTTGCCAGTTAATATTAAGACATTTAAACAAAAATTTAAAAGAAGAGATGAACCTGTGTATTTTTTCTGCTTTGCTTCTGAGAAGCCACCCGGGCCATGCGTGTGGATTCATGGCCTTCTGACTGATTTGCACTTGAAGCTCCAGTTCCACTTTCCTGAAAGGAAAAAAGTAAATTTCAAGGGTAACCAAAAATAGAAACTACTGCAAACAAACTCCAGATGTTAAACTGCAATGCTTTGCTACATTCTGTTCTGAAGGACCAATGGCTCGTAATTGCAAGTATCATTCTTATGGTGAGCAGACAAGCCACTTGACAATGACCCTAAACTTACCTTTATAGCAATGAAAATGCAGAGTATCTAAATGGTCTTTAAGGTTTTTTTCAGTGAATTTATTACTGGTATGAACTAAGGTCTTATACACAGTTCTTGAAAACTGGCAGCAGTTCCCTGATTTCAACTTCAGAACATATTCACAAATTTAGCATTTTTAACTCAGACACTTCCACACAATTCACCTCTTTGGACTGGTCTCTTTCTGAAGCCTCCCCAGCCAGCTCAACAGCACTGTCACTCTGCAGATTTTCTTGCCCAGTCTGCCCTTCTGTTTCGTGCTCCATTCTTTCCTCAGCCTCAGGGATCTGTTCATCCATCTCTGAATTATCTTTATCCTCCTCTTCCTGAAAAAACATCAGATTATTTTAACATTCTAAAAAACATTGAGAACTGTGTGTTACTGAAAGGCAGTTAAAGACAAATACAGTTACCAGACACAGTCAGGATGGGTTAACGAAGGGAAAGGTCTATTTAACTGGGTACCCCTTCCATCATGTGGTCCCCGGCCTAGCAGATGAAGAGAATGCAGTGGATATAGTTTTTCTGGACTTTTAGTAAGGCTGTTGATAGTGTCTCTCACAGCATCCTTTTGGACAGATTGTCCAGCTGTGGGATGAGTGTGCTGGGTGTTCACAGTGTGCTGGGTGGATTCCAGGGCTCAAACAGTTGTAGTGAATGGGGCTTCACGTGGTGACAGTCACCAGTGCTGTTCCTCGGGGTTCAGATCCAGGACTAGTCCTGTTTAATGTATTTATTAATTATCTGGATGCAGGAGTTGAATGCCCTATTACCAAGTTTGCTGATACAAACTGGGAGGTGCTGTGGGCTCTCCTGAAGAACAAAAGGCCCCTTGCAAAGGGATTTAGACAGATTAGGGCACTGGGCTATTATTAAAGGGATAAAATTTAACAGATCTAAATGCTGGATTCTGCACCTAGGACAGAGTAACACTGGGCTCAAGTACAGAGTAGGAGAAGAGTGGTAGGAGAGCAGCCCTGCAAAAGGATCTGGGGATGCTGGCCCACAGCAGGCTCTGTGTGAGTGAGCACTGAGCCCTGGCAGCCTGGAGGGCAATCCCCATCCTGGGGTGCATCAAACACAGCAATACCAGCTGGTCAAAAGAGGTGGTGAATCCACTGTGTTCAGCACTGGTGCAGCCTCAGCTGAGTGCTGTGTGCAGTTCTGGGCCCCATAAGTTAAAAAGGATGTGAAGGTCCTTGAATGTGGCCAGAGGAGGGCAACAAAGGGGGTGCAAGAGCTGGAAGAAATGTCCTATAAAGAGTGGCTAAGCACTTTTGGCTTGTCTAGTTTGGAGAGAAGGAGGCTGAAGGGTGGCCCCATTGCTCACTACAACTTCCCAAGGAAGGAACATAGAGAAGTGCTGATTGCTTCTCCTTGGTACCAGTGATAGGATGCACGGGAATGGTCATTGGGACTTTAGTATCACACTGAGAAGGTGGTCAGACACTGGAACAGGCTTCCTGAAGAGGTGGTCAATGCCCCAAGGATGTCAGTGTTTAAGAGGCATTTGGACAATGTGCTTAATAATATGCTTAAATTTTTGCTCAGCCCTGAAGTGGTCAGATGATCACTCTAGGTCCCTTCCAGCTCTGTTCCATTCTAACACAAGGTCAAGGCGGCAGCAGGAACACAGACAGAAGAAACACATGTTTAATAAACATAGTTCTTGTTATCTTGATGAAGACTCTCACTAACATTGTCTCTATTCAATGTCAAATTTGTTATAGAGTATCACAGAACACATCCATTTCTTAAGTCTTGTATACGGCATTTAAAAAAAAAAAATCACACTTTTATTTATTACACTATACCTGAGGTTGAAGGCCTTGGTCTTCATTAGGGATTCCCTTATCTTCAGCGGATTCATTTTTTTTCTCATCAGGTGGTTGTGACTCTTCCTCTTCTTCTTCTGCATCCTCAGCGTTCCCTGCCTTTTCTTCTTCATCATGAGCATCTTTGTCTCCTTCATCTTCCTTCTCCTCTTTATCTTCAGAAATGCCTTCTTCAGCTGCTTTTGCATCTTGATCATCTCTTTCTGTCTCATCAGTATGCTCTTCATTCTGTTCTTCTGTCTTCTCTCCCTCATTTAAATCCACAGGTTTCTCATCTATTTCAAAATCATTCTCTTCTTCTGGATTAAAAAAAAAAATCAGAAAGGTATATAAAACTTTCAGTGAAGTACAGAGACAGTGAATATTACAGATATTTGGAATAAAACTGCCCAGCCTATCAAAAACCCATAAAATACTAACTTCTATACACAGAATGTGTGTTTTCTATAGTCAGATAATTCCTTGAAGTCACAATTGATTTCTAGCTAGCAGTACAGCAGGATGAATTCCTACTGACTTCCTTTAATCTAATATTCCTGAGAGTCAATTGACTTCTAAGAGTACAAATATTTGAAAGTATAATAGAAAAAAAAAAAGAAACCACAAAAGCAACTGGACAATTAAAGGAGATTCCAGCATAAGTTAGGCTATATCACTTGGGTAACAGCAGAAAGCATGCTTCACAGTGTGCACGAAAGGAAGACAAAGGAAAATGTTGTAATGCTGACTTCTTGTCTGGCCTGCATTTGCTATGTTGGTATTTTGATGTACAAATGAATTTGCAGCTTCTTGGTGGTTTTACAGAATCCTACCACCATCTCTCTCCTTTGTATAGAAAAAAAGGGCTCATTATCTGATTGTCCCCCCTCCACTTCCATGTAGCTTTCATCTAGGAATCTGAAGATATTTTCAGCTGTACCTTCATCC
Source organism: Chamaea fasciata (assembly GCF_029207755.1). Lineage (NCBI taxonomy): Eukaryota > Metazoa > Chordata > Aves > Passeriformes > Sylviidae > Chamaea > Chamaea fasciata. Next base: position 77,703,891 of record NW_027094088.1, on the reverse strand, counting down.
TCCTCATCATCACTCTTCTCATTACTCTCCAGATTCAAATTATCAGGGAGGTCCAAAGGTTCAACTTCAGGCTCCTTTTCTTGCTGGCCATGATAAGGATCTGCCTCATTCTCATCATACTCACGCTGTCAGCAAAAGAATGGGGGGAAAAAATAACAAGCATGGACTAAGTGGGAGGATAGGCAACAATAAGAAACAAGATACTACTGTATTCTCTAGGACAATGAAATCCTGGATACAATATTACATTCCAATCAGTTAAAAGGGGATTTCCAGTGGTACACATACTCTTGCATAAAGAGCAGAAAGATTAAGTTCAGCAAACTCATTTACATAAATGGTGGAACTTAAAACCAGCACGTTTTGTGTTCAAAAGCCAATTTTCCTAGCTGAAACATTCTAAACAGAATACGGACTCTTGGAGATGCTAAATGTACTCCTGTATACTAAGGTGTTTCTGTTGCTAAACACAACAGAATTAGGGTTTTAAAGCTTTGTCCATCAAAACGTCAATTCAGTGTAAAGTCTGTTTTGGCAGCCATTACATGTTCAGGGAACAAAAAACAATCCTTTCTGGAATATGAATCAGAAAATAAACATGTGTTATAATGGATACAGTATGGTTTACTTTTAGCTCTGAAATGAACTAGCATTTTTTCAGGGCACTTCACTACTTAAAAAAAAAAAAAATCAAATTCTCAGAAACACATGGTATAAGCAACAGAATGTGGTTTAACAGCAAGATACTCCATGTAGTCCAAATAATTTTTACCTCATCAATTTGTTCATGGATTTTCTCTTTATTTCCACTGTCCTCTTCCTGTTGCTCTTTTTCCTCATTCTTGGGAGGCTGTTTTTTATTATCCTTGTTTCCTGTCCCCAGATTGTCATCTTTTGCAACGAGCTCTGAATCCTCCTATTAATAAATCCAAAAGAAATTAAATTATGTTACCCATTTTCAAAGTCTCAGTGACGTCGTCTCCTACAGAAAAAAAACCAAAACAACTGACAACACTCAACAGAACGTATTCTCTGAACTTATCCCTTTCTAAGGCAAAGAGCTACAAGAGGCAATTCCCATTCTAGGTCACATCAAGTTAGCAGAGTTCATTCAATTCCTTTCATTCTTCTTTTCCCCACCCCGTTCCTTATTACCTCATCCATTCCTGGTCCAGTTTCTTCTGTTTTACTACTAGCATCTTCATCATCATCATCATCATCATCTTCATCCCCCCAGAGCCTTTCATCTAGTTTATCAGCTTCAGCATTATCAAGATTGCCCATCTGCTTATCCAGTTCCTCCTCTTCATCTGAATTTTCCTCATCTTCTGTGTGCAGTTCAGAATGTGTTTCAGTACAGAAGAGAGAAAGCTAGTTTTTCTTAATTTCAGAAGCAAATAATCAATCATACTTTGAAACTTAATTTCATAACCCCATTCAGTTAATTGATATATGCTGAAAAAGACACACGTGCACATGTTATAGAAAAGCATCAACCATTACTGGGCTGATCTAAAACTTCTCTTACAAGTTTGCCATAGGGGAAGAACCAAACCTTTTTTCTCTCGTTCTCCATCATGCATCTTTCCTTCAAAGTCTTCAGACATTTCAATGGCATTGTCTTCTCCTTCAATATCTGGTTTAGAATCTTGATCTTCTTTTTCCTTCTCTTCACCTTTTTGAAAACTGTCTTCTATCTAAATCATCGGTAAAGCCAAAAATTACAATGGATCTTGCTTATATGTTAAAAGCCTAAGTATCACAACAATATTTATAAGCTGATATGCAAAGATAAAAGCCAACATAAATAGGAAACTGAAGGTAACTTCGTGTTTGTTTTTATACAAGACATCCACATCAGGGATTTCAAGAGCTTTTTCAGTTTCACTTCAATTAAACAAGATCAACCCCAAACACTTGCCTGATCTTCACTTTCTATTTTGTCGCTCACATCCTTCTTGCCTTCCCCTTCTCCAATACCACCATCCTCATAGTCACGGAACTCTGTTGCTCCCTCTCCAGCTTCATCTTCAAGCAATTCTTTAGGCAGACAAAACCCCTGCAAAGGTGAACAGAAACTCAAAATCTTCTTCATTTTCAGCTTAGTTTCTACTCAAGACTTTAACATTAAATATATGCTTGTTATATATCCACCATTACCCCTAGTAACTTACCTTTAGAGCAAGCTCTGTAAAAATACTGGTTAGAACAGAAAGCAGTTTTCCAGTACTCCTGTGAGATGCCAATGAAATGGTGAGGTAGAACAGGATGAGGTCTGAATACTTGCTGAGCATGGGCTTTAGACGCACCAGCAAATAGCAGGACTGGTTGAAGAACTACAGTTAAAACAAAAAAAACCAGCTGTCAGCCATTATTTGTACTTACTGATATGCACCTCAGAGAGGGTCATGAGAGTGACTGAAAACAGATGCTCAAAGCAGAAATATCAGTAGGTGGGTTTAATGACAATTTCTAATGTTTCTGGAGCTTTTTCTAGATTTTTCACAAAAACTTTGTCTTCTTACTACAGGAACGTCTGGCTTTTGCACTGCAGAAGACTACCTTTATTTGTCCACAGCTTCTCAAATGCTTCTAGTTCTAAGGCACTGGGGCAAGAAGAAGCAATGCATGTTTAACCACCAAAGTAGTTCAGAATTCCAAATCTCTCAAGAGTCTCAAACTAAAAAACTCATGAAAAGGAAAATTTTACCTTATGTTTATATGAAGTGCAGTCTTCCCTGTAAGATTTCAGCATTTCCAGGAGTTCTGAAATACCTAAAACTGCCTTCTGCACATGTAAAGACTGCAAATCAGCAGACAGATCTCCATCCAAAAGTTTAGTTATATGTCCAGCTTTAATCACATCAAGTAAGGCTGCATCCTCTTTGTTTAAAACACAGTAAAAAAATGGAGATCAAGTCAGACATTCAAAAAATGTTATAGCAGGCAATCTAGAAATATCTACCCTGTTTAAATACACAATTTCTATTAAAATAGCAATTTCCTCTGACACACACTATTTAAGAAATTTTAAGGTTTGCATGGTTTAAACTCTTCTCCCCACTCAAGTATATTGACAAACTTACCACTTTCCTCTGAAGATTTTTCTTCCTCTTTTCTACCTTCCTGTTTTCTCTCTACCAAACACTGAACAGCATACAGAACAGCACGGATAACAGTTTCCACTTTTGTTGAGAATTGCTCCACAAACTCTTCATCTGACTGTTGATTTCCTTTTGAACCAGAACACAGGCAGTTTTACATGGAAACACATCAGATTATAGGTTCCTATGCTTCCTTTATGCAAGAACAATGACAGCACTACACAACTTTTACTACACAGTTCTACCAAAATCTCCTTGCTAATCCTGACCTACAACCATGGTGCAGAATCCATCACTAATAGAGATGGTAGAATAATTATACTGTACAAATAAAGTCTGGACTAAATTTTGCAAGTTTTAATTTCATGAGGTTTTTTTATTATCACAAGGAACACAGGGCCACCTTCAGTAATAACCAATCTAACAAATTCTTGTGTCTTTACCAACATTACAAATCAGGTAGAGAAAAGTTATCCTACCCTTACCAGTGCAGTTTGACACGGAATCAAGAAGCTGTGTTCTCCAGGCTGTAAAGTCTGAAGATGTGTTATTAACTTCTTCTTGTATATACTTTAGGCTCTTGATTAGGGCCATCTGATTTGCAGCTTTCCTGTCTTGCCCATTTGGAAGAAACAGGGACTCTATACTTTGTAACTGGGCTGAGACTTCCAGCAAACAACTCAGAGCTGATGTGCAAACTTCAAAATCTTTCCTGCAACAGAAATACCATAATACTGAAAGAAGTACAAACAGTCCAATTTAAGATTAAACCTTTTCTTGGGCATGGATAAGGGAGAGGCAGCATATCTCCATCCTGAATCTATTAAATAAAAGACTTGACAGTAAACCTATATTCACACTGTTTGAAGCAGAGAGAAGATTAGAAGACTGCTATTAAATAGGCTACACATGTTTTTTAAAACAAAAATTTCTTCATTAAATTTGTATTTGAAATTCACCTCAGTAGCTAGGAGCTATGGGGATAAAATCCTGAGAGACCAAAGACAAAGTGGGAAGCTGAGAGAAATTTTTTTTCACTTGTCAGGGGAGTGGGAGAAGACACATTTCTTTAAAGAATCAGGCACTGCATTTTGCAAAAAAAAAAAAAAAAAAAAGGAAAAATGTTTGAAAAGTATCTGAACCCACTTTTCAATATATGTGTAGGTGAAAATCTTCAAAATTACTTCACACATATTATGTGAACATAAAAGAAGAGATGCTCACGTGTAGAACTCACCAGGAATAAAAGGAGGTCTCACGTGACTGCTGTCTTACTCTGTCCACTTCTGCTTTCATGGCCTTCACATTTGCCATCATTGCAGTCAGTTGTGTAGCTATCTGTAGCCATAACTGATCCTTATTTCGCATCCTGCAGCCAGGAGGCAATCGCTCCGCTGTTACTGGAGACAAGTGCTTTAGATCTGAGGGAATCAGGTCAGGTATTCCCGCAAGAACATTTCCCATGTCAGGCACTGAACTCTGAGGAATATTGGGTTTGACATCGGTCCTTTCACTGTCATTGCTCCTGGCTGACTCTTCTTTTGGGCAGCTCTGGATAAACCAAGACAGCTCCTCAAGAACCATCACACATTGCATGGAAAGTTGCTGCAGTCTGTCCGTCCAGCGTTGAATGCTGTCTTGAGGAGGAAATGCTGCCTTGTATTCTCTGTCAGCAGTCAGCCTAGAATCTATCTCTTGTATACAACTCAGGAGGTTCCTAGTTAAGAGGAAAGAGAAGTTATAATCACTGAGTTTTACACTTTACTTCCTTTTTAAATTTCTACCTTCAACTAAATTATTTTTTTTAAAAATGTAGATAGTAACTTCTCCTGGGAAAACTACAACAATAGGGGTTTTTTTTAAAAAAAAGGTTATTTAATTAGAGATTTCTTTCCCTCCTTGAATTATGAAATACAACAAAGCCCTGGAAATCTAATTTGTTATGAAAGTCATAGAAATGCAGATAAGCGTCCTGAAAGTTTTACTATTCCTGTGACTGTAAAGCTGAGGAGTTTGTTTAGTTGGGGTTTTCTGTTTATTTGTTTTTTGCAAGTTTCCTGGGATTAAAATAAATTTTGCACCAGTAATCTCCTGTCCAGAATTCCTTGTCTGTACAAAGGTACTAGCTCCTAACCTGACTTCTATAAGTTTTATGGACTACAGAGTACAAATATTCTCCACAAAGGTGGCATTTGCAATGACTCTGATGACTCAAGCAATGAAATAAAAAAATCACATCAAGTAAGAAAGATTCTTATACATTTTTCCTTTTACAGTTTTGACACAACATCCAGTATGTCTTGCTTTTCTAGAATTTTTCTTTGTAAGCTGTTGATGCTTTATTTATTTTGGCTCAAAATACCATCCATATCATTTATTTGCCCCAGGTCAAGCCAACAACTTAAATGTAAACAAAACTAACTTAGGCCAATACCAAATGAGAGAGAGATAACAATCTCTAAGTTTAATGGTTTAACTGTTAAATTACAGGAATTATTACACATATATGCCTTAGTTGTCTGACAGAATTATTTTGATGCCAAAATACTGGCTGCAGTGATAGGATAAACCTAAATCTTTTCTATCTAGGCTTAACTGAGGGGAAGAGAAATATAGGGAAGCAGAGGAAAAAGTTGTTATTTTCTTCTACCTCATTTTCCATCTTTCTTGAACTGATTTGCTTACTGTCAAAACTTCTTGCCAGCATTTAAAACATTGGAAGAATGGAAAATACCTGAGTAAGATCCACTGTTCTGTCAGTGCAGTAAGAGATCGCCTCTGTCTCACAAGCATCTGCATAAGGTGTGCAGTGAACCCTTTGCATCGTTCAATGCTACCTAGTCCAATATCCTAAACAAAACAGAGACAGAAGAAGTGGGAGGGAACAGTTATATGAACAATGAGACAACAGCAGTCTCTGTGCCTCCATTTCACTGAGCAGGCTGAAAGGTTATGGTTTAATTGAACAAGTCATAATATGCAGACTAGAGTTACTATTAGTTATTACTAATTATTACAGTTTCCCCATCTTCATCTTCCATATATTCTGCATACAAATTTACCTTTCAAGTAACTTCTGCAAAAGTCACATTACATTTCACTCCACTGCAGAAATTCTTATCAGGAATTTGGTTCCAGTATTAAATCTACCTTATACAAATAATGATTAAAATCTGAAGACGTACCAGCCTAAATGCTTTACATTCATGACCAGTGCTACAGCTGTTCATTTTACCAGATATACTGGCAATTACTTTCACTCCTTCCATTAGAAGCGGTCACATCTTAAAGCTCAGAATGACTGGTCACAACACAGAGCATAACTGATCACAGTCATGTTCCACTGTTTGTATCCAAGGGATATCAGATGTGACTTTGATAAGATCACGTTGCAAAACAAGAGGCAAAGCATAGTGAGAGGAAGAACATCTGGAAGAGATGCTTTTTTTCTGAAATTCTGGAAAAGTGTTTCTGGTTTGGCAGAGCTCATTTGTCTGTTCTGCTGGTTTTAGACCTATCTTTAAATGAAGAAACTTATTAGCACTTTTTGTGTTGGACACAGACTCCAGTTACGCCCAATTAAAAATATCAACTGATTTCTTCAAGCACACTGAATAACATTGGGTTTATTTTCCTTGCAAGTTTGGATTCAGCATTTCATGAGTTTCTTTATGCACAAAAAGTAGCAATTAGGGATCTGCTGGGATGAAAGATACTGTACACTGAACAGATCATTAACTTCTTTCCCCAAATCAATTTTGTCCCTTTATAAAACAGCAGGTGCATTTAATGAGTGGTACGAAAGCGTCATATTTACCATCATATTACACAGCACTATCTCCCATCCCTTTTTTATTACTAGGAAATTTCAGTCCAAGCTGGTAAAATGAAGATAACAGAACTAAGATTCTGGTTTTACTTTGCTGGTTGTACCTTGGCAGGTGCTAACAATGCTGTCTGGAGCCGAGAGTGACGTGCAAGTGACCGATAGAAATACTTCTGACATCCATCCCAGGCAGAAGAAATCTCTGTCAGCAACCTGGCAGAGCACAAAGAAGTATGGTATTAAAAAGTACCTCAGCATACTGGAGCCACCAGGTCAGCTCTTCAACCCAACAGTTTTGCCTGAAATTTGTTGTTTTGAAAATGCATTGATCTTGGGATTCTTCATTTTCTCTAAAAATATTCTAGTCTTGAAAAAACATTTAATTTTAGAAATAAATTCTGAGGAAACCCTAAGCAATAGCATCAAGATGTCTATCTTTGAATACCATTTAATGTGTTAATAGTGATACTGTTTTTCTTCCCCCCATGCAGCTAAATCCAGCTTCACGCAGAAGCCTTTCTTTTCTCCCTTATACACAAACCAATTGCTTACATCCCAGAAGGACAATAACCAGCATGTCTCAATGACAAAAAAGCACTTATTGACAGAAAAATAATTTTTAAAAAAAGTGAAATAACATCTTTCCCCTAAGAAAGCTTTTCCAGCAATGCCCACTTTGAAGTATATATATTTTCTCCTGAAATATCCCATTATTTAATGAAGACAAAACAATGAAGTAATCCCTGAGAATCACAGCCCACCTTCAATAAAACCATTGGCAGTTTACACTCTAGTATACTGCTAGCAAAGCATGCCAGGCAAGGCTGGACAGTGGAAGGCTAACTGAAATCTAATTCATAGAGAGAATGAAACTGAGTTGTTAAAGTGCAAATTTAGAAAAAAAAAGGAACAAAAAAAACCCCAAATCCTTGCTCAGCTGTATATGACAAACTGAGAAGTAATGGGAGGAAGGGAATATGCAAAATCCTAAATTAATTACTGTCTAGAAATCCCAGTCTAAATCAACATGCCATAAGTTCTGTGTATTACCACTGCAATTCACTCAATCTGAGGGTAAAAAGTCTTGTGTACATACGTGGCATCCAGTTCATGTGTACAATTCACTGCAGCCAATGCACTACACAAGTCCAGTGGACGAAGGTAGAGAACTTCCTGGCAGTCTTCTGAACGGGACCAAGACAGACCTTTCCGGTACGACAAACCTGGAACGGCATTTCAGCACAAGTCCTTTGATGCCCTCGTTTTTCATATGAAAAATGTCACTCGTACAGTTGGTAGTAAGACATCAAATGTTCTCATTTGGACAAGTCTTTGAGCATGCTACAAGTTTTGTAACGTAAGAACACATTGTAGCTATCTTGAGCTGAACAACACAGCTGAAATAAGACTAACATAGACCTGTGTACATTAAGGACTTTTCACTGCCCCATGTCCTTTAAGAAAGCTGAGTTAGGGATCATTTTTAAGACATGAAAAGGCTGATGAATGAGAAGGGTAAAGGTGTACCTTACATCGTATTATGGTGGGTTTAGATATATTGGCGAAGATAGTAAAATGCTCAAGAACTCTGTACTTTTAAACCAAGCCCATTTTCAGTCGAAGCTCACCTGTTTTAGCAAGGCTTTTAAAGAGATCTGACAAAGCCCGTTGCTTTTGCATCTGAATATGCTTTGCCTCTGATTTCTGCTTCTCCTTAGTTGCTGTCTGATCAAATGTTAAATTTTGCAGTTCAGCTACAGAAACAATAATACCACCTGTACAGAAGACAGCAGACAAAGGTATGAGATTGAGAATTTAATGTATGCAAAGCAGCTGTGGGAATTCACTCTAGGAAGACAACTATATATCTGCACTTTTTCCTGATTTGTTCCATTTATGTTATCGAGGTCAATTAGGGTACGGAAATGACAAGAAAACCTAACCTGTGAACTGGTCAAGATTTTCCACCAGGTTTAAGAATGGATTGTTTTCTGTAACTGCTGTACACATTTTCTTCATTTTTTTTGTCAGCTTAGACAGACGATACTGAAGAGATTCTGTAGGAAATGTAATGACACCCTGACATTCTGGGAGTGCCCCCTGAAAAAAAAAGGAAGAAAATCATACACACATTTTCAAAGATCTCATTTGATTACTAGGAGTAAATCACTTTAAAACAAGGGCTAAATTCTGCATTTATCTGAAACCCCAAAACATGTTCATGTGATTCTTTCATCACTTCAGCATCAACACTTGAGAAAAATCATAACACAGACATGCAGACATTAGTTTTGAAAATAGGCAAGTGAATGAAAGATGCTATGATCTTACTGTCTTAGGTGTTTGTCATTACCTCTGTGAAAAAGGTAATCACTGCTTAAGTCAGTTTCCTCTGCCTTCCAAGTTTAAAGGCATTAACCCAAATCACTAATGCCCCCAGGGTGTCAGGTAGTGACACCCTCACTTACTTTCCACTAGACACGAGTTTTGTTCATAAAGAACAACATAAACAAGTTCTGCAAGTAGAAATTATTAAGTAACGGAATTAATTCTTCAGCACATCCAAAACTTTTTTTTTTTTTTTTTTGGTTCAATTTATGTTTGCATGCATCTTCTTTAAGGAATGAAGACAACATGGAACCGCAAGAAGTGAAACCAGTGACTCCATTAACTATCAGTAACAGGCTCACAAATCACCAACCAACAAACGAAACCCTCAATCAATCAAACACATTAGATTTGCATTAGATTTCTGCCGCCTCACTCTACCCTCCTGTACAGGACATGAGCAAGATCAGTCCTGCTCCTGGTCTGAAGAAACTGAACAAGGCTGAGGGTAACTCAGCATTTCCCACTCACCACCAAATTCTGATGAGTTATGATTGTCTCCTTGCATCTTGTTAATAAAAACTAATTATATGAACAGGAATCTCTTTCAGGAAGAAAATTAGCTGACTTCCTCTCTGAGCTGGGCAAATTAATTAGAGACATACTGAACTGAGACTCTGTGGAGCAGGATTTACCATGCATCAGCTTGTCCAAGGCAAATGCTCACAGTCCACAAACTGTCAGTCAACAGCATGTGACAATGTAGTGCTTTCCCCTATCAGTATCCAAGCTAAAAGTGATTTAATATTTAATCAGAGCTTATATACACACAAATCCTACAGCTATATAATTCTTTGTTTGGGCCCTTGTTTAGAAAAAAAATGGGTAATAATAATAATTTCAACTCCCAAGCTATTTTACTTTACTATGTGTAACTGCCTCATCTCTCTATTAGAGCACAGATATAGTGCCAGATCAGTATAGACCATGCTTGCCATTCCATGCTGCATTCCCACCCATATGCAGTGTTACATAACACTGAACACAAGACCAAAAAAGTTTGATATACTCAACAGATTTGACACTTACATAAGATTTCCCTGCATAAATCAGTGAAAAGCAACATATAGATGAGAATAGAGAAACTGTTCTTCCCACACTTAGAATAACTAATTCAGTCACCTTGGTAACATCTGTTCTAGCAGACAGAACCTTTCTTAATGTGTTGTTTAGCCTCTGAATTTTGGTTTCTTTGTCATCAGATTCTTCTTCCTTTTGCATGCAGTCCAGCTGCTCTTCCTTACCAATTTCCACCAAAGCAGGCCGACACGGCTCATCCAGAACAACTTCAAACTTCTTCATGAATTTAAAGAGAGTTCTAATTACCAAATGAAAGCAAAAAAGTTACTGGGTTTTGTAATCCTGGAAATCTCTCAGCTTCTGGAAATAAATGTTTTCACTGTGTTATGAGCAGAAGAAACATTTCTGCATTCAAATGTAACATCATAGAGGAATCATCTAGAAAGAAGATTTCAAAAAAGGAAGCTTAATTTTAATTCTGACTTACCTGCGTATTTTTTCAACTGATTGCTTTATAGCCCAGAAGCTGACATCATTCCACCTGGAAATCTTCACAAATTCCTATTAGGGAAAATAAATAATCAATGGGATTACTGAAGTAAATGAAATCAAGTATTTCCACATCAAAGATGATATTTAAACCTAATCAGCTACGATGATCTGGTAGCCTTAAAATGTAAAACATTTCAGTAAGTGAGCAAATTATTGCACAGGCATCTTATTAACATACATATTTGCACTGCATAAAAACTGCTACATACCCAGATGCTGTGAAATCCACAGGGGCTTCATCCCTGGGTAAAAACCTTCATGGATAAATGGGACTGATCAAACATTAAAGCTTTCAATCAACCCCTCCCCCACCTCAAGAATTAATTCTTGACAAAGAAAATGTTACTTTTAGTAGGGATTTCAGTGGCCAACAGAACCATTATAGACAAATTCAAATAGTTCATATAGTTTCCTCCCAAATTTCCCTAAACCAGGACAATGCTCCACTGTTCCTTTGATTAGACTGATAGGTTGTCTGAGCCAAGTCTCCTTTTACCTTAAGTTCCTTTTCTATGGGCTGACGAAGTTCAGTGATTTTGGCCTCAACACACTCTGAAAACTGCTTATAGTAATTGTATAGATTCCACAGGATGCTGCACAATACATCTAGAATGAAAAAGGGACAGATAATCATCATCATCATCATAATCCTTCTTTTAAAAGAGGACATTTTTCAGTATCATTACAATAAATACACCCCAGTTCTTTTTGGAAGCTTAGCAACACCAAAAGATGGGGTAAATTGACCAACAGGAAAATAGTAAAACAGCTCCATTGGCTTGTGTTGTATTAATGAGCTTAGTGACCTGTTTGCGAAGTCTGGAACACCTAATGATGAGATTGCTGTACAGATAACTCAACACAGGTAATACTAACAACTTACCCTTTTCTGCTACTTGAGGCATCAGCAAGACATGGCAGTGGAAAACCAACAGGACTTGGAGCCGTGCATGAAACTCTCCCAGAGTAGAGCCTTCAATGAAAGCCTGTAATGTGCTGACCAGTGTTTTCAGATCCATTTGCTCAGTTCCTGAACATTGCACCAGAAAGGTAGAAAGAAAGCGAGAGAAAACAGAAAAACCCAGAAGACTGACGTGACAGTTGTTGTCTGGTCTTTAACTTTCAATTAAATATCGAGTCTCAATTAGGAAAAATTCAAAGTTCAAAACAAAATAGGAAAGGGGCAGAGAGGAAAAGAACTCTGATTTAATAATAAGTAAAACCAACAAATGCCACACTGGAAGAAAGGAAAGGGAACAAGAAGCAGCAGTAAGATAGTGACTGAGAAGGTCAGTTTTATGTCAAATTTCAGAATCCATTGAGTATTTACAGAATACTGGCTATTCTCTATGAATGAATGGCTTTTTCAGTCATGATGAGCCCTACCACAAGTAAGTCACTGCCAGTTCCTTAACTCCTCAAAGTCATGAGGACATGAAATAGATCAGAAGAATCTGGTAGATAATACAGTGTCTTTAGAGTATAATCTGTGGAAGAAGACATGTTGTCCACTAGGAGATGTAATATAGCCAAAGGATCTGAAGCTCATCAAGTGCATTAAGTAGTCATGAGATTGGAAACTTGGCCTCAAGCCAGAGGATACTGCTTTCATCTTTACAATTCCATTAAATTTGGGGGAGGCAAGGTGCTGCCCTTCATTCCCCTATTTTATGTAACATGAACATGTGCGGACAGATTTGCTAAGAACAGTATGTACCAAAACCTAGTTACTCTAAGGATACTTTAGGCTGTATACAGAATGTTAAAAGCAGTTCAGCTGGGATATGAATTATGCTTTCTGCAGCTAAAAAAATGAGGTGCCTTTTCCAGTTGCAGATGGAGGCCTGCTACCCTCCAAATCTGTTTGAAATGTTTGTATGTGCATGATGTACAGCTATCACAATTCTACTTTCTTTTAGGTGCTTTTTACAGGCATCTTTTCTTCACATCACAACACAGGCCCTATGAGCCACAAGTGGTTTCAGAAATATATACAAAGTTCACTCCATATGGAAAACCCTACATGGTGCTCATGGAATTTACTGCAGGGCAAAGAACTATATCTGAAAGTGTATTGTCAAATTCTGGCATTGGGGGCCTTAATCATACATCCTTAGTAATTACTAGAACTGCATCACCTTTATTTTAAGGCCAGCACTTACCTTCCGTGTTTGCCTCAGTCTGTTCTTGAACATATTTCTCAATCATCTGATAGATTGAGAACCAGTGCTTTGTGGATTTCTCCACATGTTGCTTCATTATATTGTCCAAACTTACTGACCAGCAACTAGACACAATAAGAAAAGGGAGAGATAAATCAAAAATATCATGGGTAGTTTGGGTTCAAAACAGCAAAAATTTCTTTTGTTTCTGTTAAACTAATGAGAATATAGCAGGATGAAAGAATTTGCACATAAGCTTAATATATACAATCAACTTCTGAGGATCACAGTTTTGCCAACATTATTAAATGAGAGAAGAAAAGAAGGGAGGGTAAAGCAAAATCCATCAGAGGCAGGTTCAAAAGTTTCTTTTCTCAGAAATTGAGGTAGACTTGGGGAATTCCTGATTGTGACATACTGAGGCTATAAAATTTTACATGGTCTTAAACAGAAGACTGGACAATAATTTTAAAGGACAATTTAATGATGGTTATTAAACAGACAAAGCCCTGGAGGCTCAGGAAACCCTAGGATGAAAACAGGAGAGCCCTGGGAAAACACTGTTCCTACTTCTCCTGGGGCAAATACGTAGAGTCACCACAGCCTGGACATGCTCATTCTGATCCACTACAGCTCCTTGTTGGTGGTCTCTTTCCCCCATGACAGATATACAGAAGCATGTTCCACAATTAAGGCAATTCTGTATTGGAATGCGCCTCCACGTGGGGATGAAAGCTTACAGTATCTAAGGAAAAGCAGCATGGAAGGACAATTCTTACTTCAACTCCAGTCTACGCCACTGAATAATCAGTTGCGTGACGAGATCAAGATGCTTCCGCAAGGACAAGGCCCGACTGGCATTTTCCTCCCAGTCCTAGAAAAGAAAAGTTCCCCTTTACACAAAGCCAGAAATTAGTCACTGCCTGGCAAAACTCATTGCATTACTCTGGATCACTGGGTTCTTGCTCTTTAAACTTTCAGCATGAAGCAAGTTCTCTTCCCCAAATCCTGAGAAGCAGACAGCTTTCAAGTACTGTGTTTGTAACATGGTAGCAAATATAGGTAAGGAAACATAGAAGAGAAAAATAACCTGAGCCGCCTTCTTACCTGTGCCTTTGCAAGAAGAATTTCCAAGCCATTCAGAAACTTTGAGAGAGGACTAGAAAGTGGAAAACTCCGGATTCTGTCCATCACAACTAACAGCTGTAGAATAAAAACAAAACATTCAGCCCTTAGTAACTGCACTTTACCAGAAGAAGCCGTGAAATTGAGTTAATTTCTATGAGCATAACCAATCCCCACAAGAGATAAGAATTTTTTTCTTTTTTTTTTACATTTTAAAACTGCTTTCTCAATTGCATATAAGCTCACTAGGAGTTCAGTAAGGCAAATACGCTTCGGGAAGGGAGCACAAATGACCTAATGCAGAGTTTCTATGGAATCTGAGTTTCTACATTACCCCGAGAAAGGTAACCTAGATGCCATAGATGCTGTAAGAGGGACTAAAAATCATTATTCTAAAGCATTATGAAAGAAAGAACTTTAGAAAAAAACAGGAGTAGAAACAGCAAGACCTCAGGGATCTTTGAGCTATGGCAGACTGAAGATTGCTTAAAACTCTAAGTTCAGACTTGGCAGAATCCTACTTAACATTTCATAACTAAAATAGAATAGCTATAATACACACAATAATACCTCTTATGAATAAACAGGTATGACTTCAAAACATCTGCATAAGTAATCCAGACAACATCTAGGCAAGCATATCAACGTGTTTGCAGGTGTCTATGCAAATCTATACACATATTCACACAGAAATGCAATTCTAAAATGCTCCCATTTCCCCCAAATATTTGTTGAGATGTTTTTACCTGCACAAGTACAGGGTGCTCTGGCCATTCCTGCAGTAGCCTGTTTATTTCTTTTGCAAAATTGTCAAGTACAGGTTGGCACTGTCGGACTTGCTGAATATTGGGATGCTGATAGAAGTCATATGGGCCATCTTGCTGCAGCACAAGATCTGAAGTTACCTCCTCAAAAAAGGTATTGTGAAGGAGAGTGCTCAGCAGAAGCTGGCTGCCAAAAAGACTGTCATTCATTTCAGCACCTAGGAAGCAAGTAGGGAAGACATCACACACGCTATTAGTTCTTTTTTCAGTTGAACAGATAAAGTTTGGGGGTTTTTTCCCCCTGTATCCCAAACCTTAGCATCTCATCTTTTACAAGGATATAAGACTATACCACTGGAACAGTGAGATGGAGTATGGATCACAAGACATAGTTAAGAGTTTATACTCTCTATTGTATCAGATTTTTCTATGGAAGTACAACAAGCATCGTAAAGGCAGTCTGTATTCCTGTCAGAAGAACACAGTTCCTCTGTATAATATAAATTTACATCAAGGAGATACTACTATAAAGAAAGGCTCTGTGGAAAAGTAATCCAACACAAAAAAAACCGCTCCCACATACGTTATGGCTCAGGTGCAAACACAAGAATGAGGTGCTTTAGAGACACCAGCCCTTATCTGATTCATCTTAATGGCACACATGCACTTATTAGATCAGAACCGAAATATATAGCTGTGCTTTAACAAGTGGTGATTCTGAGTTCTCACACATTGTTAAAACAATTGACACATCAAGTTTGCCAAAATTCAAGGTGGAAAAATGAACCACGATAACTTTTTTCTTTTTACTTTATATACATAAGCTAAATTTAACCCAATTCTTTAATGAACTTCATTGCAAAATTTACTTCTGGGAAATTTCTTCAAGTGCTTTATCTTCCACAGGACTATGCAGATCCATGAGACCAAAAATTCACTCAGTATTCAATACATTTCTAAACTGTGCTGGTCTTCTATATTACCAAATGGAATTTAAAAAATGCATAGAGGAATAAAAATCAAAGCATTCCACAAGGCAATTCTGAACATGGGGCAAATTCTATGGAAACAGAATTTTCAGTTTTGTGCCTTTTCCCCGTAACAAGTGTGTTTCATGACCTGTAATGCAATTATTTTCAAACAAATCATTACAAATCTAAACCTGCATATCTGAAATACTGCTAGCGGTCTTACCAATTAAAGGATAAAATTGTGACACCAGGCATGCACCAGTCTGATAGCAGGAAATAAATGTACTGAAATAATGCTTGGCTTCATGAGAAGGCAGACTCTGTCGATACCACAGGGATCGAGCAAAGTTTAAGCACAACTGCTGATGAACCTTCATTACTGTTCGCATAGAGCTCTTGGACAAAAGGGCTCTTTCAGCTTCCAGATGGTCTTCCACTGGATCTTCAGTTTCCATTTTTTCTTCTAGGCTTGGCTGAGCTGTGATATCTTCAAAGTCCTGCAGATTACATGATAACCAAAAGTAAATTTTAATTTCTTCCTTTAATGCCTCCTTTCCCTATCTCCTCTTTTGCTTTTTTTGGCATTGCAACGACATGCTAACGATTTGCAGCTGGTACCATATATAGACAGACTGCCAGTCTGAAACTGAACACACGTGTGCAGAACGTCTCAGGGCACAACTACAGTAGGCAAGAGTGCAGTACAGTGATCCCTGAGCTGCTGTCAACTAAACCCCTTTGCAGAAAAAGCAGTAGCAGCTGTGTCTGTTGATGAACCACCTCAACACTGTGTGGTGGCTTGAGGACCTGAACTGCTCTGTCCCAGCTGCTTTATTTAATCAAGGAGATCAGCCTTCTCCACAGGTAGCAGAACTTCAGATAACCTTACTTGCTAAATAAATACAATTTCAGCTTTTTACAAGTAACTATATTATCATTAACTTATATAATTTGGGATTATTCACCCAAACCACAATACAAATCAAGCCTGGAAACTAATCCCAAAAACTTTTTTCAACCAGAAGGTAAAATAAACCACAAGCACATAACTTAATACCTATCAAAATCTACCCCCATTTGGCTTTTGGTTGAAGGAAAAGCTGCTTCATTCCTCATGTCATTTATAGCATTTACTTTCAGGAGCAATTTCAGATGTAATTTTTGTGTTTCTTAACAGAGTTACTGCTATTACCTTTTCATGAAAAGGAAATCTCCTCCTAAATTCTTCTTCTTCCTCTTCTTCCTCGCTCTGTCCTTTTCCATGAGTTTTACTTCTGTATCTGTACAGGCTGTGTTCCATGGCCTCCTGCTCTTGGGCACGGCGTTCCTGTTCATCCCATTCATTTACAATTGCCTAAGGAAACACAAAGCCAGAGGCTTCTACACAAGTTAACCTTTAAAAACATCTCCTTTTCCATCAGTGGAGCAGCATCTATTTTGCTTGGCTCTTCCCTCCTCTATGGTCTACAACACTAGAAATCAAAGCATCTAACATTTGTGAACTGCCCTCTTAAAAAGCTAATGTGGAAAACGCAAAGACAATATGCAACAGAGTACTTGACCAAGTTCTAGTCTCCTTTCTTAAGAATTTTATAAAGAAACTCTCTACCAAGTTTGCATTGGAATGTTTTTTTTTGTGTGTGTGTGTCAACTTTTGGGTTTTGTTGTTTGGGCATTTTCTTACATAAATAAAATCTTTGCTAATTGTTACAGGCTATTTTTTCATGCCTTGATAAATTCAATCAAGTTAATCCAGTATATTACATTATCTTTTACAATTAATTCAGAAAAAATTAGAAGGTTTCAAAGAACATCATACTGATAATTTATCAAGATAAGAGCCTGTAAAGACCATCTAATCCAACCCCTCTGCCATGGGCAGGGACATCTTCCACTAGAGCAGGTTTCTCAAAGCCCCATCCAATCACTCTCAAACACTTTCAGGGTTGCAGCATCCACAACTTCTCTGGACAACCTGTTACTATGTCTCACCACACACGTTTTTAAACAATTATTTTCATACCCAATCTATATTTACCCTCTTTCAGTTTAGAACTGTTACGCCTTGTTCTCCAAGCCTTGGTAAAAAGTCTTCCTTCCTTCCTTCCTTCCTTCCTTCCTTCCTTCCTTCCTTCCTTCCTTCCTTCCTTCCTTCCTTCCTTCCTTCCTTCCTTCCTTCCTTCCTTCCTTCCTTCCTTCCTTCCTTCCTTCCTTCCTTCCTTCCTTCCTTCCTTCCTTCCTTCCTTCCTTCCTTCCTTCCTTCCTTCCTTCCTTCCTTCCTTCCTTCCTTCCTTCCTCCCTCCCTCCCTCCCTCCCTCCCTCCCTCCCTCCCTCCCTCCCTCCCTCCCTCCCTCCATCCATCCATCCTATAAACCCCTGTTATATACTGAAAAGCCACAACAAGATCTTCTCAGACACATCACTTCTTCCAGCTGAACTCTGTTAGCCTTTCTTCACAAGAGGGGTGTTCCAGCCCCCTGATCATTTCTGTGGCCCTCCTCTAGAGCTGTTTCAACAGATCCCTGTCTTCATGAGGACAAGTTCAGTGCAAAACTCCCAGTTATGGGCATCCAGAGCTTACCTGACAGAGATGTCTGAAGAGCTGCAGGGATTTCTGGTCCATTTCTCCTTGGGATAGAACATGGCATTGAAGATGCAACAAAGCATTCACCAGGAGTTGTTCCAGAGTTGGGGAAGGCTGCTCAGCTCCCTCAGATCCTCCTTCAGAGTGCTTCAGAGAGAACTTTTTAAGTCCATTCAGCACCCCAACTGAATTCACCGAGCATAAAACTTCTGCCCGAGCAAAGTAAGTGGGAAAGGCACAGCCCACAGAAGGAAATGCCAACAAAGAAGTGATGAGGTTGGTGAGATCAGCTGGGCACACAGAGCTCTGCAGCACTGCACACGCTTCAGAAGCCACTAACCGCATGCCATGTTGCAGCTGCAGGATGGCAGCTTGGAGGGGAATGATGGCATCAGGGAACACAGCATACTCCTCTGCCAGGTGTTTTCTAAACTGATGGTGTGATTGTTGCCAGGAGGCCTCTTCACTTAACAGGTTCTGTACAGCCTGCAGTGATTTAGGTCTCTCTCCACGGAGGAACTGCAGAAGGCGGGCTAGAAGGTCTTGGACTGAGGAAATCCGTGCTATGCTGTTAATGTACTGCTGAGCCTCCTGGTACAAGCCATCATACAGTGGAGCTGGAGGCCTGAAGGCCTTCCTTCTAGAAAGACTGCTTATTTGCTCCTTCAGCCTTTGCATTCTTTCATGCAACATCCTGTTAAGAAGTAACATTGACCAGTTTGGACATGGTAATATGTTTCATACAAACTCGTTTAAATAGATCTAAGGTAGCAGTTAGATAGAGGGAAAGATTAATCAGAAAATACTCTGCTCTTTGTGTGAAACAGCAAATAAGAAAAAACAAGGGACAGCCTTATAGCCCACAGGTGTATATTTCTTTTCTACCTGCCACTTCAACAAACTTGAAGTACTTTTTTCTTGCTACCTGACAGCTCTGTGAGCATTAAGAAAAAAAATATTACCACAAGCAATTGGTAAAACTCAGCCATTCAGAACCTGCTTTCAGTGATTATCATTCTCTTTAAGCAGTAGCATGGAACTACCAGATCCTCTATGTGTAAAATAATGAAATCGGAAATTCCTATTAAAAGTGGAAAATAATAAATAATAGACAGTTTTTATCTCCAGGTACACAGAACACACCTGGAAGGCTGCAGAAAGGAAAAAGCTCTCTTTGCTTAAAATTTCCTCCTCAACAAGTTCCTCTGATAAAAAAGAACTACAAAAAGCCCCAAAGTAATGGTGGCTACAGATTCTGAACGTCAACAGTGTACTCTATGTGGTAAGAAACTTAATTCATCCACATCAAGATGGGCAAAGGCTATTGCTAAAATACACATATGTAAATTTCACCCCAGTAGTATCAGCTGAAGAACTTTGCAAAATAGCACTGGCACATATAATGGCCTTGAGAAAATACAATGATAGATAATCCATCTCATTTCAACTGACTGATAATACTGTCACATTTTAAGAAAAGTACTGTAATTCAAATGTATGGCATTGTTTTTACTTCTGGGCACAGTTTCAACTTTATCAATATATGATGGCCACTGCTTTAATTGCTCAATTTACAGCAGTACAAAGTGTACAGACAATTCCTTACTACAAGCAAAAAGCACAGCTTCTTCTCTACCACCTCAGTATGTAAATCAATACTTTAAAATCAGCAACTCTAGTTTCTACAGAAGGAGAGAAAAATTACAAAGATTCAGGAAAAAGCTTAAGAGCCTGAGCACACAAAGATGACGTGTCCACTATAAAAGAGATGGGTGCAGTGCCCGGGTGTTACCTGACATGGGTATGAATATAGTTGCTGACTGTTTCATCTTCAATACTTTTTCCTGTATGCAGCTGGGATGAAAAATCATATGTTTTCCATTCACATTCCAGCTGGTATAACTAAAAAGGAAAGAAGAAACCATTCACAGCAGTTCTGATTTTAATAACTAAGGAGGTACATCAGGGTCTTGGACATTAAAACAAGTTCGAACTGTATGATTTCAAAATCATAACCAAACCAAACTCCTCTGCATTGATTTTACACATAACAAAGGTAAAAGCCAACTTGGCTTCATACTCACCTCTTCTTTTGAGTACTTGAGCTTGTATTCTCTTTTAACAGCTGGATCAAACCTGGTCTGTGGAAGCCACATCTGGATCTGCACCAAGCCAATGCTCACCCAGAGGCTTCCTCGCCAAGCTGTCTCTGGTAACTCCTGGAACCCTTCCCCATAGAACTGATGCAAGCAAGTGAGCAGAAGAAACAGGAATTCTTTAGGAAGTAATTCCTGATCAGTGATGCTTTCAAGTATCTTGAGAAGGTACTCATATGCAACAGGATCCTTGAGGCAGAGCTTCTCACAGCACCCCAAAAATTCTTCTTGAAGATCCACTGGAATCAGATCTACCAGGGCAGAGAGCTGTCTGCTTAGCATTATCCCTTGCAGTCTAGCATCCGTGTGTCTGGAGAAAAAGAAATGAGAAAATGTTTACACACAACAGGCAACCTTCTGTAACATGCTTGATTTCAATAACATATATGTGGAAGAGAGGTCTTAATACCTAAAATCAGCTATTGAAGAGACAGCCAGGTTGGCCCACAGTGCTGTGCTGACTTTGTGAAGCTGCTGTGCTCTCTCCATCCATTCTCCCAGTGTTACATGGGATGATGACAAGACAGGAAGCCCACTCACATCCCACTGGCTTGTCTTGCCACTGCTAGTTAGAATTTCAAAGAAGCACTTTGAGAAAACAGCTCGGGTCAAAATGCCTGGGCCCTAAATTAAGAGATTAAGAGTTAGATTGTTCAGATGCAATTTGCACTGTAGGTTCTAGCAACTATGCTAGAACTTACAATATTGTTTTAGAAAACTTGAACTAGTCAACAAGAGCATTCAGTCTAGAATTTGATTAGGTCAGAAGAGACAAACCTTCATAGAACGGTTCACATGGGATTTAGAGAAGCTGTTTTCCTCTGGTGCAGGCAGTGGCCTCCAAGTCAACCAGTAGTCTGGGTCCATGGTGAAAGTACTGCTCCAAAAGGATGTTAACACAGCATTAACTAGCTGAGATGACAGAAGAGACATTTCTTCAGGGAATATCTAAGGAGAAACAAAAACCTAGAGGTGAGAGTAATGTACAGGGAGCAAAAGAGAATTAAATGCACACATGATCAAAGAAAGTATGAATCTGTGTTTCAGTAGGGATAGTAGAAGATACTCTCCAAGATTCTTTCAAATTCATTAAGCATTTGCTTGCATCTCCTCAATGAAGAGTACACTTTCTAAAGTCAGCACTGTCTCCTGTCTGTGAAATACACAGCACGTTTACAGAGCAGGTTGTTAGAATACAGCCTGTAGATCATGACTGAGCAACCTTTTGTTACAGTACGTGAGGGTGCAGAGGCATGAAATGGGCAAAGCCATCCCATACTCCGCTCTGAAGCATTTAAGGTGAACTTGTGTTTTACTGTGCTTTGTGGGAACACAACCATTCTGTATCATAAAGGTTAAGCAGACTAATTAAATGCTCTACAAAAAAATGCATCAAGCAGCTTTATCAGTCTGTTTGATTTGCAACAGAACTAAAAAATTTTAGAGGCACGGGGAGAAAGGAAAACATTTTTCAGCATAAAATTAGTTTGAATACATAGCTACAACAGGCTGGCACCTGCCATCCAAACACTTTCCCATTAGGTCACAAATGGATGTATGGAACAATACTACCAAACAATATCATACAGAACTCTGTTACTTACGACTTTGTTGTATTTTCTCTTCCAACATTGTGTTTTAATTACATTTTCTCAAGGCTCGCAGTTAATAACCTTTCTTGTTAAAAGAAGGAACAGCTTTTTGACAGGCAGAGGTAGAAAAACTGCATGTCAAAAATCTCAGTGATATATATATTTTGAAGAACTTTTGAAAATTTTAGCAAGATTTATCAAACTAAAGATCTGATTTACTTAAATTAAAATAAAAGTCTTTCTTACTTCATTAAGGTGTAACAAGTGCCACAGTCCAGAGAGCTGGTGAGAGGCAGCTGGTGTCAACTTCAGCGAAAAAGCTATGAACTGAGCTAGATCTGAACAGATGCTTAATTCTTCACTGCAGTTTTTCCTGTAGCAGGTAAAAAAATACAACCTAAGCAGTGCTTAAGCAGGTCACATGAAATAAATCACTTGGATAGTGAAACAAATTAAGAATGGCAAGCAAAGTCACTGAAAGGTTAAAATGACAACATTTCAAATGTTGGGGAGGAGCAAGCACTCAATACTCCAAACAATCCTTCAAAGTCAACAAAATCTAAACACAAGAAAAAGGGGGAAAAGTGTAATCTCCTGTAGCTATAAGCTCCATGTTGAGCAAAATACACAAAACATTTGGGGACAAACCGTTTTCTAGATTTATAGCTTTTGTGAAAAGTCACAACTTAGCTGAATTCAAAAGTGAACCAGTGATTCCAAGAGTCTTGTTACACAAAACATTACTTTCACTGAAATCCATAAATGAATAGCTTTCTTTTAAGGAATGGTAAACCTGACTAAAAATAAATACACATGGCCCCTTAAAACAACATTAACACTTCTTAAATTAATAATGTTAATTTAAACTATGATTCTATGTGTGCATAGTTTACACAGGAGGAAGCATGCATGCTAGTCTACTTCCTTCGTCTCCAGGTCTAATTCAGTTTTTCTGCAGTAGCCCCCAGCAATGTGGTATAAACATCCTCTGTTGATTCCTAATACACACAGATTTGTGTGCTGCAGAGATATAAATATGCACATACAGGCAGGTGTATATAAATTACAAATACATACACACAGATTTACATGCAGATGTAAAGCACCAAAGTTGGAGCTTCTAGCTAGGGATTTGGAATATCACGAAAGTAATACAGGAGTTCTTTGTCCAAAATTCTTCTTACCTTCTTGCACAAGCCTTGGCCACGTAATCTGCTGTTAATTTGTACTGCCACAGCACCCCTATGCATTCCATTGCAGGCCACAGCTGAACCTGACTGCAGAGCTGGTTTAGCAGGGCAGGGTCTAACTGGTTGGAGATGGTGGCTTCAGGCAGCCTTCCTTCTGAATAACTGTATGTGACTCCTTCTGCTTTCAGCTGTGAATGTACAGCTTTCAAAAATATCTGTAGCTGACCTGTTTGACAGAATGTAAGAGGCACAAAAATGCATGTAATATGTTTCTTGTCAGTGAACATTTAACATCCTTTCCATCTGTGTATGAAAGAACAGAGATGGCAGAAATCATCCTGCTGGGCTCTTCACAAGTGTTACCTACCCAGATGAACATCTTCTAAATGATTGGCTCTTATTATCAGGCCATCAGCTTGCAGCAATGCTTTCTTCATCTTCACTCCTGTGGCAGCAATTTTCACACAGCACATTTTTTCCTGCCATCTACTTTCTCCACAGGCCAATCTTAGCTCCGAGATGTTCAGTGGTTTGTTGAGAGCTTTTAACTGAGAAAAACATTCCATGCCCAGTTTATCCTGGAAATATGAAAATTACAATTTGTTTCAGCAGTGCTAAGAAAACCACAAACAAGATTTGTGGCTGCAGACAAAACTGAGATTTCAAATTCACATGCACACAACTAAAGTACAAGTATATATAATCAGCCTGCAGCAACAGCTTAAAAAAAATCTTTTAGTAGCCTGACTCAATACAGCAGGAAGACAGAAATTGAAACAGGTGGCTACAATTCCTCCTTGTCAAGTTAGGGGTTTTTCCCTTCATGAAGAAACTACGTAGCACATGCAGACAGACAGTACTTCAACTTGGCAACTTATCTAAATCAAGGGCAATTCATACACAAAATAAAATAAAAAAAATACCAGGAGCTACTGTCACTAACAAGAAATAGCAGTTTACACCTGCAATTTAAATACATTTGGATGCTTAGATGCATTAGATACATTTGGATGCCTAAATACATTTGGATCTCTCCAAATTCTTAGTAAGCACTGAATATTCTTCAGAGTCTCACAAAGTAACTATGTGTAATTTTTGATAGCTGGGTATCCTTGAGAGATAAGGTCATAAAAGCTTAGGTCTAAGTACTGGTCACCAACACTACTGCACATGACTACTTGTGCACTCCTTTTAAACAGGGATTTGTATTCTTTAGAAAGTTTACTGAAATATTTTTTTTATTGAATTACAACAAATTCTGAAATATTTTAAGAGCATACTCCAATACTGTTAAAGTTAAGAGGCCTTATTTTGGGAAGTTATATGGCAGCCCCACCCTATGCTGTATAAAAGGAAGTGCACAGGCTGTTCTAAATACACATATGTTCACTGAATAAGCAAGTGGCATATTGATATTTGCAAGTCTCCAAAACAGAGCAAGGAGTACTATTTTTATGCTCAAGCACACTTTTGTATTAAGCAAATATTTTCAGTACATAGCATAATCAATAGTAGAAATGCTGTATTTGGGTAACTGATACATTTCTCAAAAGATAGATAGATACATTAACATGAGTTGAAGTCTTCTTTTTAATCAATCTAACAAACACAAAAGAATTGTGGTTTTGCTGTCCTGGAAAGCAAGTGCTGTAAATACATTAAAGCCTATCTGGACATTGTTGGAAATACAAACCCTTTTGCAAACAGAGTATTGATACCTTAAAAGGAAGGGGTCTTCCTAGAGACTTCTGTAGGATCTTCATATTGGCTGAAATACCAGCAGGATTGACCAAGCAGTTCTGAATCTGCTGTGAAACAGATTGAATTTCTCTGGAAATCCTTGTTGAGGAAAAAATAAAAAAAAAAGGAGAGACAAATGGGAGA
Source organism: Chamaea fasciata (assembly GCF_029207755.1). Lineage (NCBI taxonomy): Eukaryota > Metazoa > Chordata > Aves > Passeriformes > Sylviidae > Chamaea > Chamaea fasciata. Next base: position 77,678,573 of record NW_027094088.1, on the reverse strand, counting down.
AAAAAGCCCACAGTTAACAGAAGTTAGAGAAACAAGGCAAAAGGATGCATAAGAAAGTCTTTCTCTCATCCTTTCACTAAAGGGGTAAAAATTTTAGATGATCATTTGAGCAAGCAGAAGCACAATGCTAAGAAACACAAATTTTAAAAACAAACAGGTACTCCATATGTTATTTGCATCATTAATGGAACACAACTTGGGACACTAACCTAAATAATGCTAAGTAGCTATAATGCTAAAGAAAAGAGTAATTTATACAGCCATTTAACAGAAACAAATCAAAAGCCACCAAACAAAGCCACTCACTTGTTCTGGTCTGATCCAATAAGCATCTGAGGAATTCTGTCAATTAGGCGTTTCATAACCCAGTGCCAGTGCAGAGCCAGGAGTGACAACCCTGAGGAATCCACTGTGACAGTGTCAGAGACTGCCCAGAACCTGTCCCGCCACAGCCAGCAGCACAAAACCTGGGAACAAGCCAAGGACTTACGGTGTTACCCCTGCTGAGGTTACACAATACTTCCTACTCCAAGTAGGAGAAAAAGCAAAACCACCATCACTTGTATTAACTTCAAAGTCCCACAATGTTTTATACTTAGTGCTACACAACCAGGACTCAACTACAGGTTCTCTAAAAATACCACTCCAGCAGGTGAAACTGCAGCAGCCAAAACCAACCAATTCCTGCACCAAGTCTACAATGTCAAGATTTCAGCAAAATTATACTCGTGGTCTAAAAGGGAGAGGGAGAAGTGAACTACCTGTGGCTTGCATGTCAGCTGTCCAGGTTCAGACACTCTTATCAGAGATAGAAAGGGATACTCTGTTTATCATCAGTGGAAACAGGCACTCCTACAGCACAGTTCATGACATCCTAAGCAGGTATTAGAGGGCACAAATACAGCCACTGAAACAAACATGATCATTTGCCTACTGTTAGGCATGTTCTGAATACAAACAGAAGCACTGCAGTTTATTTCATGGCCCCTGAAACTAAAAGTAGTGTTCTCCACACAATCTCTTAACTTCCATAAATGTACTATGGAAAGCCTACTCACATCATGCATGTCATCGTCACTTAAGGCCACCTGAGTAGACTTCACCCAGTGAAGTGCAAATGCATCCCAAAGTTCAAAGAAAGCAGCAAGGTTGACCACGATTCCATGAGGAAGACAGTTGTAACTTCCTGGATCTGAAGTTTGGGAAAAAGAAAGGCAAAGACTGAATATTCCAGCCACATCACATGACACAATATGGGTCAACTTCTCATCACTAGAACCTCTCTACGATTGAGAAAAACACCACAACCTGAAAAGATCCAAGAAATGAAGCAATAAAAGTAGTCCTTCGCTACTTTCACAATTCTCTATTACCTCTATGCATTTTATACATATATTAAAAAATCCATAATGAGGGATTCCTTGATCAATTGCTTCTATGCAGCACACTGACCTCATCGCTAAATTTTACCCTTTTAGAAGTAAAACTTCCTACTTACATAAAACAAAAACACATCTGAAGAATTTGATTATTCTTATTAGCTGAAGCCAGAACGCTATTCCAGTTTCTCTCCACTGTTAACCTAAAGTTTGGCTAATTAAGAGAAAAATCATATTCACTGACTACCTCATAGAGGCAGGACATAAATAGTGTAGCCTAAGTTATCTCTAATTTAAGAATAATGTGTTAGATACCATACTAATCCTCATTTGACTGCTTTACATTCACATATTCTTTCTTTGCACAACATGTTTAAAGCATATATTTCATAACAATGCAAATGAACCATATTTCAAATTGAAAACAGAACTAAAAGGAACAGCAAAAATCAACCCACTTTTGTGGAAATCTAGAGACATTCTTAGGACACTGTTTCTTGGCTTCTTGCTGGCAATCAAACTCTTCTCAATGTAACTTCTTTTTTCTCGGTCAAGAAATAACACTGCCCTGAAGTAAAAATAAAGTTGTTAGCAATCCAGTTCCATTTTAAACCTTGGCCTCGTGAGAATGGTGAACTACAACATGGCATTGGAACTACGAAGTGACATAATATATTAGGTGCATTATGGAAGAAGTACGAGGTGCATATGGCTTGAATATGGTTTCTGTAGAAGCAAGCTTCACAAGGAGCAGATCCCTGACTTCACCAGGAAGGAAAAACCAGTGAGCTACTAAACAGATGCAACACCACAGCCTGTAGGATATGTGAGCAGCTGCTTCCTTACACTTTAACTTCAAAATCTGTGTACTGTTTAATCTTATTAGGAAAAACACTCCAAATCCAAAAGCAGGACAACTATTTAAATTTCGTCAGAGATCTCTGACAACACTACTGACACTGACACTGCAACTTCTGCCTCTTTAATGCTTTATCCCACAGTTCTGATCTGTCCTTGAAGTACTGCAGCCTGTATGAAATGCTGGGAGCTCTGCTCCTGTATAATGTGATTGTGTTTAGTCTGCACCTACAGAAAACAGAAGCAAAGAATTTAAATGCCTGTACAAAAACCTCTGTCTCTGATGTTTTAGATCACACCTATCAAAACCCAAAACCACACTTGGCAGACACCTCAAGTGTTTACTCAGCACTGATTACAGGCATTGGGCACTCTTTACAAGAGTTTCTTTGTAACCCACCGATTTGCTGCAGAATTCAAAAGCCTAAGAAGCTGGTCTGCATGTTCCAGATCTGTATCAAAGTTCATTGAATTTCTAATGATCTCCAAAAACTGCATATTCCACCTTGGATCCAGAGGCATCACATGTTCATCTGGAAAGGCAGACAAGACAGGACAGCAGTGAAACATTACTCAGTTCTTTTCTTGGTCCCTCTGCCAATGCCTATCAGGGAATGAAAGAAGCAGCTCAGGGGCAAGGCAATCAAACTCCCTGACTCCAGATATCCAAACAGAAAAGCATTAAAGCTGACTGCAGGTTCTGTAAAACAGAACGGTGACAATAAATTTAACAGGGGTTAGAGCACCCATACAGAGCTTAGAAACTCAAGTCTGGCTCATAGTCCAGGCAAGACACCCAGGACCACCCATCAGTGTATGCAGATTTCATGCACCTAACAAGCTTGGAAGGGAAGCCACAGGTCTGAGCTCCAAGGGAAAACAGTAAGGGAAAATGACAGGCCAAACTACTGGGTTTCAGATGGGCTAAAATAAATCCTGAGGAAAAAAAACACCAGGGTACCTAAACTATCAAGTCAGAAAGGCAGTGAATATTTGAATCACACTTCAGAACACCCCTCTGAGCTGTAAGAATACATCTGAGTCACAGATACACAGTCAGGACTCATGGGCAGAGCACTCATCTCTAACTTGAATAGTAAGAATTAATCTAATTGCCATATTTACTGTTCTAGAAAGCAAGATTGTTTGTATTTGTTGTAATTTCTTTTTTTGTTGTTTTCTTAGTTGCACTTTTTTATGACAAAGGTAACATATATTTAGAATTTAGCCTTTGTTTTGCTACATACATTTCCCAAGTAGGGTTACAGTGCGTTCAGAGAACAAATAAAGGAAGCAGTGTCTTATATCCATCTTTTTCCGGAATACCTGTCATAGTTGGCTGCAGCAACTTGATCATGTTACTGACTCCAGATGAGAGGGGACTGGCATAAAAACAACCAAGGGCTACAGCACCTGCTTCCAGCTGAATCCGCACTGAATCTGTGGGTGAAGAGGGGAGAACATGGGCTTAAAAGAGTGTTTAGTACAAATCAAGAAAAATAACTTCAACTGAGCCAGCACAAGCAGATTGAATCAAATCTGTGCACGCATTCTGGTTATGCAGGTTGGTCATACTTTGTATTAGCTCCAAAAGGTCTTAAAAGCACTAGAATGTCACAGCTGAAGACATAAATCCTATAAGGAATTCTAGTTGAAATGTTGATACTACATGTCTGCTAGTAAAATATGGTTTGTGAAAATCCATTAATTTACACCTTCAGATCTGCCTCCTCTCTTTTTTTTTTTTTTTTTGGGGGGGGATGGTATTTTCTTTACAATAAGAAAAAAAAGAGCAAACTTTTCAATAAAGTAATTTTACAAATTTTTTACTTTACAGACCTACCTGCCTGAAAAGACAGCAAAGTAAAGCGGGAGCAATTAAAATAGGCACAGAATAGTCTGAGATTTCAGACCAGAGAAGAAAGCTAAATGTGTGAATTATTTGGACTAATGCATGCCTAAATGCTCCATGAGTTTAATGTGATTAATTCTGTAATTAAGTGAATAGCTCATTTCAGCTATTATCCTAAATGTTCAGACAACACTGCTTCAGGAAATCTCAGTTCTGCAGTTTCTTGGCTTTCTCAGCATTTGAATTTTAACACGAGATACACAGATTTCACTATCACTAAAAAAGATAGTGAAAAGGCATATTTGCTTACACAGACCAAAACTCATCCAAAAATAACTAATTCAGAAGTGACAGAAGTCATTCAGAAAGTGATTGAATAATAAAGGATAATGTTTAGCCCAGCTCTCCTTATTTCCCTAACATGCACAACCTGTTTCTGTCCCTCCCTGGAGCCTCCATGCCCTTGAATTAGTGTGGATAGTTGGGAGTCTTCATAACTCACAATTTGGAATGGTCTGGATGTTTTCATAGAAGACTCACAAAATGTAACAACTCAGGCCTTAGACAAAATAAAGTTGAATGATTACATACCAAGCGCCTGTGGCAGATTTTTGGCTAAGGAGTTCAGCCATTTAACTCTTAATTTCCAATCTTGGTTGGTTGCCTTTTCTGTGAACAATTTCACCGAAGCTTGGAGAACTTCCATTTTGTCCATCCAGTTTGCATCCATCTCAACAGCACTGAACTTGAGACTCTCAGGATTAGTGGACTGCATAACTTTCTTAAGATCTTGCAGAGTCACTGGTAATGTCCTGAAACAAAGAAGTCCAGCAATCAAGGGCGCAGACTGCCAGATCCAGGAAAAAATATGTATTTTGCAGGTCAAGCTATGCAACCATCTTTAGGCATCCATTTAGCAATGCAATGATCTTTCCTCCATTGTTTAGCTTTAAAACGAGTTTCCAACTTCAAATCAGCTGGTGCTGCCTACTATTAAGAGCTCACTGTTGCCAAAAATTCATGCACTATCCCAAGAGAATATGCACAGAATTTCACTGAGAAATTCTAATTGATTTGTGCAGCAGAATGATATGCGAAGTTAAATTAAAAAAGACCAAGATAGGAAAAGAAGTGTCACTGAGTAAAAAACAAACAGCAAAACTAAACAAAAAGAGAAAACAATACAGCATACTGCTAAGAGTTTACAACTTCAATTTTTTATCTTAATACAAACTTCCACAGCTTGTTCTTTCACTGGAAGCAACCTACAGTACCTGTCCAGAGTAGGTTATTAAGCAAAGAAGGCAGAAACAAAGTTTTTGCACCAGTGTTGTAAAAATTTACAGCTATATTGTACAAAAAATCATTAAAAAATTCTTTCATTTACCCCCTGCACAGGGCCCTCTGCTTTGTTCAGACAGCTCTGTCTGAAGAAGGAAATTTATGTTTTTACCTGAAGCTACTGGACGTAAAATTACTGATGAAAAATTGATTACATGAAAACACGAAATCCAGAGAATCATAAGTATACATTAAACTTGTTCAACGCTCAGATTTTTTTAAACTTAGAAGGAAACTGAAGGAAGAGATTCTGGGGCTCTTATTACCTACTAAACCCAGTGTTTGCATTCACATTTTCTGCTGAACAACTCTCAAAGTGAGTTAAATGCACTTACTGAAGATTAAAAAGGTCAAGTATTTTGAATGTATTTGGAAGACTTAAGAATAAAGCAGTAAATAATTGAACTTTCATTTGCAGTGGTTGTATGGAAAGGTAACAGGAACACAGTTACAGAGTATGACAGTCACATTCTCTACTTGCACAATTTGATGAAGACAGGATTTTGCAATAAACAATGACATGCCATGAATAGTTCACATATATTGTTTCTCATTTACTAGACAAAAAAAAAAAAAAAAAAAAGTTTCCTGCATACCTGCAGTTTCTGAGGTTTAGTCTATGCAGACAATACATCAGGACCTGTCCATCACTCTGGACTGTGGAAAGGAGTGAGTCTTCAGCTGCAAACAGAGCCGAAGGCAGGGAGTCTGGCCACAATCCCACTGCTAGCAAGGATTCACCCCAAGTGTCAGGGGAAGCCAGAGAGGAAGCATGCCTCGTAACCACTTCTAACACAAGCTACAACAAACAACCAAAAGCAGTTTAGAGTCACATTCAAACACGTAACATGTACTCAAGCACCATCGTTCAGGAAACTCTTTAATTACAGGTATTCATTATGAAATTATTATAGACCAAATCTTCTACAAACATTATATAAAGTAGACAACAAAAGTACCAAAACATTCCTACCAGAAGTGAAATAATACACTGTGCAGTTTCAAACAGGAAGTGAATGTGTCTACAGGTGACAGTCTGCACACTGTTACAAGCTACAGATACACCAGCATGAATATCCCAAGTCTCAGCTCAAGCTCTTACAAACTACAAGCCTCAGAGTCCAAACAGGATATTGTTTGGTTCATATCTCCAAGAGCACCATCTTCATCAGTCTCTTGCTCACACACTTAAGAAACAGAGGATCTCAAACACCAGCCTCATGAAGTTACATTTTTCACTTATCTAGATGATCTAAGAAAAGCTTTCAAATACAGGATTTTTACCTTTTGGTTAATCTGCAGTTGTTGTGAGCGGCCATAAACTTCCCAACAGGCTCTGTGAAAAGACTTTGCTAATCCAAGGCCTCTTTGTATTTGCTGCACAATTAATACAGCAGCCTGAAGCAAAGGTGACAAAGATGACACAGAACCTGAAAGATACACAGCAATTAGAGTGATAGAATGTTTTGCAACTGTCAGCCCTTTAATCTGACAAACACCACTTTTGGCGTCATGATACAAAACAAATATATCCTATTGACCTGAAAGCTGAATGGATTCTTCCCAACGTTGATTGGAAAATCTGACAAGACTGTAAATAACAGATGACCAGCTCAAAGTAAGACATCGAACAGCTGAGATGAATGAAACTCAGCTGCAAAGTACAACTTGTGCAAACCCTCTATTTTGCCGACTTTCACTTTGAATACATTGCCTTCCCGATGGCAAGGGACAACAGACATGTGCGTCTGACATCTCCTTAGCAAAGCACTGTAGTTTCCATTTTTTCATGACTTGGGCCTAGTTCCTGGGAATGCAAAAAACCAATCCAAAAGTACCTGATTATAGTTTTATGTGCTTACTTATATCAGCACATAACACAATAAATTAACAGGGTTTAATACTGAAGACTTCATCTATATATATGTAATGAGCCCACACTGCTAAAAAATACTGAACAGACCTTTTTTACCTGCTATTGCTGCCTTGGTTTCTGAATGCACAGCCAGAAGTGCATCACAGACACTATCTCCAACTAAACCCAAACCATGCAGGAGTAACTTCAAATCCACACTGTCCAATATATTTCCATCATTCTCCCCAGGAATGTAGATTTCAACCCCACGATTCCTCATGGCTCTGGATATTTCCCCATGAACTGGATCCATAGAAAGGAAGAGCCTGTTGGATATTAAAAAAGAATAATTCAAGATGGAAGGGACCTACAACAATAATCCATTTCAACTGCCTTAAATTCTTAAGATCTAACTTAGCTCCCTAAACTACCACTCTGGAACTATCAAATCTGCTTCTCCATAAAATAAATTCATCTTCATAAAAATGGGGACATCTAGATGGATAGATGGGGATATCTAGAAATCTAGAGACAGCTTCTGAATTTAAATGAGAAATCTGTATGAATAGTTATACTTTGCAATTAGACACAGATAGTCTGCATGACTTTTAACTCATTATTATCTGAGTTACGTCTGTTTTATCATTTGCCCATTTACAAAGAAAAGTTAGACTATGCCTCTGAGATATAAAGACTTTTAAAAGTCTTAGCAACAGCTTCAAATAAATCTGTGCTGTCTAAAAACCGAAGTATCCAAATCCATGTAGTTAATACTATCAGTGGAGACCACTTCAAAGCAAGGAGGAAAAAGTACTTCTGTGCTACAACGCAGTGAAAACAGGTTTCTGAAAGTCAAGAATGTTCCCAGTTCAGAGGAACCAGAGTGTTATCAGTCCCAGTATCGTTGTCATGAATTTATAACAGGCAGGAATGATACAGAATCCTTTTACGTTCTCCTCCCATCTTCCCCAGAGACTTATTTTAGGTCTGAGAGAACAGGCTGTCTATTTGGGTGGTTTCTTGTTTTTTTTTTTTTTTAAGTTCTACCACTGCAGGATAATCAAATTTATATATGGGATGGAAAAAGCTGGGAAGAAAATGATTATGCCTATATACCAGCTTTCATAAGCAGCATATCTCAAGACTTCGCCATCTTCAATGCATGTAGCCTTAACTTCATTACAGTGAAACAGGGAAATGCTGAAATCCTAAATTAGAAATGCAAAATCAAGGCAGAGGCACATTGCTACGAATTTTCTTGTGTAATAGTTTGTGTTGCAACAGGGATATAAAGCAAAGCCTCTTAAGCTCCTTTTTATATGCTCACCACAGTGCAGTTTTCTTCCCTGCTAGAGTGTCACTACACTACATGGCAAACTGAACAGCATTTAAAACATCGAAAGACTGGCTCACTGATGACATTTTCATTCTAAAGCTGCTACTTGATAAAGGGGAAATAAAGAAGAAAAACAAAAAGGAGAAATAAGTACCTGAAGTTTGGATGAGGAGCTATTGTAGGAATCGTGCCATCTATGACACCTCTCTCGCTCATGGTCAGAACACCTCCTGGCTCAAGCAAAGCATTCAAGCGGTCCAGCACAGAAGGGCTACATTCAAAACAAATTCATGTGGTCATAAAAAGGTATTGATCTGAAATCAAAATGCTACCAATCTTAAGCAAAAGCCAAACAATTAATTACTTTATAAGGTAACAGGAAAACTGTCAAGCGCTAAGCTGAGAAGGAAGATACTCTTCCAGAAAATCTAAATTACTGCTCCTGTGTATTATCAAATGCAAAATACTCTGTTGTGAACTACTCAGTAAGAGGCAAAGTCAACCAGGGAAGTCAAGGGGCTCACTAAAACAAGGCCACTAACATCTCTTACTTGCAGAAATTAACGTTGTCCATTAAGAGCCAGTCTCCAGATTGCAGGGCCTGAACCAACATCCCATCTACCCACTCAAAAGTGCCATGGCTGTTGCAGTCAGCAGCCTGGGCCTGCTGCAGCTTGAAACGCCGGAATTCTTCTACCAGGTGAGCAAACTCTGAAAAGAAATACAATTTACACTGAGACTTACATTAATGAAGTACCTTCCAGTGCCATTCAAGAAAAATAGTACTCATTTTTTAAATAAACATATATGCTTCCTACTTTTTAGGGGAACATAACAGCAGAGGCTCCAGCACTTCAGTAGCCTCCCATAGGCAAAATCCATGTGAACAGAAAAGGTTTGCAAGCACAAAGAAATATGAAACAGATTAACACTTTACTCCCTAAACAGGTACTTTTCTGTATCACGTCTCTCCCATCAGATGAAATTTGATGAGCATTAATGCCTTATTTTAAACAATGATTAAAACAAAAAAAAAAAAAAAAAAGAAGGAAAACCAATATACATACCCGCCTTTGTGTAAGAATTTATTTTGTTGTTTAGTCGCTGGCTAAGTACAAGTATTCCCTCCAGTTTGCTCACTAATTCAGCTGTAACACTTCCACCTCCTTCCCCCAGAGATTTGGGGTTGTAATTCAGGATGAAGTTGCTCCAAGCACGCAGCACGAGTTCAGCGTCATCCGCACAAAGCTCTGCCAAGAGCAGGCTGTCCCTTACGAGTGTGCTCATGGCATTCTCCACCTTTTCCAAGAGGCACTGCCATGGCCTGTTGATATCAACCTGCAACCCAGCCATCAGGGAGTTAGCTCATGCAGCACCCCGTGGTGCCAAGGCTCCATTTACAAACACTGAACTCACAGCAGGCTGGCCGCTATTAGGTAGGAAGGAGAAATACTGCCATGTTACCAAAACAGCATTTACCTGCTCAAATCCACCCAGCAGCTCAGTTGTATCCATGGCACTGTTCATCGCCATGATCTTCAGCCGATGGCCCGTGAGATGAGCCAAGAGCTCCACCAGACTGGTTTTGCCAACAGCCGCTGGGCCCACCAGGATCACCATCCAGCTCATGTGCACACACTTCATTATGGACTCCAGTGACTGCAGTGAATGATGCAGAAGTGAGAGAGTTCTGCCAGAATGAGGAATATGGTTGCCACGAGAAAGAACTGAATAACCAATCTGAAAGGGATGACAGACAGAGGCAAATGGAGTTTAACTGTGCAAGTTGTTTCCTTCCCCATCCCGTCAAAAAATCCCTCGTCAACAGTTTACCTGAACATTATATGGATTGATGTGAAACTCCCTGGTTCCCCTATACACATCTGCCTCCTGGCCAAAAATGTCTCTGTACACAGAAATAACCTAGAACAGTTAAAACAGCAAAAAGAGACCTATCAGTTCAAGTTATCCACTGTTCCAAACACTCACTTCTAAAGGTTTACGTCTGAAGTATCTTTTCCTTTCAGCTCCACAGCTGTATGACAGTAAATAATACAGTAAATCACAAGCTCATTTAACTCAAAGTGCAGCAAGTAATGTGAGTGTGAGCTGCCCACAGCAACCCTTTCATTAATCACAGTTTCCTGAGACTTGAAATACCGTAAGCAACGCTTCTCTTTAACAAAGTACTGGCATAGAATTCACTTCATAAATAAGCTCTTTGGTAACACAGAAAAATATAACAATGTTACAGGGAGAGGAAAGTAAACCCATGAGGAAACACCCAGTCAACACAGGTAAAGTTACTGAAGCCAGTAACTTCAGTTTTACAATCTGACTTTTCCGTTTAACACCATTTAAATGGTGTGAAATTAAACAAAAGCACAGGATTTCTAAGCAAGAGAGGGATAAGTAGGTAGCAAACATTATTATTCAATACAGAATCACACAAGAATATGATGTGTTTTACTTCAAGTCCTTTGTACTTATCTTCATTTACATCAGCTGTCTGCTTTTATACCAATTAAATTGATATTTCAAACAGCAAGGGGACCAGGTATCTATATCAAACCTCGAAACTCTAAACAAACCTATTTTTCATTTTTAAGAGATAAGTGTCTATGAATGAATTGCAAGGAGTCTTCCAATTGGAGATCTGTACTTGGATTTCTATAAATATGTCCTGGCCATCTGAAGAGAAAGGAATGAGTACAATGGTTCACCTTTTCTTTGTCTTCTCTAGTTCTCATTCTTTCCCCATATACCAGAAACACATGTTGGCCTGGATCATACCATCCTGGTGACTGGTCAACAAGCATAAGCTGGCACCAGCGGAAAAGATCACGTAAGTTGAACTCCCAGGGTCCTCCTTTCTGTCCCCACTTTTTTTCAGCCATTACTTCTTTTTCAATCTGAAAAAAAAACCCAAAACCCAAACAGGCAGTTATTAAAAAAATTAATCTTTTATTCCACCCACAAGCTGTTCTCCAAATATTTCTTTTAAAAGTGTTGACTGAATTTCTGCCTTTGGTACTGCTTTCAGGACAAAGACAACAAAAGGAGCAGGTTGAATTTACTTTGCTGAAGATGTTAGGAACTGAAGCTTGATTTAGTTTGTCTCTACTGTTTCTCTAACACTCAGCTCAATTTTGCCGTTTACTCTTGCACTCTTAAAAATGAATATGCAGTAAGATGCTGACACAAGAGATTTTATCTAAGGTCACAGAATACTACTTTCTCCTGTATCTATATGTTTTTTCTACTGTGAAAAAACATGTCTCGTCAAATATCAACAAAGCATCTGATTGTCATGGTACAAGAATTCAGGTACCAGGTTTAGCGGTGTTTTCTACTTTCTTTTGCATATATTCCCATCCCTCTTTTTTTACCCACACACTTCTCTATAAAAATGCTTAGAAATGTAACATTAGACTTCATTTTTTTCTAATCTTACTGCATTCTGCCTACTTCTACAGAAAGGAAATTAAATATGTTTACCTTGTTATTGAAAGCAACCATTTTAGCAATAATGGTTTTGTCAATAGCAGGAAACAATGTATTCCCAATAAACTTCATATCTTCTGCTGACAGTGGATCAACATACACCTGTAAAATCAAGAGAATTCAGAGTATTTGTAAAGTCAGAAACCTAAAAGACAGGATCATGATGTAGTTTAAACCAAACAAATAAGCTTACCTGTGTAAATCTATTAAGAAAGGACTTGGGGAGACCCTTCCTTCCACCTCCTTGTCTGTATGGATTCTGGCATCCAAAAATCTTAGTTGTCTTGTGCTGTACATAAAAATTCATTCCCAATTCTGGAACATAAATCTCAGCTCTGTGATCAAAGCACGCGTTAAGCCCCTCTAACACAGACTGAGAAGCCAGATTCAACTGAGGGAAGAAATAAGGATAAAATATTAATGCTCCACAAAACATTTTTGCATAATCTCTAGTCCAATGGTCTGGGATATATAGAAGGCAAAATTCCATTTCATTGCTGTTCTAGAACTAACACATGTTATTACCACCAGCTACACTGTTATTATACTGAAGCAACTAACATTTCCTTACGTTCACTTGTTTGTACTGTGTTTTTTCACTGTGGTAATAAAACAATTCTCCAACATAAAACCTGCACTTTCAAAATATTTCTTCTGAATTTACATTCATACATTTGTGGCACTCAGAGCATTTTGTTTGTTTCAATTAAGGCAGTCTCAGCTATTTAATTATAGTGGCTGTTTAAAGTGCCATTCTTCACAATAGGGGGGAAAAAGGAGGTACACAAGAGGCTGAAGAATTGAAGATTCTGCACTCTACAGTAATTAGAATGCATATTGCCAGGAAGGCAGATCTGTGCACACACGTGGCTGAAAGCACTTGCTACATGATACATGGACAAACCTGCAGTGGCAGGATAGCTTATACTGGCAAGATGGAACTCTTCTCCATCTCAGTTACATCAGTAACCAAACACAGTATATAAGTCCCAGAAAAAACACCTTCTATTTCAGTGAAATTGTATCCACATAAGAACACTTGTACCAAAAGAACTGCTGACATTCTTCCCTAAAAACTTTCAAATGTAAATCAAACCTCTCCTTGGTTTTCAGCAGTAATTTAAGCTGGGATTCAACCCTTGTTCTCTTGTCTGAAAGAAGTCTAATCATCACCTGCCTCCATGAAGGGAGGTCATCGGCACTCAAAGGTACTTATTCCACAAGCCAGATCACCAAATTTGCTCTTCTAGAACCTTCTATTTTATTTGTCCCCCAAACCTGAATTTACCTCATCTAGTACAATCCAGTGTCCAGCCTTTAATGCTGCTAACAGTGGTCCATCACGCCAGGCAAATTCTCCTCCCTTCCCACCTTCAACAGGCAAGTCTGTCCCAAATAAGTCTGTCACATCCTTTGGGAGTAAAGAATAGAATGGGGGAGTTGAGGAATTACAAAACTTAAACGAAGTTCATAAGTGGAATTGGTTAACTTTGCTTTACATTTTCTCCCTTCTCTTTTAATACCCACATTTAAGGTCTATTTAAAAAATTTCAGTAATTGCAAAATGCTAAAAGCTTTTCCATTATAGGACTCCACTGACCAGCTACTATACTTAACAACAGAAATTCAAATTGGAATAGAAAAGCTAAAAAAGCCTTATAGCTGTTTCAAGTAATGTTGCAGAAGCTAAGAAAAACACAGTAGACAAAGATATGCATGAGTTCACCTGAAAAGAATAGAAATATCTAGGAATTGGCATTCACTCACAGAAGCTTACTGCTCTGTCTGATTCCCCCCCTCATTCAGTCTCCTCTTGAGACCAAGACAAAATTGACATTTCAGACACAGTGCTGAAGTTAAAGAGAGCTGCACTTTAAAAGTTACACAAAGCCCCTACCCTGCCATAAACACCAAGTAATGAAGAAAATATTTTATTCTACCGTTTGCTCAGACAGGTTGATTCGAACAAGACAGTTGCCTGAGGCTTTTGCCAGGGCAGCAACTAGGCTGGTCTTGCCCACTCCTGGGGAGCCCTCCAACAAAATAGGTTTGTTAAGCTGTAGGGCCCTTAACAGTCTCTGTGCATTCACTGCTGTAGTCCCAGCATTTAAAGCATAATCTGTCATGTTGTTCCTCTGGAGAACAGGGCCTAAAACAAAGAAAAGGTAAACCAGAAAACAGTTTAACCAGAATGTTATGCTGGAGGTGCTGACAGTGCCTCTGAATGAGCTCACTCTGCCTGTAAATTGCTGATCTCAAGTACAGCAAGCAATGGAGATCCTGCTTGTATGCCAGTCCCAGAGACCAGGCACATACACTTTCTGTTTGACCCATAGCTGTATCTCAGCCCATCTCCACATATTTATATTAAATTTTGCAAAAAAAAGCGTATGAATATATGATTTATTTTGCCATGAAACTTCAATACCTCTTGGTTTATGACTTAAACTAGAGATCTATGCCCGAGAAAACATAAATCTGTCCTTGCACTTCAGTCATGTGGACCTAAAATTCAAAAGCAGCTCTTCAAGAATTGACTGAGGGATACAATCCAGTCATGCACCAGAATAACCTATTAATCTGTTCCATACACTGCCAGTTCTGTGAAGGAACACTCCTTTAATTACAAGTTTGCTTTTTCTTTACCGTTATTATGGCATACAGTGGGGAGAGAGCACGGAGTTTGTCTGCCAAATTCCAGCCAGTATAGCTCCTTGGACATCACTCCCCCAAACGTGTAATACAGCATTGCTCCTGTATACAAGATACTAGTCACCAATGCATCCTACACAAACTGATACCTGTTTAGTATGAAAGGGATCCAATGAGATTCCTTTTGTCAACTAATCAGCAGAGGGGAACTACGCAATTTACTTAGAAAAGCATTACTTTGTACAATTTTATGCATGACTAACACAATCCATGAATGCCAGAAAGTTCAAATATGAACAATTAATACAGTATTAGGAACACATAGGTCCATGTGCAAAAAACTAACCAGCTGAGTTAGAAAGCTCACAGTCACCACTTTTTAGTCTTGTTAAGGTAAATCTGTTAAGAGTAAGAAGCAGTGTTTTGTTAGTTCCATTTGCATTTTTTTTGTCCCATGAGGGACTGAAATGCAGAGACGGAGTAATTTTGCCAAAATTGCAGCAAATCTTTGAGAGCCTAGAGCAAGGCATGGCATTAACCTCCATTCTGTTTAGCTTTGTACTCAGGACCCCTGCTTTCCATGCTTTGCACAAAGGCCAGGATGAGCTGCATCTTTAGTAAGTGGAAATTAACAGGCATTCTAAGCATGCAAAAGTGACAGAAAATCACAATTCAAAATTTCAAAAAAGCTTTCTTACACCAAAAAAAAAAATCTATGAAAATTAGGCCATTAACCATTAAGAAGTAATGAAAAAAGGGAATGAACAGATGTGTCTTAATAAATGTGACTGAGCTGCAATCACTTGGAGGCAGAAAAGGCATTTTTCTAAAGCTTAGGAACTAATAAATTGTTCTATGATGGTTCAGGTATCCTACTTAGATTTAGTGAATAACAAAACTACTGAAAATACAAATCACAGAATAAATGTCCACCCACTCCCAGTCTCTTGCCTCTTGGAATAAAAAATGGGTGAATTCCCATAAAGTTGTCCATCCATACGAACTCTTTCTCCTTTGTTCTGTCATAAATCTTTAGTTCATTCTTCTGATAATCAGTCAGCTCAAAGAATTGACTCATTTTCTCACTTAAGAATGTCAGGCATTTCTCACGAGCTAATAAAGCCTTATCAGCTGAGCAAGATGTTGTACCTGTAATTGGGAAAGTTAAGTGTGCTTCAAAACATAACTAGGCACATTCATCTCATGACAACAAACTCAATCCCTTCATGTGGATGCAGGTTTATATTTTATTTTAATGTTTCTGCTTGACAGTGCTTCCAGTACTATTTACCATGGACAGATTGATCTGGGAGCAACAGAACTAAGGACACCGTACTTCCAACCCCCTTCTACCATCACAATCACCCTGATCCCTTGCCAGAGCCCCCCCCAGGCTTTCTTTTCTGGCATTTCTTGTGCCTTTCATTTTTCCTCCTCTTCCTTATCTACTATTTATCAGCTGGGCCTGCAGCAAACACACAAAGATGCATTCTCAGCTATGTGCATGGTACAGGCTAGCACAGACAGATGCTGACATGTGGAGTAGGGGATAAAGAGCATAATACGTGCTCATGTGCTCAAGTACTGTATTAGCTCAAAACACTCAATAAAAACCACAAGTTTTATTAACTTGTGTGCTAGTCTTTGTAATACTATCAATCCCTCTAATTTATTCCCCTTGCTCTATTACTCAAACTCTTGCTACAGAAACAGAAAGGGCACATGATGTACAGGAGATCGTCAAATGGAAGTGAAAACTTCTCCCAGAAGAGTCCCATGCTGCTCCAAAGCATTTTGTTTGCATTTAACTAAAAGTATCAATACAAATACACAGTTCCATATTTTCTGCTACCAAATGAATTCTGAAGACTTACCTGATCCTATTCCATCAATATACACCAAACATGCAGCATGGATAAAAGACATCACTGGAGAAACGTTAAGGCAGCCGCATCCCTTGGCAGAATTCGACTCATCCTCTGCCATGACATTCATAAAATTAACCCAGGCCAAGACATCTCTAACACTGACAATACACTGGTGACCAAACTCTTGATTAGTCAGCCATTCAACAAAGTCCATCATGAGTTCTGCTATATCTGCCCCTAAAAATAAGTTAAAAAAAAAATTCAAGTTACATTTTTTTGGTCACATCTACTATGCTGTTGTAAAAACAGTTTCAAAGTAGGTACAGCTGCATGAGCAATGTGGATGGGTACTCTATATCCTAGACACAGAATAACAGAAGAGAGCTCCTGCCTGAGCTGTTGCTAAAGATCCTTTTAAACTCAGATAACAAGACAGCATCAAGTGACTAATATTAACAGTGAAGCTGCTGGCAGAAAGTGAAGTGCCAGTTCTTTCAACACTCTACATTAAAACCAAGCTGGGACGCTAAAGGGCTGGGGATAGTTCAGCTACCTGGATGGTGAAGTAAACACAGCCTTGAGCTTACTTCTGGCTACACATACACAGTGAAGTCTTGAAGAACAAAGTCCAAAATATATCATACTGTCCTCAGGGAGAAATGTAGCAGGGAAAGGGTGACTGTGGTGTACATTCTGAAGGAAGGTTGGCAGCCTTCAAACTCCTTATTTTCCTAGCAATATTTGAATACCAATACACAGAAATACCTACCCTCGTGGTTTATTGCACCCAGAGACAATCCTGGATGAAGATTGTGTTTTACAATCTGTATCAAATCATCCCGGTCATTGCTCTGTGGACACCATATTTCTGTAAATCTGTTGCGCAGAGCAGGGGAAAGCTGCAAACAAGCAGAGTGACACAGCAATTAAAGACTCATTACATCATCTTACCTAAAGGTCAATTAACAACGGCCTTGTAGTCACTGTACTTGTATACAATAAATAAAATGAACAAGATAGATCTTTCCTTCTAATTTTGACAGAGACACTTTTTAAGAAAATCTCTGAAAGAAGGAGGATTTTTAAGACTTCTAGTAGCGGCACCAATGCAGGAAATGGGTGGTAATCAAAGTTCAAAAGAATATGGGAAGAAATTGAGCTGGTTTGCAAGCACCAAAGCTCCACTGCATTCTAGTACACCATCTATCACACAATGGCTCTGTAATCTCGCTTTGCTTACAGAAGCAAAGCACCACACAGAAATTTGCCTTCAATTACAACTCGTTTCTCTAATTCCTCTCTTCCTTGGTTGAACTGGTCAAACAAAAATTAGCAGCACAAAAATGCAATTCAGAAATAAATCCTGTTTAAACACGTGGCTTCGATGAGTGGTTCTCTACTCCAGAAACCACTTTAAATGGAGGACCCATCTTCTTTTGAGTAAAACAGCTTCTGGTTCTTTTTTAGAGACCTACATTCCAACACTGCTTAAAAGTTGCAGGGTTTTGTTGTCTTACAGGTTTTCTTAACATGTTTTAAGTTACTTAATTCTCAATTTCAGAAACAATTTTTTTCATTTAATGAAAAAGCCTTTTTGGGATGTGATATTTATTTTTCACTAAGAAACACAAGATGATAATCACTTTCTGAATAGCATTAAAAAAAAAAAATCTGCTATGCAACTTTGTACTACCCCAGAAAGCTGGATTTACTTGCTTCACAAGTCACAGTTCCTGTACTTGAATATCCTATATATCAAGCCTAACTAGTGTATTTAGAGGCCTGAAGCTTCCTTTCACATTTTGCTGAGTATTCATCCATAATGCCAAAGTGACAGCCCACAGAAGAGGCAGAAAGCAGATTCACCCCAATCCTCCTTTAGAGCAACGAAGCAGATGCCAACTAGAAAGCACTGGAAGCCAGAACTGGCATGATGCATTTTTGCATTGCACCTCCAACCCCTTAATGGTTAGTATGACCAGAAGATGCATGCTGTATTTCCAGATGTTTTGACATTTACCTCTTTTTTTCCAAAGTCACCTCCTGGGTTCATGGTTGCAAGGATGCGGAATTTCTTTCCTGCAACTAATAGTTCTACTTCATTCTCCTCATCATCTTGACCACCTTTTTCAGCAAGAACCAACGTCTTTTCAGCTTCAAGAACACTAAGGGGAAGGTTAAAAAAATATTGTTTATTTTAAATTTTGCTCTATACTTCAAAAAACTTAAAAATGAAAATCATATTAATTTGCCTGGATAAACTTTCCTTTACCCAATATAATGGGTAACAGAAAAGACTAAAATGAGGGCTACTGCTGCAAACAGATAATGAAGTTAAATTTATATTTCAGTTGTTCTGGGGGTTTTCCTTACACACACACACAAAAGAGGGGAATAACTAGATTCTGGGATTTGACAAGATGCGTAATTTCAAGAGCTCACTGACAGGCTGAAAATATTGATACTGCAGATGGTAAACTAATGATTTTTCTTTCAAGTTTTATTTGTACCTTCATCCTTTTCAGCAAGAGAGCAGCTCATCTAAGCCAGGAAACAAATGTGCCTAAAAGAAGCCAGATTTACCCCACTCATGTTTGGATAATGAATAGACACACTGACAATGCTTAGTACTACCACATTCCAGACATACCTGTTAAGTCGCTCTAGTACAGAATCATCAGCTAAAGAAATCTCATCAAGGAGAAAAAAACCCTCCTCCTTCATTGCTAAAACAAGAGGTCCATCACACCACTCAAAGAGTCTAGAACCATCAGATTCCTCCTAAGAAATGGAAAAATAAAGTGAAAAGTTGTAACTGCTACTTTTTACTTCCATGGTCACACCATCCAAGGATTACTGGTGCAAGACAAACCTGATCTTTGGACCTCTGCCTGACTGGTCTCAGCCCTCCCAGGAAGTCTGATGTCTCCATGTGCAGGTGGCAATTCACTGAGTACAGCTTCTGATTTGCTAATGTTGCAAAGACCTGACAAATGGTAGTTTTACCACACCTGCAACCAAGTAATTTAATTGAAAAGCATGAATAAAAAAAGAAGCAAAACCAAACAATCAGCTCACTTTGGATAGGATTCATGCTTTCTTTGAAGAGCTATGAGGCAAAGGCCCAACATGCAAATTTTCTTCTGCTCCTTCCCTTAAAAGAAATGTATGCAAAGTGAAGCCATTTCTGGCACAACTGTTGCTGACTTGCACAAAAGACCTTTAATTAAATTTAAATCAATAGTTGCATTGACGGATTTCTGCATGTTCAAAGTCAAATCTATTTCAGCTTGCCCTTACAGATACTCAACCAGCCTAACATTTCACTGAACTGGAAATGCTACAAGTCTAGACCAAGCCGAAGTCCGAGGGAACAAACTGGTGAGTATCTAGTTTTCATTTACTACCTAAGTAAATTTTCCTTCTCTCTTTTCTTGCATTTTTCTTTCCTTCTCTTCCATAAAAATTTACTCTACAAATTTATAACCAGCACAAGAGCAGACAGTATCTACTTCTACCACCTCCTCTACACCATATGACGGGGAGAAGTGGTAGCAAGACTATATTCAAGCTCCTAAAACATGCAAATTGAATGTGCTCTCAAAGAGAAAAATGTCCACAATATCCCAAAAGCAGCCACCCCCATGAGGCACAGTGAGATTTTACAGCACACCTTGTAAAACTGGGGACAGAAGTCAGAAGTCACTTAAATTTCACTACTTCTATAACTTCTATGTAGTTAACACAATGCAGATAAACCCATCAAAGACACAGGTTAAATGAGGTGCACCTGCTTCCCCTCAAAAAGGACTGTGAAAGACAGCAGCTGCAAGTCTGCCATGAGACAGACTCAAATGTCCCAGATCAAAGCAGCACTGAAGCCCACACAATCATTTAGTCTCCAGCTCAGCAGCTGGTACAGCACTACCAAGAACATAAAAAGCAAGATTACCCAGTGTCTCCCACCAGCAGTACTGGTTCACCAAACTCCAGGGCTCGTCCCACCAAGATGGCAAGTCTTCTCATCCCTTGAGTCCAGACAACATGGCTAAAATCTCTGTCCATCACTGACATCCACATGGAAGACTTAGCTGCACAATATAAAGCAATCCATCAGCTTCAGTCACATCTAGAGATCTACCAGTGGGGTCCCTCTAGGAAACTCACCCAGTAGCTTTTTGACACTTTCCCCTGAGAAGAGAGACTCAGGATATATTTTTTTCTTGAAGTGTTTTTCAATGACATTTTGAATAACATCCACCTCCTCCTGTTTCCTGACTCTGCCTGCCAGAAGCATAAATCCTACAAAACAGAGGAAGGGAGAAAGCAATTGATACCTGGGTAATCAGCAACAAAAATTTACACACAGGAAGTGGGGCTGGAAAGTGATTCTACAGACACTTTAAAAAGCTGGGGCAGCAGAGCTCACCATCATTTGCTAAGTGCTGAAGCCAGTCATACTCCTTCTCCAGCTGCTCTGCCAGCCTGTACCGTTCAGCCCAGCGGAACAGATCCCGCAGGGTAATAAATCCGTGTTTCCCAGCAAACACCGTTGAACCTCTGCGGTAAGACTGTCACAAGAACAAAATGTGAGGTGTTTTTTCATCAGCCTGTCCAAATACTTCAAGCAAAGCTAATCACCACTCTCTGCAGTTGACATTGCAACAAGAAAATTCTACTAATAACTACCAAAAAAAAAAGCCAAGTAGAATCACAACTCCCAAGCACTAACTCCTTTTAGGCAGGTATTTCATGAGCACCAGGAATGAAATAATTAAGATAATACTAATTTTAAAAAACCCAAAGAATAAAATAGGTACGTGGAATAAAAAAAAATCCAGTTTGTGCTGCAGTAATTGCTTTTAAATACGAGGTAGTTTTAGCTACATACAAAGTGTCAAATGCTGGTTGAATACAGGAGTGTCTGAATATATCCAAAATTACTGCTTAAAAATAATACTGAATTTCATATGACCCAAAGACCCCTACAAACCCAATACTGTACTTTGGCTCCAGAGCACGGGATAAGTCTACACATTTAATCCCAAGGTGTCTGGTTTTTGGTTTGTTTTTTTTCTCCTACCTTTCTCTCAAATATGACATCACTTTCACTAGCCTTAGTCTTAACCACTGAAATCAGTACTTTGGTGGGCTCTCTCCATGGTTTAGGATTCTAAATATCCTTCAACTAACAATACCTCTCCACCGAAGGAATTTCTATTACTTTGTGCATGCTACTTTGAAGTACGTTTGCATTTCTTATACTAAAAGAAAGACTTCATACTTGCAGGTCTAACATGACTTTGACAAGCTTGCTGCAATAAGAAGGTGGCAAACTGCATCGCTTGTGCAGGATGGTTTCCAGTTCAGCACTTGGCAGTTCATCAAAATGCAGCTCCACAAAACGATTTCTGAAGGCTCTGGACAAAACCTAAAATATGAGACCACACTACTGCTTGAACTTTTTCCTTTGATATTGCTCATAGATCTTCCCCTACACATCCAAAGGAAATAAGGATAGTGTCATGGAATACAAATTAACACATACACATCAACATTGAAAGAAAGCATAAGAGACAGTCTGGATGAAGACAAAAGCTTTAAAATGGACTGGGTGTTTTAAGGGCATAGGGCAGTTAAGCATTACAAAGCCACACTCTCCCTACAATGGGAGAACTGGAAGGGTAAAAGTGATGAAACTGTTTGGACTGAGACAGTTTCATAAGTAAAGCAAAAGGTGCATGTGCAAGCAAAGCAAAATTAGGAATTTTCACCACATCACATCAATAGGCAGGTATTCAGCCATCTCCAGGAAATAAGGGCTTCATCACACACCAGTGTTATTTAGGGAAACAAACACTGAAGTCCCCCTCTTTTTCCTCCTCCCCCCAGTTTTGACTGCTGAGCACAATGTCATATGACATGGAACATCCCTTGGGGCAGTTGGGGTCAGGTGTCCCCTCACAGCTTCTCATGCACTCCCAACCTACTCCGCAAGTGGGTGGGGCAGTGTGAGAAGCAGAAAAGGCCTTGAATTTGTGCAAGCACTGCCCAGCAAAAACTAAGACATCCCTGTGCTAACAACACTGTTTTGATCACAAATCCAAAACACAGCCAGTGTACGCTGGCTTCACTACCAGTCACTGTGAAGAAAACTACCTATTCCAGACAGAAAACAGTAGAAAATGGACTTCTATAGCCAAGCAGAAACACTTTTCCAGTGCTCTTGGACAAGAAATGCTGATTCAAGTATAATATATATAAACTCTAGTTCACTAAATCATTTAAGTCTCAACTACCGAAAATAAGAAATTCTGTATCCATGAAACAAGTAACTCACTTGAACAGAGCCCAGCTGTAGTGACAGTCCACAGCCACCTCAACTCTCTCCCTCTTGAGAGGCTCATGATGTTAAACATCAAAACATTTTCACATCACATACTTTAAGTATGAGAGAGATTAATTCTCTAAAATGTTAGCTACCAAAATGAATAGCTCATACAGACCTTTCTGCCACCATAGAGACCTGGAGGGTTCTGTGTGGCAAACAGCATGAAGCGAGGGTGAGCTTTGACAACTTCCTGAGTCTCAGTAATGAACAGCTCTCTGTTATCATCCAACAAGCGGTTGAGAGCCTCCAGAACATCAGTGGGAGCCAGATTCAATTCGTCTAGAACGATCCAGTACCCCTTTCTCATTGCATCTATGAGAATGCCTTGGGGGGAACAGAAAAATTCCTACTTAAAAATCTTATAAAGCCAATCTAACAGAAGCATGCACTCAGATACTTTTAGTAATCTGTTTCATTCAGGATGAACACTAATCCAGAGAAGGAAGCCACAGTATTGTTTAAATTGTTGGCTTATCATCTTTAGGTCCGTTAGGACAAGCATGATGAGACAGACATGAACTTTTCAGAATTCACTGAAATTCACACAAGTGAATATCATTAAAGAGAAACTACTAACTTTATGATAGGTCATCTTTCCATTGTAATAAACCAGACAAGTTAATCATAACAGAAGAAAAAAAAACCCAGCCACTGAAATTAGACAGGAATTTGGAGAATACAGAACATGCTCACTTACCTTCCTTAAATACCAATTTTCCAGAGGCATCCGATGTGTAACAGCCAATATATTCTTGGATATCGGTATGCTCATGGTTGTTAATCCTTACACAGTGATTCCCAGTAGCAGCAGCCAACCAGCGAATTAAACTGGTTTTACCAACAGAGGTCTCTCCTTGAATCAGTACTGGGTGAGTCCTAACAGCCACGACCAAAACAGTAGGTTAGAAGTATGAGCCGTGTCTTTCTCACACACAAGACATCAACATTATTAAACCACATTACCAAAACACCAGCACTGAACTTATTTGGGGTATCCAAGATCACACACTAACAGGGAAATACAAATACCTTTACTCCCAAGTGCTAACAGCTACCCATGAAGCTTTCCATGGCAGTGAAAAATAAGCAGGTTATTCTAACTGCAAATTTCTAGATCAGAATTTAAATAAAACTAGGTATGGCAGTAAGGTGGTTTAAGGAAATAAGAAACACATGCATAAATTTCAAGTCACACTATAATGAAAGTTAACTGTAAAGCAGAAGGAAAATACACGTTATTCATCCAAAGAAAGATTAGAGGGGCACCAAGAACTCAAGGCCTAAACAAATATATTTAACTTACTGTTTTAATTAAGAAGCTGAAACACTTACCCTGCAGACACAACCCTCACAATGTCTTTCAGATTAAGCTTAACTGAAGGGGTGAGCACATAACTCTCATCTACTGTAGGTTCCTTGTCCCCAGCTGAAATCCAGTATCCTTCTATAAGTATAAAACTCCCTCCTTGAGGTTTTGGTATTTGCTAAGGAGACATGACAGAAATAACAGATTATACAAACAGCCTTCAATCTGCTAATGAAAACAACTACTGTTACACCACTGCTACATATTCTCTAAAGTAGTTTTAAATTAATCCCTGAGCACTCCTGCAGTAAGCACTGTCCCCTTGTCACAGAATGCAAATTACAGGAAAAAACTGACCAGATTATTTCAGGGTCATGAAGCAGGAATCTTTGCCAGTGGCATGAAGATAAGAATGTCTCAAGGGTCTTAGCACTGAATTTTGAAGGGCATTTACAAGCAGGATCTTTGCTTTTATCTTTTTTATATATTTATACACATTTTCCAGTATGAAAGGGTTTATTTTGAAACAAATACCCATCTCTTTAACTGGCTTCCCCATCCCCCATGCAAACTCATGCTGGGTTCCCAGCACTAGTGACATTTTTCCTTTCCCATAAGAGACAAAGCACAGATGCTTCTTCATATCCATAGGTTCTGCATTCAGAGTCTAAAAATACAAAGCCTGAGAAAGCTCCTTCAAAGTCTGTGAAAGCTTTACAGCTGGAGTCACTGCATTAAGCTGCCCACACTCCACAGCACTTCAGTTATTCATATGATTTCAAATTAACAAATAAACCAGCTAACATATCAACATTCAAGAAAAGTAAAAAACTACATAAGAATGGTATTAATTTTTTTCTGCTTCTTATCTTTGTAAAATGAAAAACAGAACTACGTGAAGGAAATGTAGAGGAAAAAAGAAGACAACTCAAAATAAATTCTACTTTAAATACTAGACAGCTCTTCATAATCTTAGTTGCCTACCTGCTTGAGAAGGCTTTTGATGTTGCCAGAGACTATATGCTGGCAAATTAGCTTTTGAACCACTGGGTGAGAACCTCTGTCAAGCTGTGTCAGGAAACTCAAACAGAAGCCCTAAGAAGAAGAATGGTTTTCAGTGACAAACTTGAAAAATAAGGAACAAACATACAGATTAAAGAACCATTTGTGTTCAATACTGAACTTAGAGAAGATCATCCTTTACCCAAACAACCTCTGTAGTGAACAGACACTGAAACAAATGCCAGCCCAGGTAATCACCTCATACAGGGAGCGTGCTATGCTGCCACATGGATTAGACGCTGCAAATCTCAGTGCCCTGCACAAGGTACGGAGACTGTAGTGAGGTCTGTGGCCAGTTCCATCCACCAACTTTGTTTCTGCTTCCTTTCTCACAGACAAATAAAAGCTACAAAAACAAAGTTACATAGAGCTGTTACTGATCAGAGCATTGCTCCAAGGAATTAAACCCCAAGTATGAACACTTCAGTTCATCCCCAGCTGTCACTTTTCTTAAAAGCTCCAGGTTAGGAAAGCCATGCCAAGCTCTCCCATCTGTACAGCCAGTGAAGCAAAGCAACAGAGTATTTTTAGAACCATATTTTTGACACAACTTGATATACAGAGAGTAACTATAAACTCCAAGTATTCCAAACATGAGATAGTTCACCTTACATTAGGAGAAAGAAAGGTAACCCTAGACAAACACACAAGACTTTCCTTGGAATTATCTACACAAATAAACCATTTTAGTCCCTCAGAAGTGAAAGAGGATTGAAACAACAATGCTATTTAACTGGTGTAACCAAGAAAACAATTCTGAATTTCAAAAAGTAAAAAATCTCCTACCTACAAATACAGAAACCGGCAGAATTAAGAAGATGGATGTCTACACTCTTCTGTTTCCTAAAGCTATGCAAACTGCTGCATGGAGAGCATTATAGTGCTTCTCAGAGCAGTCTAACCACAGACCATGGTCACATCCTTTCTTTTTGTGACTTATTTCATCAAGAATTTAAAAAGATTACAGTCAACTTACTTCACAATTCCTTTTACTGTACTTTTGTTCACATTCAAGCTTCTCAGATAATCCATTATAAGAATTTGCAAGTCTCCTTCATTTCTCAATTCTTCCACATAAAGTTCAGTAAACCTAAAAAAATCAAATCAATCCATAACACTTAAAGACACCTGACCATACTGAAAAATGATGTTAGAGATAAATCTCATGGCATGTAACATTTTAAATTTTTAAGTAACAGAATACTGATGGTTAAAGCTACAGACATATAGATTGTCAAACCCACAGACAGACTCAAGAACCAGAGTAGTTGAAAAATAAGGTATTACTAATACTTTCAAGTAATTTATCTGAATTAGTTTAACGTCTCAGACTGAAAGCAAACAATGTGACTTAAATTACAATTTAAAACAATTTCCAATAGACACTCAAATGTTACAGCCTGAACAATGAAGTACTGACACAGCAGTAGCTATTTTTGACAAATTGTAGTAGGTATTTTTGACTAATAGAAATATAAATTAATTTAAACTTAGCAAGGTATGCTGAAGTCTCCTTTCTTCTGTATTACACTCACTTTCTTTCCTTTCACTATTCTGCAAGAGAGCCAATGGCAATAAAGCCTTGATTTGCACTAAAAACTATAAATGACTAGCTGCACACAGCTGGTGCATCTCTACAATCTTGCCCAGTGTTTATGAATCTGGGAAGGAACTATATATGCAACTTTTGGCACTTATGAGGGAAACTGCATCAAGCAGGAGATCTGTGCATACAGGAATAGGTAGATGGTACTGAAGAAGGGATTTGTCACAATTCCAATTGCCTTGCTACAGCTTATATGCTTTGAGACCACGCATCAAATATTTTGAGTATCACACATCTGCGCCACCATGCACACCACCTTCCTTCTGAGTGTACAAGACTGGATATGCAGCTTTCTGCAAGGATCATCAACACTTCTGAGTTAAGAGAAAGGCTGCTAAACAGACACCAAACACTTATTCGTCTTTACTTCTCCCATCAGGAACATAAACTGCTGCAGTAGCATTCTCAGGTGCTGACAGCTTAATTGTGAAGAACAATCATTTCCTGCCCCCACTGACAACACTCTACACCACTGCTAGACCATTTGCTCACAGCTCAGCTACTTCACCAAAGTATTTTGCTGATTTGTATTTAATGAAAAACCTTCACCATACATCTCTCACAGGCAGTAAATCTGAGTTCAGACTTGCATCCTCAGGCTTCAGACAAAGCATTCTTCACAGATCAACTCCTGAAACTAATTAAACTCTGAAAAAAACAGTGACTATTTCGTCCCTGAATCACTATTTCCTACCTGTTTCTTATTCCTAGAGGAAGATTTCTCTTTCCAACATCTGTAGCTGGATTCATGCATGCAAACAAGCGAAAATCAGGGTGACGGACAAGAGGCTCTAAAGCAAAACAGATACAAAAGATAAAATTCATGATAAACACAGCATATTTATATGTTAAGTAATTCAAAAATTATGTGAGCCCTAAACTTGGAACTCCTTTTGTCTCTTTCAGAACAACAGCCAGTGCTTCCCTCGGCCAGGAAGAAAAATCCAGCCTGGGATGCTCACACAATATTTGCCTCTCTCTGTACCTCTTGAGAGCAGCATTCAGCAACTGCACTTTTTGATCTTTACATGAGTAAATGGAGTTAACTTTCTACACAGCAGACCCTACAGTGCAGTTGAGAACACACCAGTGTTTTGGACCTCTTGCAAAGAAATATGAAGTCTACAAAGAGCACATTGCTCTCTAGTGCACACACCCATTTTAATGATAAATGATCTCAACTTATTTTGAGCTACATAGGATAGGGAACTCAGCTGGAAACCAAGATACAGCATAAGCAAGCACGGAAATAGTACCTGTGTCTCCTCTGTCTAGTAACACCAGTGACCCAGATGATCCTTCCAGTAAACCACTCAGGCACTCCAAAGTCTCTGCTGCAGCCAAGTTGATCTCATCCAATAAAATCCACTCTCCTTTTTTTACTGCTTGTGCCAGAGTACCCTAAAAGTAAGATCAATTTGTTTATCATGTTGCCAGCAATGAAGTGTCAACTGAAGCATTCAGATACTAGAAATACTTGGCGTCCAATCTATGGCTTGATTAGACAAATGGCAATTCCAGACCTTTTACAGCAGTAGCAGTTTTACTGCTCTCTCTCAATAAGAGCAATCATTTTGCTAGTCACAGAAGTCAGTTATCATACCATTGTGTCTGTTACCAGTTAGATTGGCTCAAACACAACAGATTTAAGATCCCTTATTTGTGCAATCCACTACTGGGGCATACGTGTCACTAACACCACATGAAAATAAAGTTAATCCAAAGAAATCCAAAGACACAAGCAGTATTATAATCCTAAGGAATCTCTACCCTATTAATTAAAACAATATTTAACTCAGAGGTTCTCCAACTACTCATAAATGCATTTTTTTATAGAGGACTGGTCAACATTTCACACACTTTACATGGAATTTGAGAGCATGTATTCAGATTATCAGGGTGGCAAGAAGCAAGCATAAATACACCTCATGGCTTCTCCTAATCACACTTAATGTCGTTAAAACATATTAGGGGTTTGAAATGTTTAGAAAAACCACTTCTAGATAAACAGCACAGATTCTTAATATTAAATCGCTCACAGGAATCCCTAGACAGAAGCAAGACCTACTGGAGACTGATCAAGAAGTTTTTTCTAATCTTCCAGAGTTGAAAAGAAGACATGACATACTGATATTCTTATTATACCAGTCCTAGTTCCTGTTACACAGCACTGAATAATGTGCTACCACAAATCACTCTCCCACTGCCCATCTCACCACTGCTTCCTTCAATCTGCACACTTGATTTCACAGAGTTATCATGGAACATGTTTTACTTTACAGCAAGGCTCTTGCCAGGAAGCTATTTATAGAATATTGATTGCAGTCTTTTAAATATTTCTCCTTATTCCTCCTAGTATCAAAATGCAAATATCTAAATACCTCAACAAATGCAAAGAGAAGAGCATTTTCTGTCATTTTCATCTGTTGATGAGCGTGATTCAGTTTAAGACCAAATGCCTCCCACTTTTCCTTCAGTGGTAAGCCTGCAAGCAAAACAAATTTAAGTTTGTACCATCAGAACAGTAGCATAAAAAATGTTTGACAACAGTATTTTATTCAAGTTGTTTCAAGCAGAGAAATACAAAAGTAAGCTCGAGCAAAAACATTCAACTTCTACAGATGACACATCACAAATTAAAAAAAAAAATCTTGTTGTTTTGGTTTTGTGCATGTGTGGTGTTTTTTTTTTTTTAATTTAACTGTACCCATATGTCAGTAGTGCTCAGATAATTTACTATTCACTCCCAGATGAGGAACAAATACTTATATTGCACTTTGTTCCAGCATAACTGTTACCACACTAATTTCCAGAGACAGAAAGAGACATGTCAAAAAACCCCAAAAAACAAAAACCAAATTTATAACCTTTATGACAGATTAACAATGAGCACTTTAGTATCAGTAATGAACATACTATTGCTTATCTGTTACAATATTTACTATAGCACTGATTTCAGTTATTTGTAAAAATCACTACCCGAGCTACACATAGCATCAAAATTCCCTAAGTAACTTTGCAAGTTACAGATTTCAGCTTGTCTTTATTTCAGGATTGCTAATTCTTGCAATAAGTGATCTTTAAACTCTTTCTTTCTTCTCTCTCTTTTTTTTTTTTTTTTTTTTTTTTTAAATTTGTGGGCATTTATTTTAGTATTTGCATATTCAGAAGAACCAGTTAAAAGAAGAGTGGGGATGAAGTTCATAATTATTTTAGTTAGCCCAAACTGAATGAAAGCTACAACTTCACTTGTTCTGCTGGTCTAGAAACGAAAACAACTCCATGCAAGGCAAAGTACGAACATCACATCAGTCCCAGAATGGGTTGGAAAGCATAAAAGAAGAAAAACTTATTTGGAGACAAAACCACACTGGAACAATAAAGCACTAGGCAAGCCAGCATCACTGACTTGGATCCAAGGCAAAAGCAAGCTCTTAAAAAAAATTCCTACCCTAAAAACAGTTATTACTTTGGGTTAGGTTCTGCTATTTTGCTTTGTTTTTTTAAACAGGACATGTTTGTGAGTACATAAGCAGGTTCTAGGGCTGATATGAATGCATTCACATAGAAGACCGACACAGGAAAAACCAGTACTGCTCACCAGCACACAGCTAACACAGCTCACACAGCTAAAAAGTGCTCAGGAGACCAGATGTCAAGGGTACCATCACAGGGCAATCTCCACACTCAGAAAAAGCGAACAGCAGAGAGGAGTTGGAAAAAGGGAAAAAAAACCAAACCAAACCAAAACTCAACCACTGTTCTAACAGTGTTCTGAATGTCTAGTTTCAATGTTGACACCGCATTTCTCAAAACCAGAAAAAAAAAGATGTAATATACAGGGAGGGAAAAAATACCCTAAACCTCAAACAAACCCAAATTAAAAGAACAAAAGTCGCCAGTATTTATCTGTCCTCTGCAGTGGTTTAGCACTAATATGTGTTTGATCCATCTGAAGTCTTACCAGATGCATTTTCTTTTACTTCTTTATTAATAGCAGATTTATGAATATGTTGCATTAATTTCAACAGATCGTGCCAACGATTCTGTCTGTAGCAAGTCTGAATGTGTCCCAAGAATGTTAGATTTTTCTTCCTAGAGAATGTCTGAGAGAAGAGCTCTTCAAAAGACTCTCGCAGAGGGAGCCAGATCAGCTTGTTATCCACAGGCTTGTAACTGAAGAGAAGCAAAAGAGTAATTACTTATGTGAGACAGATATCTTGAACTTAAAAAAGAAAACAAGTCCAAAAACAGTTACTTGAAACAACAATAAGCTGCAGGGATGAACCCTTGTTTCTGAAGTTTTTTACTCAACTAACAAACTAAATAGAATTGCACATATTTAAATGCACCTCATGAGGCAATTCTGTAAAGACAGGAACACCCTGATAAACAAATTATTTGTAATAGTACCAAACAATACATCCAGTGAATATTACATCAGATTTATACTGAACAGCTTAGCCATCTTTAAAGACACTGGGCTGTGTTTTTGAATGACTTCATCACACACAGATCTGCACACAATTCAGTGAAACTGCTCTGCCCTTCAGCAAGGACAAGAAGGCTTCTGCATGCAAACATGTTTATGAAGACATTTATTCTACTATGAAACAGATACTGTCCATTTGTTCTACAGAACGGACAAAACAGTGGCCAATGACTCACCCTCCTAAGAGATCTGCTGTGTCACTTTGTTGGTTCATGTTGACAACCCTCAAACGGTGTCCTTGAAACAGAGATAAAAAGCACCATCAACTCGTGGGTTTGTGCTTTGTTGTTTTTCAAATTATCTCCATGTAAGTCAGTTTTCACACATTATTTACCTGTAATATGAGCTAGGTACTGCACTGTTGAGGTTTTGCCAGTTCCTGTTTCACCAACCAAAAGCACAGGCTCTCCTTTGACAACACACACTGCAAGCTGTTCAATCAGTACTGCAGATGGCCGTGTGGCAGCAAAGGTATGCTTTGCCCTGGAAAAACAAAGCAAGTTACTCAAAACTGAGATTTATCAAGGAGCTCATTTCAATTTTACCTCTATTATTCTTGAAGCAGAGTGGTTTGATTTAGGATTTTTTTAATATAGGTCTGAAAAGAAATAGTTCTAAGATATCCTTCTAAGATACTTATTTTTCTCAAGATACAACCTAAAAATTCAGGGTTTCCAAGTAACTTCCTGGCCAATGAAGTTAATGACACATACTGCAAAAATCTCCCTCTACAAAGGTAGATCCATTGAAATCTTTTTATAACAGCTGTGGATCCACACTGCTTTGGAGACACTCTAGTTCAAAGAAGCTGAAAATCTCCATGCTTTAGCTGCCAGAAGCATGATGCAGACACTCTTAAAAATACACAAGGTAAAACTCCGGATTGCAAGGGAAAGAGCTCTCACATTCCTTTCATTAGAGTGAGAATACCCAACTCGCATTTTCCTTAACCCTGGGACTTGCAGTCCATTTTATTCCATCACAAAATATTTCAATTCACATGGAAACTACAGGATATTCTACCTCTGTACAGTGAGAGCCTGGATCTGCTTCTTCACAAGATTCACTCTTCCCACAGAGACTTCTTGTTCCCGTATTGAAATTTCCGGTTTATAGAGTTCACAGAAGTACTCCACCTGTGAAAAAAGCAACAGTATTTCCAATATTAATGCTGCTTACATCACAGTGAGAACATCCACACCATGCTACCAGTATTACTTTGCAGCAAGTTAATCTTTAATGACAAAATTATGTATTTTGCAGGTTTTACATAATCATCACCTAAAATAGTGAAGGACTTCAGAAGTGGTTTTTTCTGCACAAACAACTTTCAATTTAATAACTTGATTATAGTCTTTGCCACTGTATTTCTACTTCACCTACTTCCATGGTAGTTCAACTACACAAACTTGAACAGTTATTTTAACAATATTTTATTAATTTCATTTTAACAATAAACAAATAATCTCCCTTAAAAAAACCCTTTGAGTGAACAAGGATATTTTGCCACTTGCAGGGAGTAATACATTCCTTTAATGAAATTATGCAAAGAAGGACAAAGAGAAAAACCCACAGAAGTTTCAGGGATCCATCGGTCAACTTGAAGCAACAGTAGAGGGAATTTGCTTTGCAGACTTCTGCAGTCAGAAATAGTTGACAAAGAAATGATTTCGTTTAACTCTGTCATTTACAGAGCTCCAAAGAGACAGATGATTTTGTAATCAGTGAGTATAGAACAAGTAGCAGGTAAGATCATGTTCCTCAGTGAGTACAGAACAAGTAGCAGTAAAGACCATGTTTCTCTCTGATCTCTCCATTTAAGTGATTAACATTCACTGTAAACCACCTAAGAAAAAACACATTCTTTACTACCCTGTGCATCTAGTGGTATGATATGCTTAGGCAGCTGTGCTGTTCCAGCTGTGAAATCCTTCATTTGTATCATGAGGCCAGTTGATCTAAAAACAGGTTCCCTGGAACTATCAGAGAAAAAAAAAATGCAGCTGAATCTAAAATAGGAGAAAAACAGATCCTGGGACGGAACAGAAAGCAAAAAAAAATGTTTGGGAGAGAGAGGTGGGCATAATTTTGAATAAAAAATAGCATAACATATTTCAATTAATCATAGAAATATCTTACGGCAAGCTATAGAATACTACTAAAAAAGACCACATTAACTGTAGCTCAACATACCTTTTTTTTTGAAATGTTTAGGTAACTTCCAATAACTTTTGCCATTTTCTGTCTGCTCCCTTGGTTGGACAACATGGCTGTGAAACAGTCCAATGCCTGTCAAGGGGAGAACCAACTTTTTGAAAACTAGTTTTGTATGATTTTATCTGACAAGTATCATTTTAATCTAAATGAACCCAAATCCAACCCAACCACTGTAAATAAAACTACTTCACCATCCTCTGATTGAGTCAAATAACAGACTTCAGAAAGATGCAAGAATAACTTCTAAACTCTGTAAAGAAGTGGGTTTATACGAAATATGAAAACTTTTCAATGGCCAATCACAAAAGCTATTTTTAGACGAATGGACCAAAATGGACAAGAAGTAACATTATAAGATCGCACATCTCAAAACTGCCTCTGATGGATGCACACCCAAAAAGTTCCCAACCTATACTGTAAACTGATGAACAGGTAAGTAGAAAAGCATCCCATATTACAAGAAAAAGAAAGGTCTCAGCCAAGTGCAATCCCAGCTTGTACTCATTAAAATTTTTGCACTATGCTGTTTGTACGACAGCAGTAAATTCTTTTAGCACCTTATAGCAAACAACTTTCTTGAAACAGAAGCTTCTGATCAGAGAGATCACAAACATTTCAACTACAGTTCAGCTGCTTAAAACAAAACCAAACAAATTCCCATCTCACATTCCCAAAGAGAGCATTCTATGAAACAACGACAGAATCTGGGATCAATTGGATCAAGTCTTACAGCACCTCCTGAAAAATATTCACTGCTGTGGCTGAAGAATTACTGTCAAAGTTGTAAGCAATCCTGCTGCACCAATTCAGTAGGTCTCTAAAAAGAAAAACCAAAAAGATTTGGTACAAACATGCCAAAATACACAGACTCTACTTTCATGTTCAGCTTAGGTCACAACATCATCTTCTGACACTTGCACATGCAGTTGTCGGGCAAGATGTACATGGGAAGACACAAAGAGGATGATAATTCTGAGGAGCAGCTGAGCACGAAGACCAACATTGCTTATAAACAGATAATACATACTCCATTAAATAAATCATAAGGTAACTGTAAAATTCAAAGGTATTAAAGAATCCAGAAAGGTGTAAACCCCCATTTTTTCAAGATACAGATTCCTTACTAACAACAAGATTTTCCAAAAGGCAAGAAAAGCAAACACTGTTCTCGAAAAAACTGACATCCTTATGCTCCACAAAAACCTCAGGTACTACCCATACCCAGCATTCACTAACTAATTCACAAAGCACTACTGGTTACAGAAATTCCAGATGATTAGAACTGGCATTTGGTAGGAGAGGAAGAAATAATTCAGCCTCAAACGACATTCCATCACAGAATTTCTGAAATTACCAGTACATTACAGACACAGTTCTTTTCAGTCACCTTAAGTTATAATGCTGAGAGTGCTCAGCATGAAATAATCTAGATAATATCTTCAGTTACTGAAAATGTTATCTTCCAGCTACTGAGAGAACATTATACAGCTCCTTCCGGTTCTTAACTGGTACTGATATCTTGTGTTAACAATAATTAAGAATAAATTCATATGGCCCAATGCCAACTAAGCCCTGCTTTTGACAAAACCCACTCCTTCCCCCACGCCTCCCAAAAAGTAAGCACAGCAAACAGGAAGTTTAAATAATCCAGAATGAGATTCTTTAAATAATATATTAATCATTATTTTAAAACAAAAGGCATATTTTCCAGTTTTTGCAAAATTCACATTTAATTATTCAAGTTTTCACTATTATTTTAAAAGAATTAGGGAAAATAATGAAAATAAACCCTTCTATCTCTGTAGCTAGCTGATTTCCAAGAAACATATAAGAAAAGACAACCTTAGAGATAGTTCTCGTCCCTCCAGATTTGGTTTCTTATGTTCTGATCTCGATTCTGATGCTGCTTCTGGCACTTGACTGGAGCCAGCAGCACTGTGCTCTGGTGCCTGATACTTGTCTCCTGCAAGGTCAATGAAAATGTCTAGCAAGTGATCTGTCACAAGAGCAAGGTTGGGGTATCTCCTTTGGAGGACCTGAAACCATAAACAAAAAAGAAAAAAGAATGAAACAAAACAACAAAACAAAAAGCCCATCCACATTGGAAAGAAACCAACAGCACCCCAGTTTTTACCAGAAGATGCTTCCATAGATATTTTATCTAGCAAGCTACAGAAAACTGCTTTCATGCAATCTCTTATCTGAAGAAAATAGAAATTATGACTACTATGATACTGATTTTGATGCCAAAAATAAACTTTGCTGACTCAACTCAACTCCAATTCATTTAATACATTTGCACAAACACCAATGAGAAGAACAAAAAGTACATTCAATCCTATCTGAACCCAAACCACGACCATACAACTTTACAACTGATTACAGAAGTCTTTACTTCCTGTCCATCTTTTTATGACTAAATTCATTTGAGCATTCAAATTGTCTGTTGACTGTGCTGACAAAGGCACATTAAGGGGATAATTTTTCTTTTGTAATTTCCTTTCCACTCAGTTCTCCACTAAAGCTTGCCAACCAAAATATTGCTTCCCAAAATTACTTTTCACAAATACAGGCCGGGAAAACTAGTGCTACCCTGCCAGACTGACTTTTGAGATTAACAAGAAGAACATGAGTCTGTTTTCAAGGCAAGCAGGTGGGTGTTCTCTAAAATTCTCTCTTCTATTACTACTGTGGAATCTTAGCGCTTAATTTATACATTTTGTGACTTAAGCTACAAAGTTGCAGAAAAAGGATAAGCGACACAGCTAAGGCTCAAGTTTTGTTTCTTTGTAAGATTTTGATAGTTGCTCTTGCCCCACTCCTAACAATCAGCTGACAAATGACAAGAAAAGAAAGACACCACACAGATACTTAAGGCCACCTATAATTGCGCGGGTTGCTGAACGAGTCCAAAGGAGTGAATGAATTCTAATAAAAAAAAACTATCTTTTCTAATCTAGAAAATTCAGAACTTCCGCCTCAACTCTTCTGCTAAATACTATTCATTACCTTCTCCCTCAGCCGAGAGCCTTTCAGAATCAGATGCTGTTCTGAGCTCTGTATCACAGGGAGAATCTCCAGAAAATTCTATTTTCATATGAGCCCTGGGCTGCTTTAATCTTCTGAAGGCTACACAAAGCAAACACCTCCCAGAGATGTTAACAAAAGAAAAATGTTAATAGAAGCAGTTATTTTTAACCGATAACTGACCAACTATTTTTCAGCTCAAAGCTTGGAACTCAGAATTAGAGTAAGCTTAATTTTCTTTTTTGCTATTTCTCTCTGCTTTCAAGTCTCTGTGCGCTAATAAGCAGCAAAGAAGTTTGATTCTTAGACCCACACAGAGCACAATTGTGTCTGTCAAGGCAAGTTCCAGGAATCTTTGTTCAATTCACTATGAATTTTCCTGACAAACTGCTTGTTTACTTCAAAATTGGCAGCACAATGCTGAAATTGTAAGGGTCTATTGTAGAACTTGAAGAAAAAATAAGGATTCAATTAACTACTGAAAAACATTTATTACCAAAGGCTGAAACAATTATTCACATGCCAAAATGGAGCAACACACCCCCGTACCTCCTTGAGTTCTCCTTTGCTCATGTTATCCAGATGTATTTTGGTCCAGTATTTGTCCAGAAGAGCAGCATGGCTGCTTTGCTGCCTGTACCAACCTCCACCACAGCTGAATATCCTAAATCAAAACAACAATGAAGAAACACAGGATGTGGAGTGTCGGCTGAAGAATTCAGTATTTTCAGGGCATATCTGTGCATCAAACATGTTACACAGAGCTGCTACAGCATAGTGCAGCAGGCATAAATGACACTGTCACTGTACTGTCATGTACCCCACCTTCCCTATCCACGCTTTTCAAATTACTTGTTATCAGAGTGGGTTTTTTTCCTATATGACAAAATCTCCATAGAGATACTTTCGGAAAGACTTAAATTACTGTCAGTTGTCTATCAGAAGCAACATACAGAATCCTTTGTAAAGGTAGAAACCTGACAGAAGTGGCCTGTGAAATACGTTAAAGGATCTGTGATCTTATTGCAGAGATGCAGAAAAAGCATCTTCAGCCCCGTTCCCCTCCATGGCTTTTCACAATTACTCTTCCCCGTCCTCCAGACTCAGCTCTTTCCATCATACATTTCATTCCCTTTGTTCTTTTACTACAGAAATAACTATTCAGCCATGTGTTTTTACCCACTGTAGAAGCAGCTTTGCACATGCAAAGCATTAGATTTGGAGTTGTGGTTTGGCTTTTGTTTTCTGGTGGGTTTTTGTTAGATTTTTTCTTTGTTGTATTGTGTTAGGTTTTGATTGTTAAATACTTTTTTCCCAGCTGTAAACTGCAACAGATTTATAGAATCTACTCTAATGAGCCTAATGAAAATCACAGTTTGCTGCTATACAAACTGTTCACTGATGTGTTGGTTTTGGCTGGGATAGAGTTAAATTTCTTCATAGTAGCTGGTGTGGGGAAGTGTTTTTCCATCTGTGACCAAAACAGTGCTGATAATACAGGGATGTCTTAGCTACCCCCGAGCAGGGCTTCCAGAGAGGCAAAGCCTTTCCTGCCTCACAGGAAAGCACCAGCACCACCCCAGCAGAGGAGGGTGAGAGTACACAGGGAGTTGGGAAGGGACATGGCCAGGAGAGATGATCCCAACTGACCACAGGGATATTCCGTATCAGATGGGGTCGTGGCTAGCATATAAAACTGTGGAAGAAGAAGGAAGGGTGGGGATGCTCAGAGTGATAGGGTTTGTCTCTTCATTTGTGTGGAAAGCTTTTGCTTTACCTAAACTCTAACCCAACCCATGATTTTTCCTACTTTTGCTCTTCCAACACTCTCCCCCACCCTGCTGCAGGGGAGTAAGCCAGCACCTGTGTCATGTTTAGTTGCTGACTGAGGTTAAACCATAACAACCATGCATACAGAAATAAAAATTCTTAGGAAATGGGGCAACCAAAGGAGTTGAATACGAAAGACTTGATTCCAGAAAAAACAGATCAGGAAAAGAAATTTAGAGAAGTAAGACAAAAGCAGGAAAATTTGTTAAAGGCTTTGAAATAAACTACAAAACATTAGAAAACCATGTAACTGCCATTTCCCATATAGACCTCCTTACCTTTGACCTTGATACAATATTACGGCTTCCTATTAAAAAAAGTCATTTTGACATCTGAGGCAGGAGCCACTACTACAGCGAAACAACCAGGCAGAATATGTAATATCTTTTTCTAGTTAGAAAACATCACAAACACGTATAGTGACTCAAGACTTTCATAACTATCAATAATAAACCTTTTTCACACAGTAATTCCTAAGAGTGGTATTTTGTCCTGGTGATGGGTTGGTTTTGTAGGTTTCCTCCCAGCAAGGTTCATTCCTTCAGCCTTACAACTTTTCTGTAAAAAAGATTGGGATCCACCCCAAGGCTGCTTTCAAGTGAAAAAAAAAAATTCAGTTTCTGTGACTTATATTGCTTGTTAATTGGAAATTGCTGAAATATTCCTACACAAGTAGCTTGTACTAAAAAGTACATTGGACTTAAAAAAAGGATAGCCATGTTCTCAACCTCATTTAAGTTCACAGACCTACCTCCTAGTTGCAAAAAATTGGAATCCTGGTGCTACTTTTAAACAGTCACCACGACCAGGAATCAGTAACTGTCTTTTCTCCAAAAGAGGAATCAGCACAGAGATCTGGAGAGAAAAAGAAAAATTATAAAACTTTTTTTTTGGTGACACTAACAAACATCACAACCATCCACACTTATTTCACACTTGAGATGCTGGAGCATTGCCACTGAGCACCATTACATTGCCAACAACTGCTATTCCCAGAGATACACTTACAAGTGATGCTAACAGGAATTGCAGACTTCCCAGCAATTTTTATTAGCAGTGGAAGTCAAAGGTGTAATGTTTACTTACCTTTTCTTCTCCTTTATTCAAATGTAAGAGAATGGAAGTGACAGCCTTTACACTGCAAGTCCAAATCAAAACTTTATTTTTAAATTATCAAATGACTTATTAGACACATTCAGATCAGAAGCTTTATTTTGTTTATCTGCCTGAACAAAGATGACTTGTGTTTCAAAGATGTCATTCTCATTTTTCACTGTATACACTGCTACCCCAGGAGAGTTTGGTGTCTATTTAAAGAATCTACCCCTCCCTGGGGAAGGACACTAATGGTGGTGGAAAGAAAGAAGGGAGGTATGACCACAACACCCCCCCCAGCCCAGAGGGAGGCACACAGAGATCCTTTGATATGAAGAAAGCAGACAAGATGCCTGCAGGGAGGACCTGAAGAAAGTGATTTCATGAATGCAGGATACTAGTCAGGGTATGCTCATCATGAGTGCAATGAGTTGAGTCCACAGAAGCAAATAAGTGCACAACCCCCTAGCAGTGAAGTGTCTGTACATAAAAGCAGTATCCATTTGCTTTCTTATAAATTTTCTATTCTTGTATCAGAAGCCTAGAACCTAACAAACAAACTGACAGGTTATTTAGTCACACATATAGATAAGAAAGGAAACAATCAGCAGAATGTCCAGCAGGCCTATGCAACAAAGCTTCTATATCACGACATTCCTGCAAATGACTTGTTTTCAGTAGCCATTACTTCAAGAGGCAAGGATGACTGACTAACTAGTTGCTCTGGAGCCAAAAAACCAGGAAATCTGTTAAAACTTATTATGCTTAGTGCAACAGCACATTTTTAATATGTAAGAAATGTATGAGAAAAAAATATGTGGAAGGGAAAAAAAAGCCCCACACAACAAAACACATACCAAAAAAAATCTTATTAACAGCACCAGCCTCGTATATTGAGAACATTCTGTGATGTTTAGGGCTACATTTGGTTTCAAACACCAAAACATTATTAAATGGACACATTATCAGTGTCAATTCCAGTTTTCAGAGTGAAATCTCACATCAGTTTCAGGGTCACGGCTACTCTCTAACAAAGACAAAAACTAATGAGGTGTGCAAATATGTGAACAAAGGTGAATTCTTTCTAACCCCTTCTAAAGGAGCAGCATTTTCAGTGTGCTGCTACAGAACCCTGGTGATTATACTCCCAAAACTGCCATCATGGGCATTAAGACATTAAAGCAAACATAAAGCTACATACCACATCCAGAGGAGCATAATCGATATCCTCCAGAAGTATCCAGTGACCTTTGGTGACAGCTTGTGTCAAGGTGCCAGGCTGCCACACAAACTCCCCTGGTACATCTGTGCATCGATACATCCCCAGCAGCGTCTGTGACAGAAACAAGCAGCACATCAGAGACCTGGGCATCACCTCCCCAGAGGAAAGGATGGCAAATAGGACCAAAGTTGGGACAGAAGCAACAATTAGCCTCCACCTTACTGAACAATCTGTCTGGCAATCTGTGCTAAGAATTGCACTTATTTAATTGAGAAGAAAATTTTCCCACCTCCAGTGGCAATTTAACTGAAACTTAATAATTAAAACCAACTGGAAGTGAATTTATGAGCTGTGCCACCCTATTTTACAAGCAATCTAAAGTAACACTGAAAACCGTCTCAGGTCACACCAAACTTTCATTTATGTTTTTGACTTAACAGAACTATAAAATGAGTTATTATAAAGTGAGTTATTCAAAGGTAAAATCCAGTCAAATCTTTGCTTTTCTCTCAAATCGTAACTTCAACATTTAAGCATCGCTTTAAAAATTGAGCTTAGGATTTTACTGCTACATATTTTATACCTTGAACTTCACCACTTTTTCTTAAATATGATGGCCTTAACCTTGTATTTGAGAAGATACAGTTGTGAGATGATGAAACCAGATGTTCCATGCAAGCAAAGGTGCTTATGCATGCTAATAAAAACCTTCTGGTAACTTCTGGTAGACACTAACCACCTTCAAAAACTAAAAATAAATTGTGCAAAACAACATAACTCAAGCTCCAAAATTTTATAGGCAAAACAAGTACATGAAATTATCTACAGATAGAGCTTAATCATTATTATGTAACTGTAAGTCACCTCAGCATCCTAGTATCTTACTTCATCTCACTTTATCACAAAAAATGGTATCAGAATAAAGTGACATTAGCTCACTTAAACTGAAATAAGTGTTCATACAACCTCTGGCACCAGAATCCTGCTTTTTCCAATACAAATCAATTTTTTTAAAATTAAAAAAAAAAAAAAAAAATAGAGCTCTTCCACGTAAAAAAACCTGATAAAACATAATTTGAACGATACGGATTCAGCACAATTGTGCACAGAATTTAAAACCTACTGGGAATTAGTTTATTTTTCTTGTTTATTTATTCATTCTCATCAGTATTAAGACCAGTACTAGAGAGTTGGGCACTGTAAGGTCCTTGAGTGAAAACATTATATAATTAGAAGATTAGGTCCATGCTTTAAGTTATGTCTCATGATCCAAACATAAAACAAATCCATCAGTTACCTTACTATCAGTTTGATCTCCAAGCTGAACTTTCAAAATATGAGGAGGTTTTGCTCGTCCTGTAACAGCCGCTAAATATTCAATTAAAGAAGTTTTGCCACATCCTATTGGTCCTTCTAACAAAACAGGAGTCTGATGTGCTACAGCAATAGCAAGGTTTTGAAGATTTGTGAAGGCAGATTCAACCAAAACAAAACTGCTGGTGTTATTTTCCTGTTCAAACATAAAATTTGGGTTACTACACTGAAAATACTTTTCTTACAGTTGTACAACAGAACAATTAGGAAAGTGAGCCTAACAACAAGAAAAATTTTGAGCTGCAGATCTGCATATCAAATAAAAGAGCCTAAAGTTGCATTTACGGACAGGTATTAAAATACATTTCATCCAAAACCTATTATAGGTGAAACACTTAATGAAAAGTATACATGCAACTTGATCCCAAGGGGAATTTATACTAAGTTGTCAGTACAGGCACAGTAACTATTCAGTCATAACTAATGTCAGTCAAATACAATTTGCAATATGAATGAAATTAAGTCACCAGAATGGATGCAAATCACAGGACAAATCAAAGAGTAGTTACATTCAAATGATGCAAATATGGATATTAAATGCATGAACGTGAGTATTTACTTCTTTCTGTAGAGGCCAAAGTTTAAGATCATTAAACTCAGTGAATAACAAAAAAAAAGGTATACTCAATAACATTTTCATTTTATTCGAAATTAAATTATTCAGTTTATTGAGTAATTAATCAATGCTACAGACAGTCTCCAAGTATTCTGACTCTTACAGTCACATATCTATATATGGCACAAAAATTAGGGCTTTGTTCCAAAAGCCTCAGAAGAAAGAAATCAGAGCATTGAAACAAGTATCTTGTACTTAAGTCTGACCTTTTTTTCAGATATAGCTTGATGTACTTCTCTGGAAACAAGAGAATCTGCTTCCCCTCACAGTTTGCTCCTATGTCTTCATTATACCTCCTAAGCACTAGAACCTCCCCATTGTAACTGGAACTACACTGTAGACCAGATCAGTGGAACACCTGTGGCTGTTAAAAAAATAAAAGCATTCCTTACAGGGAAGTTTTCTCCTCCTCCAGAGATAGAGAGTATTTTTTCAGTAATCCAGTTTATAGCATGGCCTGGCTTCAGCACAGCTGCAGAGGCAGAGATGCTGCCATGGGAGTAAGAATCCTTCTTAAACAGCTCTACAGTTTTCCCTGCCACTCACTCACTCAATCCCACTAAAAAATCCCAAAAGGCTGGAAAACAATGAATTCAAAAACAGAAGCGGGGAGAAAAACAGGGTGGGGGGGGAGAGGAATTTGGAGGGAAAAATCCTCTTTCCTAGCTTCAGCTACTGAAACAATTCTGGACAGTGGCAGTCTTCGTCCATTTCTTTGTCCTGTTGTAGATCACTGTTACAAAATTAAACAAAAAAACCCAGCTAAGAGCTAAAACTTGTACCTAAAGGAGAAAAACAGTCAGGAATACTGGCTGTAGCTACAAAGAGAGATCTGAACTTAATAGCAATTTAGAAGAAAAAAGGTTAAATACTGTTTAAAAATGTTTATGCCTTTGATGGGCTTCTCAAAACTGTAAGGCACTACAGTCTGCATTACACTTTTTCAAGTGGTGACAGTAAATTCCTGCTTACTTCCTTTCCCCTTTCTCTGCCTTCTGGAAGAGTTTAAACTGCAGCCTTGTTTCCTTTTCAGAGAAGAACTGAGCATGTGCTTGGAGAAAGGCTGCACATAAGATGCCTGTATAGCACAAAAACCCCTATGTAAGTCAAGTAAATGCAACTGTCCCAGATCCTGGCTTTAGTCAGCTACAGATTGTCACTCTAGCTGAGACTGGAGTTACTATGTAAGGCTGGATATTCTTTTGTAGAATGTTTGTACAAACTGCTACAGGAAGGTAAAATGAACAGCACTATTGCTCCTTCAGTGCTTCACACCACTGCAGAGCTTTGTGGTGCCTGTATTATGCAACACTAGTTTACAGCACACACCGAGAAAGATACACACATTACCCACAGTATCTCAATATGGTATATTCAGGAAATAAAGTCAGTTCACTCTACTTAGAAATTCCTAAAACAAAAATATACCAATTTAACTGTGGATTACATACCTGCTCTTCAGAAACATGCTGTAGTCTAGGCAGCACTATGCCACAGACAGCTACTACATGTGCAGAGAGGTCGCTCGACACAACGTGTCCTTGTGTGTAGTGCAGTTCTTTCTCCTTTTGCCAAAATGAGGAGTCTGGATTAGCCAAAACTAAGGCTTTTTCCACATTCTGCAGCTGAGATTCTTCTAGCAA